>NW_027507764.1:418862717-419522300 GCF_037356315.1 Lithobates pipiens
ATTTGAGAGCTAACTACAGATCTTCTGTGTATTATGCTACCTCAAATCCTTCTGTATCTTTATACAATCCCAGACAGACTCAATAGTGTTAAGATAAGGGCTCTGTGGGAGTCAAACCATCACTTCCAGGACTCCTTATTCTTCCTAACGCTAAAGATAGTTCTCAATGACATTGGCTGTGTCTTTGGGGTATTTGTCCTGTTGCAGAATAAATTTGGGGCCAAGCACACCCTGATGGTATGGCATGATGGATAAGCATCTGCCTGTATTTATTAGCATTGAGGACACCATTTATCCTGACCAAATCTTGATATCTATTTGCAGAAATGCAGTCCCAAACTTTCAAGGAACCTGTTGCCTGTAGATACTCATTATTATACCGCTCTCCAGCCCTTTGGCAAACCAACTGCCTCCTGCTATAGCCAGATATTTCAAAATTTGACTCATTAGTCCGGAGCACCTGCTATCATTTTTCTGTACCCCAGTCCCTATGTTTTCCTGCATAGCTGAGTCACTTAGCCCTGTTTCCATGTGTTTCGTGTTGGAGGTATGGCTTTTTGGCTGCAATTCTTCCATGAAGACCTTTTCTGGCCAAACTTCTCTGGACAGTAGATGGGTTTCCATCAGTTCTGTGCTGATGGCACTGCTGGATATCTTCTGATGTAGAAGGGAACTAAGCATAATGTGTCTTTTATCTGTTACATTGTTTCCTCAGCTGACCACTGTCTACGGTCCTCAACATTGCCTGTTTCTTTATGTTTCTTGAAAGAGCTTGAGCAGCACATCTTGAAAGCCCAGGAGCTTTGAAACCTTTACCTAAGAGAGACCTTGCTGGTGTACTATACAGGCATACCCCACTTTTAAGTACACAATGGGGTTTATTTACTAAAGCTGGAAAGTGCAAAATCAGGTTCACTTCTGCATAGAAACCAATGAGCTTCTAACCTCAGCTAATTCAATTAAGCCTGGTAATAAAACCTGGAAGCTCATTGGTTTCTGTGCAGAAGTGAGCCTGATTTTGCGCTTTCCAGGTTTAGTAAATAAACCCCATTGTGTACTTAAAAGTGGGGTATGCCTGTAATTACCTTGTGTCTTGTTGCTGTGGTCAGTCTGGTCAAGGTATATGTCCAGTGACATGAAACTGTATTCCACAACCTCAGCTTAGTATAAGCCCTTGTATACACGGTCGGAGATTCCATCGGAATGTTTCCTATCGGACCGTTTTGTTGCATATTCCGACTGTGTGTGGTCTGCATCGGACTGTTTCCGTCGGAATATCCGACGGACCCATTTTTCCAACTTGCCGGTAAAATTTTCCGACAAAATGCTCCGATCGGACATACTCCGATCATGTGTAGCCTACTCCGACAGACAAAGTGCCACACATGCTCAGATCAAATTCCTAGACCAAAGCTATTGGCTACTATCCTGAACATAGTCCCGTCATAACTAAATAACGTCATCACGTTATGTACAATCGGATTTTCCGACAACTTAGTCCGACCGTGTGTATGCAACATCACTTCCGGACCTCTTCCAGAATTAATCCGTTGGAATTGCTTCGACGGATTTGGTTGTCGGAATCTCCGACCGTGTGTACAAGGGCTAAGAGTTTGGCTGTTCCTCACCAAGTATTAAGCCTCCTACACTTCTGTTTTGGGTTCA
Source organism: Lithobates pipiens (assembly GCF_037356315.1). NCBI lineage: Eukaryota > Metazoa > Chordata > Amphibia > Anura > Ranidae > Lithobates > Lithobates pipiens. Next base: position 418,864,383 of record NW_027507764.1, read on the forward strand.
GTCAATAACTGTGTTTCAACCTACATATGAAATTGATGATCATTAGCTCCTGCTTGGTTTACTTGGTTAATTTATACACTTGACTCTAATCCTAAAAAATCCCTGGCTTTGTGCAAGTGTACAAAGTGTGCACATGTAGGAATTGATGCTGGTTTGAAGCCACCCAAGGGTAATCACATCAAATATTGATTTACATTTTTCTTCTGTTCACTTGTTTTGTATTTTGTAAATTGATAATTTATATATATATATATATATATATATATATATATATATATATATACAGTGGGGACGGAAAGTATTCAGACCCCCTTACATTTTTCACTCTTTGTTATACTGCAGCCATTAGCTAAAATCATTTCAGGTTAGTTTTTTTTTTCCTCATTAATGTACACACAGCACCCCATATTGACAGACATTTTTGACATTTTTGCAGATTTATAAAAAAAAAAAACTGAAATATCACATGGTCTTAAGTATTCAGACCCTTTGCTGTTACACTTATATATTTAACTCAGGTGCTGTCCATTTCTTCTGATCATCCTTGAGATGGTTATACACCTTCATTTGAGTCCAGCTGTGTTTGATTATACCGATTGGACTTGATTAGGAAAGCCACACACCTGTCTATATAAGACCTTACAGCTCACAGTGCATGTCAGAGCAAATGAGAATCATGAGGTCAAAGGAACTGCCTGAAGAGCTCAGAGACTGAATTGTGGCAAGGCACAGATCTGGCCAAGGTTACAAAAAAAAATTCTGCGCACTTAAGGTTCCTAAGAGCACAGAGGCCTCCATAATCCTTAAATGGAAGATGTTTGGGATGACCAGAACCCTTCCTATAGCTGGCTGTCTGGCCAAACTGAGCTATCGGGGGAGAAGAGCCTTGGTGAGATAGGTAAAGAAGAACCCAAAGATCGCTGTGGCTGAGTCGGGAGATGGAAGAAAGTTGTAGAAAGTCAACCATCACTGCAGCCCTCCACCAATCGGGGCTTTATGGCAGAGTGGCCTGACGGAAGCCTCTCCTCAGTTTTAAGACACACGAAAGCCCGCATAGAGTTTGCTAAAAAACAGCTGAAGGACTCCAAGATGGTGAGAAATAAGATTCTCTAGTCTGATGAGACCAAGATAGAACTTTTTGGCCTTAATTTTAAGTGGTATGTGTGGAGAAAACCAGGCACTGTTCATCACCTGTCCAATACAGTCCCAACAGTGAACCATGGTGGTGGCAGAATCATGCTGTGGGGGTGTTTTTCAGCTGCAGGGACAGGGCGACTGGTTGCGATCAAGGGAAAGATGAATGAGGCCAAGTACAGGAATATCCTGGACAAAAACCTTCTCCAGAGTGCTCAGGACTAGTGATGGCCGAACGGTTCGCCCGGCGGTCGTTTCGCGGCGAATTTCCGACTTTCGCCGTCCGCGGGTTCGAACGCCTTTTTCCGTCGTTCGCCCCGGCGGACTTACGTGTTTAATGTATACAAGAACTTTAACCTTTCGTGACACGTTTATCATGTGTTACAGGACAACCAATTGAGACATGACAGCTCATGGACACTTGGACATTCCCCCTAACCTATAAATACACCCGATCCGGTGGCCATTTTACATTCTTTCTTCTGTCACTGTAGGGAAAGGATCCTGTGTGGAGTAGGGACAGAGAAAACGCTAGCTATTTGGTACACAAAAGTTCTTTTCAGGACTGGTATAGGTGTTAGGTCAGCAGCCTGAGTTTCTTTTGTCAGTTTAGATAAAGGGACAGAGCGCTGTATGCTGCTATTTTAGGGACAGCTCAGCCAGATTAGTCTTTCTTCATCATCATCATCATCATCATCATTAGCTGTTACTATCAGGTCCACAAAAGAGCTGTTCCAGCTAATCGTTCCAGCCTACTCTTTTTTGCCAATTTGTATAGGGACAGGCAGGAAGCAGTGTGTCAGGCAGTGAGGATAATTTTAAAGACTTGCTGTTACTATTAGTTCCACAAAGGTTCTTTTCAGGACTGGTATCAGTGGTACGGTAATAGGCTTGTACACGTATAATATTCTTTCTTCCAAATATAGAAAGAATATTATACTTGACTGCTGCCCTTCTGCTGCAGTCTGCTAATCATTCACAACTCACTTGTTCCACAAAAGTTCTTATAAGGACTGGTAACTTGGTCTGTCTAGGGTGCTACGGTACATAGGCTTGGGTGCGGTACAGTCTGCTGTTCTGTAAGGACCGCTATCGGTCCACAATAGATAGGGTTGCCGTGCACTACTGCTGACCGCTGCCCTATACTGCAGCAGTCCTTCAGCGGTATAGGGACTGACGCACAGTCTGCTAAACACTAATACACAACCTGCTTGGTCCACAAAAGTTCTTATAAGGACTGGTAACTTGGTATAGGGTGCTACGGTACATAGGCCTGAGTGCGTTACAGTCTGCTGTTCTGTAAGGACCGCTATCGGTCCACAATACATAGGGTTGACGTGCACTACTGCTGACCGCTGCCCTATACTGCAGCAGTCCTTCAGCGGTATAGGGACTGACGCACAGTCTGCTAAACACTAACACACAACCTGCTTGGTCCACAAAAGTTCTTATAAGGACTGGTAACTTGGTATAGGGTGCTACGGTACATAGGCCTGAGTGCAGTACAGTCTGCTGTTCTGTAAGGACTGCTATCGGTCCACAATACATAGGGTTGCCGTGCACTACTGCTGACCGCTGCCCTATACTGCAGCAGTCCTTCAGCGGTATAGGGACTGACGCACAGTCTGCTAAACACTAATACACAACCTGCTTGGTCCACAAAAGTTCTTATAAGGACTGGTAACTTGGTATAGGGTGCTACGGTACATAGGCCTGAGTGCGTTACAGTCTGCTGTTCTGTAAGGACCGCTATCGGTCCACAATACATAGGGTTGCCGTGCACTACTGCTGACCGCTGCCCTATACTGCAGCAGTCCTTCATTGGTATAGGGACTGACGTACAGTCTGCTAATCACTAACACACAACCTGCTTGGTCCACAAAAGTTCTTATAAGGACTGGTAACTTGGTATAGGGTGCTACGGTACATAGGCCTGAGTGCGTTACAGTCTGCTGTTCTGTAAGGACCGCTATCGGTCCACAATACATAGGGTTGCCGTGCACTACTGCTGACCGCTGCCCTATACTGCAGCAGTCCTTCATTGGTATAGGGACTGACGTACAGTCTGCTAATCACTAACACACAACCTGCTTGGTCCACAAAAGTTCTTATAAGGACTGGTAACTTGGTATAGGGTGCTACGGTACATAGGCCTGAGTGCGTTACAGTCTGCTGTTCTGTAAGGACCGCTATCGGTCCACAATACATAGGGTTGCCGTGCACTACTGCTGACCGCTGCCCTATACTGCAGCAGTCCTTCATTGGTATAGGGACTGACGTACAGTCTGCTAATCACTAACACACAACCTGCTTGGTCCACAAAAGTTCTTATAAGGACTGGTAACTTGGTATAGGGTGCTACGGTACATAGGCCTGAGTGCAGTACAGTCTGCTGTTCTGTAAGGACCGCTATCGGTCCACAATACATAGGGTTGCCGTGCACTACTGCTGACCGCTGCCCTATACTGCAGCAGTCCTTCATTGGTATAGGGACTGACGTACAGTCTGCTAATCACTAACACACAACCTGCTTGGTCCACAAAAGTTCTTATAAGGACTGGTAACTTGGTATAGGGTGCTACGGTACATAGGCCTGAGTGCGTTACAGTCTGCTGTTCTGTAAGGACCGCTATCGGTCCACAATACATAGGGTTGCCGTGCACTACTGCTGACCGCTGCCCTATACTGCAGCAGTCCTTCATTGGTATAGGGACTGACGTACAGTCTGCTAATCACTAACACACAACCTGCTTGGTCCACAAAAGTTCTTATAAGGACTGGTAACTTGGTATAGGGTGCTACGGTACATAGGCCTGAGTGCGTTACAGTCTGCTGTTCTGTAAGGACCGCTATCGGTCCACAATACATAGGGTTGCCGTGCACTACTGCTGACCGCTGCCCTATACTGCAGCAGTCCTTCATTGGTATAGGGACTGACGTACAGTCTGCTAATCACTAACACACAACCTGCTTGGTCCACAAAAGTTCTTATAAGGACTGGTAACTTGGTATAGGGTGCTACGGTACATAGGCCTGAGTGCGTTACAGTCTGCTGTTCTGTAAGGACCGCTATCGGTCCACAATACATAGGGTTGCCGTGCACTACTGCTGACCGCTGCCCTATACTGCAGCAGTCCTTCAGCGGTATAGGGACTGACGCACAGTCTGCTAAACACTAACACACAACCTGCTTGGTCCACAAAAGTTCTTATAAGGACTGGTAACTTGGTATAGGGTGCTACGGTACATAGGCCTGAGTGCAGTACAGTCTGCTGTTCTGTAAGGACCGCTATCGGTCCACAATACATAGGGTTGCCGTGCACTACTGCTGACCGCTGCCCTATACTGCAGCAGTCCTTCATTGGTATAGGGACTGACGTACAGTCTGCTAATCACTAACACACAACCTGCTTGGTCCACAAAAGTTCTTATAAGGACTGGTAACTTGGTATAGGGTGCTACGGTACATAGGCCTGAGTGCGTTACAGTCTGCTGTTCTGTAAGGACCGCTATCGGTCCACAATACATAGGGTTGCCGTGCACTACTGCTGACCGCTGCCCTATACTGCAGCAGTCCTTCAGCGGTATAGGGACTGACGTACAGTCTGCTAATCACTAACACACAACCTGCTTGGTCCACAAAAGTTCTTATAAGGACTGGTAACTTGGTATAGGGTGCTACGGTACATAGGCCTGAGTGCGTTACAGTCTGCTGTTCTGTAAGGACCGCTATCGGTCCACAATACATAGGGTTGACGTGCACTACTGCTGACCGCTGCCCTATACTGCAGCAGTCCTTCAGCGGTATAGGGACTGACGCACAGTCTGCTAAACACTAACACACAACCTGCTTGGTCCACAAAAGTTCTTATAAGGACTGGTAACTTGGTATAGGGTGCTACGGTACATAGGCCTGAGTGCAGTACAGTCTGCTGTTCTGTAAGGACTGCTATCGGTCCACAATACATAGGGTTGCCGTGCACTACTGCTGACCGCTGCCCTATACTGCAGCAGTCCTTCAGCGGTATAGGGACTGACGCACAGTCTGCTAAACACTAATACACAACCTGCTTGGTCCACAAAAGTTCTTATAAGGACTGGTAACTTGGTATAGGGTGCTACGGTACATAGGCCTGAGTGCGTTACAGTCTGCTGTTCTGTAAGGACCGCTATCGGTCCACAATACATAGGGTTGCCGTGCACTACTGCTGACCGCTGCCCTATACTGCAGCAGTCCTTCATTGGTATAGGGACTGACGTACAGTCTGCTAATCACTAACACACAACCTGCTTGGTCCACAAAAGTTCTTATAAGGACTGGTAACTTGGTATAGGGTGCTACGGTACATAGGCCTGAGTGCGTTACAGTCTGCTGTTCTGTAAGGACCGCTATCGGTCCACAATACATAGGGTTGCCGTGCACTACTGCTGACCGCTGCCCTATACTGCAGCAGTCCTTCATTGGTATAGGGACTGACGTACAGTCTGCTAATCACTAACACACAACCTGCTTGGTCCACAAAAGTTCTTATAAGGACTGGTAACTTGGTATAGGGTGCTACGGTACATAGGCCTGAGTGCGTTACAGTCTGCTGTTCTGTAAGGACCGCTATCGGTCCACAATACATAGGGTTGCCGTGCACTACTGCTGACCGCTGCCCTATACTGCAGCAGTCCTTCATTGGTATAGGGACTGACGTACAGTCTGCTAATCACTAACACACAACCTGCTTGGTCCACAAAAGTTCTTATAAGGACTGGTAACTTGGTATAGGGTGCTACGGTACATAGGCCTGAGTGCAGTACAGTCTGCTGTTCTGTAAGGACCGCTATCGGTCCACAATACATAGGGTTGCCGTGCACTACTGCTGACCGCTGCCCTATACTGCAGCAGTCCTTCATTGGTATAGGGACTGACGTACAGTCTGCTAATCACTAACACACAACCTGCTTGGTCCACAAAAGTTCTTATAAGGACTGGTAACTTGGTATAGGGTGCTACGGTACATAGGCCTGAGTGCGTTACAGTCTGCTGTTCTGTAAGGACCGCTATCGGTCCACAATACATAGGGTTGCCGTGCACTACTGCTGACCGCTGCCCTATACTGCAGCAGTCCTTCAGCGGTATAGGGACTGACGCACAGTCTGCTAAACACTAACACACAACCTGCTTGGTCCACAAAAGTTCTTATAAGGACTGGTAACTTGGTATAGGGTGCTACGGTACATAGGCCTGAGTGCGTTACAGTCTGCTGTTCTGTAAGGACCGCTATCGGTCCACAATACATAGGGTTGACGTGCACTACTGCTGACCGCTGCCCTATACTGCAGCAGTCCTTCAGCGGTATAGGGACTGACGCACAGTCTGCTAAACACTAACACACAACCTGCTTGGTCCACAAAAGTTCTTATAAGGACTGGTAACTTGGTATAGGGTGCTACGGTACATAGGCCTGAGTGCAGTACAGTCTGCTGTTCTGTAAGGACTGCTATCGGTCCACAATACATAGGGTTGCCGTGCACTACTGCTGACCGCTGCCCTATACTGCAGCAGTCCTTCAGCGGTATAGGGACTGACGCACAGTCTGCTAAACACTAATACACAACCTGCTTGGTCCACAAAAGTTCTTATAAGGACTGGTAACTTGGTATAGGGTGCTACGGTACATAGGCCTGAGTGCGTTACAGTCTGCTGTTCTGTAAGGACCGCTATCGGTCCACAATACATAGGGTTGACGTGCACTACTGCTGACCGCTGCCCTATACTGCAGCAGTCCTTCAGCGGTATAGGGACTGACGCACAGTCTGCTAAACACTAACACACAACCTGCTTGGTCCACAAAAGTTCTTATAAGGACTGGTAACTTGGTATAGGGTGCTACGGTACATAGGCCTGAGTGCAGTACAGTCTGCTGTTCTGTAAGGACTGCTATCGGTCCACAATACATAGGGTTGCCGTGCACTACTGCTGACCGCTGCCCTATACTGCAGCAGTCCTTCAGCGGTATAGGGACTGACGCACAGTCTGCTAAACACTAATACACAACCTGCTTGGTCCACAAAAGTTCTTATAAGGACTGGTAACTTGGTATAGGGTGCTACGGTACATAGGCCTGAGTGCGTTACAGTCTGCTGTTCTGTAAGGACCGCTATCGGTCCACAATACATAGGGTTGCCGTGCACTACTGCTGACCGCTGCCCTATACTGCAGCAGTCCTTCATTGGTATAGGGACTGACGTACAGTCTGCTAATCACTAACACACAACCTGCTTGGTCCACAAAAGTTCTTATAAGGACTGGTAACTTGGTATAGGGTGCTACGGTACATAGGCCTGAGTGCGTTACAGTCTGCTGTTCTGTAAGGACCGCTATCGGTCCACAATACATAGGGTTGCCGTGCACTACTGCTGACCGCTGCCCTATACTGCAGCAGTCCTTCATTGGTATAGGGACTGACGTACAGTCTGCTAATCACTAACACACAACCTGCTTGGTCCACAAAAGTTCTTATAAGGACTGGTAACTTGGTATAGGGTGCTACGGTACATAGGCCTGAGTGCGTTACAGTCTGCTGTTCTGTAAGGACCGCTATCGGTCCACAATACATAGGGTTGCCGTGCACTACTGCTGACCGCTGCCCTATACTGCAGCAGTCCTTCATTGGTATAGGGACTGACGTACAGTCTGCTAATCACTAACACACAACCTGCTTGGTCCACAAAAGTTCTTATAAGGACTGGTAACTTGGTATAGGGTGCTACGGTACATAGGCCTGAGTGCAGTACAGTCTGCTGTTCTGTAAGGACCGCTATCGGTCCACAATACATAGGGTTGCCGTGCACTACTGCTGACCGCTGCCCTATACTGCAGCAGTCCTTCATTGGTATAGGGACTGACGTACAGTCTGCTAATCACTAACACACAACCTGCTTGGTCCACAAAAGTTCTTATAAGGACTGGTAACTTGGTATAGGGTGCTACGGTACATAGGCCTGAGTGCGTTACAGTCTGCTGTTCTGTAAGGACCGCTATCGGTCCACAATACATAGGGTTGCCGTGCACTACTGCTGACCGCTGCCCTATACTGCAGCAGTCCTTCATTGGTATAGGGACTGACGTACAGTCTGCTAATCACTAACACACAACCTGCTTGGTCCACAAAAGTTCTTATAAGGACTGGTAACTTGGTATAGGGTGCTACGGTACATAGGCCTGAGTGCGTTACAGTCTGCTGTTCTGTAAGGACCGCTATCGGTCCACAATACATAGGGTTGCCGTGCACTACTGCTGACCGCTGCCCTATACTGCAGCAGTCCTTCATTGGTATAGGGACTGACGTACAGTCTGCTAATCACTAACACACAACCTGCTTGGTCCACAAAAGTTCTTATAAGGACTGGTAACTTGGTATAGGGTGCTACGGTACATAGGCCTGAGTGCGTTACAGTCTGCTGTTCTGTAAGGACCGCTATCGGTCCACAATACATAGGGTTGCCGTGCACTACTGCTGACCGCTGCCCTATACTGCAGCAGTCCTTCATTGGTATAGGGACTGACGTACAGTCTGCTAATCACTAACACACAACCTGCTTGGTCCACAAAAGTTCTTATAAGGACTGGTAACTTGGTATAGGGTGCTACGGTACATAGGCCTGAGTGCAGTACAGTCTGCTGTTCTGTAAGGACCGCTATCGGTCCACAATACATAGGGTTGCCGTGCACTACTGCTGACCGCTGCCCTATACTGCAGCAGTCCTTCATTGGTATAGGGACTGACGTACAGTCTGCTAATCACTAACACACAACCTGCTTGGTCCACAAAAGTTCTTATAAGGACTGGTAACTTGGTATAGGGTGCTACGGTACATAGGCCTGAGTGCGTTACAGTCTGCTGTTCTGTAAGGACCGCTATCGGTCCACAATACATAGGGTTGCCGTGCACTACTGCTGACCGCTGCCCTATACTGCAGCAGTCCTTCATTGGTATAGGGACTGACGTACAGTCTGCTAATCACTAACACACAACCTGCTTGGTCCACAAAAGTTCTTATAAGGACTGGTAACTTGGTATAGGGTGCTACGGTACATAGGCCTGAGTGCGTTACAGTCTGCTGTTCTGTAAGGACCGCTATCGGTCCACAATACATAGGGTTGCCGTGCACTACTGCTGACCGCTGCCCTATACTGCAGCAGTCCTTCAGCGGTATAGGGACTGACGTACAGTCTGCTAATCACTAACACACAACCTGCTTGGTCCACAAAAGTTCTTATAAGGACTGGTAACTTGGTATAGGGTGCTACGGTACATAGGCCTGAGTGCGTTACAGTCTGCTGTTCTGTAAGGACCGCTATCGGTCCACAATACATAGGGTTGCCGTGCACTACTGCTGACCGCTGCCCTATACTGCAGCAGTCCTTCATTGGTATAGGGACTGACGTACAGTCTGCTAATCACTAACACACAACCTGCTTGGTCCACAAAAGTTCTTATAAGGACTGGTAACTTGGTATAGGGTGCTACGGTACATAGGCCTGAGTGCGTTACAGTCTGCTGTTCTGTAAGGACCGCTATCGGTCCACAATACATAGGGTTGCCGTGCACTACTGCTGACCGCTGCCCTATACTGCAGCAGTCCTTCAGCGGTATAGGGACTGACGCACAGTCTGCTAAACACTAACACACAACCTGCTTGGTCCACAAAAGTTCTTATAAGGACTGGTAACTTGGTATAGGGTGCTACGGTACATAGGCCTGAGTGCAGTACAGTCTGCTGTTCTGTAAGGACCGCTATCGGTCCACAATACATAGGGTTGCCGTGCACTACTGCTGACCGCTGCCCTATACTGCAGCAGTCCTTCATTGGTATAGGGACTGACGTACAGTCTGCTAATCACTAACACACAACCTGCTTGGTCCACAAAAGTTCTTATAAGGACTGGTAACTTGGTATAGGGTGCTACGGTACATAGGCCTGAGTGCGTTACAGTCTGCTGTTCTGTAAGGACCGCTATCGGTCCACAATACATAGGGTTGCCGTGCACTACTGCTGACCGCTGCCCTATACTGCAGCAGTCCTTCAGCGGTATAGGGACTGACGTACAGTCTGCTAATCACTAACACACAACCTGCTTGGTCCACAAAAGTTCTTATAAGGACTGGTAACTTGGTATAGGGTGCTACGGTACATAGGCCTGAGTGCGTTACAGTCTGCTGTTCTGTAAGGACCGCTATCGGTCCACAATACATAGGGTTGCCGTGCACTACTGCTGACCGCTGCCCTATACTGCAGCAGTCCTTCATTGGTATAGGGACTGACGTACAGTCTGCTAATCACTAACACACAACCTGCTTGGTCCACAAAAGTTCTTATAAGGACTGGTAACTTGGTATAGGGTGCTACGGTACATAGGCCTGAGTGCAGTACAGTCTGCTGTTCTGTAAGGACCGCTATCGGTCCACAATACATAGGGTTGACGTGCACTACTGCTGACCGCTGCCCTATACTGCAGCAGTCCTTCAGCGGTATAGGGACTAAGAGTTTTGTCACAGGGTGATTTAAAAAATGACAGGCAGAGGAAGAGGCAGGCCCTTCCGCAGGGGTGGTAGGGGTAGGGCAGGAGCAACAGCCTTGAGCCAAAGTGGGAAGTTGCAGAAGGTGCGTTCAATTACTTTAAAGGACGCACCAGACTTGGTTGAGTGGCTCACTCAGCCTTATTCTTCTGCACCCTCCTCATCCTCTCGATCTGCACCCTCTTCTTCACTCTCTGCTATGTGCACCCCCAAAGACACTACCACCAACAACACCACCACCACCACATACCTTCCGCTTGAGTGCAAATGGGGGCCTTCATGCTCCAGTGTTTTAATAGGGACCCCCGTATAAAAAGCATGAGGGTCAAGGACCAGTACTGGGTGGCAACGTACTTAGATCCCCGGTACAAACACAAAATGGCGGAAATGTTACCGCCGTCGCAGAGGGCTGTCAGAATGCAGCACTTCCAGGCCTTGCTTCGAGAAATGCTGCATTCTGCTTTTGCGTGCGCTGGCAGAGGAGCAATTCCCACTCCCAGAGAAGGATTTGCGGGTACCAATCCAACAGCGCCTGCAAGAAGAGGCCGGTTTGAAGATGTGTTGGTGACTTCGGATATGAGGTCATTCTTTCAGCCGACCCATCGACAGGTGTCATCCGGATCCAGCATCAGGGAACGCCTAGACCGTCAGGTGTCCGACTACATTGGGTTAACGGCCGATGTGGACGCTCTGAGGAGTGATGAACCCCTAGACTACTGGGTGGGCAGGCTTGACCTCTGGCCAGAGCTTGCCCAATTTGCAATCGAACTGTTGGCTTGCCCCTCATCCAGTGTCCTGTCCGAAAGGACGTTCAGCGCAGCAGGGGGGATTGTGACCGATAAGCGTACTCGCCTAGCTCACGACAGTGTTAACTACCTCACATTTCTAAAAATGAATGAGGCATGGATCTCGGAGGAATTCAACACATGTGATCAGTAGACCATGTATATGTCTATAAACAATTTTTGGAATCAAGCACACAGACCTTCTTAATTCATTTGGCTCACTTCCCTGACCCAAAAAAGCACACCGTACTATATGCCCCTACCCTCCTCTTTGAAGAGGTTGAGCGGTGTCATATTTCTACTGGGGCTGCTTATTATGAGGGGTTCCCACCATCCCTGTGCTGTGCTGACTTCCTCCTGGGTGTTCTTATTATGAGGGGCTCCCACCATCCCTGTGCTGTGCTGACTTCCTCCTGGGGGTTCTTATTATGAGGGGCTCCCACCATCCCTGTGCTGTGCTGACTTCCTCCTGGGGGTTCTTATTATGAGGGGATCACACCATCCCTGTGCTGTGCTGACTTCCTCCTGGGGCTGCTTACGGTGCTGCTGTCAGCGCTGTATGTCACGGAGCTGCTGTCAGCGCTGTATGTCACGGAGCTGCTGTCAGCGCTGTATGTCACGGAGCTGCTGTCAGCGCTGTATGTCACGGTGCTGCTGTCAGCGCTGTATGTCACGGAGCTGCTGTCAGCGCTGTATGTCACGGAGCTGCTGTCAGTGCTGTATGTCACGGAGCTGCTGTCAGCGCTGTATGTCACGGAGCTGCTGTCAGCGCTGTATGTCACGGAGCTGCTGTCAGCGCTGTATGTCACGGTGCTGCTGTCAGCGCTGTATGTCACGGAGCTGCTGTCAGCGCTGTATGTCACGGAGCTGCTGTCAGTGCTGTATGTCACGGAGCTGCTGTCAGCGCTGTATGTCACGGAGCTGCTGTCAGCGCTGTATGTCACGGAGCTGCTGTCAGCGCTGTATGTCACGGTGCTGCTGTCAGCGCTGTATGTCACGGAGCTGCTGTCAGCGCTGTATGTCACGGAGCTGCTGTCAGCGCTGTATGTCACGGAGCTGCTGTCAGCGCTGTATGTCACGGAGCTGCTGTCAGCGCTGTATGTCACGGAGCTGCTGTCAGCGCTGTATGTCACGGTGCTGATGTCAGTGCTCTGTATTACGGTGCTGCTGTCAGTGCTCTGTATCTCCTGCACCCTCTTGTTTGCCTACCCTGGTCCCTGACCTTCCCTCTCCTCCATTGCCTTCATTAGCTCCATAGTCCTGAATTGTCAGAACAATTTCCCAAATAAAAAAAAAATGCTTGTAGTTATCGATCCCAAATTCACCTCATACATGTATTATGCTATTGTCCAGGTGGTGGGACTACGTGCTACCCCCTAATAATTACCCCGTGGCCGCAAATTCGACCTAAAGGTTTGCGAAATTCGCCTCCCATTGAAGTCAATGGAGCCCGCGGCGAACGGTCGTTTTCGCGAACGTTTGTGCCCGTTCGCGTTTCGCGTTCGCGAAACGTCCCGTCGGAAGTTCGTCCATCACTACTCAGGACCTCAGACTGGGCCGAGGGTTTACCTTCCAACAAGACAATGACCCTAAGCACACAGCTAAAATAACGAAGGAGTGGCTTCACAACAACTCCGTGACTGTTCTTAAATGGCCCAGCCAGAGCTCTGACTTAAATCCAATTGAGCATCTCTGGAGAGACCTAAAAATGGCTGTCTACCAACGTTTACCATCCAACCTGACAGAGCTGGAGAGGATCTGCAAGGAGGAATGGCAGAGGATCCCCTAATCCAGGTGTGAAAAACTTGTTGCATCTTTCCCAAAAAGACTCATGGCTGTATTAGATCAAAAGGGTGCTTCAACTAAATACTGAGCAAAGGGTCTGAATACTTAGGACCATGTGATATTTCAGTTTTTCTTTTTTAATAAATCTGCAAAAAATGCCAACAATCCTGTGTTTTTCTGTCAATATGGGATACTGTGTGTAGATTAATGAGGAAAAAAAGAATTTAAATGATTTTAGCAAATGGCTGCAATATAACAAACAGTGAAAAATTTAAGGGGGTCTAAATACTTTCCGTCCCCACTGTATATATATATTTATATATTTGAAAGCATTCTTACTTTACAGCATTTCTTCACACCTGCCAAAAAACGATTGCATAATACTGTATATTAAAAATTGCTTGTTTAAATAACCTAGGCAGTACGATACATGTACAGGTCTTTTATGGTGATTACTCCTTATGTAGGCATTATTGTAGAAAACGTAGCAGGTACAAGTGGATTTAAAAACATCTGTACGTACAGTACTTTGACTTTTTTCTACACCTGCTATTAGTATTCCACCTTACGTTTAGTGTGTACTGTTTTTAGCTCATGACAAGCAGACACATTAAAGAGCTAAAAATTTCTGCAGAATAAATGTCCTCTGTCAGGGTTTGTTTCCCTTGGCTGGGAATGGTAATGTTATGCAGTCATAAGCTTTAAAAAATAACTTGCTTCGGAAAATTGGCATCATGATCCTGACATTTGTGAATCAAAGCCGATGATGGTGAAATGTTGTTCTGGACAAGTACACAAATAAGAGCTGGGCTCTACATTGAAATGTGTATGTCTGCCATACAGAGGATATTCCATTAACACTGGGGATTCCAGACAGTCTTGAAACTTCACCTAAAAGGAGATCTGCTCTTCGATTTCCAATCCTTACAAACAGGCCTTAAGCAGGCAAAGATGTGATCATCTCTTAGTCGATGTGTGAAAGCAGCAGCGTAAGCCAGAATTTTATGCATAAACTAGGGACTTAAGGGGTGGCATCCCACATCATTAGCATTAATTCATTTTGGATTGCTGACTGTAGCTCTGAATTCTATCCAGCTGGCCAAGTGGAGATGGTACCACCCATTGCTTTGTAGTTTACTGAAAACTGCATGTTATTCAAATATATTTCTAAGCAATTAAACAGTATAGGTGGAACACAAGGTCCATTGGCAGAACACAACACACTGCTTCATTTGCCTCGTGGCACACATTTATCAATTTTGTATTGTTTTCAACGTACATTTTCCCAAATTAGGATTTTTTTCATGTTTGTGGTGTATATAAATGCCTTAAAGGTGTTGTAAACACTGTGTTTTTTCACCTTTCACCTTCACCTTGATCAAATCCAATGAAGCGGGCGTTGGGGGGGGGGGGCGGGGATGAGTCATACATTTGGCAGCTATGGACGCCGAATGCTGGACTCGGGGGCATGCCTACAAGGTAACCCCCTGGGAGAGCGCTTCTTCTAGGGGGTTATCATATGGGCGGAGGAGCTGCGTGAACTGCCAAGTCCCAGAAGAGGGTGTTCAGGGTCACTCTGTGTAAAACGTGTTGCACAATGGAGGTAAGTATGACATGTTTGTTATTTTATTTTTTTAAATAATCAAAGCTTTACAATCACTTTAACCCCTTAAATTGGTGCACTCTGGCCAGGTTACTGTATTTCAGATGTTTTACAGTATTTTACCACATCGTTATTTTGTGAGTTTTCAGAATTTATTAAAATGAAAAAAATTGCGTGATCAGTTTTAGTTCACAATGTGAATGTAAAAAAAATCTATATTTTGTGGTAAAGCTGGATAAAATTTGCAAACACTAGAAAATTAGTCATTTAAAAACTGCATATTAGGAAGGAAGTTCTGCAGAATTAAAATTGTCATGTCAGGGTTAGGTTCCCCCGTTAGGCTTATATAGCCCCATATTTAATCTGGATGTACCCTCCTGCAATCCTGGAACTTTTATTGCGGAGAACCTGAAGCTGCACACAACAAGAAGCCAGGTATTATCTGGGTTGCACAAGTTGCTCGTAGCTTTGCATTTGTTGACCAATACCACATTTTAGTTAATCAAATCCCCTATCACTGGCACAATTTAGCCCACTGTTCTCTTACATACTGATGTCGTGTTGGTGCGTCTTAAAGTGATTGTAAAGTCTTGTTTTTTTTCTATAAAAATAACAACAATGTTATACTTACCTGCTCTGTTGCAGTGGATTTGCACAGGGCAGCCCAGATCCTTCTCTTCTCAGTTCTCTCTTCTATGCTCATGGCCCCTTCCTCCTGTTGAGTGCCCCCACAGCAAGAAGCTTGCTATGGGGGGCACCCAAGCCGAGCCGCAGCTCCATGTATCCATTTAGACATGCCCTCTCTCCCTCCTGATTGGCTAACTGACTTTGATTAACAGCAGCAGGAACCAATGGTGCCACTGCTTTGTTTCAGTTTATCAGGATGGAGAGTCCCGGACGCCTGAGACACTCATAAAAACACAGGAAGGGGGGGTTTTGGGTGGCGTCAACTCTAGTAGTTCTATCACATAAATATATATTGGTTTTTTAAAACTTACTAGTTTGCAGGTTCATAAAGTGATGATGTCCATCAAAGGTTAAAAAATCCTAGAGTGTGTTGGTGATAGGGTGCAGGCTCCGCTGGCAGTCCTTTTGCTGTAAGGATGTTAGTCCTGGTTGTTTTAGCAGCTAGTACGTGTTGTACATGGTGTGGGAAGCTCCACACTAACCACCCTGGAGTGCGGAAGTGGAAGTGACGTCAGCAGTGCTCAGCAAGCATCCATACACAGAGTGTAGAATGTACAGGCTACGCGCTCGGGGCTCACAGCTCCTCCTACTGGCCTGAGACAATCATGCACATCGCTGAACAGAGATGGGGCTCCAGTAAGTATTAGCAGAGCCGAGGTGGGCTGCTGCACACAGAAGGCTTTTTATCTTAATGCATTCTGCCTTTACAACCCCTCTAATTCAAATTCAAATTCCATGAGCCATGGCTAAACAGCAAAATATAACTTTTCCTCCTGGGAAGGGGGTACCTAATTTTCTGGGTGCCATACATTTGGACCCATATTGCAGTTGCACCATCTAATGATCAAATGGAACTGTTTCACAATAGAAAACACTCCTTCAACATACAGGTGGTGTAATATTCCAACCTGTGTCTGCAAATGCTGCATTTTCTGAAAGTTGACACAACTTCTTTATTCATGTTAACACATTTGAGGGGCACAGACAGTTCCCTTTTCATCAGTACTTGGTATTGCTCAAAAATATATGTACAGGACTATAAAAAAATGAGCATTCCTATAACACTAGTTAGAGCAGGTTCTGATGCTAGAAGGTTAGCTGGTATATAACTAGGTGCCTTTATTTATATTATTGATTTTTTATTAGTTTCCCATACTGATGAGATTCTTTTTTTCAAAAGACCCCAATCCTAGCAGCAGAGAGGCAATGAAATAGTGCCCAGCGAAGGATCAGGAAGATCATAGAGCATTTTTGGAGACCTTGAAGTCACAACTGTCTCTCATTCACTGGTGGGAGCTTGCTTTATGCTACCATCAGAGTAGCAGAACTCTTTGGCTATGAGGCACTATATAATTTTGCTTATAAGTTGAATGAGAGAAAGAATGGCCTCTCGTTGCTGTTGAGGACTCCTCAGGGGCTAGGTATAGGAAGCCAAGATTATGGCTTTACACTTTAGTTCTATTTATCCTCTACCATCAGGTAATGATCATTGTCCTGTGTTTTTCACTGATGTTGCTTACCGAAAATATTAAATAATAAATAAATGTGTACAATTACATTGAAAAAGAATGCATTAAGTTAAAAAAGTAACGCAAAGCAAAATGTTTATGTATATTGTATATAAAAAATATTAAATACCGTTTTTCACATGACATCACATGACTTCTGTTCTGAGCTTCATAGGGGGCTTAGAGAGGCAGGGGTGGGGACTGATGGGGGGGACGGGACATGAATAACAGCAGTACACTGATTTTTCCAGTGAAAAGCAGTGCGCGATGGGGGGGATTCAGTCAGTCTGAAATAGTGAAGCGAGGGACTGGAAAAATCTCCAGGCATTTTACACAAAGGAACCAATGCAAAGTAAACGGGATACTTTTTAGCAAATTCCAATACAAAAGACATGTAAAAGTCAGAGATCTTCACAATGGAAAAAGAGAAAGTGTAACAACATTCATGATGAAGGGCACCACAAATAAGATAATTTTACAAAGAAGAATTGGTAAAGGCAGTCAAATAGCCATATACAGTATGACTTACACAGTAAGATCAGAATGGGTTAAATAATAAAAAAATCTGATAGAGAAAAAAAGAGAAGTAAAAACAAGTTATAATAAAAACTAGTGTCGGTTAGTGGACCATGCTTCCCATTTAGTTGTAAAAAGGGACAAATTATCCTGTAGCTTGTGAAAAATTCTTTCCATCGGCATGATAGTATCTATTCTATCAATAATCTCTGAAATGGGAATCACAGAAGCTTTCCATTTAAAGGCTACGGCCCACTGTGTAGCAACGCATATGGTATGAATAAGCTTCTCTTCATGGCGTTGAACACCAGGCTTTGAGGTAAATAAAAGGCACATGGGAAGAGTCATTTGCAAAGCATGACCTGCTATCTTAATAAGCAATATCCCAAATTTTATGCCATATAGATTTCAATCTCTCACACCTCAAAAATATGTGAACCAATGAGCTGCAAAAAATATAACAGCCCCGAAAACAGGTGTCAGAAACCTCAGGAAGAAAAAACATGTTGATTAACAGGTGTAAATTTACCATATAGTGAGAAGTTTGAGGGCAATTTTCCTGATGGTTAATAATTTGGTGCATTGCGTAAGTTACATGTCCTCCCAATCCTGAGGAAAAAGCTTTCATAACCTTCTTCCCATTTACGCATATAAAGTAAAGGGTCAGGAAATAAGGAACTAACAAATTATCTCTAAAAATCTGATGTCAATCCCTTCCCCCTGGGAGAATTACTGCATATTTGTTCATAAAAACTAGCTAGTGTGGTTAGAGTTTGAGCATAGCAAGAAATGTAAAAATGCTTCATTTGCACATAACGGTAGTTTTCCTGCTGTGGGATATTTCTGAGGTTGAGGAGATGATTCAATGAACATTGAGTCATCTTGTAAAGCTGAAAGGGTAGTCAATTTAATAATCTTCCACGAAAGAAACTCCCAGAAGCTGGAAAGGCTGCCACAAATGAAGGGTCTCCTAAAAGGAGGTCAAAGCAGAGGTCACTGAGACCAATCAGAGTTTTGTTTTTTAGAGAGATATGGAAGAGGACAACAGCACTCCAAGAAGGTAATAGGTATATATACCGTATAGAGCCAGCTTTAAACTTACTGAACCCACAACAGTAAAATCTGTCTGTATATGCAGGATAGCATGCTGTGGAACTTAAGGGGTTAATCATCTGTATTGTGTAAAAAGTCTCTTTGATCCTGTATGCAGGGTCTCTCTTGACAAGACCAGATAAGACACAGTCAGAGTAGTAAAGCTGCACATGCTCAGTTTGGTCACTATTGCAATTTGCCGGAGAGAACAGTTCCTTGTTGAACTGAGCTTTTCACGTCACATGGTATTGACATCACACATTTGGGTGTGTATACAGATCCTAAATGACAGCCTAGTCCCTCCCTCCTCCTCCATGCCCAGTAACTAAAATAAAAAAACATAGTGGGTGGGATGTCACATCTTGATTCATGGATGATATGCCTCCCATAACAGCACACGCACACAGGCTTTAGTGGAGATCTCCTCCTACCTAAACACTCAGCACTCAGGCAAACTGTGCAGTTTATCACGTGACCATGGTATACAGATCAGCCAAAAAAGTACATAGTTGCAGTATTTTCATGTAAAAAGAAGATTTATAAGCTATGGGCACTGCGGAGGGACGGGTGAAATATTTTCATATTACTGGGTTTAGTAACACTTTAATCCTAGGAGTCTTGGAGTCTACTATGTTCCACTGAGAAAGCTGAGATAATCTGGAAGCCAAATAGTATAACCAGAAATTGGGCAGTCCAAGATCCCCTTTAGTTATAAATAATTTGTCTGGGGAACCTCCGTTTTTTTATCTAACCAAATAAATGTATTAATCTGGATCTTGTCCAAAAAGATTTGAGAAGGACCTGAAACAATTACGTACAGTGCCTTGAAAACGTTTTCATACCCCTTGAAATTTTCCACATTTTGTCATGTTACAACCAAAAACTTAAATTTATTTTATTGGGATTTTATGTGATAGACCAACACAAAGTGACACATAATTGTGGAATGGAAGGAAAATGATAAATGGTTTTCAACATTTTTTACAAATAAATATGTGAAAAATGTGGCGTCCATTTGTATTCAGTCAGTACTGAGTCAGTACTTTGTAGAACCCCCTTTCACTGCAATTACAGCTGCAAGTCTTCTTGGGGATGTCTCTACCAGCTTTGCACATCTAGAGAGTGAAATTTTTGCCCATTCTTCTTTGCAAAATAGCTCAAGCTCTTTCTTTGTATGAAGAGCATCTGTGAACAGCAATTTTCAAGTCTTGCCACAGATTCTCAATTGGATTTGGGTCTGGGCTTTGACTGGGCCATTCTAAGCCCTTGTACACACGGTCGGACATTCCAACAACAAAATCCGTCGGATTTTGTCCGAAACTGGTGTTGCATACACACGGTCCGACAAAGTTGGTCGGATTATCCAACAACACGGTCCGATCGGACATTTTCCGTCGGAATGTCAGACCCTGTGTACAAGGGCTAACACATGAATGTGCTTTGATCTAAACCATTCCATTGTAGCTCTGGCTGTATTTTTAGGGTCGTTGTCCTGTTGGAAGGTGAACCTCTACCCAGTTTCAAGTCTTTTGCAGACTCTAAAGCCTCGTACATGATTGGACAACAAACCATGGAATTTTGTTCAAAGGGTGTTGGCTCCAACTTGTCTTGCATACACACGGTCACACAAATGTTGGCCAACAATTACAAAATGTAGTGACGTACAAGACGTATGTGATATCTCCATTACAAATGCTAGTTTTACAAGACCGAGTGCTTCTGGCTCGTCCTCGATTCTGAGCATGCGTGTTGTACTTTGAACTTTTGTCCGACGGACTTGTGTACACACGATCGGAAAGTACGGCAACACTCATTTGTTGGCGGAAAGTCTGACAACAAATGTCCGATGGAGCATACATACAGTCAGACTTACCGCCAACAAGCTCACATCCAACATTTCCCAATCGTGTGTACGTGGCATAACAGGTTTTCTTCTAAGATTGTATTTGGCTCCACCCATCCATCTTCCCATCAACTCTTATCAGATTCCTTGTCTCTGTTGAAGAAAAGCATCCCCACAACATAATGCTGCCATCACCATGTTTCACAGTGGGGATGGTGTGTTCAGCCTGATGTGCAGTGTTAGTTTTCTGGCACACATAGCGTTTTGCTTTTAGGCCAAAATGTTAAATTTTGGTTTCACCTGACCAGAGCACCTTCTTCCACATGTTTGCTGTGCCCCTCACATGGCTTCTCAAAAACTGCAAATGGGACTTCTTATGGCTTTCTTTCAACAATGACTTTCTTCTTGCCACTCTTCCATAAAGTCCAGATTTGTGGAGTGCACAGTTGTCCTGTGGACAGATTCTCCCACCTGAGCTGTGGATCTCTGCAGCTCCCTTACCATGGACCTCTTGGCTGCTTCTCTGATTAATGCTCTCCTTGGCCGGCCTTTCAGTTCAGGTGAACAACCATGTCTTGGTAGGTTTGCAGTTGTCCCATTCCCTTTTCCATTTTTTGGTTATGGATTGAACAGTGCTCCATGAGCTGTTCAAAGCTTGGGATATTTTTTTTATAAGTTACCCTGCTTTAACCACTTGCCGACCGGGCCATAGCCGAAAGACAGCTACAGTACAGTCGGCTTATTCTGGGAGGGCGTCCATGGACATCCTCCCAGAATGTCGTTCTTGCACACCCCCTGGGGCGTGCGCCCGAAAATACCCATGACCTCTGGGTCCGGAAGACCCGGCGCATCACAGATCACTGTAAATGGCCGCTGGTAGCAGCCGTTTACCACGTGATCGCTCCGTCAAATGATGGAGCGATCACTTGTAAACAAACCGACGCTGGTTCCTCTCTCCCCTCTATGTACCCATCTGTACAGTGCGAGGGGAGGGGGGGAGATCATTTGTAGCATCGCTGTGGGCTGGATCTGTAGTGCCCACAGCACTGCTCAGTGCCAATACTCTGCAGTACTCTGCCCATATTCTGAAATGATCTGCAATACTCTGCAATACTCGCCAATACTCGCCAATACTCTGCCAATACTCTGCAATAAATTTTAACAGAAATAAAGAATTATTTTATTTTTTTACCAAATTTTAAGACTTTTTGATTTATAGTGCAAAAAATAAAAAACCCAGGGGTGATTAAATACTACCAAAAGAAAGCTCTATTTGTGTGGAAAAAAAGGACAAGCATTTCATATGGGTACAGTGTTGCATGACTGAGTAATTGCACCGAAAGCTGAACATTGGTCTGGTTAGGAAGGGGGTTTAAGTGCCCAGTGGTCAAGTGGTTGAACTCTCCACAACTTTATCCCTGACCTGTCTGATGGGCTCCTTGGCCTTCATGATGCTGTTTATTCACTAAGGTTCTCTAACAAACCTCTGAGGGCTTTACAGAACAGCTGTATTTATGCTGAGATTAAATGACACACAGGTGGATTCTATTTACAAGTACAAATGCACGGCACAATTTTCAGATATTTATTTGTAAAATATTTTAAAATCCATTTATCATTTTTCTTCCACTTCACAATTTTGTGCCACTTTGTGTTGGTCTATCACAAACAATCCCAATAAAATACATTTATGTTTTTGGTTGTAAAATTAGAAAATTTAGAAAATTTCAAGGGATATGAATATTATTTCAAGGCACTGTTTAACAATTTGGATAAGATGTTAATTTTAAGATCCATAACTCTACCCAGGAAGGCGATAGAATATGGTCGACAGTTTGAGGGTGGTACTAATTCTGGTCATACAAGAAAGATAATTAGTACAAAAGAAAAAAATTAGTTGTGAGATTGACACCTAGATAGAGACAAGATATACCTGTGCTCAAATCCCAATAGCTTGTACATGTATTTAAACTATCAGGTGCTAAAGGGATGTGACCACATGTTAACACTACAAAGTCTGGGTGGACCCTCTGCACACTGCTTTACACTCTTCATAGCAAACTATGCAATGAAAAACAGAGATTTTTAGTTCACACATATTGCAATACATGACTAAGCTGGCCACGGTGAGACTGCATTATGGGCACGGTGAGACTGCATTACAGGCACGGTGGGGCTGCGATTATGGGCACGGTGAGGCTGCGATTATGGGCACGTCAAGGCTGCGATTATGGGCACGGTGAGATAGCATTATGGGCATGGTGAGGCTGCGATTATGGGCACGGTGAGGCTGCAATTATGGGCACGGTGAGACTGCATTATGGGAATGGTGAGGCTGCGATTATGGGCACGATAAGTCTGAGATTATGGGCACGGTGAGACTGCTTTATGGGAACGGTAAAGCTGTGATTATGGGCACGGGGAGGCTGCGATTATGGGCAAGGTAAGGCTGAGATTATGGACACGGTAAGGCTGAGTTTATGACGTGTTACGTCCTAGCCATGCCCCGCTATGTCCGGCTTCGGCCGTTGCCATAACAACGGTGCAAAATAAGCTAAAAGTAGTTGGATCTGTATGTGCGTTATAAGTAATCGAAATTAATTGATAAAAAAACAACTATTAATTAAACATGAAAATTTTAATCAGTAACAGCCTGCAAGTACAGACGGTGCCCGAATTACAAACATCCGACTTACATACAACTCATACTTACAAACGGAGGGAGACAACAGGAAGTGAGAGGAAATCTACCCCTAGGAAGGGAAATTCACTCCTGTAAGCCCTTGTACACACAGTCGGAGATTCCGACAACCAAATCCGTCTGAGTAATTCCGACGGATTAATTCCCGACGAGGTCCAGAAGTGATGTTGCATACACACGGTCGGACTAAGTTGTCGGAAAATCCGATTGTACATAACGTTATGACGTTATTTCGTTACGACTGGACTACGTTCAGGCTAGTAGCCAATAGCTTTGGTCTAGGATTTTGATCTGAGCATGCGTGGCACTTTGTCCATCAGAGTAGGCTACACATGATCGGAGTATGTCCGATAGGAGCATTTTGTCGGAAAATTTTACCGGCAAGTTGGAAAACTTGGTCCGTCGGATACTCCGATGGAAACAGTCCGATGCAGACCACACACAGTCAGAATATCTGACAAAACGGTCCGATAGGAAACATTCCATCGGAATCTCCGACCGTGTGTACAAGGGCTAGGAGTTATTATGGGAAAAACGTGTCTCCACTGAAGCTTTATCACCAATCTTTGTTTCCACAACAACCCACTTTCTGTCCCAATTGCCATTAGGACAGAAAGTGAGGGGAAATCTTCTGAACGGGGACATAGTCAGCAAAACAAATGTTACAGGGGTGTTAACCCTTCCCTATGCTATCCAAAAAACTTAAACATAGTTTATTTGGCTTGAGCTTCACTTAAAAAATTTACCTTTTCTGACTTACATAAAAATTCAACTTACGAACAAACCTACTGACCCTATCTTGTTCGTAACCCGGGAACTGCCTGTATATGGTAACACAGACATATTTCAGAAAATATGAAACATTTGGGTTATATACACTTTAAAGTGGTTGTAAACCCCTACATATACCCAGTGAAGTGACTGGTCTGAGGTGGGCACTTCTTGTCAGCACAACTGATCGACTCTTTGTTTTGCTGCTTCTTCTTACACTCCAGCCCTGCTGTACAGGAACCGCAAGAGGCTGATAATGGGTAAAATGCAGGTACTTACACTGCTTGCATATAAAATATACTTTTAATGATGTATGCATGATTACAGAGCTGCAATAATTTGTGACTTTTATATTTTCCTAAAATTCAGCTAGAACTCCAAAAAGTAGAAGAAAAAGAAAAATTTAGCAGTATTGTCTGTGGTTTTACAGCAGCTGACCCATATTACTGACTTAGCATATCGCGTATTACACTATGGGGTTGATTTACTAAAGGCAAATCCACTGTGCACTACAAGTGCACTTGGAAGTGTAGTCGCTGTAAATCTGAGGGGAAGATCTGAAATGAGGGGAAACGCTGCCGATTTTATCATCCAATCATGTACAAGCAAAGCTGTTTTATATTTTCCTTGTATGTCCCCCTCAGATATACAGCGACTGCACTTCCAAGTGCACTTGCAGTGCAAAGTGGATTTGCCTTTAGTGAATAAATCCCTATGTCTCTGCGGTCAATTTGGAAGAGGCAGGGTTTTGCTTCCATACAAAAGAGCCTCCAGCAATTCTCAGTCCAAATCTCCTGGGACTAGTAGTTAGAGGCAGCAGCTCCTTAGAGCTCACATTAGGAGATTTGCAGCTAGGATAAGGTGACCAGATTTTTAAAATGAAATCCGGGGACATACTTTTTTTTAAACTAGTAATGGCAGCGATCAGCGACTCATAGCAGGACTGCGATATTGCGGTGGACAAATCGGACACTTATGCCGCGTACACACGACCGGTTTTCAAATTCGGAATAAACTCTGAAGGTTTTTCCGACAGAGTTCCGCCAGAGTTCCAGTGAAACATACCAAAGTCCGACCGTCTAGAACGCGTTGACTTACAACACGTATGACGGGACTAGTAAGTGGAAGTTTAATAGCCAGTAGCCAATAGCTTCCGTCTCGTACTTACTCCAGAGCATGCGTTGTTTTTGGTCTGTTGGAACAGCATACAGATGAGCGGTTTTCCCGCTAGGAAATGGAAATATTTAGAACATGTTCTATTTCTAGGTCCCTCAGAATTTTCGGAAAAAAAAGTCAGATGAGGCCCATACACGATCGGAATATCCAATGAAAAGATTCCGTCTGACTTTTTCTGTCAGACATTTTGCTTGTGTGTATGCGGCATTAGTGACACTTTTGACACTTTGTGGGAACCAGTGACACTTATACAGTGATCAGTGCTAAAAATATGTGCTGGCACTATACTAATGACACTGGCTGGGAAGGGATAACATCTAGGGCAATCAATGGGTTAAATGTGTGCCTAACAAGTGTTTTCTCAGTGTGGGGGAGGTGCTTTTACTAAGGGAAGACATAGATCCCTGTACCTGCTTTGCAGGAACACAGGATCAATGTCTTCCACACTGACAGAATGTTTACATAGGCAGACAACTAGGCGAGTCCGCCGGATCCGCTGATTGGCTCTGACACCCAGAAATGCAGGAATAAGTATATATGTGATCCTGCGCAGCGCGACCACCCTGTAGCAGTAAATCTGCTATCAGGCGATCAGCAACTGGTTAAGATCATCAGCATTATGATAACTCACAGGCAGCAGGCACTCTATCATGCCTCTGGCTTGCTCTGTCACAGTGTGTCACATAACATGGCTGTTGGGTGCTGATTTTGTTAACTTATGACCAACAAGTGCCTGCTACCTGTGAGTTCTGATACCATCCATTATGCCAAAGAGACAGAAACAGTGCAATGTAGTCTATTCACAGACACCCCCAAAGCACACCTGTGTTGAAGCCTTGAAGGCACTGGCAGCCCCACGATTGGATCTGCTTCCCCTCTATTCCTGCTGCTGGACATCGCCAGCTGAGCTCAGCTACCTCTCTCTGCCTGTTGCCACCTCCGCCACCTGCCTCACAGCCTCTCAGGTCTCACTCTCCGGGCCCCTGGCTACTACTGGGTGGGGAGTGGAGGAAAATGACTCTGCCGGGGAAGGCAAGGAGATAAGCATGCAGGCAACTGGCCGGGATTTGAGCCAAGGCAGAAGAACATGTGATCGGAGCTGAATAGGCATGTGCTGGAAACTGAAGAAATAGTCCATCCGCTCTGACCAGCACATCATCATCAGAAAGGGACACAGATAATGGAAAAAATACACCCCCCTAAGCTAGCAGGAGCGGGGGTGTGTAATTCAGATTTTTTTTTATTCTGCACTGACTGTCTTTGAAAATTGCCCCAGCTCCTGTTGAAGTCAAATCCGGGGACAAAACCGGGGACGGATTTGGTCCGGGGACAGTGTCCTCAATCTGGGGACTGTCCCGTGAAACCGAGGACATCTGGTCACCCTAAGCTAGGAGGCTGTAAGAACAGGAGTGCACCACTTTATCTTTATATCAGAGGAATACCAGACTAGGGGGACTGTTTAGTCATTAACATTTAACATATAAAATTTGTCCATACTATAGCAAATCTTCACTTTTTGAGCTCCACTTTAAATGTTTTTGGCTGATCGAATTAGGTTAATTACCATATTTATTGGTGTATAACACGCACCCCAAGTTTAGGAGGGAATTTAAAAGAAAAAACTTTTAGGAGGGAAGTTTAAGGAAAAAACTTACATTTAAATGTCCATCAATGCAGCCTTGTCAGTCATTTGCAGCCTTGCATTGCATTGCAGCCTTCCATTGCAGCCTTCCATTGCAGTCTTGCATTGCAGCCTTCCATTGCAGCCTTGTAGGCTTGTCTCTTTGCCATTTTAAAAATGGTGCCGCCGAGATACATAGCAGACTCGGCTGTTCTCGGCAGCTTTCCGCTTTCCGAAAGCTGCCAAGAACGGCCGAATGTGGCCGAAAATAGCAGAGAACGGCCAAAAATACACTAGAACAGCCAAAAATACCTTAAAGCCGCCAAGAGCAGCAGAAAAGGTTAGGAAGGGCGGGGGATCGGCGTATAACACGCACCCCCGATTTCCCCCTGATTTTAGGGGGAAAAAAGTGCGTGTTATACACCGATAAATACGGTAGTATTATATTTTTAGCTTACCTTGGGACAAATGCAAGGAAAATTATATATAAAATATTTAAAATAATTATTTTTTCATTTCAGATTTGATTTGTATGAGCAATTAAACACTTATGCACCCTCCTGTGAACTCTCTGATCATTTCTGCGTGTCCCTACATCACTATAATGTCATGTAGTGGTTGGTGTAGGGGCCAGCTGATGAAACCACACAGCATAGACAGGGGACACTGGCATCCATCATTCCCAAAGTATCGAATGCAGAAGGTTATTTAGCAAGCTTATCTCTTCAATGAAGCAAAGTTTGGCAGCATAGTTGTCAGGAAGGATGCTTTCTTTGCAGGTAGTGCTTCTTTTTATTATTTTTTTTAATATTGACATATTTCTCAGATAATTGCCTGAAATAAGTGATCAGGATGTTCCAATTTCACTGGTTGCGTCTTTGTTTAGGTCAATGAGCCTTTACAGTCAGAGACATTATTGCAGCTAGCATTTTTATATGGTAAATCCAACCTACCAATGATTCTTTTCTTTTTCTCCTCCACATTACTTCTTGCCTACCAAATTTAGGATCAAGGGACACCGAAAATCACAAATTTTTACTTGGTTTATCAGCCTCAAATCAACACAGCAATAAGGTGAGGAAAATGACTGAGACAGACTTATTGCAGGACCATTACATCTAATCTAATATATATTTGTATGGTAATTAAATAGTAAAAGCAACAAGGTTTTATCTTGATTTTTGGATCAAAAATTATATTAAATTAAAAATGCTCAGAAATCCTGTTTGGCCTGTCAATAAAAGAAATCATGTATCCAATTGAATTAATCCATTTAGTCATCAGCCCCTGTACACATGGTCGGACATTCGGACATGGTCGGATTTTGTCCGACGGATTTTGTCCGAAACTGGTGTTGCATACACAGGGTCAGACAAAGTTGTCGGAAAATCCAATAGTTCGGAACGTGATGACGTTATTTAGTTACGATGGGACTACGTTCAGGCTAGTAGCCAATAGCTTTGGTCTAGGAATTTGATCTGAGCATGTGTGGCACTTTGTTCGATCGGAATTCTCTACAAATGATCGGACTTTGTCAGATCGGATCATGTTGTCGAAATTTTTTTATATCCAGCTCTCAAACTTTGTTGGTCGGACATTCCGACGGAAAAAGTCAGATCAAGCCCACACACGGTCGGATTGAACATTTTCCGTCGGAATGTCCGACCGTGTGTACAAGGGCTAATAGATAGTTAAATAGGACTAGCTACTTAATGCATATTTATAAAGTGTTTAGGAAATGCACTGCCTATAGGACTGAGAAGAGAAGGAGGAAATGAGCTGAACCATATTGGTAGAACCCATCACAGCTGCATGATCTATTGTACCTTTGGGGCCCACCAGGTGATCCTATGGTACCTTTCATTGTTAATCTAACCCTCTATTTGTTACATAAAACATATTGAACCTTTTAGCTAACAGCCTGTTAAACATGGTAACTGTGACAAATTAAATAGTTGTGTAATGAACTTTGGAGACACCACAGTAATAAATCAGCTGTCAGGAATATCTCATGTTTCTTAAGTGTAATTCATGTGCATGTTGTTATGTCAAATCCGCACATAATGTGTTATTGTTGCAGCAGAATGCTCCACATGGAGAAGATGAATGAGTCAAATGTCAGTGGAGCAGGTCAGCAGCTTCCCAACATTCTGAAATATAGGAATTAAGAGAAAGACATATGGGTACTGGGATCTGTAATGAAACTGAGCTTGTATTGATAATAATTGTGAATATTATTTCAAATAATAGAGCAGGAATGGTTGCAAATCCAGATATTGCAATGATATCTAAGCGGTAGCACTGGAATCCTATTTTTAATTGCACCAAATACACCATCTAAAAGTATCTGCTTTCATGCTGGTCTTTTCACTCACCCGAAACACACTACATGCCTTAGGCCATGGGGTCAAACTGACGGCCCTCCAGCTGTTCTGGAACTACAAGTCCTATCATACCTCTGCCTGTGGGAGTCATGCTTATAACTGTCAGCCTTGCAATGCCTCATGGGATTTGTAGTTCGGCAATTGCTGAAGGGCTATCAGTTTGACACCTGTGCCTTAGGCTTTCTTTACACAGGCAATTGATGGCATTCACCAGATTACAGTGGCAAGAATCAGCAATTTTACAAAGCAATGACAGGCTGAGAGGAGTCGTCACTGGTTTTATGTATCAGCTCATCCAGTGTCATGTTATCTACTATCTATCTGTGTCCAGTGGCAATCATCTGTCCCCACCCACAAGTAACTTGCTGCTTATGGTTTATCCATGGACAGCCACAGCAACTGTCAGCTTGTCATTCATGAATAGGGGCAGATTGGCTGCAGCTAAACATAAACACAAGTGATTCCAGCTGCAAGAATCTGCTGATGGTTGTAACCAAATTTTGCAGACCTGCCCTAATTGCCTTTGTGTATGAGATCTTAAAGTGTTTCTTTAGCCAAAATTAGTTTTTCTAAGAATTTAACAGAGCTGGGAAAAGGTTCTCTAACTCTGTTAAGCTGGCCATATGTGGATCGAAAGTCCCTGCTGAACCGGCTAAGATTCGAACCATGTATGGGCAGGCTGACTGTACCCATGTTTATCCATTTATTGACTTGGGCACAACCAGCCTGTCGGATCTTTTTACGTGCGATTACTGTTGACGACTACAGCCGCTAGCAGTAATCATTGTGTTCTGCTGGCCGGGAACACTGTCCCCACCGCAGAACACAATAACGCTGCAGGAGGCATTCCCCCAACAACACTGACTGGGTTGATGGGGAAATCAAGTGATTTTCTTTCCTTCCAAACAGGGTGGAAGGAAAGAAAATGTAATCATCTATGGGCTGCTTTAAGTTTTATACCGGTGTCCCCACTGGAGGATTCACCCTTACTATTTTCCAGGTAATTGTTCTCAGACACGTACAGAAAGAAATGATTGAAATTCCAAAGTTTTACTGTATTCATCTCAACAGCAGAATTTAAAAATCACTCTGCCTGCAGTTGGGTTTTAAAGTTGAAGTTTAATCTGCTTCTTTAATGCCTTCCCTGGTTCCTCCTTTCCCCCTAATCAAGTTGGTAATTCAGTTATTAAAGAGGAAGTAAACCCTGATGAGTTTACTTCCTCTTTCATTCCCTGCAAAGGTAAAGCATAATAGACTACTATGCATCGCATAGTAGTCCATTATATGTCACTTACCTGACACAGGAGCCAGCAAAGTCACCGCTGTCCCCTGTAGTCCGGCGCATCCATCTTCTCGGTGGGTATCGCTGCTCCGCCGCTGTCATTCGGCAAAGCCGCGATGACTTCACTCCCACGCATGCGCACGGGAGCCGCCACGTGCGGCATATTTGCCGTTGACGGTGCCACGCTCAGTGCGCCTGCGTGCCGCTGTCTACGGCGCATGCGCTGTAGACAGTGGTGCCTGGCTTTCGGCAAATATCTCCTAAACCGCGTAGGTTTAGGAATATTTCTTGGACCTACAGGTAAGCCTTAATCTAGGCTTACCGGTAGGTCAAAATGTGTTGTAAGGGTTTACAACCACTTTAAATAAAGCCTTTTCCATTTTCCTTGCATATCTCATATCCGACCCAGTGACAGCACTGCTGGCTTTCTGTGCTTCTTTAGGCAGTGCAGGAGATCATGGCTGGTAGAAGGGGCAGACAGGCTGCTGTATATACTGTACATAGATGGCTTCCTGAAAACATCATAGCACCCTGCCTTAGTACTCCTCTCAAAAGCCCTCAGCCCTAATGCAAGCAGTAGGCTAGGCTCTTAGGAGGAGTTATGCAAATATCAAAATGCATTGATGGATGGATGTCAGTCTTGGGAAATCTAGGCAGGCTGAATTTGCATACAGACTGCCCTAAGTATTGCCCACATGTGATGCTGAGTCTAAAATTGGAAGTATAGAATTACATTTAATTATAGTGGCAGGCCATGGACAGTAAGCCTGAGGAGGAAAGGGCTAGATGGTGCTAAAGTCCTCAAGCCAGAAAATGAGGTGAGCTCTATATAATATGCTGTGGCTTGTAATGCACACAGTAAGAAGCTTACAGTGTGCATTGAATTCAAGCTAAACTTCAGTCCAAGGGAGTAGCCTGTACAACTTTGCAAGACTGAAGATAAGATTACAGTTCAACTTTATGCACAACTTTAACTTGCTCTTGTGAACATATGGCCAGGCTATGAACATTCAGTATTTGCATATTCCAGTGGCGGCTGGTGGTTAAAATTTGGGGGGGGGGGGGGGTTGCCAACAGATCCGGCCCCCTCACTTGCACTAGCACCCACCCTCCTCTCTTCCTCCGCAGCTCTCAATCAATCAATCACAGTGACAATCCTCCCCCACTAAAGTCACCCCCCGGTGCTCTTGATCGATCAATCACAGCGGCGATCCTCTCGCACTAAAGCCACCCCTCCTCCATGCAAAATCAGTGGCCTTACCTTATACTGTGGTAGAGGTGCAGAGAGGAGGATGAGGTGGCAGTGCACTGCTGAATCCAGGGTAGGCTGCTGACAGGGCAGATGCTACTCCTCGAGGCCGAAACAAGAGGCAAGTCCTAAGACACCCGAAGTGGAGAAGCAAGAAGGTATTAGTGAATATTAATTTTCTAATGTCAAACAACTGGGTGGGCTCGGGGCCCCAAGCCCACCCTTTTTGAAGCCAATTAGACCCTCCAGCTCTAATCACGTGCTTCAAAAAAAAAGTGCTTCTACATACGTTTCACCATACTGGCGTCATGACACCAGTACGGTGAAAGGTACAGAGATATAGGTGTGACATCCTTTTGGTATATCCAGAATGAGGCATGGACCACACGCTGTCGCGATTCTGATATATCCACCCGCACATGCTATAGACACCTTAGTGCTGGGCATAGTCACATGTGAGTGCAAAATCCTTTGTTATCTTTTTAAATATTTTTTTATTAAAACTTATTATACCATAAGAGTTATTTTTGTGTGTCCTTGGTGGAGTCTGTTCCCTTACCCATCTGGAGGGGGTTACATAGCGGAGAGTTACCTACTGAGGATTCCTCTGGTCCATTCAATCTAAGCGTATTTTTACCTACTGTAAAAAGTGGTCAGACACCTTTAGTGAGTTGCCATCAACCTCATGAGCACTCATGGTGAAGCTTTTTAAAGGAACATCAAACTAGAAGATTCACATTTATTTATTTATGGTGTTGGGATTGTCACTTTGGACTTTATTTATTTGCTTTTTCAATCTCTACTTTTCTTAATACTGTTCACACCCAGTTTGTATTATTCACCTTGATGTTTTTAGCGCCAACACCTTTACATTTGATTTTGTATACAGAAAAGGTTTTACTGTGTTCACATTAGAGGGTGGAAGGTTTCCAAGTCACTGCTGGGAGAATGAGCAGAGTAGGCTAAAGCTGGTGAGAAGTTTTGCCTTACTTTCTACCCTGATGACAGTTGGTCAGAAAGACAGGAAATAATGATAACAATGGCAACACAGATAGTAACAAAACACTTTTGTAGTAAAGTGGGGAAGGGCTAGAAAGTACCCTGTGAAGTTTTTATTCCCTTTCATCTATTGTACAGGTGTCTCTTGGGCAACATTAAAGGGAAAATTTCCCTATGGAGTCACAAACTGTCACTGTGACCGAAAGTGAAGGAAAAAACACACACACTCACCGAGAGAGAAAGAGCGGGAAAACCTGCAAAAAGACAGCAATAAAAGCATTACAATCTTTCTAAGCCTTCCCCACTCTGTGTAAGACTAGAACAAAACATTATGGCTAGAGTTACACTTTAAATGCCCTGTACTACACTCCTTTTCTATCTTGAGGAGTGGACAATTGTACCATATCCTGTCCTTCAGCCAAGCCAGCAGGCCTTGCATAGTGACATTTCCTGTGACAATCTGGCAGCTCTCCTGCTGTGGTCTGTATGTCTAACATTTGTTGGATATTGAGGTATCCTCATTCTTGGAATTCTTGTAGCAATGCTTTCCAAATCTATGTAATCTATTTAAAAGGCCAGATGTTTTTGATGAGGTAGTTGATCACAATTACTATTCTTGGTTACACCCAATGTGTTGGCTATAGAAAACTCAGCACGTGGCCAACCTCTGAGTTAAATGGAGGAACATTTTTTTTTTGTACTAATATATGAATATTGTGAATGGAGTAAGAAACGCAATGTTCTGGATTATTACAATAGCTAACAAAAGGGTCAAGAACTTTATCACGCTCTCAGTTACTAAGTATTTTCTCTGATACAAGAGAAGCACTAACAAAAATAACAAAAAGATAATTTGTACCTTATGGCCTTGTGGCTTGTTAAAAGGCCAGTCTACCCTTGTGGGTCCAAGTAACAGGTTTTCTTTAACCTACCCCCCACAGCCGCATGTACTCAGATTTTCTTTGTTGCTCAACTGCTGCATTCGGATGGCATAAAAAAAGGCATTACAGTACTTGTATGTATAGAGGAACATGCAACTCACCCCCCATGTAAAAGCGCTGCCACCTTGAACGAGTCTATAGCCCTTTGTATGCTGCAACTTAACCACTTCAGCCTAGTGTTGCCACCTTTTCTTCGAGCTAAACCTGAGCACTTTAGCACGGCTTGGCATTTTTTTTTGTAGCATACACTATGAGATTGTAAAATACCTGGGACACATCTGTGTGCCCTAGGGGAGTCATAATGCGGCACACGCATCAGTGAACAGTGGGTGTAGCCAATTGCATATAGTGCAGGTGTATGTAATGGGCATTATAGTGTATATAGTGCATGTGTGTATAATGGGCATTATAGTGTATATAGTGCAGGCTTGTGTAATGTGCATTATAGTGTATATAGTGCAGGCGTGTGTAATGTACAATATAGCGTATATGTAGTGTGTAATGTTTGGTGGGGAGCCTCCCAGTGTAATTTTGGGGGGTGGGGGGAGGCCTCCTGGTTTAGTATGGGGGGACAGGGGAGAGAAGAGGGGCTGACAGAGGTGGGAGGCTGACAGAGAGGAAGGGGGCTAACAGAGAGGAGGGGGCTGACAGAAGAGAGGGTTGACAGAGAGGACGTGAGCTGACAGAGAGGAAGGGGGCTGACAGAGACGAGGGGGCCTGACAGAGAGGAGGGGGCTGACAGAGGAGGGGGTTGACAGAGAGGAAGGGGGCTGACAGAGAGGTAGTGAGCTGACACAGAGGAAGGGGACTGATAGAGAGAAGGGGGGCTGACAGAGAGGAGGGGTCTGACAGAGAGAAGGGGGGCTAACAGAGAGGAGGGGAACTGACAGAGAGGAAGGGGGCTATCAGAGAGGAAGGGGGCTGACAGAGAGTAGGGGGTCTGACAGAGAGAAGAGGGTCTGACAGAGAGGAGGGGTCTGACAGAGAGAAGGGGGCTGACAGAGAGGAGGGGTGCTGACAGAGAGGAGGGGGGCTGACAGAGACTTAGGGGCCTGACAGAGAGGGACGGGGCAGACAGAGGAGGATGGCTGCGATCATACCTTTGGGTTTCCCGCTGTGCGGAGGAGGTCTTGGGCTCCCCTGTCACCTCAATATCTTGTCTCTCCAGCTGTGGTGGAGCAGGAAGAGGGTGAAGCGAGTCCATGAGGATCTCTTACACAGACAAGTGTAAGAGGAGCTACACTGACTAGAGACCCCGGCAATCTGTCATATGGATCAGAGAGGCGCACAGCCGCCACCGGCCACATAGTTAACACAGAGCTATGGGACGGAGCACAGGACAAACCGGGACACAGACAGGCGTTGGATATATGGTGTGTCCGGGTGTCCAGACAGAAACCAGGGCACAAGTTGCCAAACCTGTACTGTCCGGGTCAATTCCGTACGGGTGGCAATCCTACTTCAGCCCGGAGGATTTGGCTGTTCAATGACCAGAGCACTTTTTACAATTTGGCACTGAGCTGCTTTAACTGGTAATTGCACGTTCATGTAATGATGTACCCAAATAAAATTTGTGTACTTTTTTCCCCACAAATAGAGCTTTCTTTTGATGGTGTTTGATTGTGTCTGTGATTTTTATTTTTTGCAATATAAATGGAAAAAAATAGAAAATTTTGAAAAAGATATATTTTCTACATTTTGTTATAAATAAAATCCAATAAATTCAATTTTACTCATACATTTAGGCCAAAATGTATTCAGCCACATGTCTTTGGTAAAAAAAAAAAATGTCAATAAGCCTATATTTATTGGTTTTGTGCAAAAGTTATAGCGACTACAAACTAGGGTACATTTTCTGGAATTTACGCAGCTTTTAGTTTATGACTGCCTATCTCATTTCTTGAGGTGCTAAAATGGCAGGGCAGTACAACTCCCCCACCCCCCAAATGACCCAATTTTGGAAAGTAGACACCCCAAGGAAATTGCGGAGAGGCATGTTGAGCCCATTGAATATTTTATTTTTTTGTCACACATGATTGAAAAATTACAAAAAAAATAAAATTACACAAAGTTGTCACTAAATGATATATTGCATACACATGCCATGGTTATATGTAGAATGACACCCCAAAATACATTCTGCTGCTTCTCCTGAGTATGGGGTTAGCTCATGTGTGAGACTTTTTGGAAGCATAGCCGTGTACAGGACCCCAAAAACCAATCATTCTACATATCATTCTACATATAACTATGCCATGTTTGAACAATATATCATTTAGTGACAACTTTGTGTAAAAAAAATAAAAAAATTTAATTTGCCCAAAACTTTTAGCAAAATATCACATATTCCATGGACACACCATGCCTCTCAGCAAAAAGCTTGAAGTGTCTTCTTTCCAAAATGGGGTAATTTGTGTGAGTGTCACGCCTATATCCGTGCTTTCTACAGACATGACATTTTCTTTGGGGGGGGGGGGGGGGGGGGGACATACGGAAAATGCCTCTCATGCAGCCGGCTTACTGCATTTGGATTGGGAAGTGATGATCTCTTCCTTGAATTTAGGGAAGGATCCAGTTCGTCCTGAAGATTTGTATAGAACATAAGCATTCAGCAGAGCCAATTGGAATAAGTATACAGACACTTTTTTGTACCAGCATCTGGCCATCAGGCATACAGGCAATTAGGTACGACGCCAACAACTGGTTGTTGAGGTCCACCTCTCCCATATTAAGGTTATATTCATGGACACAGAGGGGTTTCTCCACAAGACCAGTCACCGTAGGAATTTGGACCACGTGTCTGCTTGAAGGGAGGACAGAACGAAAACATTCTTATTATCCCTCCACTTCACAGCGAGCAAGTTATTACACTTCAAGCAGGCTCTCTCCCCCAACCAAAGACAGGAATCTACAAACCGCTGGGGTAAGCCCCGGCGATTAGATCGCACGGTGCCACATGCACCAATTCCATGATCAAACAAGTGACTAAAAAGTGGCAATCTCGTGTAATAATTGTCCATAAGGGTGACACCAAGTCCCACACAATCTTACCAGCGCTCCCCTATGTAGTCTGGGCAGTTCTCCAGCTCTATGTAACTATCTCTTCCCTAGGGATGAGCTTCGTGTTCGAGTCGAACGTACGTTCGACTCGAACATTGGCTGTTCGTGCGTTCGGTGAATTCCGAACGTTTTGGCCGTTCGCGTCAAAATTCGAGTGACGCGCGCGCGGACCACAATGCACTGCGTTGGCGCAGTGCATTGCTGTCCGATGATTGGCCAAGCATGCACTGTGACCCCGCATGCTTGGCCAATCGCAGCGCCAGCAGCGAGGAGAGCCATGATTGGCCACAGGCATCCTGCCTGTGGCCAATCATAGCTCAGACTGTGTAGTGCACGCCCCACACTATATAAGGCCGCCTTTAAGGCGGCCTCCTGTAGTGTGTTACTTTGCATCTGAAGCAGTGGGTGTTCTGTGTACCTTCAACACAGTACACACCAATCGTTTTTGGCTGATTTCCTATCTTGCTGCTGTGTAGTGGTTGTTGTCTGTGCCCTGACTGCAGTATACACCACTATATTCACCTCACCTATATAGCTAGTGATCTAGCTTTAACCACTTAACAACTGCCCATTGCCGATTAACGGCTTCAGGGCGGTTGTTTAACTCAGAGAGGCCGTTAATTAACGGCCTCCCAGAATTCTGCTCTCGCGTGCCCCGAGGTGTGCGCACTCGAGAGCATCCGTGACCGCCGGGTCCATAGGACCCGGCGCATCACGGTAAACGGCCGCTCATAGCGGCCGTTTACCACGTGATTGCTCCGTCAAATGACGGAGTGATCACTTGGAAACAAACCGGCGTCATGTTATGACGCCTGTTCTCCCCTCCCCTTTCTGTACCGATCGGTACAGCGGAGGGGAAAGAGATCGGTGTCAGCAGCGATGTGGGCTGCATCTGCAGTGCCCACATCGCTGCTCACCGAATTTAACCCCTCAATTCCCTGCCAATACTCTGCAATACCAGTGCATACTCTGCAGTACCCTGCCATTACTCTGCAGTACCCCGCCATTACTCTGCAGTACCCCGCCATTACTCTGCAGTGCAGTACCCTGCCATTACTCTGCAGTACCCCGCCATTACTCTGCAGTACCCCGCCATTACTCTGCAGTGCAGTACCCTGCCATTACTCTGCAGTACCCTGCCATTACTCTTCAGTACCCCCCATTACTCTGCAGTAACCCCCATTACTCTGCAGTACCCCCCAATACTCTGCAGTACCCTGCCATTACTCTGCAGTACCCCGCCATTACTCTGCAGTACCCCCCATTACTCTGCAGTAACCCCCATTACTCTGCAGTACCCCCCAATACTCTGCAGTACCCTGCCATTACTCTGCAGTACCCCGCCATTACTCTGCAGTACCCCCCATTACTCTGCAGTAACCCCCATTACTCTGCAGTACCCCCCAATACTCTGCAGTACCCGCCATTACTCTGCAGTACCCCCAATACTCTGCAGTACCCTGCTATTACTCTGTAGTACCCCGCCAATACCCCGCCAATACTCTGTAATACCCTGCCATAAATTGCCATACCCAGCCATACTCAGAGATACCCAGCCATACTCGGTGATACCCTGAAGTATCCAGCCATAGACGCCCCCCACCCCTCACCGCCCTCTGGTGCTTCTACCAACTCGCCAGTACGATCAAAGCCAGAATCTTTTTTTTTTTTTTTTATTTCAGGCTTCCCAGCCTAGAGGTGAGATGTGGGGTCATATTGACCCCCCAGATTTCACTGTAAAGAGGACCTGTCATCCCATATTCCTATTACAAGGGATGTTTACATTTCTTGTAATAGGAATAAAAGTGATCAAAAATATATTTTTGGGAAAAAAAATGTCAAACTAAAATAAAGTAAAATGAACAATAAAAAAATAAAATAAAAATTAAAGCGCCCATGTCCCCATGTGCCCGTATGTGCCACACATGTGAGGTATCGCCGAGAATGTTAGAGCGAGAGCAATAATTCTAGTCCTAGACCTCCTCTGCAACTCAAAACATGTAACCAGTAAAAAAATATTTAAAGCGTCGCCTATGGGGATTTTTTAAGTAGCGACGTTTGGTGCCATTCCACGGGCATGTGCAATTTTGAAGAGTGACATGTTTGATATCTATTTACTCAGCATAACTTCATCTTTCACTTTATGCAAACATTAGGCTAACAAGTGGTTAATAATAGAGCTTGCAGTCAGTAGTGTTAGGAGATAGTGCGTGCTGTCTGCGTGCTCTGTACCCAGTACATACCGCTATAATATAGGGCAGGCCCCTACTTTCAAACATCCAACTTACAAACATCTCCTACTTGCAAACGCAAGGAGACAGCAGCAAGTGAGATGAAAAAAGATGGACGACAAAACAAATTATACAGGGGTGATAACCCTTCCCTATGTTTTCCAAAAAGCTTAAAGATAGTTTTTTTGACTGGAGCTACACTTTAAAAATGTACCGGTTGAAAATGACAAACAGATTCAACTTAACACAACAAACCTACACAGTCCCTGTCTTGTTTGCACCGCCTGTATACTGCTGTTCTGAGTATATAGGGCCTGGGGGCCACACGCATTTCCTTTTTTTAATATGGGTACGGGGTTCCCCTTAATATGCGTACAAGACCCAAATAGGCTGGTAATGGGCAGGGAGGGCTACCCATGCCATTTTTCTGAATGATTTTCAACCATATTGCAGGAACCAGATATAACATTAAAACCGCAAGCAGTTTTAAATGGTGTTATTTCCGTTTAATGTCATTTTGTGCAGGGACTGTTCTAAACACGGGAAACACGTGGCACTTCACAGGCATACTATAGACACCCCCCAGGCACCATATTTAAAGGAATATTTCACTTTTTTTTTTTCACTTTAATCGTCATTAAAATCACTGCTCCCGCCAAAACGGTAGTTTTTAAAACTTTTTTTTGCAGTGACCCATGTCCCCTGAGGCAGGAGGCAGGTCGCCAAACCCTTTTTAGGACAGTATCTTGCATATTAGCCGTTAAAATTAGCACTTTCCAATTCGAACGTTCGAGTCCCATAGACTTCAATGGGGTTCTAACGTTCGTACCGAACGCGGGGGTCGTTCGCAAGTTCTGGTGCGAACCGAACCGGGGGGTGTTCGGCTCATCCCTACTCTTCCCTTGTAAACCATAAAACTATATGTATAGCCTGTGGCCCTGTCACAGAGCTTATACATCTTGACCCCATATCTGGGAAGATACTTTGAAAGACATATATGTTTTTATTAATACAATTTTTTTTTTTAAACAAACAAAATGCACAGGCGTGTTGATAATCACAGAGCTAAATGTTGTAACATTCTAACAGTAGATTACAGGCGGTAAGTCCCTTCATGTTTCCACAAACATTGGCTTCTTCAGTGGATTTGATGTTATTGACCTGTACAAGTATGTTAGCTCTCTGAAAGAAACACAAAATTGCATCTTAATGAAAAGTATAGGGAACATTTATAGAGTAAGAAATCATAATATATATATATTTGAAAAAGGTTGGAAACATGACATGGCTTAAAGGACTGCCCGTGACTGGTAACCCCCACACACAACCCAATACCTACCCGAACAACCCCAAGGTGAAGTATGGCACCCAAACCACCCTGGAAAGTCAGTAGCAAAGCGCCACAACGTATGTGACTGCAGGGGGCTGACAAAGACCTAGCGAATATAAAGAAAAACATTTATTACCGGGCGACAAAAAATTAGGATAATATATATCCCAATAAGGGCTAACATAGCCTCAATATTCACAATTGTGTAATATAAAATACAATATAGATGCAGGAGCACCAAACAATGCCAATGATGGGCTTAATAACAGGTAGTATAATAGTAGGTATTAGTCTTGAAATCTGAGAAACAAAAAACCAGAGTAGTGACACAAAGGGAGGAGAAACCCCCCCCCCCCCCCACTAAATAAGTTATAAAATTTAAAACAGATACCATGAAGGCCAGAGCAAAATATCCCATAGCTCTCACCCAAGCAATCATGATACAATATCATATATCAGGGAGGAATAATTACCTAGTTTGTTCAGAAACTAGTATAAGGTATCCACAGAATGACTGAATTCCGGGTTGGCAAGTGAATGGGGGAAATACAGGTGCTGCAGTAGTGGTGGACTCCTAATTAGGATTGTCAGGATGGGCACTATGGGCTCAACGGGCCTGTCTTTGTCTTCTTGGTGGCTGGCTGTGGAACAGTAGTTGTGCTAGCCACCTCACCAGCTTGAACTGCACGTATGGGACTCGCCACATGATCACGTGATACTGCAGAACTGGTTTGACTATGACCAAGGTGTACTAGGCCGCTGGTACATGCCAGTTCACCAGAAGGATGAGCGGCACCAGTACTGGCTGTTAGGGATGAGCTTCGTGTTCGAGTCGAACATACGTTCGACTCGAACATCGGCTGTTCGCCCGTTCCGCGAATTCCAAACGTTATGGGCCGTTCATGCCAAATTCGTGTGGCGCTCACGGCCCACAATGCACTGCGTCATCGCAGTGCATTGCTGGCTCATGATTGGCCAAGCATGCACTGTGACCCCGCATGCTTGGCCAATCACAGCGCCAGCAGCGAGGAGAGCCATGATTGGCCACAGGCAGGATGCCTGCGGCCAGTCATAGCTCAGGCTGTGTAGTACACGCCCCACACTATATAAGGCCGCCAGCGCGGCGGCCTTGTGTAGTGTGTTGGCGTCTGAAGCAGTTAGTGGGTGTTCTGTGTACCTTCAAAACAGTATACACCGATCGTTATCGGCCGATTTTCGATCTTGCTCTTCTGTAGTGGTTGTTGTCTGCGTGCCCTGACCGCAGTATACACCGCTATATTCACCTCACCTATATAGATAGTGATCTATCTTTTATAATAGAGCTTGCAGTCAGTAGTGTTAGGAGCTTGTGCGTGCTGTCTGCGTGCTTGTACCCAGTACACACCGCTATATCCACCTACATAGCTCTTCTCTATTTGAGCCATCTGCCATCTGCAGGAGTTATTGGAAGTTGTGTGTGCCTCGAGCACAGCACAGTATACATCTGTATATACCCCTTTATCTCTGGTGTTCTATAATAAAGGCATCTGCAGGAGTTAGTGGGTGTTTTGTGCCTCCAGCACAATATACACCTGTATCTACCCTTTATTGCTGTTCTCTAATAGAGCCATCTGCAGGGCTTAGTGGGTGTTGTGTGACTCCATTACAGTATACCCCTTTATCTCTGGTGTTCTATAATAAAGGCATCTGCAGGAGTTAGTGGGTGTTGTGTGCCTCCAGCACAATATACACCTGTATCTACCCTTTATTGCTGTTCTCTAATAGAGCCATCTGCAGGGCTTAGTGGGTGTTGTGTGACTCCATTACAGTATACCCCTTTATCTCTGGTGTTCTATAATAAAGGCATCTGCAGGAGTTAGTGGGTGTTGTGTGCCTCCAGCACAATATACACTACCCAACTGCTGTTTTACCCAACTCCCTTCAGGCCATTACCATGTCTGGAAGGCCAGCAAGGAGAGGCAGACAGGCGCAAGCCGATAAAAGAGGGCAAGCAGGCTCTGTGTCTAGAGACAACAGTGCTGGTCGTGGACGCGGTGCATAGCCATCAGCACGTGGCCATGGGTCACGCTTGTCCTTCTTTTCGGCAGCTGGACATGTTGAACCGCAACATGCCAATGACTTGGTAGAGTGGATGACCAAGCCCTCGTCATCCTCCTCATCCTCTCTCACCCAGTCTCAGGGTACTAGCAAAGCAGCTGCCAACGCATCGTCTTCCCTCGTCTCAATGTCATCATCAGTGACTCCTTCCCTAGACCCACCACGTCCTCCTGAGGAGTCTCCTGAACTCTTTGAGCACAGTGTTAGGTACATGCTCCAGGAGGATGCCCAGTGTTTTGTAGGCTCTGATGATGACACTCAGCTAGAGGAAGGCAGTAGCGTGAATGCAGAGAGAGGGGATGCTCAAGAAGGACAGCAATCTGGCAGTCATGTTCCACAAGCTGCAGCATATTGCCAGGTTTGCTACAGCGATGAAGAGGGAGGGGATGATGAGGGCACTGACTCCACGTGGGTGCCTGGTAGGAGAGAGGAGGAGGAGGAGGAGGCACATGTCCAACGAGGCAGGATGCCCTCCGGGGGCCAGCTTAGGGGCAGCACACCAACTGAATCACACCGCAGAGCTCCGCCTGTGCAGGGCGCTGCCTCTGTGCGTTATTCTAAAAGTTCTTTGGTGTGGGCCTTTTTTGAGACAAGTGCATCAAATCGCACCGCTGCTATTTGCAACATATGTCTCAAGCGTATCTCGTGTGGCCAAAACATCAGCCGCTTGGGCACCACATGCTTGACCAGACATATGTTGACCTGCCATGCAGCTCGTTGGCAAGCGTACCTCAAAGACCCACACCAAAGAACAAAGCGGACCTCTCCTTGCTCCTCATCAGCTGGCATCTCCAACCCCACTAGACCTTCAGTCCTCTCTGAAACCTGCTCTGAGAGGAATGAAGGTGTAGAATTAGGTGTGTCACAGCCAAGTGCTTCCGGGCACTCTGCTAGCAGTACACCCACGTCCGATTATAGCAGGCAAATGTCCCTGCCCCAGCTGCTGGACCGGCAAAAGAAGTTCACTCCCAGCCATCCACATGCCCAACGGTTGAATGCTAGCTTGGCTAAATTGATAGCACTTCAACTGCTGCCTTTTCAGTTGGTAGACTCGGCCCCCTTCCGTGAGTTTGTATAATGTGCGGTTCCTCAGTGGCAGGTCCCCAAACGCCACTTTTTCTCACGGAAGGCGATTCCGGCTCTCTACCGGCATGTGGAAGGCAATGTCCTTGCCTCGCTGGACAGGGCGGTCAGCGGTAAGGTGCATATTACCGCTGACTCATGGTCCAGCAGGCATGGACAGGGACGTTACCTGTCTTTCACGGCCCATTGGGTCACTCTTCTGGCAGCTGGGAAGGATGCAGGACAAGGTGCAGTAGTGTTGGAGGTTGTTCCGCCACCACGCCTCCAAAATGCTACTATTGGTTGTGACACACCTCTCTCCTCCACCCCCTCCTCTTCTTCTTCCTCCATGGCCTCTTCCACTGCTCTGTCCTCAGAACCAGTGGTGCTCCGTAGGCGTTCCAGGGGCTACGCAAGTACGCAGGCAAAACTATGCCATGCCGTGCTTGCGCTGGTTTGTTTGGGGGACAGGAGCCACACTGGGGCGGATGTTTTGTCAGCTCTG
Source organism: Lithobates pipiens (assembly GCF_037356315.1). Lineage (NCBI taxonomy): Eukaryota > Metazoa > Chordata > Amphibia > Anura > Ranidae > Lithobates > Lithobates pipiens. The sequence continues at coordinate 418,908,317 of NW_027507764.1, forward strand.
CAGGGGCAGGCCGAGAGGTGGTTGACGCCACGCCAGCTTAAGCCAGGAATGGTGGTTTGCGACAATGGCACAAACCTCCTCTCCGCCCTCCGACAGGGACAACTGACCCATGTGCCCTGTGTAGCTCACGTCCTTAACCTGGTGGTGCAGCGGTTCTTGGGCAGGTACCCTGGCTTACAAGATGTCCTGAAACAGGCCAGGAAAGTCTGTGTGCATTTCCGCCGATCATTTAATGCCTGTGCTCGGCTGGCTGAGCTCCAAAAGGAGTTGAACCTGCCCAAGAACTGCCTTATATGTGACATGCCCACCAGGTGGAACTCAACGTTGGCCATGCTGCAGCGGCTGCACACGCAGCAGAGAGCCATCAATGAGTACCTGTGTGACTACGGCACCAGGACAGGGTCAGGGGAGCTCGGTTTTTTCTCACCACGCCAGTGGGGCATGATCAGGGATGCATGCACTGTCCTGTCACCGTTTGAGGAGGCCACAAGGATGGTGAGCAGTGACAGTGCATGCATCAGTGACACTGTACCTCTTGTCCACCTCTTGGAGCATACGCTGCGTGGAATAATGGACAGGGCACTTGAGGCAGAACAGAGGCAGGAAGAGGAGGACTTCCTTGCCTCTCAAGGCCCCCTTTATCCAGACAGTGTTCCTGCTGTGCCACCCATCACACAGGAAGAGGATGTGTAAGAGGATGAGGAGGAGGAAGAGGAGGAGGAGGATGATTGTGTCAGCATGGAGGTGGAGGCTGGCACTCAGCATCAGCAGCAGCAGTCTTGTAGGGATGATTTACAGTCCCAAGAAACACGTGGACTTGTACGTGGCTGGGAGGAGGTAGCTGTGGATCATGTTGTCCTTAGTGACCCAGAGGACTCCGGACCGAATGCCTCAGCTAACCTACGCTGCATGGCCTCCCTGATCCTGCAAAGGATCCTCGTATTCTACGGATCAAGGAGAGGGACCATTACTGGCTGGCCACTCTCCTTGATCCAGGGTACAAGGGTAAGGTTGCCGACCTTATCTTGCCATCGCAGAGGGAGCAGAGGATGAGACATCTCCGGGAGGCCTTGCAGAAAGGTCTGTGCAACGTGTTCCCAGAGACTGGGAGGTTATAAACTCCTGGTCCTGGACAATGTGTTGCTGAGGCATCGGTCAGAAGGTGCGGTGGAGAAGGTGGCCGTCTGACTGATGCTTTCAGACAATTTTTCAGCCCGCAGCCCCAAGGTATGATCGGTTCCAGCAACCATCGCAAGCGTCTGATTTACATGGTGCAGGAATACCTAGGGGAAAGGTCAGACTTGGACACCTTTCCCACCGAAAATCCTCTGGCTTACTGGGTCTTGAGGATGGATCACTGGCCAGAGCTTGCACAGTATGCAATTGAGCTACTGGCCTGTCCTGCATCCAGCGTTCTTTCGGAACGCACCTTCAGTGCTGCTGGTGGCTTTGTTACCGATCAAAGGGTGTGCCTGTCCACCAAATCAGTTGATCGACTGACCTTCATCAAGATGAATCAGTCTTGGATCACCCACAGCTACCAAGCACCTGAAGCTGATGTAACCAAATAATTTTTTTTGAAATATCACATTCCTTCAAGACTGCCTATGCTGATGCTGAGTGACTGTCCTGTTAGGTTGATTGTCTATCCTCTTCCTCCTCCGCTGATATGTTGGAAGAACATTTCTGGTTCTGGGTGATGCCATCAGCCCAATTTTTCTGCCCCTGTTTAACAGGGGCGTTTAAGTACAATTTTTGATGCAATGCTTTGCAGCAGGGCTAATTCCTGCAATAAAACTAGAGTATATGGGAGAGGTTGCAGTGTGGTGGCACCAGCACCAGTGCCTAAGGCCCAATTTTTCTGCCCCTGTTTAACAGGGGCATTTAAGTAAAATTTTTGAAGCAATGCTTTGCAGCAGGGCTAATTCCTGCAATAAAACTAGAGTATATGGGAGAGGTTGCAGTGTGGTGGCACCAGCACCAGTGCCTAAGGCCCAATTTTTCTGCCCCTGTTTAACAGGGGCGTTTAAGTACAATTTTTGATGCAATGCTTTGCAGCAGGGCTAATTCCTGCAATAAAACAAGAGTATATGGGAGAGGTTGCAGTGTGGTGGCACCAGCACCAGTGCCTAAGGCCCAATTTTTCTGCCCCTGTTTAACAGGGGCGTTTAAGTACAATTTTTGATGCAATGCTTTGCAGCAGGGCTAATTCCTGCAATAAAACTAGAGTATATGGGAGAGGTTGCAGTGTGGTGGCACCAGCACCAGTGCCTAAGGCCCAATTTTTCTGCCCCTGTTTAACAGGGGCATTTAATTACAATTTTTGATGCAATGCTTTGCAGCAGGGCTAATTCCTGCAATAAAACTAGAGTATATGGGAGAGGTTGCAGTGTCGTGGCACCAGCATCAGTGCCTAAGGCCCAATTTTTCTGCCCCTGTTTAACAGGGACATGTAATTACAATTCTTGATATAATATTTCACAGGAGGGCCCGTTCCTGTGCCCACCCAGAGTAACTGTGAGGACTTATAGTGTTGTGGCACCAGCACCACAACCACCAAAGGTCAATTTTTCTACCACTGTTCAACAATGGCATGTAATTACAATTCTTGATAGCAGGGCGCTCCAGCGCCCACCAAGAGTCACTTTGAGGGCTTACAATGTTGTGGCAAAACCAACACCTTGTTCCGCCATTTCTGCAGAGCATATAGGGCAGGCCCCTACTTTCAAACATCCAACTTACAAACATCTCCTACTTGCAAACGGAAGGAGACAACAGCAAGTGAGATGAAAAAAGATGTACGACAAAACAAATTATACAGGGGTGATAACCCTTCCCTATGTTTTCCAAAAAGCTTAAAAATTGTTTTTTTGACTGGAGCTACACTTTAAAAATGTACCAGTTGAAAATTACAAACAGATTCAACTTAACACAACAAACCTACACAGTCCCTGTCTTGTTTGCACCGCCTGTATACTGCTGTTCTGAGTATATAGGGCCTGGGGGCCACACGCATTTCCTTTTTTTAATATGGGTACTGGGTTCCCCTTAATATGCGTACAAGACCCAAAGGGGCTGGTAATGGGCAGGGAGGGCTACCCATGCCATTGTTCTCAATGATTTCAACCATATTGCAGGAACCAGATATAACATTAAAACCGCAAGCAGTTTTAAATGATGTTATTTCCGTTTAATGTCATTTTGTGCAGGGACTTTTCTAAACACGGGAAACACGTGGCACTTCACAGGCATACTACAGACACCCCCCAGGCACCATATTTAAAGGAATATTTCACTTTTTTTTTTCACTTTAATCGTCATTAAAATCAGTGCTCCCGCCAAAACGGCCATTTTTAAAAACATTGTCCCCTGGGACAGGAGCCAGGTCCCCAAACCCTTTTTAGGACAGTATCTTGCATATTAGCCATTAAAATTAGCACATTTAATTTCGAACGTTCGAGTCCCATAGACTTCAATGGGGTTCTAAAGTTCGTACGAATTTGGGGTCCGTTCGGCTCATCCCTACTGGCTATCTGCTCCATACGAGAGCCCTGCAGTTATTACAACTCAACAACAGCAGAAGAATGGGGTCAGGTACACCTGACTTTGGCAGGGACCACAAGTCCATCGCCAGAGCTATCTGTCAGGGTGCTGCTGCTGTTTACAGGATCGTATTCTGAGCCTGAATCTGACAGATGGGTGACTTCCTTATCACTATCTGTCATGCTCAAAAATGTGCAGGCCTCTTCACTAGTGTACCTTCAATTTGACATTTTGGTCTCTAAATTTACTTGTACAACTAGTGAGACTCACAGGAAAAGGAGCTCCTGACTGGGTGGGCTGGGCTGGGCGAAGGGGCTAAACACAGGTGCTAGCAGGTATCTGGGCTGATTCCACTTACACTGCATTTTTGGGAACCCTAAACTATTGGGGCTATTATAGTTTTGATCAGATCAAGATATCGATCCATTCAGACACTCTACTACTGAGGGCTTGGGGTGACGCAGACCCTGACTGACACTAAAGCCTAACTCATATCACCTGCTAGGCTATCAGGGGGTAAACCTTTATTGGGTAATATAGGGTGGGTGCCCTGACGCTATAAAAAACAAACAAACTAACCAGCATCACACGTAGCACTAATACGGTGATCACTGGTGACCGGGAGTGAAAGGGTTAACTAGGGGGCAATCAGGGGGTTAAAAGGGGGTTTATTAGGTAATATATGGGGTTACCTGATGCTATAAAAATCTGACGGCGAAACTAATCAACTAACTGGCTAACTATCGTCATCTGTAACACAAATACAGCAATCAGAAAAAAGATCTATTAATGACACTGGTGACAGGGGGTGAAAGGGTTAACTAGGGGGCAATCAAGGGGTTAAACCTTTATTAGGGGGTTTAGGGGATACCCTAGACCTACCTGGGCCTACTACTAACTGCCCTAAAACTTATTATAGTCACAAATGACACCAATGCAGTGATCAGTGAAAAATCTGAAAACTGCAATTGGTGACACAGTGACAGGGAGTGGAGGGGTGAACTGGGGGGGGGGGGGCGATCAGGGGGTGATCGGAGGGGTGACAAGTGTACTTATGTGTACTGGTGTTAGTGTAGTGTTGTGCAACTCACGTTTAGACCTTTTCTCTCCTCTCACTGGAATCTAAAAGACTCCACGAGGAGAGATGACATCACCTCCCCTGTCTGTGTTTACACTTACACAGGCAGGGGAAGGATTTTATTAGTCAGGACCAATCAGCAGGTCCAGGCTATAAATCATTGGCCTGGACCTGCGGACTGATCAGTTCTCTAACGAATCTGACCGCACCCCCCGCCCATTTGCCCACCCGTGCCATTCTGCCGGCGTATATTGGCACACAGCGGTCAGCAAGTCATTAAAGCCTAACTCCAGAAATACTATGCTACTCCAAACAAACTATTACTTTACAAATTGATGCAGAATCTGTCAGTACTACATACAGTATACAGCACTGTGTTCCAGACAGAGGCATAGATAAGGGAAGGGTGGTAGAAAAGGTGGTCCAAACCCACCCGTGCTGCTCAGCAACAGACAGCAAAATTAGTGGTGGAGTGGTCTGCACTGTACAGGTAGTACTAGCCTGGAAAAAGGCAGTGACTCATACTGACAGATCACTCTTGTTGCCCAGCAGATCACACCAATGTCAGCAACATATTCTGGAGTCCCACCCACCATGCTTTACTTTGTGTTTTCCAGCCACTGCTTTGCACATTTGAAGTGGGAGGAGTCTGCCCTGATCTGAAGGACACAAGGCTGGTAATCATCTTTGCCTGCAAACTACTGCTCTCTGTCTACCTTGGCCTCAGATTGTCAAAGACCACTTACCGCCACTGTCATACATAGATAAGAAAGCAATGGGTACAGGAAAAATAATGAAAAGGAGAGGAAAAAGGAAAAGAAGTGGAATGAGAGAAGAGAAATGGAAGAAGAAAAATAGGGATAAAGAAACCAAGATGTAGAAAAAGCGGATAAAAAATTAGAAAGGAAATGAAAAGGGGACGACGACACTAGAGGCTACAGGGAAAGGAAGGGGAGGAAGGACCTATGAGGTAGGAGGTGAGTAAGAGGTAGGTGGATAAGAGGGGTGAGTCTCTAAGGATATAAGGGTAGGGTAGTGGCATTAGAGTTGAAGCAAGCAGGTGATTTGTGGTGCTAATGGAATATTGAATTTTTTGGGGGGTATTGTTAGGTATTGCAGTCAACTTCTTGTTTATAACAGTTTCTTGCATATAGCATTTAATTACAGAAAAGTGGTAGGGGATTTACAGACATGTGCTTTAAGTTGCGTAGTGGTTATGAAGCCTTGCCATGGGAAACATTTTGGATTGGTTCATGGAGTAGCACTTCCCAAGAATCTTTATGGAGATGTATCAATAAAATAGTGTTAATCATGTTGTTTACTCTGATCCATAGGCAGGTCTACAAGATGTGTGCCATGGTTCCTTCATTAGGACACCCTTGAAAATAGGTTGTAAGATATGTACACATTGTAAGAATAATTCTTGCTATACATACCAGGGTAAAATACCATTGGGTTAAAAACTTATAGGAATTTTTATACATACCAAGGTAAAATACCATTAGGGTAAAAACGTATAGAATTTTTTAAGGCTGGAACCTTTCCGAGAGCTATTGGGAAGAGTGAGCCATATTTCATCCCAGTCTTCAGGTGTAAGGGATTTATTAAATTCCGATTCCCAGATTCCCAAGTATAGTTTGTGGGTATTTGATGGTAGGAGTTACCTAAAATATATGAATACATCAGGAAGATTAGTAAAAGGGGATATGTTGAAGATTTGCAAAGAGACTCAAATGGTTTAAAAATCAAGAAATGGACCCAGTATGTGATTAAAAAGTTCCTTGTTATGGAGAAGACAGAATGCCTAGCAAATTGAGTAGGTAGTAAAATTGTAGTAAAGCCATGTGAGATCTACCAGCAGAGTGGGTGTGGATCATCTAGCCCTGGATGGAACAGAGGCAATGTAAAGGGAGGTGAAATGAGACAAGGTCTCAGAATATTTAATAGATTCCAAAGGCATGCACCAGGATCCGGCTAAGTGTATAGGGACATAACAAAAGTCAATCCAGATGGGGGAAGAGAAGGATGCTGGGTTAAGATTCAGAACATCTTAAAAGGTCTATAGCAAGGGAATCCGTTTCTGAAAGTAATTAGATTAGTTTGAATAGTACTGTTATTTGTGGGCTTTGTAGTAGTAGGTAATATTTGGGACTCCCAACCCACCTTGCAGCTGAGGCTTGTAAAGATTTTTTATCTATAATTGAGCCTTGGATTAATGGGGCCCCAAATATATTTCACTATATTTCTATGACTGGGAGGACCGAAGTGTGTGGGAGAGGATAGGGATGGGCAAGACACAAAAGAAGTAAAGCAGTTTGGGCAGGTACAGCATTTTTTTAAATATAGATATGGCCAAATCAAGTATGGTACCAGTACATTAGCAGATTTCATGTTTGATCAGGTAGAGTATTGCCTTTGTACAAAGAGGCATGTGTAAAGTCTAGCACACACGGACCGAATGTCCGGTGACATGAATGGTTTGATAAAAAACTGCCATGTGGCCCGTGTGTATGGCAGTCGGTCTGATAGAGGTGGACCGTTCGGCCAGCTTTTGTCAAACATGCTGAAAAACCACCAGCTGACCCAGTCCCAATCAGCGAGTTCTTACTGGGGTGCCGCCCCTCTGTCAGAACACAAAAGAACAACAGGGGAGATCGCTGTACTAACATCAGATTGTTAATAGAGTATCTCAGACTGGAGCTGTCAGTTTTCAATGGTTCATTCACATTATTATGACTGGAACACACTCCTCTGTGCAACATACAGTACTATACACTCACAGTGCAGAACACAAACATTGGGGTATACAGTGGCAATCTCAATAATATATGACGCCTTGTCCTTGACACTGGCATACACAAACAAGTATCACAACCTACATTCATGAAGAATCTTTAGTGCTAGGATAAGTAAGAAGCAATACTTTTCGAACATGATTTTTTTCATTGAGCCTTGCCTTGTATACTGAGTTTCTTTTGCAACAAATTAAAACCTTTAGAATTAAATACTGTTCTCCTATAATAGTAAAACAGATGTGTTTTTACTATAACCTTTCTTTAATGGTTTTTCCCGATTCAATTAAAATCCTAAAGCTTTAACAAGTCTAGTGTTTTTATTTATCATGTGTTTCTTCTCATTGATTCACCACGCAATATATAAAAAGCTTGACAGGAGAATACTGTGCCCAAATGAAAACATATTTTTTAAACATAAGATAATAATGAACAATTATGGAAGCTTTTTAAATTTGGGCCTCAATGAAATGCACGCAGAGGCCCATCCAGCATGAAGGAGGCGGCTAGTTATGGTCCTGGTTCTCCATGCATCAGTCCTGCATGCCTGTCAAACTCGGATGCTTGGCTTCTTCTTCGATCACTAACACGAGCTGGCTGCACGCAACTCCAGGAGACTCAAAACGCATACAAAAACGCCTAATTCACACGGCATGGGCCACAGCGACCATATGAATGAGGCTTAATAAAGAAATTTTACTTGCATGCATTTAGTGGAGTAAAGGGATAAGTTGTTTTCAGCTGTTTTGCTTCTTGTGTTAGCAGCAGCCAGGGTCATTTATGGTAATACATTATAGATTCAGCCCCCCCCCCCCCAAAAGTCAGACTTTAGCTATAGGTGGAGCCATATACTCTGAATCAGCCCCTGATATTTTAGGCCTCATGCTCCCTGGACATTTTTACAACTGCTCCTAGGAGCGCTGGCATACCTCCCAACTGTCCCTGATTTTGAGTAGACATGTGCAAAAGGAAAAAATTTGTTTAGTTTTGTTTCGTTTTAATTCGTTAATTAATTAATTTCGCTTAGTTATATTCGTTAAATTCGTTTTCGGATTTCGTTTCGTTTTATACCGAATTCGAAAAATCAGTCGCATTCGAAAATATTTCAACCAAATTCGAAAATATTTCTTTGATTCGAAATGATTTCAACATGATTCGAAATTATTTCAACCACATTCAAAACTATTTCAACCGGATTTGAAAATATTTTGTGACCCAACTTTAGGGCCATGTATCTCGGGGTCACTTGGTGCTAAAAAAAACACATTTGGAGACATTGTAGTGCTAGTTCTATTGTGTTTGCATACCAAATTTGATGTTTCTAGCTATAAGTGACCCTGAGATATGTGGCCCCAAAGTCGGGTCGCAAAATGTAATTCTCTGCTGCAGAAAAGTGCTTGACATTTTGTGACCTGAATTTGGGGCCACGTATCTTGGGGTCATTTGGGGCTAGAAGCCCCAAATTTGGAGATATTGTAGTGCTAGTTCTATTGTGTTTGCATACCACATTTGGTGTTTCTAGCTATAAGTGACCTTGAGATATGTGGCCCCAAAGTCGGGTCGCAAAATGTAATTCTCTGCTGAAGAAAAGTGCTTGACATTTTGTGACCCTACTTTGGGGCCACTTATCTCGGGGTCACTTGGTGCTAGAAACCCCAAATTTGGATATGTTGTAGTGCTAGGTCTAATTCTCTGCTGCAGAAAATTGCTTGACATTTTGTGACCCGAATTTGGGGCCACGTATCTTGGGGTCACTTGGGGCTAGAAGCTAGAATTATATATTATATATACTATAAATATTATATGATATTGTAGTGCTAGTTCTATTGTGTTTGCATACCTAATTTGGGATTTCTAGCTATAAGTGGCCCCGAGATACGTGGCCCCAAAGTCGGGTCGCAAAATGTCATTCTCTGCTGCAGAAAAGTACTTGGCATATTGCCCATATATGGGGTCACTTGGTGGCAGGTGACGTGGCAAGTGGACAATCCACAACTTGGTCACGTGGCACTCGTGGCCAGTCACATAGCACTCGTGTCAGGTCACGTGGCACTCGTGGCCGGCCACATGGAACTCGTGGCAGGTCACATGGCACTCGTGGCAGGTCACATGGCACTCGTGGCAGGTCACATGGCACTCATGGCAGGTGTCGTGGCAAGTGGACAATACACAACTTGTGGCAGGTGACGTGGCAAGTGGACAATACACAACTTGTGGCAGGTGACGTGGCAAGTGGACAAATACAATACACAACTTGTGGCAAGTGGACAATGACATACAGCATATGCACTTGCCTTGCGATCGACATCTGTGACTTCTTCAATCAGGCATGCTGACAACTTCAAAAGGGATAAAGATGAAAAACTGTGCTAGGGTAAATAAACAATATGTGGCAAATTAATCCCCAAAGACTGAAATCAGCTGCTGCTTGACTGTATCACATATTACAGAAAAAGACAATTAGGAAAAATATTAAGCCGCGCTAAGTGCACTACAACAAATTAAAGTGACAATGTAAAGACAATATTGTTCTGCCCCCAACCAGTGGGAGAACAAACAATATAAATATTATTCCCAGCCACACCCTTAAGTGGGCAGGTCACAGCTTAGTGTACAAAAAATTATGTAAATCAGGTGATCACATCAAAAAACACCCATGAACTGAAAGTCTTTAAACACACACAGAATAATAAATAAATGAATAAATGAGGAAAAAAGTCCAGCTGTAATGGATTAAATGCAAATAGAATCCTCCATATACGAAAAGTGTTCAATCCACCACCAAGTATCTGAAGTTACTTCTTACCGGAACTTCATGATCCCCCACTACAGAGGATCACGATGAGCATATGAATATAAGGTTGTCCCCCACTTCAAAGGAATCCTTCCTGTTCGCCTTTACACCACCCTTTCCATGTACAAGTAGCTGGATGCATTTTTCATGGGATACTTCTCACACAGGCTCAAAACGTACACCATGGAAAAGAGAATAGGGCTCCAATAGTGTAAAAGCCCTTTATTAAAAAACTTAAGAATATAAAATAACACTTACAATGTCGTTGAAGTTACAAAGCCTTAAGTCCGTCGCGCCGGCCGGACGCACACGGACAAACCCTGGACACGAGGTGATGTTTAGCGTGACGCTCAGCCCTACGCGTTTCGCAACAAAATTGCATCATCCAGGGGTACCTGGATGCTGAACGAGGGAGGATTCTATTTGCATTTAATCCATTACAGCTGGACTTTTTTCCTCATTTATTCATTTATTTATTATTCTGTGTGTGTTTAAAGACTTTCAGTTCACGGGTGTTTTTTGATGTGATCACCTGATTTACATAATTTTTTGTATACTAAGCTGTGACCTGCCCACTTAAGGGTGTGGCTGGGAATAATATTTATATTGTTTGTTCTCCCACTGGTTGGGGCAGAACAATATTGTCTTTACATTGTCACTTTAATTTGTTGTAGTGCACTTAGCGCGGCTTAATATTTTTCCTATGCTGACAACTTCATTGATACCATAAATATAAATGAAATAAGATGTGTGTGTTTTTTTTGCACTGGTACACTGCAAGTATGAAAAGTTGATGTGACAGATATATATAAGTAAGTATAAGTAACTAACCATCTTCCAAAATGTCTAATTCAAATAGAAAAGATTAGAACAGAATATAAAAAAATATAAAAAAATATATAATTTAATAGAATAAAATAGAAAGAATAAACAACCATCTTCTGAAATTCGAATTTGAATAGAATAAATTAGAATTTCGAATAGTATGAATTAAAATTTTTAAATTAATTTATTTTAAATTTGGATAGAAAAGATTAGAATAGAAATAGAGTATAGACTCGAAAAACAATAGAACAGAATAGAATATATTATATTTTATTCTATTCTGTTCTATTGTTTTTCTAGTCTATTCTTTTATATTCTATTAAAATCTTTTCTATTAAAGTCAAAATCATTATATACTAAATGTGAATTTTGGAAGATGGTTATATACAGTGTATATATATATATATATATATATATATATATATATAGATATATATATATATATATATATTTATATTTATATATTTATATTTATTTATTTATTTATTTATTTATTTTTTTCGACATTCAAATTTCGTATAGAATGAATTCAAATTTGAATAGAAAGGAAGATGGTTGTATATTCTTTCTATTTTATTCTATTAAATTATATTTTTTTTCTATTCTGTTCTAATCTTTTCTATTTGAATTAGAAATTTTGGAAGATGGTTAGTTACTTATACTTACTTATATATATCTGTCACATCAACTTTTCATACTTGCAGTGTACCAGTGCAAAAAAAAACACACACATCTTATTTCATTTATATTTATGGTATCAATGAAGTTGTCAGCATGCCTGATTAAAGAAGTCACGGATGTCGATCGCAAGGCAAGTGCATATGCTGTATGTCATTGTCCACTTGCCACAAGTTGTGTATTGTATTTGTCCACTTGCCACGTTACCTGCCACAAGTTGTGTATTGTCCACTTGCCACGTCACCTGCCACAAGTTGTGTATTGTCCACTTGCCACGACACCTGCCACGAGTGCCACATGACCTGACACAAGTGCCATGTGACCGGCCACGAGTGCCACATGACCAAGTTGTGGATTGTCCACTTGCCACGTCACCTGCCACAAAGTGACCCCAGATATGGGCAATATGCCAAGTACTTTTCTGCAGCAGAGAATGACATTTTGCGACCTGATTTTGGGGCCACGTATCTCGGGCCACTTATAGATAGAAACCCCAAATTAGGTATGCAAACACAGTAGATCTAGCACTACAACATCTCCAAATTTGGGGTTCCTAGCACCAAGTGACCCAGAGATATGGACAATATGTCAAGTACTTTTCTGCAGAAGAGAATGACATTTTGCAACCCGACTTTGGGGCAACGTATCGGGAGGCCACTTATAGCTAGGAACACCATTTGGTATGCAAACACAGTAGAACTAGCACTACAAAATCACAAAATTTGGGGTTTCTAGCATAAACTGACCCCGAGATACGTGGCCCCAAAGTCGGGTCGCAAAATGTAATTCTCTGCTGAAGAAAAGTGCTTGACATTTTGCGACCCGAATTTGGGGCCCCATAACTCGGGGTCACTTGGAGATAGAAAACCCCAAATGGAGATGTTGTAGTGCTAGTTCTACTGTGTTTGCATACCAAATTTGGGGTTTCTAGCTACAAGTGGCTACGAGATACGTGGCCCCAAATTCTAGTCATTTTTCGAATTTGATTCGAATTTCGTCGGAATTCGGATTGTAATTCGGTTATTCGGATGCATCCGAATGTCCGAATAATGAAAATTCGTCCGAATTTCGATTCGGAACGAAACTGAATGCACATGTCTAATTTCGAGGGATTGTCCCTGATTTGGAGCAATGTCCCTCTGTCCCTCATTCCTCCTCATTTGTCCCTCATTTTGGTCCGATCTACATAGTTGTATATGAAATGCACTTTTTATCTTTCAAAAAGTGTTTCCCAGTGCTAAACCTTTCATCTGATTTCTAAATTACTGTATTTGTACATTTTAAAAGCCAATATAAAGGAATAGTAGTGGTAAATAAAAGCACTTGTGGATTAATTAACCTTTTTCCTGGTGCCTCCATAGCAGAATATCTGTGATAAGCATCGCCCTGGACTCCTCCCCTCAGGAAAGTGAATAAGTTATAAAAGTGACAACCATACCCCCCTATAGCATTCTCCTTTTTTTCCTCATACCTGATGGATAGTGTTGTTTTACAAGCTTAATGGAAAATTCTGAATAAAATTTTTTATTTCTCAGTGTGTACGATTTTTTAAATACATCTCTAGCTGCAATACTCACCGCTTCCCAAGTGATGTCCCCCAAAGTCCAGCACTACTCCTCTTTTGGGTTGAATGATGCCCAGGGTCATTACAGGTTACTACTATCTGCAGCATTCAAGACTCATCAACCGATGAAGGAAGATTAACAGGAGCCATTGCTTCACAAGGGCAACCAATTATTGCAGGAAAAGATATGTATACAGGCTGCAAGGAGAGTGCCCAGCCCGGATATGGTCTTTAAAGCTCCTATTATTAGTGGGATTTTGCATCTCAAACGTTGGCTACAATGCAAAATCGCCTTGTTTTGTGCACCTGAAAACTCCAGAGGAGTACTTCATTTTCTCTGGCTATTCAATCTACTTTGAGAGTGCCCAGGCTACTTTCCTTCCTTAAAGTGGAAGTAAACCCTTCTATAATTGGAAGTTTGGTTGAGAGCACAACCAATGTGAAAGTTAGCATTTCCGGCATGCCGGGAATGTAAGTGTTTTTTAAAACTGGGCTTACTCCCGCTTTAAACTATGTGCAAACACCGTTTGCACATAGTTTAAAAAATTATAATTTTGCATCTTTTTATTTGATATTATTTGGGACATATACCTGTTAGAGTAAATACATTTTTATGGCTCATTTTGCAATGCGTTTTGGAATAATATGCTATAAGGACTATACTAATGCACCCTATTGTGTGTCCAATAGATGTTTACATATTTTGAGCTTACTTCCGGCCTGCCCTTTTTGTGCGGACCTGACATTTGTTAGTCTATATATTAAGTAGCAATGTTGGGGTCACAATATGCCCCTGTTGAAGACCTCTGCTGTCAAAATGCATCGGGCTTGCATTATTTGTACCCTCCATTGCTTTTATGATATACCTTACGTTTGATTTTATTCTGTGATCACTATTTATTTATTTTTATGTCATTTTTTTATGACTTTTTCAATAAACCTACTGTTTTTTTTTTATCTGCACCATCCGGAGCCCCTCTCTCTTTTTGCCTTTTTTCCATGATATACTGCACCCTGGATACCATTACAACGTGAGTGCACGATCTTTTGGAGCCTGGAGATGAACAAGTGAGCTATTCACATCAGGAGTCCCTATCACAGTGGAGCCCAGAGACCGTAAAGTGAGGACCCCTTACCAGGATTCGCCTAAACGCACAATACCTGATTGTGATCAGTCAGGATTCTAAGTGCATTTGACTCGTCGTATGACATGTGTGTCCAACTTCTCTGGTAAGAGTACCCATCTTTTCCATATTTGATTTAACTACAGACAAGTACTTGTTCCTGTTGATCTGTGTGGCTCCTCACTTTGTCACTGGGAAGATCTCCACTGATATACTTCTATTGCATAATATATGCGGACTATACATTGGGACATATTTTTTGGCTTTTTTTAGTACTCACCAGGATACACGTCTCTTTTTCTTTGAGTATTGAGTTCACTTACCTAGTGAACTGTAGATTTCCCTCTTGTTTATTATTATTATTATTTTTTCACAATTTTGATCCTTTCTGTTCCTACTTATATGTGCATATCATCCACATGTGTGTTTTATGGGATTATCCTTCATTGGTATTTCCCACACTTAGCCACAGATTTCCACATAAATTTGTATACTAGCGCTACACTATTTTTGTCTATATATATATATAAATATATATGCAAACACCACCTGTACACTATCACTTATAGTTACATTGTTCTTAGACATGCAACATCTGCTTTGACATATTCCATGGTGATTGGATTGTGTAACTGAGTTACCTGGGTGGCTATAAACATTGCCATATGTTCCTGATAGGAGATGCGTGGATAAGCTGTAAAATGTCTTTAACATTACAGAACAAATTTAGTAGAATACATTTCTTAGAATAAGACTAACTACTACTAGGTAATAAAACAAAACATTAGTTGACATTTTGTCTTAACTGAGCACATCAATAAAGTAAATAAAAAAATATCCTCATTCAGTAAAGCAGCCCAAGTGATATGCTATACAGTATACTGATTTGACCCATTACAGCAAATCATAATTCAAATTATTATAGACAGAACAGTAAAAATGATTTATTATTAGTTGATAATGACTGCTAATTACCTGGCTGTTGTGCTATTCTCCGTTTCTAGTACTTTGAGTACCTGACCCTCCCTAAATATGTGTGCAGATTGGAAAGTCAAGGATAAGTGCGAAGTCCTTATCTGCAGGCTTGTTCTAAGTTGGTGACTCAAAGTGCTGAAGATATGGGTGTACCATGACATGACAACTGGCATTTGTAGAAATAGAGGTCAACAATGACTTTTGGACTCTCTCATAACTAGAGGTCGACCGATATGGGTTTTTCTCTGGCCGATGCCGATGCCGATATTTAGAATTCATGGCGGCCGATAGCCGATATATGATGCCGATTTTTTTGGGCCGATATGTTAGGCCGATTTTATTTTATTTCTTAATTTTTTCCTTTTTTTATATGTTATTTTTTTTTTTCAATCCCCCTTGATCTAACACACCTTTCCCACTGGGGCGTTTTTCAGGCGCTTTTGGGCTAAAAATAGCGCCTGTAAAGTGCCTGCAAAATGGCTCCCCTGCAGTCTGTGTGAAAGACAGAGCGCTTTCACACTGAGGCGATGCGCTGGCAGGATCTTAAAAAAAAGTCCTGCAAGCAGCACGTTTGGAGTGGTGTATACCGCTCCTCCACCACTCCTGCCCATTGATATGAATGGGCACCACTGCCGAAGCGCATGCAATGCGATATGGCAGCAGTGCTTTATGGGCGCATTTAACCTCTTCCTTGGCCGCTAGCTGGGTTATATATGCCCCACTAGCAGCCAAATAGCACCGCTAAAATGATGGTAAAGAGCCGCTAAAACTTGCGTTTTACCATCAACGCTCCAGTGTGAAAGCAGCCTTCATAAGTGATACAGAAAATTTCTTACATTTAAACATTTATTAATCAAAACAAACCTCCAATCAGTTTACTTGTATGTATGATTTAGATAAAAAAAAAAAACCCTATGTATTAAATAAAAACAGGTAGTCAAAACTTTTGGACGAAAAAAAAAATGGCCTAACTTTACTGTTTTTATTTTATTTTTAAATAGTGTATTTTTTTCCCAAAAAAATGCATTTGAAAGACCTCTGTGCAAATGCCGTGTGACATAAAATATTGCAACAACCGCTATTTTATTCCCTAGGATCTCTGCTAAAAAATATATATATAATTTTTGGGGGGTCTAAGTGATTTTCTGGCAGAAAATACAGGATTTCTACTTGTAAGCAACAAGTGTCAGAAAAGATTTAGTCTTTAAATGGTTAAACTGAGAACTTCTACACACTGAGATGACTTCATTCATTGAAGTGTAAACATTGTATCATTTTGTTCTTTTCTTGGCAGCCTGCCCAGAGAGGAGGAAGACGTTTCTATGGCAACTTACACTGACTTCTATACAGAAGTCATTTCAAAGTCCCGCTGCAGTTCTATATCGGCTTTTTACCAGCACAATCGGCCGATGCCGATTAATTAAAAAACGGCAAATATCGGCCGATATATCGGCCGGCCGATATATCGGTCGACCTCTACTCATAACTGGTATCCTTTAAAGTCCCACTCCAGGCAGGTAAAAAATTTACTTTGCAGTGGTTCCCCCTCCCCACACTGCAATTGGTAAATGCTAGGTAAGTCTAGGGGTAGAGGAATGAGGTGTTATTTTTACCTTAGTTCTTATTCTAGCAGGCTTCCTCCATCTGTGCAATAGGACCCCCAAAACCTCTTCTGTAAGGTAATTCAGTCAGCAGTTGCATAAAGGACAATGCAGGGCCAATAGGGCCACAACCTAGAGCATCAGAGAGAAGAGCCGTTGCCCTGGAGAACAAAGGATAAGGTAAATATTACATTTTTTCTCTACCCTTAGACGTGCATTTCACCTTTTCAGTGTGGGGAAAGTTCAGTTCCCACTGCAAAGGTATTTATTTATTTTTTTATCCCAGACTCAGCTTTAAAGATACCTTTTAAGTTTAAAATGCAGATGTAATGCCCCTACAATAAAGCTTTTGAGAGTCTTACTGATGGCCCATCTTCTATCTTCCCTCCATGCCAACACTGCAGCCTTCGTGCAACTCATTAAAATCTGACACTTCCAGAAGAGTCGGACACCCGTTTTTACTGCCGTGCACCATTATTCCATCCTCTGACCTCTATATCATAACTTAGTGCTTATAGAGATTGCAACACTGAAATGGAGGGAGTTAAGAAGACATGGACTACCCAAGAGGCAAAATAGCTCTTCTATTGCAGGGACCTTTTATCTGAATTTTTTTACCTGACAGGTTTCAACATAAAAAAATATTGATTGCACAATGATTTTTATTTTGCTGTTTTACATAAAATCCAACAACTGTTTTCACAGCAAGCTTTTTATATTTTACTATATCAACCATTTTTTTTTATTTTAGGTCTACATGTACTGTATCAGATAAACTATTATATAGAATACATCAGATACCTGCAGTATCTCACATAAGTGAATACACCCCTCACATTCTTGTATTTTATTATATCTTTTTATGTGACAACACTGAAGAAATTACATTTTTCTACAATGTAAAGCAGTGAGTGTACAGCTTGTATAACAGTGTAAATTTGCTGTCCCCTCAAAATAACTCAACACACATTAATGTCTAAATCACTGGCAATGAAAGTGAGTACACCCCTAAGTGAAAACCATTATTTTCCAGCACTGCCTTAACCCTCTTGAGCATGGATTTCACCAGAACATCACAGGTTGCCACTGGAGTCCCCTTCCACTCTTCCATGACAACATCACAGAGCTGGTGGATGTTAGAGACCTCCATTTGAGGATGCCCCACAGATGCTCAATAGGGTTTACGTCTAGAGACATGCTTGGCCACAATGGCCAGTCCATCACCTTTACCATCAGCTTCTTTAGCAAGGCAGTGGTCATCTTGGACGTGTGTTTGGGGTCGTTATAATATCCAGCCTGTATACTGCATATAGAACCTACGTATTCCCTGATGTATTTTATACATGATGTATTTTATTAAACTGAGCTGCAGCACGGTGGCCAAGACCATACAACGGTTTAACAGAACATGTTGCACTCAGAACAGGCCTCGCCATGGTCTACCAAAGAAGTTGAGTGCACATGTTCAGCGTCATATCCAGAGGTTGTCTTTGGAAATTAGAACGTGGTATTGTTGGATTATAACATTGCTATCTATTTTAAGTGCGGTACTACCCTGAGGAAGAACATGCTGTAGTTGATTGTTTGAAACACATTGGATAATTCTAGTTGGAAGTTTGCTGTGAGGGACCACCTCTGTGACAGAAAATGACAACTGGATGTACCACTAAATATCAAGTGTAATCATGTGATGCTGACCTTTACTGTTCTTGTGACACATTAATGTACAAAACTGTTTTTAATACTCTCACAATGAAGGGATGGGTATTTTATGACATATTGTGAAAATACTGTAGATGTATATAGTAGATAGAATAGAAGATGTCACATTTATACTTTTTTAAGTAAAATGTATATGTGTGTGTATAATTTCTTTGTTGCCTGCAACAGTGGTTCTCAACTTCAGTCCTAGTGAACCCCCAACAGGCCATGTTTTCAGTTTTTTTTTTACTTTGCAGAGTTGCTTTTAATCACTATCAATAACATGGTATTAATAAGAGCTATTTTATCTAAGGGAAGTTCCCAAAATATGGCCCGTTGGGGGTACTTGAAGACTGAGGTTGAGAACCACTGGCCTACAAAGTCCCAATAGAGGTTGCACAATCAACTGAATGTTTACATAATAGGAATGGTGGCAACCACATAGTGGTAGCGCATATTTAATCTGTTGATAAACATCATATTGGCTGTATATCCACATAGTTACTCTATGGACATTATTATTCTCACCAACAGCCATTAAACATCTAGCCTTTATCTCTCCATCACTCTTATATCATCACGCATCCATCCTTCAGTGGTTTGAGCCCCCAGGGACCTCTGCTCAGGCGGTCAAGCCATATACAGGGGGTCCCCTACTTACAAACATCCGACTTACAAATGACTCCTACTTACAAACGGAGGGAGATAACAGGAATTAAGAGGAAATCTACCTCTACCGTAAGAGTTAATATGGGAAAACGGTATTTCCACTGATGCTTTATCACCAATCCTTGTTTGCCTTAGGCTGCTTTCACACTGGGGCGAGAGCAGCGTCGGCGGTAAAGCGCCGCTATTTTTAGCGGCGCTTTACCGTCGTTTTAGCGGCGGTGTGCGGGTGCTAGCGGGGTGGTTTTAACCCCCGCTAGCGGCCGAAAAGGGGTTAAACCCGCCCGCAAAGCGCCGCAAAGCGGCGCTTTGCCGGCGGTATTGCCGCGGTGTCCCATTGATTTCAATGGGTAGCAGCGGTATAGGAGCGGTGAATACACCGCTCCTTCACCGCTGCAAAGATGCGGCTGGCAGGACTTTTTTCACCGTCCTGCCAGCGCATCGCTCCAGTGTGAAAGCCCTCCGGCTTTCACACTGGAGTTAAAGGGGCCGGTTTTTTTCAGGCGTTACACAGGCGCTATTTATAGCGCTGTAACGCCTGAATACCGCCCCAGTGTGAAAGCAGCCTAACAGCCCAAAATTTTCTAAATCCAATTATCATTGGGACAGAAAGTGAGGTGAAATCTTCTGTACAGGGGCACAGAAAGCTAAACAAATGTTACAGAGGTGATAACCCTACCCTATGTTATCCAAAAAGCTTAAAAATAGATTTTTTGGCTGGAGCTACACTTAAAAAATGTACCTGTTCCGACTTACAAACAGATTCAACTTAAGAACAAACCTACAATCCCTATCTTGTTTGTAACCCGGGGGCACCCTGTATTTCACCTTTTATTGCTACATACGGCGATTTGCCGTGGCATGACCATTTGCGCATAGATTATATGGCGTCCGGACAATTGTATATATAATTGTATATATGTTTTATTTGTTACTGATTTTTGTCATTTGTGGTGTGTGTTGCCCTATCCATTGACTAGCACAGTAACCACTGGATTTACATCTTGATTTTTTGTCCAATTACCTCCAATGGAGGATGTTATTTGAATTTTAATCATTCAATAAATAGTTGTCCCTTAAATCCCTACACTGTATGCTATGTTTCTCATTTGGTCATTCAGTTCTTCACTACTACAGTGGGAACAACTTTTTGGTCTATATGCAGTATATTGACTAGAGTGACACTACCTATACAAGGTAAACAGTGATTATGGGTTATTCGTTTGAATTATCACACACAATTCTGTGGTCTTTACGTTTCTTTTCCTGGTGGCAACCACTCACCTACATTTTGCGTGGTATATTGTTTATTTGTTTTTTAATAATAGAACATACTTTGGTACATTTTTTGGCACCTTTAAGGTCCCATAATTAGGGGGGGGGGGGGGGGTAGCAAGACTGGTACACACAGGGCATAGTAGCCAACATTGTAAAAAAATGATAGGGACACTTTTTTGCCTGTAGGAGAAGTCTTCTTATAGATAGGGGGCAGGGCATTTGTTTGTAGGCAGGGCGTGGCTTAAATGGGGCATGGCTCAAAGGGGGTGTGGTTAGCGTCTGAGATGAACGAGGGATGGAGGGAGAAAGAGAAAGGGAGAGAGAGATGGTTGTGTCCCCAGCAGCCAGTGGAGCCCTCCTTACCTCAGTGTCCCCAGCAGCCAGCGGAGCCATCCTTACATCTGTGTCCCCATCAGCAGAGCCCTCCTTACATCTGTGTCCCTGGCAGCAGAGCCCTCCTTACATCAGTGTCCCCAGCAGCCAGCGGAGCCCTCCTTACATCTGTGTCCCCGGCAGTGGAGCCCTACTTAGATCTGTGTCCCCATTAGTGGAGCCCTCCTTACATCAGTGTCCCCAGCAGCCAGCGGAGCCCTCTTTACATCTGTGTCCCCGGCACTGGAGCCCTCCTTACATCTGTGTCCCCATTAGCAGAGCCCTCCTTACATCGGTGTCCCCAGCAGCGGAGCCCTCCTTACATTTGTGTCCCCAGCAGCGCAGCCTTCCTTACATCTGTGTCCCCAGCAGTGGAGCCCTCCTTACATTTGTGTCCCCAGCAGGGCAGCCTTCCTTACATCTGTGTCCCCAGCAGTGGAGCCCTCCTTACATTTGTGTCCCCAGCAGCGGAGCCTTCCTTACATCTGTGTCCCCAGCAGTGGAGCCCTCCTTACATCTGTGTCCCCATTAGCGGAGCCCTCCTTACATCAGTGTCACCAGCAGCCAGCGGAGCCCTTTTTACATCAGTTTCCCCAGCAGCCAGCGGAGCCCTCCTTACATCTGTGTCCCCAGCAGTCAGCGGAGCCGCTCCTTACATCTGTGTCCCCAGCAGCCAGCGAAGCCCTCCTTACATCAGTCTCCCCAGCAGCCAGTGGAGCCCTCCTTACATCTGTGTACCCAGCAGTCAGCGGAGCCGCTCCTTACATCTGTGTCCCCAGCAGCCAGCGAAGCCCTCCTTACATCAGTCTTCCCAGCAGCCAGTGGAGCCCTCCTTACATCTGTGGCCCCAGCAGTCAGCGGAGCCGCTCCTTACATCTGTGTCCCCAGCAGCCAGCGGAGCCCCTCCTTACATCTGTGTCCCCAAAAGCCAGAGGAGCCCTCCTTACATCAGTGTCCCTAGCAACCAGTGGAGTCCTCCTTACTTCTGTGTCTCCAGTAGCCAGTGGAGCCCTTCTTACATCTGTGTCCCCAATCAGGACTGTTGGCAAGTATGACAGGGGTTCCTTTACTAAAGCTGGAGAGTGCAAAATCAGGCTCATGTCTGTATAGAAACCAGTCAGCTTCTAACCTTGGCTTGTTCAATTAAAGTATAACTAAAGGCAATTTTTTTCTTTTTAGTTTTGAATAGAGTGGGGAGAGATTAGAATGCCTGTTCATTTTTATTGCTGTCTGTGCTCAGTTCAGAAGATAAACCTTCTTTATTTGTCCTATTTACCATTACTGTATCATTGAAAGTAAAAGAAAATGACAAATTGTGGGTTGTCCCCAGAAAACTAATAGCAGGGAAATCTTCCAATGGGTATACTAGTTCCGGCGATCTGGGTGGGTCCACAAGGAATGTCCTTAGTTTGCAGGGATATCCTCTCACTTTCTATACTATAGGGCAAAAAGTGAAAGGAAATCTCCGGACTGGGACACAGATGGTGAAAAAAAATCTGACAGCGGTTATAACCATCCCTTGCTCTATCCAAAAAATTTTTTAAAAATTTGCTTTTACGGTAAAACCATAGATTGTGGGCATAATTTGTTCCAGAAACATGCTTGTAATCCAAAGCATTTGTATATCAAAGAAAATTTCCCCATAAGAAATAATGGAAAGTCAAATGATTCATTCCACAGCCATTTATTCATAATAGGTCCTTAAGTTTATAGTCCACATAAAAAGATTATAGCAATGTGACTAGGTTATGTAACCATAAAATGTCCATCACAAATGGAAGCCTCCACAAGGGGATTAGAAGCAAAATCCAGCAGGAGCTACAGAGTATAAAAGAGAAGAGAGGCGCCTCTAAGGCCGCGTACACACGGGCGGACTATCCGTCCAACTAAGTCCGTCAGACAATCAGACAGACAGTCCGTCCTACTTTTGAATGAACGGACTTGACCACACACGACGAACAGACAGTCCGCTGAAAGCTTGCGCGATGACGTGTACGGCGCGTACGACGGGACTAGAAATACGACCTCCAATACACTGCAATGCAACCTTCGGCCGTGTAAATCCTTTCTGAGCATGCGCCATACTTAGTCCGTCGAACTAGCCTACTCACGAGCGGACTGTCCGCTGAAACCAAGTTTGGACGGACAATATTACGGAAATTCCGAAAGACTTAGTCCGCCAGACTGTCCGCTGAAAAAGTCAGCTGAAGTCCACACACGAGCGGATTGTCCGCTGAAACACGTTTCAGCGGACCAAGTCCGTCAGACAATCCGCCCGTGTGTACGCGGCCTAAGTGTAGCAATATGGTTAAGTTTAATGAAAGTACAACATTTAGCAACTCACATGGTTGTTGATTAAAACAGGCACATCTAAGTATGCAGGCATCTGGGGAAAAGCTGTCCACATAGACCGTCCTCTGTACTGCCGGCTCTCACCGCTGTCAGTCTGCAATCATGACTGGGAAGACTACCCTGCAGTAGAGAGATTTGAAAGTGAGGCTTGAAGCACTCGTGGAGCTCATCGTGGAAGGGATGACGTTGATGGCGTTGAGTAGGACAGTTTATGTGGACAGCTTTACCCCGGATACCCACATACTTAGATGTGCCTCTTTTATTCATCAACCATGTGAGTTGCTAAATGTTGTACCTTCATTAAGTATAACCATATTGGGGGCGTGGCCTGCAGCGGCATGGAGTAGGACGCTCTTTCTGTGAGCTCCGGCTGCCTTTTATCCGTTCTTTCATCCTTGCGGACCCCATCGGTTCCTTCACCCGGTGAACTGCAACATCTCCATCGGGAGCACCGTGTGCCCGAATGTCGCCGCCGAAGAAGTCCCAGGGAGCCCTCGCGAAGCTGGGAAGGTTCCGTGCAGATGCCCCGGACCTCGTGGAGGAAGATGGCGTCGCTCCGGGCCCGGCTGCTGACAATCCTCCTTCGGGCGACACGGCACGTATCCTTGAGGCTGTAACCCTCTGCCGCACTTCTCTCACCTCCAGGATAGAGGAGGTGAAGGTCGACATCTCCCTCATTCGCCAGGATCTGCATAAGCTGCGCGAGAGGGTCGGGGAGACGGAGCGCAGGCTGGGCCAGGTGGAGGATGACATCCCACCCCTCCAAATATCCGCCGAAAGAATGCAGCACCAGCTCTCCACTGTCCTAGCTAAGCAGGACGAGCTCGAGAACAGGATGAGATGCTCCAACCTTCGCTTTGTGGGGCTGCCTGAGAAGGCGGAAGGCAATGACCCCCCAGCATTCCTAGAGCGTCTATTGATTGCCAATTTTGGTCGTGAGGCCTTCTCACTTACCTTTGCGGTCGAGCGTGCCCACCGCCTGGCCTCTAGACCCCCGCCTCCTGGTGCTCCACCACGCACTTTCATCGCGAAGATGCTTAATTACCGCGACCGGGACGCGGTTCTACGCCTCACCAGGGAAAAAGGTAACATCCCCTATGAAGATAAGCGTATCGCGGTGTTCCCGGATTTCTCCGCGGAGATCCAGAAGAAGAAGGCTCAATTTACGGAAGTAAAGCGCCAGCTCCGCACCCGCCACCTGGTATACGCTATGATGTTCCCTGCACGGCTCCGAGTAGTGCGTGATGGCAAAGCTCACTTTTTTGAGGATCCCTCGGCTGCTCTTTCCTGGCTGGAACAACGCCCGGATGATGCCCCTGCTTGACTGATGGCCTCTGCGTGACTTTGCCCTGGCTGCGATGTCTACTTATGATGGCCGGCTTTACCCCATGCAGTGAGTAACTTTGCACTTCTGCCACCTTCCCTTGTTTTGCTGGCCCCCTCCCTTTCCTTAATCCCTGGTTGCCTCGTTCATGCTCCTGTGTGCCTCTGATCAACATCTGCATGCCCACGCTTCAGTCGCATGTTCTCCCCTTTTTGTTTTGCTACACATGGGTCCCACCGTTCCCTAGACACTTTGGCAGCCGGGAAAATGGACACCGGTTTTGACTGAGACTTTTCCATGCCGTGTCCCCCTACCCGGCCGCACAGCACAGTTGACTCTTGTTCGCCCCTTCCCCCGGCTGGGAATGTGTCTGGCCACTCTCGCCCTGCGGATCTGGATTTTCCTCCTGCGGACCGAGATGGCCGGGCACGGCCCCTCCTGTCACTTCAAAGTGTGTTTCCCTGGCCGGCCTCAGTTCCCCTGTGGTTAGTGGGCTACTGTGTGTTCTGCCTGCCTTGCCGGTCCAGTGTAGGCACTGTTCTGCTCTATTTTACCAGTTTTAGTTTCTGTTTAATGTTTATGCACCATGCTTTTTTTATGTTTGTATTTTCTAATCCATGTCTGCCAATTGTCCCGCTGCTCGCCCCCGTGCCTCCAATACTGCGGAGGCTGTCCCTGACCTTGGTATATACTGAGCGGGCAGCCCCTGCACAGGGTGGTGGTGGCGTGTCTGCCCTGTCTGCTTTCCCTCGCAGGGGCTCCCTGATGGGGGTTGCTGGGTCTGTATGGCCACCATCTGTCTCCTTATTCCTGCATTGCACCCTCCAGTTGTTATGGCGACCCTTAAGGTAGTCACGTGGAACGTGCGTGGCCTGTGGGAAAAATCAAAGAGGGTTGCGGTGCTCTCCCACCTCAAGCAGATGCGGGCTGACATCATGGTACTTACTGAGACACATATCACGGGTCAGTTACAGCTCTCCCTTAAAAAACCTTGGGTGGGGTGGATGTACCATGCCCCCTTTACTAATAATTCCAGCGGAGTGGCTGTCCTGGTGGCCAAGTCCGTTCAGTTCTGCCTTCACGATTTACACTCTGACAGGCGGGGTCGCTATTTATTTCTGCACATCACGGCAGGGGGTCTTGAATTTTTGCTATTAGCTTTTTACATTCCCCCACCCTTCCAGTTTGAGGTCCTCCAACATGGTGTTAATTTTATGTTGCGGCATCCCACGTTGCCGTCGCTATGGCTGGGTGACTTTAACTCCGTAGTGTCCCCTGCCTTGGACAGACTCACCCGTTCCCAAGCCCCCTCCTCTCCCCCGGATCGGACCAGGTTCGGCAATTTTTTAGCCGAGTTTGCTCTGACGAACGTTTGGAGGTATAAACACCCCTCCCGCAGGGAGTATTCCTGTTTTACGCCAGCGCATGATGCAATGTCCAGGATAGACCTGATCCTGTTTTCCCCTACCCTGCCCTCCGCACCGGCTTCCCGCTTGTGGAGGTTGAACCCGTTCTGGCTGACGGCTCTCCCCGATTTGGAGGCTGTCCAGAGGGAATGGGTTCATTATTTTCAGACAAATGCGGACTCTGCACCATTCGGGCTGGTTTGGGAGGCTTTTAAATTGCATGCCCGTATGTTTATGTCCATGCGCATTAACCAGTTTAAGAAATCCTTGGGGCTCGCTATCCAGCAAGCTGAAAAGCTGCTGGTGGAGCTGGAAGGCGCATTTTTGGCGCATCCCACCCCCTCCAATTCCTCTAAACTACGGCAGCAGTCTAGGCTCACTGACCAACTACACCTGGATAGAGCGGGGAGAAAGGTTTTTTTCACCAAACAAAAAGTCTACGAATATGGGGAGAGGGCAGGGGGTCTGCTGGCTTACTTGGCTCGCCTGGATCACGGCCCCCCGGTTGTGGTCCAGCTTATGTCTGCGGCGGGAATCACGCTGTCGGATCCACAGGAGGTAGCTCAGGAGTTTCGGCGCTTTTTTGCTGACCTGTACACTTCTGAGGCCTCTGGCTTCTTGGGCGACTTGCGTGCCCTGCTGCAGACGGTGGATTTCCCTGTCCTCACTGACTCGCAGGTGGAGCTTTTGGAGGCTCCCATTACCGAGGACTGCATAGCGGAGGCTATAGCATGCCTGCCACCTTCCAAGGCCCCAGGGTCAGACGGCCTCCCTCGGGAGTTTTATAATCAGTTTCAGGAGACCCTACTCCCTAAGCTCCGCCAGCTGTACGCTCACATTTTTGACACCGGTGTACTCCCCCGCTCCATGAATGAAGCGCTGCTTGTCCTCATCCCTAAGCCTGGCAAGGACCCTCTCTACCCTGACTCCTACCGCCCCATCTCGCTCCTGCAGCTGGACGTGAAGATTTTGGCCAAAATCCTCGCCCTCAGACTTAATAAGGTGATACTCCATCTCATACACACTGATCAGACCGGCTTTATGCCCCGCAAAAACACGGCCTTCAACTTACGCAGACTGTTTATGAATCTACAGGCTTCCCATGACAACGTGGGTACTAGGGTGGTTGTTAGTCTAGATGCCGCAAAGGCGTTCGACTCGGTGGAGTGGGGGTACCTGTGGGAGTGCTTACACAGCTATGGCTTTGGCCCTAAATTTGTGCGCTGGATACAGCTTCTTTATCAGGCCCCCACTGCCCGAGTTCTCGTCAATGGTCAGATCTCTAGTCCCTTCCCTTTGACAAGGGGCACCCGCCAGGGATGCCCCATCTCGCCCATGCTGTACGCGCTGGCGGTGGAGCCCCTGGCTCTGGCCATCAGGGCACACCCGGATATCCACGGTCTCCGCAAGGGCCAGCTGTCGGAGGTACTTAGCCTCTATGCGGATGACATGATGCTATATCTGGAGGATGCCGGCCCCTCCTTGGCGGCGGTTTTGGAGGTGGTTGGTCGTTTTGGGGTTTTTTCGGGCCTCCGCATTAATTGGTCTAAATCACAAATTCTCCCTATCGACCTCGCCGCCCCTACGTGTACGCAGGCCTCATTGCCTCTCGAGCGCATGGACCGCATTAAGTACCTCGGCATTCACTGCTCTCGTTCCCTTACAGACTACATTAATCTTAACCTCGAGCCCCTTTTTCACCTGCTGAAGCGGAAGACCCAGGTTTGGTCCAGGCTCCCCCTCGGGGTCATGGGCCGCTTGGGTCTTTTCAAAATGATTCTTCTCCCCAAACTCCTCTACGTTTTTTGGCATGCCCCAGTCCGTATACCGTCGCGGCTGTTCCGAGATATGGAATCGATCCTTAACTCCTTTGTCTGGGGCTCTTCCAGGCACAAGCTGGCCTGGCAGACCCTCAAGTGTCCGGTCCGTCTTGGCGGCGCTGCGCTTCCCGACTTAGAGACGTACTACCTGGCCTCCCAGCTCTCTCATTTTTACTACCTGAACACGCATGACAAGCTGAGATACTCCCTCCTGGTGTGCACCTCGGTGGCGGATATCATTGCGCACCCCTTCCAAATACTTTTTTGCAAACATAGAGCTAGCCCTGTTACGAACTGTCAGCGTACCATGATTGCGCACCACTGCCGATTGTGGAGTGTGGCGCGGTCTAGGTCTGGGGCACCCCCTCTGCATGCACATACGCCTCTCTGGGATAACTATGATATCCCGGAGCTGCTGGGGATTCCGGATTATAAGCTGTGGATATGTAAGGGGATTATCTATGTATCTCACTTCTACACACCCCAGGGTATTAAGACCTTCCAGGCACTTAAAGACGAGTTTGGCCTCCCGAATCAGGTGTTTTTCCGCTACCTGCAGATCCGCCACGCCTTGCAGGCTCAATTCGGGAATTCGCCTCCGCTCCTGGTGAGTACCCCCCCGGCGGGCCTGGTTTTTGGCAATGACTCTTATAAGCTTACTTCCATTATTTATGCACTCCTCCTCACTCCTCGGGTTACGACCCACGCATATAGTCTCAAACCTAAATGGGAGGTTGATGTTGGCCCGATGGAGGATGAGCAGTGGGGAGAGATACTATCGGTATCGACGGAGGTGTCCCCCAAAATGTCGGATAGGTTGGCGCACTTATACGTACTTCACCGAGCCTATATCACCCCTGGGCGGTTATCTAAGTACAGACAAGGATTTGACCCTGTATGTCCCCGTTGTGGCGACCCGGCCAGTACATTCTATCATCTCATTTGGACTTGCCCCCCCATTCAGAGGTATTGGGCTCAAATAATCCAGTTCCTACATGACCATATGGGGTCCCCCCTCACGCTCTGCCCACGACAATGTATACTCGGTCTCCTTCCCCTTCAAGATGAAAGTAAATATCTTAGAATATTCTTACAGGAGACCCTCTTTGCTGCTAGGATGCAGATAGCCAGATTGTGGCTTAGACCTGATCCCCCAACGCTCCAGCAGTGGAAGAGGGCTGTTAACCAAACTCTACCCTATAAAAGACTCATTTATGCCAACCGAGGTTGCCCTATGAAATTTCATAAGATTTGGGATGAATGGATGAATAGTCCTCATTGCTGTACGGGATAAATGTTGTGCGCGGTTGGTGGCAGTATTCCCCTTTAATAAATTCGCCTAGAGACTCTGTTATATGTATATGTGTATTACCTGTGGTCATGCTACTGTGTACACTGTATTTTCTATTCAATCCTGCTGGACATGGACTGTGTCTTTCTTCATGGTGCTTGGCGCTTGTTGCGCCTCCCCCCCCCCTTTTTTTTTGTTTGAGTATTGCTATGTAGTCTTCTTTTTTATGTATGCTCAATAAACTTTACTCTGGTTAAAAAAAAAAAAGTATAACCATATTGCTACATTTATGCCGCGTACACACGATTGGACTATCCGGCAGACTTTGTACGGTGGACCTAGTCCGGCGGAACACCCGCCAGACTTTGCAGCTGAGGTCCGCCGTGTCATGGTCATACAATAGAGTTTGTCTGCTTACCTGTCTCCATGTGTTTGTCTCTAGAGACCAGCCGACCCTCACCTGACTGCTTTTGTAATCCATCCTCGGGCATGGCTCCACCCTAGCTCCTATCAGAGAACTCTATATTAACCTGTGCACTGCAGGCCAACCCTGCTGATCAACCTTTGTGTGTTTGGCTTCCTGTTACCTGCCGTGTGCTCTTCTGTTGTTCTGCTACCAACTTTGGCGTGTCTCTGACCATCCCTGTTTGCCTGTGATCCTGACCTTTTGGCGTGTCCCTCACTATCCCTGTCTGCTTGTGGCCCGACCTTGGCTTTATCCCTCACTATCTCTAGCCTCCTGTTGCCTACTGTGGGTGTGAGCTGGGGGACACTGGGGGTCGCGACCTGGAGCCAGTTGCAGCCCAGTCCATCCTCACCACTAGACGCTCTGGTGAACTCCTGCTGGCTCCACACCCCAGGGAATCTTATGCTCTAACCCCGGTGGGATCCGTCTTGGTGTTTTGGCAGCCCTGCCTTCCTTATCACCTTGACTTCCGTCCGCAGCAGTCAGCCATAGGGTCCACAACCTTGCGGTGCACTCCTGATCCCTACGGTGTGCAGCGAGGAGTCCAGCGGAGGAGGAGGAGTCCAGCGAGAAGACCCCCCAAGATGGAAGACCACCGGAGCTGTGCAATAAATTATTTTAAAAATATGTGTTGTGTTTTTTCTTTACGCTTTTTTTCACCAGGTGAATGGGTAGAGGTACATGGTACCCCAATACTCATTCATATAGGGTGTGGGCGGGATCTGGGGGCCCCCTTATTAAAGGGGGCTCCCGGATTCCGATAAGCAGACCCCAACAACCAACGGCCAGGGTTGTCATAAAGAGGCCCTTTGGGGTGGGGGGGCCGCAGGGCCCCCCTTCCCCAAAGCACCCCCCATGTTGAGGGCACGAGGCCTGGTACAGCTCAAGAGGGGGGGCGTTCGCTCGTCCCGACCCCCTTTCCTGACCGGCCGGGCTGCGTGCTGGGATAAGGGTCTGATATGAACTTTGGGGAGACCCCCAGGCCGTTTATTCGGCGTAGGGCTTCCCCTTTAAGTCCATACCAGGTGACGGAGCCAGTGAGGTGTCAATTTCGCCGATGGAGGTGGTGACATTGACGTCCTTCGCTAGTTCTGTCTACCTGGAGCCACGTTCACAATGAACAGACTTTTCTCCGTGTGAGCAAGTCCGTTCATTTCAAAAGTCCGGCGCACTAGCACACAGATGGCCGGATTGTCCGCCGGACTGCCGAGTCAGGCAGACAATTTTGAGTCAAAACTTCTTTCTAAGTCCACCGGACTTTTGGGGGAAAAAAGTCCGCCGGAGCCCACACACGGGCGGATAGTCTGATCGTGTGTACGCGGCATTAGAGGCACCTCTCTTTTCTTGTATACTCAGTTGTGACATGACGCTACTCAAGACATTACTTGTATATCAAGTCAAAATGTATTAAAACATTTTGCTTGTCTTGCAAAACACTCTTAAACCAAGGTCTTACCGTAGCTCTATTTTAAGCTTTGGCAATACAACCTGGAAACTGATTGTTTCTATGCAGAAGTAAGCCTGATTTTGCATTCTCCAGCTTTAGTAAATCAATTGCACAGAATCTGGTGCAGTTCTGTGTAGTAACCAATCAGCATCTAACTTCAGTTTGTTTAATTAAGTTTTGACAATAAAACCTGGAAGCTGATTGGTTACTATCAGCTTAATGAAATAGTTTACATGTACTCAAAAGGTGACATGTACTCAATGAAAAAGTTTATCTGATACATGTAGGCCTAAAATAGAACAATATGGGGGGGGGGGGGGGATTTACTCAAATCTGGCGCATCTGTGCATAGTAACCAATCAGCATCTAACTTCAGTTTGTTTAATTAAGCTTTGCCAATAAAACCTAGAAGCTGATTGGTTACTATTTTAGTAAATCTCTCCCATATTGTTCTATTTTGGGCCTAAATGTATCAGATAAACTATTTCATTGAGTACATCAGAAAAGATGTATTGACAATCCTCCTCGTATTTCCAAAATAAGCAGCATTTCCATTGTAGCGTGAAATTCCAGCTAATGACAAATGAAATCTGCCCTCCCACAGGAATAATATCCCGTACGCCTGAATGGACATAGCATGAGTTCCAAAAAAATGTTTTGTGTTTCATTCTAATTAAATTATGTCGACCTGGGGATTGTATATCCTGTCTTCCAAACAACGAGTGAAAATCAGTAGCAGCTGGGCACGCAACAATTCATTACTCAATGACTTAAATCGTATCGATAAGTATTAAGGTTGATTCCAGCAAGCATTACGGCAGATCAGTGACACTTATTGTTATATCATGTTCAAGGTGCAAAACTTTGCACGACGTGCTATAAATGTGGCGATAGCATCAACACCCTATCAAGCCTGAAGCAGTTAAATATGTGTTTCTCATTTGGGCACTAATGTGTTCCAGGCGTTCTCTGCTCGCCATCTCTTGCCTGTACAGTAACACTATCCTTGCTGCTCAGTCACCCCATTTCCTCTCAGATTAGGGATACACAATGTGGAATGCTATGTTCTACTCCATCCTCTCCCTCCTTGTATCACTGCTGGACAAACATCCCCTCAGCCTCCTGTAGTGACACCCATAAACTTCAAAAGGGAGGAGATGGGGAGTGGCGGAGCTCTCAGACACATATGTACAAAAAGCACATGGTTTTGCAATAAATGTGCAGTCCCAGGAATATCTTCTTCCCTGGCCGGTCCTTGAGGTCCCTGGAAATGTTGTGCTTCTAGAGGACTAGGTGACATCCCCTGTGCCTGCATCAAGTCTGCAAAGTTTGGAGCAGCATCAGCAGCTGGCGTATGACAGAGTAGGAGGGAGTTTAACTCCTAGATTCAGCAAAGTCTGCTAGTTAGAGCTATCTCCTTCATTTTTCAGGGATTTGGGACTGAAAAGACTGAGGGCTGAGCCCCTCATAAGGGTATCACCTTGCTAGGCTGCAATATGGACATATAACAACTCAGAGGAGCACCAGGCTAGAGACTACTCAATAGAGGCACCTCCAATCTGCCCGCATTGTCCACTACTGTGCCAACATGAAAGGTAAGTCTATGGACACCACACTGCGCTTCTAAAATAACATTGGAAATAGTTTATCAAGCACGGCTTTACAGCTGCAGACTCATTCCTTGCAATGTTAGTAAGGAGACATTCTTTTATGGGGCTTCTGAAGAGCAGGTCTGCAGATTCCTATTTACTTCAGTGGTGCATTGTCGATAACAGTTTGACCTCATTCACGCCAACATGTGTTTATAGGATGTCTCTAAATGCAGGTAATGATTTTAAATGATATCATTCACACTGTGCGTTTACCTGCGTTTAGATGCATTCATCTAAACGCAGGTAAACGCATCCTTTTGTGCATCCTGGGGAAAACTTAGACGAGGCATGTAAATGCAAGTAGACTCAAGTACATTTATATACGTTGGTTTAATCTTCCCAGATATTTTCTCCTGCATTTAAATAAATCAAACGAAGGAGGGTTGCATTTGACCTGCCGTGCTCTGCATTTCTGGGAATATAACAGGCCATATTGCGATGTACTTGCCGCATTATTATCATTTTTATTTTTATGCACAGCAGTTTAGTAGTTAGCACTTCTGCCTTACAGCACTGAGGTTGTTGGTTCAAATCTAAACCAGGACACTACCTACACAGAGTTTAAATGGTCTCGCTGTGCTCCATCCAAAGACATGCTGGTAATGTTCATTGGGGTTTATTTACTAAAGCTGAAGAGTGCAAAATCAGTCTCACTTCTGCAAAGAAACCAATCTGCTTCTAATATCAGCTTGTGCAATTAAACTTTGGCAATAAAACCTGGAAGCGGATTTCTATGCAGAAGTGAGACTTTGCACTCTCCAGCTTTAGTAAATAAACCCCATTGACTCCTGTCCACATTGGTCCTAGTATGGGTTTGCATGACCCCATTGATCCACATTGGTCCCAGTATGGGTTTGCATGACCCCACTGATCCACATTGGTCCTAGTATGGGTTTGCATGACCCCATTGATCCACATTGGTCCTAGTATGGGTTTGCATGCATGTGAGATAGGGACCTATTGCTCAACATATGTCTTACAATCTGCAACAGAGGTAACACTACAATTATGTAGTGCAAGGGCTTGCCAAACTGAATAGTTTTGGTAGGCCCTCATTTATTTATTTATTACAGGTACTTATATAGTACCGTCAATTTACGCAGCACTTTACATATATACACTATATTACCAAACGTATTGGGACGCCTGCCAGTCTTAGTCCGTAGGGTTCAATATTGAGTTGGCTCAGCCTATAACAGCTTCAACACTTCTGGGATGGCTATCCACAAGGTCTAGGATTGTGTCTATATGAATGTTTGACCATTCTTCCAGAAGCGCATTTGTGAGATCAGGCACTGATGTTGGACGAGAAGGCCTGGCTTGCAGTCACCGCTCTAATTTGTCCCAAAGGTGTTCTATTGAGGTGAGGTCAGGACTCTGTGCAGGCCAGTCAAGTTCCTCCACCCAAAACTCGCTTATCCATGTCTTTATGGACCTTGCTTTGTACACTGGTGTGCATTAATCTTGGAACAGGAAGGGCCATCCCCAAACTGTTGGCACAAAGTTAGGAGCATGAAATTGTCTAAAATATCTTGGTATGCTGACGCCTGAAGAGTTCCCTTCACTCAAACTAAGGGGCCAAGCCCAACCCCTGAAAAACAACCCCACACCATAATCCCCCCTCCACCAAATAATTTGGACCAGTGCACAAAGCAAGGTCCATAAAGACATGAATGAGTGAGTTTGGGGTGAAGGAACATGACTGGCCTGCACAGAGTCCTGATTTCAACCTGATAGAATACCTTTGGGATCATTTTGAGTGGAGACTGTGATCCAGGCCATCTTGTACAACATCAATGCCTGACCTCACAGATGCGCTTCTGGAAGAATGGTCAAACATTCCCATAGACACACTCCTAAACCTTGTGGACAGCCTTTCCAGAAGAGTTGAAGTTGCAAAGGGTGGGCCAACTTAATATTGATCCCTACGGATTAAGACTGGGATGCCATTAAAGTTTATGCGTGTGTAAAGGCAGGTGTACCAATACTTTTGGTAATATAGTGTATATTGTACATTCACATCAGTCCTCACCCTCAAGGAGGTTACAATCTAAGGTCCCGATCGGACATTCATACATATACTAGCGCCAGTTTATACAGAAGCCAATCAACTTATGTTTTTGGAGTGTGGGAGGAAACCAGAGTACCCAGAGGAAATGCATGCAGACACAGGGAGAACATGCAAAATTTAAGCAGGAAGTGTCATGGTTGGGATTCGAACCAACGACCCTAGTGCTGCTCACTTAGCTAATACTAAATAATTTTGGTAAATTTAAAGTTGACTGTACAAGGATTATACAGTCAGATTGTAACATGTGTTGTGACCCTTAGATTGTAAGCTCCTGGAGAATTGGCACTGATGTGAATGTTCAATATATATATATATATATATATATATATACATTTTTCAATAAAGCACTGCGCAAATGGGGAAAAAAAATAATACAGGTTTACAGCACCAACAGTTTGCACAGAGCTTTATGGAATAAAGGGAGACAGTATAGTTACCAAACAATGTAATAGAGAAGGGTAAGGAGGGCCCTGTCCATAAGAGCTTACAATCTAAAGGAGAAGCAGGTCACACCCAAGCCGTTTGACAACAAAGCACAGCTACATAAGCCCTTGCCAGCTCAGGTAGTATGGGAGGCTGTTGAAAAGTTCCTTTGCCCCGTCTGGCATTTTCCTGATGTGTTTTTGTCCTCTGCTCCTCTGAGCACAGCCCCACGCCGGCCTTTCGTGATGTGCTGTTTTCCTGCGCACATCTGGAAATGGTTATGTGCCAGTGGAGGCAGGACTGGCTTGTGAAATAAATTTGGCATCCATCTATCCAGGATCCACTGACTGGAAAATATTTTCTTTTTTTTTTTCCAAACATATTTGAGATCTGAGCATAAGTGGAGGTTACAAGTTTGAGGCATGCTGGTCTAATTAAGTTAGTAAGACTTAGAGCATCTAGTCCAGGATAGGTTCAGCTCAGTAGATGAAGCCGCTTATAGGACATTACTGCCGGCTCAGACTGTAAAAACAAACAAGCAGAACAATGCATTTATTAAACTGGAATACTGCTTAATTGTAGCTGGTGGAGCCTTCAGGACATGAAGCTTATTTATGAGCCATTCAGCTGCAAAAAGATACATTCCAGATTTTGGATAATAAAAAAAAGACTTTCTCTGCATCTGGATGTTTATGTGTTAATGTAGCGAGGTTGTACTAACCGTTTTATAATATAGAATCGATCCATTTATTTTGGAAACCTAATAATTGATCAGCTTGATATTATATAAATAGGTCATATTAGATTGCGTGTGTTTCTCTATGTGTTTAGCCACTTCAAACTTCAATTTACTGGAATGGCTGTACAGTGATGACTACATTTCCAGCATGTGTGCACCAACTGGTCATTTATTAACTTTGAAAACCCCGCAACCATCCAAAGTATTGCTACATGTGTGGCCCAGACATTTGTCATTAACCATTTGTAACTTCAATAAAAAACTGTAGTGGAAGAACTGTGAGTGGGAAAAGTAATTACTTGATTCTCCTTTTCAGCATGGATGAACAAATCTCTATTACTGGATATAATATTCTGAGAGCACCATCATCTTAATAACTTCATGGGCCCCTGGGCAAAGTTATTCACTGGGCCCCTACCAGTCTGCATCAGGTGTCCCCATCACAGTGTTCCCATCCATCAGGTATCCCCATCCATCAGGTGTCCCCATCACAGTGTCCCATCACTGTGTCCCCTTACATGAGGTATTCCCATCACAGTGTCCCCATATCAGTTGTCCCCACCACAGTGCCGCCATCCATGGGGTGTCCCCATAACAGTGTCCCATCACTGTGTCCCCTTGCATGAGGTGCTCCCATCACAGTGTCCCAATATATCAGGTGTCCTCATCACAGTGTCCCCATACATCAGGTGTCCCAATACATCAGGTATCCCCATCAAGGTGTCCCCATCCATCAGGTGTCCCCATCACAGTGTCCCCATATATCAGGTGTCCACATCACAGTGTCCCCTTACATCAGGTGTCCTCATGACAGTGTTCCCATACATCAGGTTTCCCTATCACAGTGTCCCCTTCCATCAGGTGTCCCACTACATCAGGTATCCCCATCAAGGTGTCCCCATCTTTTAGGTGTTCCCATAACAGTGTCCCCTTATATCAGGTGCCCTCATTAGTGTCCCCATAGATCAGGTATCCCCATCCATCAGATGCCCCCATCACAGTGCTTTCATACATCAGGTGCCCCCATCAAGGTGCTCCCATCCATCAGGCGTCCCCATCATAGTGTCCCTATCCATCAGGTGTCCCAGTACATCAAATATCCCCATCACAGTGTCCCCATCCATCAGGTGTTCCCATAACAGTGTCCCCTTACATCAGGTGTCCTCATAACAGTGTCCCCATAGATCAGGTATCCCTATCCATCAGGTGCCCCATCACAGTGCTCTCATAATCAAGTGTCCCCATCACAGTGTCCCCATGCATCAGGTGTACCCATACATCAGGTGTCCCCATCGTAGTGCCCCATACATCAGTTGTGCTCCCCCTTCCCCCTTGTACTCACAGATCACAAATGCTGCTCCCACCTGCAATGTGGGTATGCTTAATCTTTTCTCCTGCCGAAGCCAGCCGCTGCACCTTCTGACAGGAGTGACATTGCAGTTACTCCTGTCAAAGAGGAGTGGTCAAATCACCAGTGCACCTCCACATCAACACAACGTCTGACCCCCCTTGTTCTAGCTCTGATCATGGGGCCCCCATGCAGCTGGGATCCCTGGGCAGTGCCCAGGTGTGCCCATTCATTAAGACGGCCCTGTCTGAGAGTTGACACCTGCGGCTGTATGCCTGAACAGCATCTGATGAACGATTGAAAAATTGCCTTTTGTCGAGCCAAGGCCACCCATGGAACACATTTTGTCCAATTTGGCCCACATCTAATCTGTGTATGACCAGCCCAAGGGCCCATTCACACCTAGTACATTAAGGTAACACATGCAAGTTAACACACCATATTTGCGCATTGTTGTGAGCTGTATTTAAGGTGCCCATTGATCTCAAGGCAGCCCATTCATATTGCAACAAACTGAAACTGGACATGTAGTTTTTTTTTTGATCATTTTGTTTTTAACAATGTACACCACAACACGTGGATGGTTCACATTTATATTTTGCAGTGCAGCACAATGAAAGTGCAATGTCTAGGTGAATTAGGGTTACATTCAAACTCAGTTTAAATGGACCCTTTAGAGAATTTAGTTGGTCTTGATGTATAAGGCTTTAAATTTTCTTTGCTTCAGATTTTAAAAACTGATGCCAATAGCAGCAAAGTGGCCATTATCTTGGCCTCACATTGAGCACAATTCCTGCAAATGATTAATAAAGTCAATAAGAAGCAAGTTTGGGCATTCGTACTTGGCTATAGGCCAATCGGTACATTCATATTCACTCATAGGCCTGTCTGTGCATTCATACTGTGATGGCATTAACAGGCGTCCAGCATAATTGTATCACATGACATGCAAAATGAGCTTGTGAGACAGAATATGTGTGTGTGGCTTGGAAGTTGTGTATAATGAGGTACCAACTCTATCACTTCATAATTATATCACATGCTGTACATTAGAAATTTGTAAAACTATTAATTTATATGTAGGAATATCCCATTACAATATTTTTTAGAAGTTTAGCTTAGGGCCACTTCACATTATTGGTCACTGGTGAGAAACTGCAATTCTTGCCAGAAGATAAACCACCTCCATGCTATGCAGTGGCATGGCTAGATTTTTACCCTAGTAGATGGTGCCGTTGTTCACATACAAAAAGTTTGCAGCCAAGGATGGTTGTTCTGGCTACAAAGAACCTGGACCCAGCTTACTGGCCAGTTTGTATGCAGCCATAGAGTGCTACTGCTTCCAGATGCCAAGTTTAGCCACATTTAAACACTGCAGTCCAGCTGCCTCTAGCTATCTACCCGAACAAACCCTAATGCCCTGTACACACGATCGGTTTTCCCGTCGGAATAAACTCTGAAGGTTTTTCCGACGAAGTTCCGATGGACTTCCGCTTAAACAGTCTTGTGTACACACGATCACACCAAAGTCCGATCGTCAAGAACGCGGTGACGTACAACACGTACCACAGGACTAGAAAAATGAAGTTCAATAGCCAGTAGCCAATAGCTTCTGTCTCATACTTGCTTCAGAGCATGCAACTTTTTCTGTCGGACATTCCGCTCGTGTGTACGCGGCATTAGATAGCACAATAAATTTGTCTGACACCTACTGAAAGTCAGCATTCTTAGAACACGTATGCATTAGGATGCATTGTTATTGACTTCTATAGGATTCCCAAGGCACTAAAATGCAGAAAAAAATTAAGACGTATTTTTCAAAACTGCACTATAGATCTGAGATTGAAACAGGCACTATCTTTATTATGGCAAACCATGACACAGGTGTTTTAGTTTGTCAGAATGCATGCCTAAAACACAACAATGTAAATAGGCTCCAAATGTTATTACAAGGAAACTTCTGACGGTATGTATATAATAAAAATAAAACAAATCAAATTAGCGAAGATCAAACCACAAAAATCAGTAACTTACTTAAATGTTCCTGAATATTTCCATTCAGATTTGTGTGACTTGTAGAGAACCACACCAATTTAGGAACCCAGGTAATCTTGCTTTGTGAATTGTATAATTCTCTATAGACTAGACAACCAGGTTG
Organism: Lithobates pipiens; assembly: GCF_037356315.1. Classification (NCBI taxonomy): domain Eukaryota; kingdom Metazoa; phylum Chordata; class Amphibia; order Anura; family Ranidae; genus Lithobates; species Lithobates pipiens. The sequence continues at coordinate 418,947,805 of NW_027507764.1, forward strand.
CAGGTATATACAGTATCCTGGTAAAACTTTGTAATTGGCTGACCCCACAATATTCGAAGCAGTTAATTTATCACTAATAAAAAAAAAAAACTCACTAGGGTAAAATCCTATAATACTCCACAACTTTAGAATATCATGTAAACAGTAAATACACAGGAAGGTAACTGTTTGAAAACCTTTACACTAGCTTTACTAAGGAATGAGGAAGTAGCCAAAAAGGAGGAAGAAGCCATTTCTACAGAAACATCAAGCACTAGCGTGACCTTTGTACTTACGGTGTGTAACGCTAATCATGGCCACACAAGATGCTTTTTTGGCAAAGAAAGCAGGCAAGTGGATCAGTGGTAGAGCTGTTGTGGTAGACTGGGAGAAAGGAAACTGGGGGTTTGGAAAGTAGAAAAAAAACAGCCTGAAAATTTGCCAACATTGTAGAATTAATCAGCCAGGATTGTAAGGGAATGTAAGAGAAGAAAAAAACACTGCAATATTTTATATGGCAGAAAATACTCATGTATGCATGACTACTACTAATATCCAATAGCTGATCAGCAACAGCAAGAACAGTCAGATTTTAAATATTGGCCTCCAGCACATCTTGTCTATCAATAAATGGACAAAACAACCATAGACATCAGTTCAGATCACTCCAAAAAGTTACTTGCTATCTGGTGTATCTACTGGGTTCCTGAGGTGTATCCAGTCCTTAATAACGCATCAGCAGTTATTTACTAAAACTGAAGCATGCAAAATCTGGTGATGCTCTGTATTGAAACCAGTCAGCCCAGTTTTATGGCCAAAGCTTAAAGTGGAAGTAAACCCATCGATTTAAACAGTTAAAAAAAAAGGCATGCGGGGAATGCTAACTGCACATTGGCTGTGCTCTCAGCCAAACTATCAAATCATCCAATGGCTGGTGTCATAATGAATCACATGTGCAGCACCATAGCAGTGGAAGATTAAACAGAGGCAAAGATGGCAGCTTCCTTGGCTGAAAACGATAGGGGAGTTTACTTCCACTTTAACTAAACAAGCTGAAGTTAGAAGCTGGTTGGCTACCCTGCACAGCTGCACCAGATTCTGAGTGTACCAGTTTTAGTAAATCTCCCCCTTAGACTTTTAGTTTGTTCTTAAAGTAGCATTCCAGTCAAATACTAACTATACCTAAACCTGCTCCCACCCCAATGTTAAGCCTATTCTAAATACCTTGTAAAGCACATATCAAACACAAGGCCCACAGGCCAAATCTGGCCCACCAGGCCATTTCACATGGCCCTCGCGCTCAGGGCTATTTTTTATTCGAAACTTGGCGGAACTCCGTTCCACCACATCGACTCTGGGTCTCCACTCTCCGGGTACCACTGTCACTTGTAAACACAGAAAATTTCCTCTCGACGGCTCCCACAGATCCCTGCCTGCTGTGCACTCACTGTGGGGGCAGGGGGGGATGCAGATGCAGGTGTAGTGCGGGATGCAGCATAGCATGGTAAGTAGCACTGCGATCTCCATCTGTGCCTGGCTGCACAGATGCAAATCAATAATCTCCCTGCAAGTGAGAGGAGGAGCCACCTACACTGCCAGGAGATAGTAGAGCCGGGCCGGGTAAGTGAGATACAAGGAAGCTTTTTGGGAGGGGGAGAGATAAGGGCTATTAAGGGTGATGTGTCATGATCTGGAGTCAGGCTCGGAGGCCAGAAGATAAAGCAGTAGGGAGGCACCCACTGACCAGCTGGTTAAGTACAAATAAAATCTATGTACTGACCAGTGTTCACCAGAGCTCCTGATGGTGGAGATGGGTTTTGTTGCATGTTAGTACCAGGTTGAGGTCACCAGAATTTCCCCATCAGGACGTGAGAAAGCCAGGGTCCAGTAGCAGATATAGCAGGTAGAGATAAGCAGAAGCATAGTCGAGGAACAAGCCAATGGTCGTTAACCAGTGGTAGCAAAGATACAGACAGCAGCAGGAGTGACAGGAGAGAGATATTGGCTGAAGGGGGCACAATATTATGGATTATAGGATGTGCAGAGACATGGCTTAAATCAGGAAGTTCATGGAAGCAGAAAAGGTTGAAGGCAGGATCATTCAAGGAATTGTCCAGGGAGCTGTCCAGCATTCCAGGTGGCTCAGCAAGAAATGTTACCACAGGGCACAGGTTCAGATCCAGGCCCTGACAAGATGTATGCAAAAGTGGGTGATGGGGGAGAGTGGTGCAGAGGTCAGATCTGAGGAGGGGTGAAAGTCAGATGTAGACAGCCTGTGAAAGAAGGCTGCACACTGTGCATAGTACATCCCTAAAGCCTGTACTTTTTATGTAGCGCACTCCTCAACCCTGTACTCTGTACACAGTGAACACTGCACTCTGTACGTAGTGCACACCCCTGAACTCTGCATTCTGTGCAAACGGTTACTCATGAAAATGCACTCTTTACACAGCTCACCTCTGAACTCTGGATTCGATATGTACACCATTTAACTCTGCATTATGTATGTAGCGGACCCCTAGGCACTCCAGTCACATGATCAGCTTTCAGTGGCAGCTTCAATGTAGAGGAGGGACAGATAACAACAGATGCCCCATAGAAATCCTATAGGTGACAGCACTGCATAGACATTGAAGCCAAAGTCAATAATCTCTCACCTTCACTGAAACAAGGCTGGTATATCTTCTAGGGACATAGTAAGAGGAGAGCAGAACATACAGCCTGAATATTTATTGGAATCCATCCAATCTCTGGGGAGGTGTGCTCAGAAGGTGAAGGGAGAGCCCATAAGTAGTCTGAGGTTTAAGTAGCAGAAGCAGTGTTCCTGGGTCCAGTCTTTTAGGAGGGGACCCCTGTCCAGGGCCCTGCCCCAGAAGCAAAAATGCTAAGGGAAGGGCCCCGGTGAATACATTGAGGTCCCAGCTAAGCTTGGCTGGGGAGCCTACCAAAAACCCTTTTGCCCAGGGAATAAGCTTGGTCAAGAGGAAGCTTACTAGAGAGTGCCAGGAGGAAGCTGGTGGGAACAAGTCCAACTGTCCAATTTCAAAGTGAGTATACTGCAGTGCTGAAGAGTGTGACAGCGTGGTGCTTTGAGACTTTGGAAGGGGTACGGGTTGCATTCAGCCTAAGGATCCAGTGGGACATTTCTTTTTACAAGTGCAGTACAGCCAGAAGTTGTGCAATACAACCAGAAGTTTATGCCTAACAGCCAAGGGTTGTGCAATACAACCTGGAGTCAAGTTGTACAGTTCTTGTACAGTTCTTGTACAGTTCTTGTTCCAATAAAAATCTTAATATGAAACCCCTAGATTGATCTTTGAGCCAGAGGAAAAATGCTGAAAATTTTCTGTGCCTGGTTGTATGTGCTCGAAGGGGGGGGGGAATAGGACCAAACCACCAGCAGCTCCTACAGGGGGGTAGCACTACACAAAAGTTAATTTAGCCTACCCAAATACCAATGTAGGAAATTTGTAGGTTAAATTTAAGACCTGTATTCCTGGTGCCCAACCTGTGGCCCTTTGGTATATGATGTGTGGCCCTTGGACGTCAGCAATCTGCAGTGGGAACATTGATTAGGGTAATTGCATTGATCTTACATAAAATGTTCCCAGTTTTGTATTGTCTTTTGCATTTTGCAAAACATTAGAACTTTAGGTGAAAAAGTAATAATATCATTGCGTTTGAGATTTGTATAAAGTCAACGCATTGCTTTCTTGCGAAACTGTACTATCTATGCAATCTGGAAATTGTTACTCTGTATAACCTCCCAGAATGTAAATATGCTTAACAAAAATAAAAGATTATATTTTAAAAAATGGAATGTGGTAAGAATACACAATAAATTCACCATAAATGTAAAGTCAATGCATTGCCAATGCACTTCAAAATATATTTTTTTTCTCAAAAGCAGCAAAAGCACTATATTTCATGGCAGCATTTGACTTCCTTTTGGGTCCAGACTTCCATGTATACATTTCCTAAATTTGTGGAGGGCTCACCTTTATAAAAGTGTTAAAAACACATCATTATGTGATAACAAGTTCTCTATAGCATCTTAGTTCATAAAAAGTCATAGTGGACATAGTGCAGTGTTACCAAGCCTGTGCCGGTCAGGATAGTGTTACACTGTTATATGGTCATGGCTCACATCACTCTGGAACTTGAGTACTTCCTTTACACTTGCCAAGTTGCCTCTCAGCAGAGCCATAACCAGGGTATCTTTCCAGACCTCAACACAAGTGAAATACAGGTGACTAAACACATTTCAAAAGTAGTTAACTTGCAAATCACAAGCTTGAGTCACTCTTGGCAAGGACTGCATGTAGAGCCTTACCTTTTTTTATAGGGGTATTTTTGAGGTGAAAAGTTGAGAAATATGTTGCTGCTTTCTTTTGTAATTTGACAAAATAGTTTTTTTTCTCACTAAAATATTAAATATGTAACTTCAGGATGACCAGAAAAGTTCAATGTATGCAGCTACTTGATATATGTTTTTCTTCCATGACTGAAATGGAGTTTGGCTATTCCGGCTTGTGGTATGCAGGAATGAGACAATGTTCATCTATTACTTTCGCAAAATGTTTATTAAACCACGATTTTGCTTTTCTAGTTCTGTGCAATGGTCATCGATATCTCCGGGGGTAGTAGAGTTTTAATCATAGTTTTTGTGTTTGTTCTCTGGGAATAACTAAAGGAAACGTTTTCTCAAGTCTTTGGGAAATGAGAGACATTCCCAGACGTTCAATATTTTATAGGGCATTGCCCACACATGTGGCAACCCTCGGGCATGTTACACTTTTTTTTTTTTTTAACATCAGCATCGTAATAACAATACAAACAATAGTTACAGTATTTTTGACAATCCATTATAATTTTTCTTTCTTTTTTTTCTTTTTTTCTTTAAATTGTATTGAAGGATTTTTCATGGTATCAAGTAACCAAGTTGAGTATACATAAAGTATGTCAACAACAAGAGAAATTACCAGTCATTATGTGGCAACATGCCAGTGAGATAATACAAAGAGTGTGCAATAGGTCAAAAGAGAGTACTAAAGCTAATGTAGTAGCGTAAACCTTAGGCATCAATATAATCCCTTTCTTGAAATCTTTCCTTTAATGTTGATAATGAGTTCTATCTGTCTGCCGACCATCTCTTCCCACAAACTCCTGGATTCCATGTAAACTTTGTAGCTTCAACCCTGTTGTTAATTTTCAATTTATAAGGACTACATATGCCATGGTACCTTGCTACCTGCAAGAGATGATTCCTGTATTGACTCCGTATCCCTTTCTGTCCCCACTATGTCCTATGTTGTGGGGTCAGAGAGTCAGGAAATGAGAGAAAATCTTGAAAAAAAAATTAAATCAACCCCTGGCAAACATTTAAACTTTTTCCTACTCTACTCTAAAGCGAAATGAAAAAAATGTGGCTGAAAAATAGACTGTAAAGTAGATTCACACCCTAAATGGATTACATTTCATTTGCTAAAACACTCTGGGGAGAATTTACTAAAACTGTAATAGGCAGAGTTTAGAGCAGCTGTACATAATACCCAAGTTACAGCGGTCCTTCAGTCATTTTTTTAATGATGAAAAAATAAAACTGTGAGCGCAAAGATATGTGTGCTTCTATACATAAAACAGACAATGTCTGTAAAGAACACAGTCTCAGTTCATTAGTCCATATGATAGACTGAACAGATAGCGAGTCCTAAAAGAAATGGTGGTGGGCAGCAGCTATCCTTAAAGACAAGCCAGCTCTGTAATAGGAAGACAAGGGAACAAAAAGGAAGCAGCACCTAAGACCCCTTTCACACCACACCGCCGATAGCGTGGGCGGTAAAACGCCGCTATTTTTAGTGGCGTTTTACCGCCAGATTTGCGGCGCATTTCGGCCACTAGCGGGGCGCTTTTACCTCCCGCTAGCGGCCGCGAAAGGGTTAAAACCGCCGGCAATATGCCGCAATAGCGGCGTTTTGCCCGCGGTATTACAGCGCTGCCCCATTAATTTCAATGGGGAGCAGCGGTGGAGGAGCAGTAAACACACCGCTCCTTCACAGCTCTAAAGAAAAGTCCTGCCAGCGCACCGCTGTAGTGTGAAAGCCCTCGGGCTTTCACACTACAGACAATGGTGCAGCTTCTTTAGGGCCCTGGTGTGAAAGGGGTCTTAGTGCAATAATTTAAGTAGGATTTTAATGACACAACTGTTAATGCACTTACAGGAAGGTAAATAAAATCAGGCTCATCTGTGTGTCAGTGGTCCGTAGGGAAGCCTCAGATCCGGATCCGTTTTTCTATGCAGAGATGGGAAACTGCAGTGGTTGTTGCTGCTCAGCCTGGAGCAGATCCTGTGGCCATCAGGAAGAAGCTGGGGCTGAAGTCACGGGTCAGGGATCACTTCCGGGGAAGGACTCCACAGAGTGAGAAGGGTTGGATAGGCAGGCTAGGTGAACAAATACCCCCAAAAGAAAGCTCTATTTGTGGGGGAAAAAAGGACGTCAATATTGTTTAGTTACACAGTCGCACGACCGTGCACTTGTTAGTTAAAGTGACGCAGTGCCAAATCGCAAAAAGTGCTCTGGTCAGGAAGGGGGTAAAATCTTCCGGGGCTGAAGCAGCTAAGCATTCAAAACCTGCAATGTTTGCTCTGCTAGTTTATTATTATTACAGTTCGTGCAGGACTTTATAAAATGAAGGCAGACAGTGCAATTAGTATACAACTAAATACAAGAGGGATCAGAGGGCCTTGCTCATTAGAGCTTACAATCTAAAAGGGAGAGTTAAGTAAAACAAAAAGTGATACTGTGGGAGATGAGCTGATGGAGAAAATAAAAGTTTAGTTCTCAGGTGGAGGATGATGAGAGGATTAGGAGATAGTCAGATTGGGGTAAGGGGCTCCAAAAGATGGTAGAGGCTCTGGAGTTTAGCAGATTTATGTCAGAGGGGAGGAGGTGGAGTTTATATTGGAGTATGGAGGGGTAAAACCTCTATTAAAATAATTTTTCGCTGTCTTTGTCCTGCTGGTGTGTTTTCCCTTCACTTCCTGTTGTATAGACTTAACAGGAAATAAGAGGAAATCTCTCCAAACTGAGTGGAATTCCCATCTTGCAGAGTTGTCATTGAAGCATTTGACCACTGGGTGATGTTTCTTCACCTTTTGTTCAGATGACACCTCAAAATGTTTGCATTCCCCCTACCTCTGTCTCTGTAGCAATGGTCATCTCACCAGGACAAAGCAGGGACACAGAGCTATGAACATTTGACAACCCTTCATCACTCTATCCAAAACAAATGTTTTGCCTTTACATTCTATATCCATGAGCTCACAGCTACAATTATTTTCACTTTCCCTGGGATTTGTTTTAAATGGTTCTGGTTCCCCATGAGACTTACCCATTCAGTCACAGACATGAGATTGCCACTGGTTATGGCAAACAAAGACCAGAACAGAAGTGATTTCCCATGTAAGTACAGCTTAAGAGGTTTAGTAAGGACTAGAATTAGCGGGGTGATCTTTTGGGGAATGAGCATGAGTGAAGAGTTAGGCCCTGATACAGTATAATGTACCTGTTGGTGAAGTCATGATGTCTGCAAGCTGCAGCTACATTATTACGGGCTTCAAGAGGCTTAGAACATCTTGCTGTGTTTGAAAAATGACTTCTCTCGCCCAGGCCTTTAATTCTCTACTGGAAATGCAGAGGGGGCAATAGCTAGGACTCCATTTTATGCCCAATGTTACTAGAAATCTCTATACTCCCAGTGCCCGTCATAGTTCTACCAATGCAGTATAACAAATAAAACCTAATCTACACCAAGTAAGGGAGCCCATACATTAGTTTGCTTTTTTGTTCAACCACTGGGTTGAAAGAAAGAAACTAGCCCAATTCCCCCAAACAAAGATTTGAAGAGGTTCGAGTAATCCTCCTGCTGAGCTATTGCATTCTGACAGCGGGGGAACTTCCCTCCTGTCAGAATACACAAATTAGCACTGCAGTCTAGTGCCTACAGATCGAGTGCGGAATATCTGATAGGGCAGTTGTACAGGAGTTGATCGGTAGATTGACTTCTGTACAACCACAGTGCCCATACATGGATAAAACGTGGCCAGTTCCTACTGAAGTATGGCCAGCTTTCGAATAGAGTACATTGGGCACATACAGTATGCTGAACAATCGTAACTGTAGAAATAATATATAATTACTTTTTCATTTACTGTTTGCATGAGCCAATAACTGAGCATAACCTTCCTGCTGTTATTATAACAACATCCTTTATTACTTCCTATTGAAGAACACGCTGATGAAAACAATAAAATTCACAATGACAAAACCTGTATTAATGCATCTGTTATGTTCTGTCTGGGTTTTTTTTGATTGTCTTAGCTGGTCATAGACCAGGATCGAAATTTGTTTGGTTCAGCAAGAACCAGCTGAATTTTAATCACTGTGTGAACATGCCTGTTTGAAAGAAGTTGGGTGTTAAATCAACTCCTATAAGAAATAACAGTAGCACAAAAGTGACACTGATCCCAGCGATCAAATGGAAAAATAAAATCAATGCACTAAAAGCTGCTATTATATATATATAAAAAAATCAATCAATCATACACAAAACATAAGTCCGTGCGTGAAATAAACAGAAATCCATAAACAGTCTTTAAAGTAGAAGCATTGCTTCGTGACCCATCAGAACAAAAAGAAATCCTTCAAATCCTAAATACCATCACCAAAATAACACCTTGGGGGTTATTTACTAAAGGAAAATCCAATTTGCACTGCAAGTGCACTTGAAAGTAAAATCGCTTTAGATCCGAGGGGGACATGCAAGGAAAATAAAAAATAGCATTTTAGCTTGCACATGATCGGATGATAAAATCAGCAGAGCTTCCACTCATTTCACATCTACCCCTTATATTTAGAGCGACTGCACTTCCAAGTGCACTTTTAGTGCACTTTCAAGTGCACTTGCAGTGCAAAGTGGATTTGCCTTTCGTAAATAACCCCCCTTGTGTACCAGAGAGCCCCGTTGGTAATGCACTCACCAAAAAAACACGATAAGTAAGCCATATATATCCATATACCATTAGTTAGATTCCTGAACTGGGATCCGATCCTTCATAAGTCAGCGCAGGTGAAAGACACTAAAGCCTGGTGTTTCCTTAAACTGAGGGAGGGACTCCCATGCAGGGAGGAGATAAAAATTGGGATATTTATTATAGCTAAAAGTTAAAAATATTGTGTTTTTTTTCAAATTGCCACTCTTTTTTTGTTTATAGTGCAAAACATAAAAAACACAGAGGTGATCAAATACCACCAAAAGAAAGCTCTATTTGTGGGGGAAAAAATGCAAAAAACGTCATTTGAGTACGGTGTTGCATGGCTGCGCAATTTTCATTCAAAATGTTACAGCGCTGAAAGCTGAAAATTGGCCTGGACAGGAAGGGGGTGAAAATGCCCTGTATTGAATTGGTTAAATAACATCTCATTATAAAACCAATATCCTGCAGTTGTACTAAAATGCTTCTTTAAAGAGAAATAGCCATGATTAGGTAATGTAGGTATCTCTATAATTAGTTTAAAATTATTATAACTACTGGCTTACTGTTAAAAGAACCCATATGCTGGCAGACAGCGTGTGACATTAGGAAATTTACAAGGCTAAAGCTGTCAGATCAGTTTTTACAACCTAATACAAGTTTAAAAAGTGTCATGAAACAAAATAAATAAAGGGTGGATGTGTTAATCTTTTCTAATTCTAAGTCATAGCTATAGAATTTTAAGACAAAATATTCAGATTCTGATATAAACTCAGCGGTGACTGGTTCTCTTTAATACAAAAAGTAGTGTACAAAAATGTGCAAATAAAAAGTATCTTTAAACTACAGAAAGGAACCTTCTCATCAGTTTCTACTGACAGTTTTACATTCTTGCTCTTTGTAATATATATAAGGCTGTGTTAATTGCACTGCTGAAAAGTATTGGGAATAGGTTTCAGCATTAGGTTTCCCCTGGCTGGTTGACATCATACATGACAACACGCCCACTGTCTAACATCCCAGATTTTTTCTCCACCCAGTGTTAGAATACAGAGAGCACTGTTCTATTGCTCTGTTGAAAAATATCCAACTTGGAACCTTTCACGAATCATTCTTCTATTAACATAGTCATGAGCCACATGTGTTTTCTCTTCACTTATGTCCCCCACGGGATGAATGTAACAAAATCGTGACATCACTTGATTTTTTTTTTTTTAACAACAAAAATAATAAATCATATTTTCCATGTGTTGTGTAACTTGAGTGCTTTGACTGTCTAAGATATATGAGCCTGCTCAATGCCTACAGGCTTATGGTTTTAAATAAACATAGCTTTGGCCACTGGCTGGTCTTAATTTATATTTGGATGTTCAAAATAAATGGTGTTATATGAAATATACCTGGTGCTGTTCATCAAGTAAGAATAATGTTATTCAGTGAGATAAAGTATTTCTAAAGGCATTGTTTTTGTTTTAAATGGAGCGATGAGGGGTTAGAATCCCTGTTAGGTTTTTTATTGCAGTCTGGGTCCCCTGCTAGGCAAATTTCTGTTGCTACCAGAACAGCAATAGAAGGGTAACTTCCAGTGGGGACATTTGTTCTAGTGACAATTTTCTAAGATTTCTTGTGTAGCACCCTTGTCCTAAACAGAGCTGCTAGTAAATTTAGTTGTGCTAGGTGGTAACTAGCCTGGCTAATTTGCAGTCTTTGATCAAATGGGTTTCTCCTAAGTCTGGTATCAATTGTGATTTCTCCCTTTTGTCGATAGGTGGCACTGTTACCTTTGACAAGAGTGTGCTAGTAAATTAAGTAGTAAATTTGCAAGTAAATGTAGTTGTGCTAGGTGGTAACTAGCCTGGCTAATTTGCAGTAATTCATCAAATGAGTCTGGTATCAACTGCGATTTCTCCCTTTTGTCAGTAGGTGACACTGTTACCTTTGACATCAGTGTGGTGAATTACAGTGGATTCAGGTTATGAGTGTATACACTTCTCTCAACCAATCAGCAGGAGTTTCTTTGCTTTTGAGGCTGCTGGGAAAGGGTATTTATTTTGAGAAGGTCAGATGATCAGGGTTCTTTCCAGTCATGCAACACTGTTCCTATATAAAACGTTTGTCCTTTTTTTCACACAAATATAGCTTTCTTTTGGTGGTATTTAATCACCGTTGGGTTTTTTATTTTTTGCGCTATAAAAGAAAAGAGACCGAAAATTCTGTAAAAAAAAAAAAAAAATGATTTTTTCTTTGTTTCTGTTATAAAATTTAGCAAATTAGTAATTTTTCCTCATAAATTTTGGGCACAATTTATACTGCTACATATCTTTGTTAAAAAAAATGGTGTATATTATTTGGTCTTTGTGAAAGTTATAGAGTCCACAAGCTATGGTGCCAATATCAGAAAATTGATCACACCTGAAGTACTGATGGTTAATTTCTTGAGACCATAACATGCCAGAAAAGTACAAATAACCCCCAAATTACCCCTTTTTGGAAAGAAGACATTCCAAGGTGTTTAGAAAGAGGCATGGTGATTCTTTTTTAAGTTGTCATTTTTTCCCACAATTCTTTTCAAAATCAAGATTTTTTTTTTTTTCACAGAATTGTTATATTAGCAGGTTATTTCTCACACACAGCATATGCATACCACAAATGACACCCCAAAACACGTTTTTCTATTACTCCCGAGTATAGCCATACCACATGTGTGAGACCTTTACACAGCGTGGCCACATACAGAGGCCCAACATGCAAGGAGAACCTTCAGGCAGTCTGGAGCACCCAGGCCAATACTGACATTTCTCTCCTACATGTAAAAATCATCATTTATTTGCTTGAAAATTAAATAGAACCCCAAAACATATGTTTTTTTTTAGCAAAGACCCCAGAGAATACAATGGTGGTTGTTACAACTTTTTATGTCGCAGGAAAAAAACAGTTTTGTGCTTTAAAAAAAACAAAGCAGTAAAGTTATCCCAATGTTTTTGCATAATGTGAAAGATGAAGTTACACCGAGTAAATAAATACCTAACATGTCACCCTTCAAAATTGCACACACTCGTGGAATGGCGCCAAACTTCGCTACTTAAAAATCCCCATACTCGACCCTTTAAAAAATTTTACTGGTTACATATTTTGAGTTAAAGAGGAGGTATAGGACCAAAATTATTGCTCTCGCTCTATCTCACTTCTGCATGCGAACACATGGGGACAGGGTTGCTTTAAAATTATTATTTTTTATTGTTCATTTTACTTTATTTATTTTAGTTTGACACTTTTTTCCCCAAAAATATATTTTTTTATCACTTTTATTCCTATTACAAGGAATGTAAACATCCCTTGTAATAGGAATATGGTATGACAGGTCCTCTTTACAGTGAGATATGGGGTCAATAAGACCCCACATCTCACCTCTAGGCTGGGAAGCCTGAAATGAAAAAATAAAAAAAAAACGATCCTGGCTTTGATCGTATCGGTTAGACAGTAGAAGCACCGGAGGGCGGCGGGAAGGAGGGGACATCACCTCTCGCCTCCCGTAAGAATGATCAAGCAGCAGAACAGCCACTATGATCATTCTTATGGTATAGGGAATCGCCGGCTGAAAAAGCTGATTTCTGAATGATGCCTGCAGCAGCAGGCATCATTCAGCTATCCCCGCACAAAGTCAAGGACGTCATATGACTGCTGGAGGGCGGTAAGTGGTTAAAATGCATTTTTTTTAACACAAAGTTGTCAACTTATACAATATTTCTAACACATAGCTTGTACATACCAAAAAGGACACCCCGAAATAGATTTTTCTACTCCTCCTGAGTACGGCGATACCACATGTGTGAGACTTCCACAGCCTGGCCATATACAGAGGCCTAGTACAGCCGAGTATGGCTGGGCATGGCTGAGCATGGCTGGGTATGGCTAAGTATGGCTGAGTATGGCTCTGTACGACTGGGTATCGCTGAGCATGGCTGGGTATGGCTGGGTATGGCTAGGTATCGCAGAGTATGGCTGGGTATCACCAAGTATTGCAGAGTATGGCTGGATATTGCAGAGTATGGCTGGGTATCACTGAGTATGGCTGGGTATGGCAGAGTATGTTAGGGTATGGCTGGGTATTGCAGGGTATGGCTGGGTATTGCAGAGTATGGCTGGGTATCATCAAGTATGGCTGGGTATGGCAGAGTATGTCAGGGTATGGCTGGGTATTGCAGGGTATGGCTGGGTATTGCAGAGTATGGCAGGGTATTGCAGGTTATTGCAGGGTATGGCAGGGTATTGCAGGGTATGGTTGGGTATTGCAGAGTATGGCAGGGTATGGTAGGGTATTGCAGGGTATGGCTGGGTATGGCAGATTATTACAGGGTATGGCTGGGTATTGCAGAGTATTGCAGAGTATGGCAGGGTATTGCAGAGTATTGCAGAGTATTGCAGTGTATGGCAGAGTATAGCAGGTTATGGCAGGGTATTGCAGAGTATTGCAGAGTACTGCAGTGTATGGCAGAGCATGGTTGGATGGATTCATGGATGTGACTAAAATTGCCACTGAGCAGTGCTGTGGGCACTACAGATCGAGCATACAGCGCTGCTGCCACCGATCTCTCCCCTTCCACTGTACCCAGCGGTACATAGAGGGGAGAGAGGAACTGGCGTCATGTCTGTTTACAAGTGACCACTCCATCATTTGACGGAGTGCTCACGCGGTAAACGGCCACGATCAGCCACGGATGTTCTCGGGTACACGCCCCATGGGGTGCACGAGAACAGAGTTCTGGGAGGACGTCACTGTTACGCCCTCCCAGAGTTATGCAACCGCCCTGTAGCCGTCATTCGGCTATAGGCCGGTTGTTAAGTGTTTAAAGGCCCTTTTTCTATATTGCTGTCTGCCTAGTTCTATTTTTATCCAAGAAGTCTGTGCCCTATCCCTCTCTCCCACATTTCCTGTTAAGAGAAATAAAACTCTCTTTGTTCATTTTTAAAAGTGACTGAATAAGTCCCAGGAAGGCTATATACCTCCCTATCTGCGGAAGTGGGGGAGTGACCTGGGCTGGGCCTTCTCAAAGGAACAGAGAGAGCATATTTTGTATTTTGCGCTCCTCAATTGCGAGTAGTTCCCAGGAGGTGGGATTTAAGGTCCTGACCTAATGGTATAGCGTGCCCACGCTCTTACATATGATTTACCCTTCAGTTCCTTCCTTATTGGTAAAGTCAACAGCCTAATGATTCACTATTACACATATTCTTGACCTGCTCCCTTATCCGCCTCTTCTGGGACACTGTTGGGAAATTGATTTTTAGACTGACAGACATTTCACTAGCAGAGGATCCAACGCAGTGCTTGCTTCACCTCACTCCAATTTTGAGGCGTAGATATAAGAAGTCCCTCTGGATCCATCTTCTTAATGCTGCTAAAATATGTATACCGCAGAAATGGAAATGCTCAGAACCCCCATCAATTGGTCAGTGGATAGCTGTGGTGAATGAAATTAATGTGAGGGAACAATTAACTTAATAAAACCTGGTTTTATTGGCACGATTTCTGGTACTCATATGACTACAACACCTTTGTGGCCTCCTCGGAGGAGCAATTGTAATTGTGCGTGTGTCCTCAACCATTTTCTTTAACAACAACACTTTCTCCTAAGTTTTCATGTTAATTTCCTGTCTTTCCCTATTGAGCTTGCTTTGGTTCTTTTACTTCTTACTCTTGTCTTCTTTTCTTCTAACTTCTGTGATGTAATCTCTTCTTCCTATTGAAACATTTGTCCGTGTACTCCAGCTTCTGGGAGATTTTTGTGTTTTACACTGCTCCATTTTAATTCAGTCTACTGTAGTTGCTTTGTTGCCATATCATCCTATTCGCTATGTACCTGACATACGATGCTACTTTCTTATTGGTTTGTGTAACAGCCTATTCTTACTGTACCATCATTTCAATGCTGGATTTCTATTGTCCTTACTGGTGCACACAATAAAACTTTACATGATAAAAGTCATGTACATGACCAGTATAGTCCATATGTCCCCAACCTTCTGCCCAAGACTGCCCAAACACTCATACTCCACCAACACCCTCTTACCATTCTAAATTAACGAGACCACACCTGAATTTGGAGTATAACTGGCAATAGCAACCTTTTCTTAACAAAATATCAATAACTCAAAATTTTAAACATAACATCTGTAACGACAACTTTTCACCCTCAGTCTGTTGGTCTTTGACGGCACCCCAAACTTCATACTTCTTCCACCACTACACTGCGGGATCTTTTTCCATGATTGGCCTCCAGCCGTACCACTAGCTCGGAGAAAACCCCCTTCCCGCAGTGCAACCATTACCGTATTCCAGCTAACCTTTCTACTGAAATACACCAGAGGAGCACATACTACCAATGAGCCCCCCACACTTTCACTCGTATGTTTTTTGACACCATCAAAGACCAAAAACACTGCCATTACTTTATAAAAACAGACACACAAAACGAACAAGACAACGACACAGGGAGGGAGGGTGGGAAACTGCTTCCTCCTCTCTGTCTCTTCCTCTGCTGCCTGAAAGTCCCCACCTCCTCCTTAAATAATGCTCCACCCCCTCAGTCTTTTTCAAACCATTCCAACCCCTTCCCGTTACATTTCCTTGTTTCAACATTTGTTAATCCTTTGTTGTCTCCCTTGCACACTGTCATGCCTAGTCCAGTTGGCCCCTGAACTCTCCTCTGTTATCTTATCACTACATGTACACAGGGTTGTTTGTAGTAATTTCTAGGCAGTTGAGTTCAGAGGCCTTTTTTGGAAAGCAAAAGAATTAGTTCAAATGCTGAGTTTAGAGGCATTTTACGCGCCAAACACTTCTAAAAGCGGCTGAATGCTGCTAAACGCAGTAACTTGCATTTAGCTATGTTTCGCTTACAGGCGTTTTTAATTTTTGGCTATTTTGAAAAAAGATATATGTATTTTTTTTTTAAACGCTTCTAAACCCAAACGAGGTACAACGCGGCAAAACGCTGCTAAACGCAGCATGTAAATGCAGCAAAACTGACGTTTTAATTGTGGATTACTATCTATTAAGTTTAATCATTCAGGAGAGGTTGTAAAAAGAAAAAGAATTTCAGCTCTCCTTGACTCTGGGGGTCACCGCCAAGCCTCTGGAGGTCAGGGAGAGCGCTACACTTGATTTGTCTAAAGGAAAGGAAGAGAAGGGATATCTTTGGAATGAGACACAGATGGCAAATCCCAATTGATGATTTATCTATTGCCTACTCTAATCAAAACAATGTTTTGGCTTTAGATATATTTTAAAGGTAATTTGTCTTGAGAGAAACAAGTAGGCTGCCATTAGCAATCTCCTTGTGAAAATGCTAGTTGATTGGCTGTTATGTGATGATGGTTCTTTGACTTCAATACCTTGTCATGCACTGACCTGAAACAATTATGAAGATCAGTGTCCTGACTTTGCTTTCCAGATGCTTTTTCTGGGTCAGGAATTTGGTAAATGTATACCTTTTCTGACAGATTTCCTTTAAATGGAACCAGTCACCAATGTAAAATGCAAAATTGGGTGTTTCTGCTTTAGGAAACTTTGAAAACATCCACCGCTCCTGTTTTGGCTGCAGACACAGTATTACTAAATGTTACAACATAGCTGCTCTGCTGGAGGCATTTTCAAGCAGGCAGAATTTTTTTTATATTTTTCAAATAAAGCTTGTTTAAGATTAAAGTGTTTGGCCAAAACATTTTTTTTCTAAGTCAGCAGTTACAAATGCTACAAATACTGCAGCTGCTGACTTTTAATATATGGACACTTAGGGTCCTTTCACACGGGGCGGATCAGGGCTGATCGGCCCCGTGGATATCCGCTTGCTCAGTGGGGATCTCTGCTGAGCAGGAAGATGACAGGTCCGTCTCTGCACACTGCGCAGGGACAGACCTGTCACAGCACGGCTCTCCCCTATGGGAGATCGGGTGACAACGGACCGCAGTGTCCATCGTCACCCGATCCGATCCGATGACGGATGGAAAAATAGCTTTTTTAGGATCGGAGCGGGTCGGATGTCAGCGGACTTGTCACCGCTGACATCCGACGCTCCATAGACCTCTATGGAGCATCCGTTCAGGTCCGCCTGAAAAACTAACAGGCGAACCTGAACGGATCGTCCATGTGAAAGGGACCTTACCTGCCCACGGTGCCCACGATGTCCTCACCCGAAGTCGATCTGTCCCTCGGCTCCTGGGTGAAGGCGCCGGCATCTTTGGTAAGGGAATCAGGAAGTGAAGCCTTGCGTTTTAAGAACCTGGTTCCCCACTGCACATGCGCGAGTTGCTCTGCACGATCTCACTAGTCCCTGCTGTCTTCTGGGACTTGTGTGTCTCCCAGAAGACAGCAGGGGGGGGCGGAGGAGGGCCCGGACATGGCGTAGATAGCCGCAGATACTGTGGCAATCTCTGCCCGATATTGGGAGCAAATACCTGGATTGTACACTATTATGAAAGGTGCCAAATGTGACACTGGAGGGGGGGAGGAATCCGAAAAGCGGAAGTTCCATTTTTGGGTGGAACGCCATTAAGAATACCAGATAATTATACATCATCCATAATGCATTTCCTTTAGCTTGGTTTTTATAAATCTTGTTGGAATCGATGATTTCTTTTTCCGGTTTTTGCTTATGGCTATTCTGGAGACCACAGAAATTTAAGAAATTCGTCTTGAGTCATTTGGGAATTATCTGAATGGGACAAGACGCCCTCTGACAGCAGAAATAAAGAGATAACTTTAGGGCAAACACCATACTCGGATGCTCCTCATTTTAGATAGAGAGTGATTACCTTTAATTGAAATTCTATTCTACCTCTGGTGGAAGTGTGCCTGGGTACACCCTAATCACCCCATGCACATTAGCATTATCACTCTGTGGGATGCCGGGAAGATGGGATAGATCTCCCTCTTACTGGCTCTGCAAAAAGAGAGACATGGATGAGCGAGTTTGTAGTGGTGGAACTTGACTGGCCTGCATACAGTTCTGACCTCAAACCGACAGAACACCTTTGAAATGAATTAGAGCAGAGACTGCGAGCCAGTCCTTCTCATCCAACATCAGTGCCTGACCTCACAAATGCACTTCTGGAAGAATGGTCAAACATTCCCATTCCCATTGACACACTCCTAAACCTTGTGGCCTTGTGGCCTTCCCAGAAGAGTACAGACTAAGATTGGGATGCCATTAAAGTTCATGCGCATCTAAAGGCAAGTGCCCCAATACTTTTGACAATGTAGTGTATATGTAGACACACACACACATATGTGTGTTTGAGCTTCAGGGTGCACACCCAAATGCAATAGGCTGTGCACACTTATGCGTGGAGTAGTGAATGGGCTCCTTTCCCTCCCTTCTCTGGATGGTGGAAAGAATGGTAGATTAAGGAGGTACTCCCCCTTCTGGGAGCGGCAGATCAAAGGGTTAACTTGAATTGCCTCCTTTCCAAAGAAGATGAGGTAAAGCAGGTCTTCTTCTCCTTAATATCCTTTGTGACATTAAATGCTTAATCCACCCATCTTCATATTGCCACTAGGGATGAGCGTCGCAGTGCATTGCTGGCTCATGATTGGCCAAGCATGCACTGTGACCCCGCATGCTTGGCCAATCACAGCGCCGGCAGCGAGGAGAGCCATGATTGGCCACAGGCAGGATGCCTGTGGCCAATCATAGCTCCGGCTGTGTAGTACACGCCCCACACTATATAAGACCGCCAGCGAGGCGGCCTTGTGTAGTGTGTTGGCGTCTGTAGGAGTTAGTGGGTGTTCTGTGTACCTTCAACACAGTATACACCGATCGTTATCGGCCGATTTTTCGTTCTTGCTCTTCTGTAGTGGTTGTTGTCTGCGTGCCCTGACCGCAGTATACACCACTATATCTACCTATATAGCTAGCTATATTACTCTTTTTTAATAGAGCTTGCAGTCAGTTGTAGGAGATTGTGCGTGCTGTCTGCGTGCCCTGAACCCAGTATACACCGCTATATCCACCTATATAGCTAGCTATCTTGCTCTTTTTAAATAGAGCTTGCAGTCAGTTGTAGGAGATTGTGCGTGCTGTCTGCGTGCTCTGAACCCAGTATACACCGCTATATCCACCTATATAGCTAGCTATCTTGCTCGTTTTAAATAGAGCTTGCAATCAGTTGTAGGAGATTGTGCGTGCTGTCTGCGTGCTCTGAACCCAGTATACACCGCTATATCCACCTATATAGCTAACTATCTTGCTCTTTTTAAATAGAGCTTGCAGTCAGTTGTAGGAGATTGTGTGTGCTGTCTGCGTGCTCTGAACCCAGTATACACCGCTATATCCATCTATATAGCTAACTATCTTGCTCTTTTTAAATAGAGCTTGCAGTCAGCTGTAGGAGATTGTGCGTGCTGTCTGCGTGCCCTGACCGCAGAATACACCACTATATCCACCTATATAGCTAGCTATATTGCTCTTTTTAAATAGAGCTTGCAGTCAGCATTAGGAGATCGTGCATGCTGTCTGCGTGCCCTGACCACAGAATACACCACTATATCCACCTATATAGCTAGCTATCTTGCTCTTTTTAAATAGAGCTTGCAGTCAGTTGTAGGAGATTGTGCGTGCTGTCTGCGTGCTCTGAACCCAGTATACACCGCTATATCCACCTATATAGATAGCTATCTTGCTCGTTTTAAATAGAGCTTGCAGTCAGTTGTAGGAGATTGTGCGTGCTGTCTGCCTGCTCTGAACCCAGTATGCACCGCTATATCCACCTATATAGCTAACTATCTTGCTCTTTTTAAATAGAGCTTGCAGTCAGTTGTAGGAGATTGTGCGTGCTGTCTGCGTGCCCTGAACCCAGTATACACCGTTATATCCACCTACATAGCTCCTCTCTAATTGAGCCATCTGCCATCTGCAGGAGTTAGTGGGTGTTGTGCGTGCCTCCAGCACAATATACACTACCCAATTGCTGGTTTTCCCAACTCCCTTCAGGCCACTACCATGTCTGGAAGGCCAGCAAGGAGAGGCAGACAGGCGCGAGCCAATAAAAGAGGGCAAGCAGGCTCTGTGTCTAGAGACAACAGTGCTAGTCGTGGACGCGGTGCATCATCATCATCAGCACGTGGCCATGGGACACGCTTATCCTTCTTTTCGGCAGCTGGACATGTTGACCCGCAACATGCCAGCGACTTGGTAGAGTGGATGACTAAGCCCTCTTCATCCTCCTCATCCTCTCTCACCCAGGCACAGGGTACTAGCAAAGCAGCTGCCAACGCATCGTCTTCCCTCCTCTCAATGTCATCATCAGTGACTTCCCTAGACCCACCACGTCCTCCTGAGGAGTCTCCTTAACTCTTTGAGCACAGTGTTGGGTACATGCTCCAGGAGGATGCCCAGTGTTTTGTAGGCTCTGATGATAATACTCAGCTAGAGGAAGGCAGTAGCGTGAATGCAGAGAGAGGGGATGCTCAAGAAGGACTGCAATCTAGCAGTCATGTTCCACAAGCTGCAGCATACTGCCAGGTTTGCTCCAGCAATGAAGAGGGAGGGGATGATGAGGGCACTGACTCCACGTGGGTGCCTGGTAGGAGAGAGGAGGAGGAGAAGGCACATGTATAATGAGGCAGGATGCCCTCTGGGGGCCAGCTTAGGGGCAGCACACCGACTGAATCACACCGCAGAGCTTCGCCTGTGCAGGGCGCTGCCTCTGCGCGTTATTCTAAAAGTTCTTTGGTGTGGGCCTTTTTTGAGACGAGTGCATCAGATCGTACCGCTGCTATTTGCAACATATGTCTCAAGCGTATCTCGCGTGGCCAAAACATCAGCCGCTTGGGCACCACATGCTTGACCAGACATATGTTGACCTGCCATGCAGCTCGTTGGCAAGCGTACCTCAAAGACCCACACCAAAGAACAAATCGGACCTCTCCTTGCTCCTCATCAGCTGGGATCTCCAACCCCACTAGACCTTCAGTCCTGCTCTGAGAGGAATGAAGGTGTAGAATTAGGTGTGTCTACAGCCAAGTGCTTCCGGGCACTCTGCTAGCAGTACACCCACGTCCGATTATAGCAGGCAAATGTCCCTGCCCCAGCTGCTGGACCGGCGAAAGAAGTTCACTCCCAGCCATCCACATGCCCAGCGGTTGAATGCTAGCTTGGCTAAATTGCTAGCACTTCAACTGCTGCCTTTTCAGTTGGTAGACTTGGCCCCCTTCCGTGAGTTTGTACAATGTGCGGTTCCTCAGTGGCAGGTCCCCAAACGCCACTTTTTCTCACGGTAGTCGATTCCGGCTCTCTACCGGCATGTGGAAGGCAATGTCCTTGCCTCGCTGGACAGCGGTAAGGTGCATATTACTGCTGACTCATGGTCCAGCAGGCATGGACAGGGACGTTACCTGTCTTTCACGGCCCATTGGGTCACTCTTCTGGCAGCTGGGAAGGATGCAGGACAAGGTGCAGTAGTGTTGGAGGTTGTTCCACCACCACGCCTCCAAAATGCTACTATTGGTTGTGACACACCTCTCTCCTCCACCCCCTCCTCTTCTTCTTCCTCCATGGCCTCTTCCAGTGCTCTGTCCTCAGAACCAGCGGTGCTCCGTAGGCGTTCCAGGGGCTACGCAAGTACGCAGCCAAAACGATGCCATGCCGTGTTTGCGCTGGTTTGTTTGGGGGACAGGAGCCACACTGGGGCGGATGTTTTGTCAGCTCTGCAGGGGCAGGCCGAGAGGTGGTTGACGCCATGCCAGCTTAAGCCAGGAATGGTGGTTTGCGACAATGGCACTAACCTCCTCTCCGCCCTCCGACAGGGACAACTGACCCATGTGCCCTGTGTGGCTCACATCCTTAACCTGGTGGTGCAGCGGTTCTTGGGCAGGTACCCGGGCTTACAGGATGTCCTGAAGCAGGCCAGGAAAGTCTGTGTGCATTTCCGCCAATCATTTAATGCCTGTGCTCGGCTGGCTGAGCTCCAAAAGGAGTTGAACCTGCCCAAGAACCGCCTTATATGTGACATGCCCACCAGGTGGAACTCAACGTTGGCCATGCTGCAGCGGCTGCACATGCAGCAGAGGGCCATCAATGAGTACCTGTGCGACTACGGCACCAGGACAGGGTCAGGGGAGCTCGGTTTTTTCTCACCACGCCAGTGGGGCATGATCAGGGATGCATGCACTGTCCTGTCACCGTTTGAGGAGGCCACAAGGCAGTGACAGTGCATGCATCAGTGACACTGTACCTCTTGTCCACCTCTTGGAGCATACGCTGCGTGGAATAATGGACAGGGCACTTGAGGCAGAACAGAGGCAGGAAGAGGAGGACTTCCTTGCCTCTGAAGGCCCCCTTTATCCAGACAGTGTTCCTGCTGTGCCACCCATCACACAGAAAGAGGATGAGGAGGAGGAGGAGGATGATTGTGTCAGCATGGAGGTGGAGGCTG
Organism: Lithobates pipiens; assembly: GCF_037356315.1. Taxonomy (NCBI): domain Eukaryota; kingdom Metazoa; phylum Chordata; class Amphibia; order Anura; family Ranidae; genus Lithobates; species Lithobates pipiens. The sequence goes on from NW_027507764.1 coordinate 418,970,252, forward strand.
GCACTCAGCATCAGCAGCAGTCTTGTAGGGATGATTTACAGTCCCAAGAAACCCGTGGACTTGTATGTGGCTGGGAGGAGGTAGCTGCGGATCATGTTGTCCTTAGTGACCCAGAGGACCCCGGACCGAATGCTTCAGCTAACCTACGCTGCATGGCCTCCCTGATCCTGCAAAGCCTGCGGAAGGATCCTCGTATTCTTCGGATCAAGGAGAGGGACCATTACTGGCTGGCCACTCTCCTTGATCCACGGTACAAGGGTAAGGTTGCCGACCTTATCTTGCCATTGCAGAGGGAGCAGAGGATGAGATATCTCCGGGAGGCCTTGCAGAAAGGTCTGTGCAACGCGTTCCCAGAGACAAACTCCTGGTCCTGGACAACGTGTTGCTGAGGCATCGGTCAGAAGGAGCGGTGGAGAAGGTGGCTTTCAGACAATTTTTTAGTCCGCAGCCCCAAGGTATGATCGGTTCCAGCAACCATCGCCAGCGTCTAATTTACATGGTGCAGGAATACCTAGGGGCAAGGTCAGACTTGGACACCTTTCCCACCGAAAATCCTCTGGCTTACTGGGTCTTAAGGATGGATCACTGGCCAGAGCTTGCACAGTATGCAATTGAGCTACTGGCCTGTCCTGCATCCAGCGTTCTTTTGGAACGCACCTTCAGTGCTGCTGGTGGCTTTGTTACTGATCACAGGGTGCGCCTGTCCACCGACTCAGTTGATCGACTGACCTTCATCAAGATGAATCAGTCTTGGATCACCCACAGCTACCAAGCACCTGAAGCTGATGTAACCGAATAATTTTTTTAGAAATATCACATCCCTTCAAGACTGCCTATGCTGATGCTGAGTGACTGTCCTGTTATGTTGATTGTCTATCCTATTCCTCCTCCTCTGATATGTTGGAAGAACATTTTTGGTTCTGGGTAATGCCACCAGCCCAATTTTTCTGCCCCTGTTTAACAGGGGCGTTTAATTACAATTTTTGATGCAATGCTTTGCAGCAGGGCTCATTCTTGCACTACAACTAGAGTATATGGGAGAGGTTGCAGTGTCGTGGCACCAGCACCAGTGCCTAAGGCCCAATTTTTCTGCCCCTGTTTAACAGGGGCGTTTAATTACAATTTTTGATGCAATGCTTTACAGCAGGGCTCATTCCTGCACTACAACTAGAGTATATGGGAGAGGTTGCAGTGTCGTGGCACCAGCACCTGTGCCTAAGGCACAATTTTTTTGCCCCTGTTTAACAGGGGCGTTTAATTACAATTTTTGATGCAATGCTTTGCAGAAGGGCTCATTCCTGCACTACAACTAGAGTATATGGGAGAGGTTGCAGTGTCGTGGCACCAGTGCCAGCAGCCCAATTTTTCAGCCCCTGTTTAACAGGGGCATGTAATTACAATTCTTGATATAATATTTCACAGGAGGGCCCTTTCCTGTGCCCACCCAGAGTAACTGTGAGGACTTATAGTGTTGTGGCACCAGCACCACAACCACCAAAGGTCAATTTTTCTACCACTGTTCAACAAGGGCATGTAATTACAATTCTTGATATAATCGTTCACAGCAGGGCGCTCCAGCGCCCACCAAGAGTCACTTTGAGGGCTTACAATGTTGTGGCAAAACCAACACCTTGTTCCGCCATTTCTGCAGAGCATATAGGGCAGGCCCCTACTTTCAAACATCCAACTTACAAACATCTCCTACTTTCAAACGGAAGGAGACAACAGCAAGTGAGATGAAATGCACATATACGGCCGGGTGGGAGCCGTCAACTTCTGATAGGACGTTCAGCAACGTCCTTCAGAAGGAGCGGGATCGCGCGCGTGCGTGCCCGCGCAGCCCCTCGATCCTGATGTGCTCGTGTCACCCGGACACGGCGCATCTCAGATCGGCAGGAGGGCTCTGTGATTGGCCCTCCTGATCACATGACGGCCGTGTCCAATCACGGCCGTCATGTGATGTAAACAAACAGCCGGTTGCTAGGCAATCGGCTCCTCGTCTCCTCACACAGAAGTCATTTTAAGTGGTTAAAATCAGTGCTCCCACCAAAACGGACGTTTTTAAAACTTTTTTTTGCATTGACCAATGTCCCCTGGGGCAGGAGCCAGGTCCCCAAACCCTTTTTAGGACAGTATCTTGCATATTAGCAGTTAAAATTAGCACTTTTAATTTCGAACGTTCGAGTCCCATAGACTTCAATGGGGTTCTAATGTTCGTATGAATTTGGGGTCCGTTCGAAAGTTCTGGTGTGAACCAAACCGGGGGGTGTTCGGCTCATCCCTATTTGCCACCAAGCCCAGAAATTGTATCCATATTTTTGCTATATAATTCAGCACTCAAAAGGACCGGCGCCTCTTCAAATGGCCTAGGGGTTTACTGCGCACTAGCAACTGTTGGTATATAATAAACTCATTTACAAATAGAAACATAATGTACAGCTGGCAGTTAGTGGTTTTACTTATGTCCTTTTCCTCTTTGGAGCAGTGTCAAATATATATATACAGTATTTAAGGAGAAAGAGAGCTATTTAAAGTGGAGTTCCACCCAATTTTGAAAGGTGGTTTTAAACGAAAGACCACCTCTCTACCCCTCGTTATTTGATTTTTTTTTCTTTCTCTAGTACCTTTTTTGGAAGTACTTCCAATTCAGCCAGGCCACGGCCCAGGACATCACATTGTCTTCTGCGACAAGCCCCCTGTTGTCTTCTGGGACTTGTTTGTGTGTCCCAAAGGACAAGCTGGCCATTCACAAAGCGATGCGCTACTCGCACATGTGCAATCGGAAACCGACAGTGAAGCCGCAATGCTCCACTGCAGGTTTCCCTTAGTTGTAATGGTGGCGCCTGCACCTGATCCGATGGATAGCTCGGCTGGGGGGGGGGGGGCTGACATTGTGGGCTCCCTGGATAGGTAAGTGTCCTTATTAAAGGAGCTGCTGACTTTAAAAAAAAAATAAATAAATTGTGACTGGAACACCGCTTTAAGGACAATTTTAAAAATAAGCTACAAATGCAGCACTTTTACTAAAACAGTATATAAAAAATGAGCTTTCTGTGATAAAACCAATGGTGTCTTATTGGGCCTTATATATCAATATATGTTTCAACAGAATTGTGTATACTGCCTCCTAGCAACCACATTATATTCTCCCACTTCAATGCAAATTTTAATGCAAATGGTTGCTTTATGGAAATAAAGACAGTTTGTCTAGGAGACACCTTGAAAAATAATTTTAAACATTTACTTCCTTGAATTCTGTGGCTTTATGCCCTGAGTAGGCACTGTTGTGTCACACATCTCACAGAGCCTGCCTTCTCAGAGGAGGAGTTTCAGGAGGCAGAGTCAGTACAAGAATCACTGCTTGCAGGCAGCAAGGTACCATGGGATATGTAGTCCTTAGAAATAAAACGTAAACAGTGGAGGAGAAGTTGTAAAGCATGCAGGCAATCCAGAAAGTTGTGAGTAAAGATGAGCAGCAGACAAGCAGAATTCACAACACAAAAGGAGATTTTTCAAGTGCGACTATATAGAATTGTTAAAAAATAACTCTTGTTTTGTGTTGTCTTTACAATGCTAATTTTATAAAATGAAAATGTGTGGTGTCACCATAGAAGCCCTTTAATTATCAAGGTGGTATGATGACTGAGAATTTTTTATGAAGCTGTTCTGTACAAGCTGTTGTTGAAATATGGAACCTGACTTGTAGATGTAAACTACGTTCCTGACACCTCAGCCACTGCTGATGTAGAATAGTATAGCTGTGTGTGGGAGTGAAATACTATCTGAGGCTAAACCCTAGGCCAAGCCAAGAGTAATCTTGGAGTTTCATTTGGAAGACGATTAAGAGTTTGTGGAAGGAATTGGCAGAAGATAAGTGTTGGGTGAGGCAAATTAGTTGGACACCAGTTGTGTGTGCTGAATCTGGAAGAGTAATAGTTATTGCATCAAATATCACTGTACTATGCATTCATGTTTTACGGGTAAATGATTGTTAATACATGTTCAGAAAATAGCACTATGGTGTCTACATTGTGATGTCCTGCTCTCATAGTATGCATAGGCAGGGTGGTGTGACAGAAATAATAGGACTGAGCAGAGGCGTAACTAGAAACCTCAGGGCCCCGATGCAAGAAATCAGGAAGGGCCCCCCCCCCCGAAAAGCATGATTTTGATACTATATTTTTTTCCACTGTAGAACAAAGTAAAACATTTCTGTGCAGCCTGTGTCCCGAGTGAAACCTGTGTCACCAGTGCAGTGGTGGTACTGGAGGGGGGTGGCAGTGGTACTGGAGGGGGATGGTGGTCCTGGAGGTGGGTGGCGGTGGTAGTCCTGGAGAGGGGTGGCAGTGGTACTGGAGGTGGGTGGTGGTGGTGGTACTGGAGGGGGGCTGATGGTGGCACTGGAGGGGGGTGGCAGTGGTGGTACTGGAGGGGGATAGTGGTCCTGGAGAGGGGTGGCAGTGGTACTGGAGGGGGATGGTGGTCTTGGAGAGGGGTGGCGGTGGTACTGGAGGTGGGTGGCGGTGGTGGTACTGAAGGTGGTAGCGGTCCTGGAGAGGGGTGGCGGTGGTACTGGAGGTGGGTGGCGGTGGTACTGGAGAGGCATGATGGTCCTGGAGAGGGGTGGCGGTGGTACTGGAGGTGGGTGGCATGGTGGTGGTACTGGAGAGGGGGTGGCGGTGGTACTGGAGGTGGGTGGCGGTGGTGGTACTGAAGGGGGGTGGCGGTCCTGGAGAGGGGTGGCGGTGGTACCGGAGGGTGGGTGGTGGTACTGGAGGAGGGTGGCGATGGTACTGGAGAGGCATGGTTGTCCTGGAGGTGGGTGGTGGTGGTACTGGAGGTGGGTGGCATGGTGGTGGTACTGGAGAGGGGGTGGCGGTGGTACTGGAGTGGGTGGTGGTGGCACAGTCTGGAGGGGTGGTGGCCTGGTGGTACTGGAGGGGGGATGGTGGCATTGGAGGGAGGGGTGGCACTGGAGGGCGGTGGTGGAACAGTCTGGAGGGGGGGTGGTGGAACAGTCTGGGGGGGGGGGTGGTGGTGGCACAGTCTGGAGGAGTGGTGGCACAGTCTGGAGGAGTGGTGGTGGTGGCACAGTCTGGAGGGGGGGATGGTGGCATTGGAGGGAGGGGTGGCTGCAGTCTGGAGGGGTGGTGGTGGTGGCACAGTCTGGAGGGATGGTGGTGGTGGCACAGTCTGGAAGGGTGGTGGTGGTGGCACAGTCTGGAAGGGTGGTGGTGGTGGCACAGTCTGGAGGGGTCTGGAGGGGTAGTGGCACAGTCTGGAGGGGTGGTGGTGGCACTAGAGGGGTGGTGGTGGCACTAGAGGGGTGGTGGAGGCACTAGAGGGGGGGTGGTGGTGGCACAGTCTGGAGGGGTGGTGTTGGCAGTCTGGAGGGGGGGTGGTGGGCTGGTGGTACTGGAGGGGGGGTGGTGGCACTGGAGGGGGGATGGTGGCATTGGAGGGAGGGGTGGCACTGGAGGGCGGTGGTGGCAGTCTGGAGGGGGGGTGGTGGAACAGTCTGGAGGGGTGGTGGTGGAACAGTCTGGAGGGGGGGTGGTGGTGGCACAGTCTGGAGGGGGGGTGGTGGTGGCACAGTCTGGAGGGGGGGTGGAGGGCTGGTGGCACTGGAGGGCGGGTGGTGGCACTGGAGGGGTGGTGGCACAGTCTGGAGGGGTGGTGGCACTGGAAGGGGGTGGTGGTGGCACTGGAAGGGTGGTGGTGGCACAGTCCGGAGGGGGGGTGGTGGTGGCACAGTCTGGAGGGGGGGTGGAGGGCTGGTGGCACTGGAGGGCGGGTGGTGGCACTGGAGGGGTGGTGGCACAGTCTGGAGGGGTGGTGGCACTGGAAGGGGGTGGTGGTGGCACTGGAAGGGTGGTGGTGGCACAGTCTGGAGGGGGGGTGGTGGCACTGGAGGGAGGTGGGGGTAGCGGCACTGGAGGGGTGGTGGTGGCAGTCTGGAGGGGGGTGGTGAAACAGTCTGGAGGGGTGGTGATGGCACTGGAGGGTGGGTGGCACAGTCTGGAGGGATGGGGTGGAACAGTTTGGGGGGGGGATGGGGTGGAACAGTCTGGAGGGAAATTGGGTGGAACAGTCTGGGGGGGGGGGGGTGGAACAGTCTGGGGGGGATGGGGTGGAACAGTCTGGGGGGGGTGGTGGTGGCACTGGAGGGGGGGTGGTGGGCTGCTGGCACTGGAGGGCAGGGGGTGGCACAGTCTGGAGGGGCGATGGTGGGCTGGTGGCACTGGAGGGCAGGTGGTGGCACTGGAGGGGGGTGGCAGGCTGGCACAATCTGGAGGGGGGATGGCGACTTACCGCCAATCAATCGATGATGATCGATTCCCCCTCCTCAGAATCCTGCAGAGTGATGCTGATCAAGTGATCAAGTCCTGCATGAAGCGTGCCTCCGTTCCTACAAGAAAGCCTTGCTTCAGAGAGCTCCTCCCCCGCCTTCACTGAATTGGCTGTTCCCTTTCAGTCGCTCTGGATAGGCGGGGGCGGAGCCAAACGAGCAATTCTCTCACGCTCTCTCACACGCTGGTGAAGGAAGCCCCCCCCCTCACCACGGCATGACAAGCGAAAATGAATAACAGCACACGCACACCCCCGGCCGGACAGTCAGGTGGGCCCCTCGGGCGGCGGGCGGAGGGCGGCGGGCTGCCGGTGGGCCCCCTGAAGTGGCAGAGAATTACAGGGCCCAGTCGCACTTGCGACTGTTGCGACCCTGATAATTCCGCCACTGGGACTGAGATTGGAAACCCATAGAGGAAACCTGCATAAACATAGGGGCAATCTGAGTTAGACTTAACCTGAACTCCAGGAAAAAAACAAACACAACATTGAAATACGTTATTCACAAGCCAAATGTCCCAGGTATTTGGTCATGTGGTCTTTGCTAAAAGGTAGAATCAGTCAGTCTGAGCTCTGATCCTCCTCTGCAGGCAGTGTTGTAATCCAGGTGCATATTCAGGTCCTAACTTTTCACCGAATGGACAGCACAGCCTGGTCCAGAACACACCACCAAGCTATTAAAGAGGCAGCAACATGCTGATAAGTCATTAAAGTGGCTGCAAACCCAATGTCATCCTTTCTAAACTACTGCCATAGGGGTTATCTATAAGGATATACATGCCTCCTGTATGTATCTTTACCTGTCAAATGTCTCCCCTCTGTCTGCTATGAGACCCGAAAAAGGCAGAATCTGTGGGTGGGTCTGTTGTCTGGAGCTCGGTGGGTGGATTCGTGATGTCAGGGGACTCCCCGCCCACCTCTACACTCCCCTTGTCAATATGCATTTTCTTCTGTGTATTTCTTACCCTGAACTTCTGCTATGATCTCTAACATCCAGTGAAAAGACAGGAAAGTGTTCACATGACTTCAGCATGCCCAATTATGCTGAGCTGTGGCACATTCAATCCTGGCAGAGCAGATGAAGAAAGGAGTGGGAGGGAATTAAAAAATAATGCATGTCTCTAAGCCCTTGTACACCGTGTTGTCGGATAATCCGACTGTGTGTGGGCCCCATCGGACTGTTTCTGTCAGAATATCCGACCGACAAAGTTTTAGAGCTGGGCTATAAAATTTTCCGACAACATGATCCGATCGGACTTTGTCTGATCGTTTGTAGAGAATTCCGATCAGACAAAGTGCCACGCATGCTCAGATCAAATTTCTAGACCAAAGCTATTGGCTACTATCCTGAACATAGTCCCGTCGTAACGAAATAACGTCATCACGTTCTGAACGATCGGATTTTCCGACAACTTTGTCCGACCGTGTGTGTGCAACACCAGTTTCAGACAAAATCTGACAGATTTGGTTGTCAGAATGTCCAACCGTGTGTACAAGGGCTTAGACTGGCCATACACCTATAGATTATCTGCAGATTTTCTATGGTCAGATGGAAAAAGTGGAACAGATTCCTCCATCTATACTGAACTGTGTGGATGGAAGAATCTCTCACTGGCCCAAGCTTCCATATCTTGCTAGTCGGCCCTGCTGGCTCTCACAATACCTGAATATTCTGATTGGGTGCAGGCATTGTTTAGGTTGAGAACCAGCGGGGCCAACTAGCAAGATACTGCAGCTTGGCCCAGTGGGAGATTCCTCCAAACACACAGTTTAGCATACATGAAGAAATCAGTTGCACTTTTTCCAACTTACCATAGAAAATCTGCAGATAATCTATAGGTGTATGGCCAGCTCTAGGCTAGCGCACGAGATATGTAAATCACCTGTCACTCACAGCAAGGGGGAGGATTTGACAAAGTTTTTCTCTGTTTGTCAAGATTTATATCACTGAACAATAAAAGAGGATTGCTCAGAGCTGGATTAACTCTTTGTAGCAAGACTGGGCTCAAATGATAGGAAATCTTATACTCTACATTATGACGTAAAAAAACCCCAAAAATAATGTTTTCGTTTACATCCACTTTAACTTGTTATAGTACACTACTCTGCGGGTTCATTTCTTTACAACAGAGGTCTCCAAATTACATCCCGCTGGCCACATGCACAGTACAAGATTTGGTGGTGTATCCTCAATGTGCACTGATTTAGCATTAAAGGGTAACTCCACTTTCATGGGGGGAAAAAAATAGCAAATAAAAAGAAAAATTATACAGCATATACAATTGCGACACAAGTCATATTGTAATTGAATGGTTTTAAAAACTACCTTTCCTTTTCAGTCTGCTGCTGCTGTAATTTTCAGAAAATGCAATGCAATATGGCTACCTGGAGGTGTTTTGTAGGCAGAATGTGTACAGAACGCCCCTCAGAAACCTAATTTCCTGTGTGATTGGCTTATGAATTTTTCCAGCAGCCTGCACCAAGATACAAGTTAGATATCCGGCATCCTCTGCAACAAAAATTTTATTTTTGTTGAGATACTCTTAATAGGAACACATTTAAAGGGATGCAGGCCCAGCAGCTTTCCTCATTAGTGCCCTGCAGCTGCTGCAGCTGGTTGATAATTATGAAACCACTCCCATTAGATTCACTTTCCCACATGGATACAGATAAACTCACAGGGGTTTCCTCAGAATAACAAAAGGTAGGAATCTGCAACAAAGTTTGTTAAATCCTTGCAATATACAGTGCCTTGAAAAAGTATTCATACTCCTTGAAATTTTTGTCATGTTACAACCAAAAATGAAAATTTTATTGGGTTTTTATGTGATAGACCAATAAAAAGTGGCACATAATTGTGAAGTGAAATGACAATGATAAATGTTTTTTAAAATTGTTTTACAAATAAATATATGAAAAGTGTGGCATGCATTTGTATTCAGCCCCCTGAGTCAATACTTTGTAGAACCACCTTTCACTGCAATTTCAGCTGCAAGTCTTTTTGGGGATGTCTCTACCTGCTTTGCACATCTAGAGAGTGACATTTTTGCCCATTCTTCTTTGCAAAATAGCTCAAGCTCTGTCAGATTGCATGGAGAGCATCTGTAAACAGCAGTTTCCATGTCTTGCCACAGAATCTCAGTTGGATTTAGGTCTGGACTTTGACTGGGTCATTCTAACACATGAATATGCTTTGATCTAAACCATTCTATTGTAGCTCTGGCTGTATGTTTAGGGTCAACCCTCACCCCATTCTCAAGTCTTTTGCAGATTCTAACATGTTTTCTTCTAAGATTGCCCTATATTTGGCTCCATCTATCTACCTATCAACTCTGACCAGCTTCCCTGTCCCTGCTGAAGAAAAGCATCCCCACAACATGATGCTGCCACCACCATGTTTCATGGTGGGGATGGTGTGTTCGGGGTGATGTGTAGTGTTAGTTTTCAGCCACACATAACATTTAGCTTTTAGGTCAAAAAGATCAATTTTGGTCTCATTTGACGAGAGCAGCTTATTCCACATGTTTGCTGTGTCCCCCACAAACAGGACTTCTTATAGTTTTCTTTCAACAATGGCTTTCTTCTTGTCACTCTTCCATAAAGGCCAGATCTGTGGAGTGCACAGTTGTCCTGTGGACAGATTCTCCCACCTGAGCTGTGGATCTCTGCAGCTCCTCGAGAGTTACCATGGGCCTCTTGGCTGCTTTTGATTAATGCTCTCCTTGCCGGCCCATCAGTTTAGGTGGACAGTTATGTCTTGGTAGGTTTGCAGTTGTCCCATACTCTTTCCATTTTCGAATGATGGATTGAACAGTGCTCCATGAGATGTTCAAAGCTGGGGATATTTTTTTATAACCTAACCCTGCTTCAAACTTCTCCACAACTTTATATCTGACCTGTCTGGTGTGTTCCTTGGCCTTCATGGTGGGTGCTGTTTGTTCACTAAGGTTCTCTAACAAACCTCTGAGGGTTTCACAGCTGTATTTATACTGAGATTAAATTACACACAGGTGGACTCTATTTACTAATTAGATGACTTCTGAAGCCAATTGGTTCCACTATATTTTAGGTAGGGTTATCAGAGTAAAGGCGGCTGAATAAAAAATGCACGCCACACTTTTCAGATATTTATTTGTAAAAATAATTTGAAGACCATTTATCATTTTCCTTCCACTTCACAATTATGTGCCCCTGTTTTGAAAAGTGTGGAGACTTCTGCTTTATACCAAAGATATCCTATTTGCTAAAGATCAAATTGCCATCAGGAAATTTGGGGTAGCAACTGTGTTTCAATTATGTTTCAAAAGATTCCTAGACTACAATAAAGATTGTTATATGAACATTACAATTGGATTTTTAGACTGCTGTGTAAAATAAATAAGGCCGCCAAAGCAAATTTCTGTTTTTGTAATCATGGAGTCAGGTTTTGATTCAGTTTGCAGGTAATGCATAGCTGGATGAAAATAATCATATATTTTGCAAAAACTTAGGTGAATTGCAATGTCAAATCATAAGAAAAACAGATATCTACAAGCGTAAGCTGTACTTAGACATAATATTTCAGCTCATCAAATAATTGTTTTTTGAAATATAGATGCATATTTGTATAATTCTACTCTGCTTGCTTATACTGTACACTACCAGTTACCCCAGCCTCGTGTGAAGGGAAGAACAAAAATCAGCATATAAATCAACAAAAGCACTTGTTCCCTCTGTAGGAATGGCTGCCTTACTTTATCAGTAGATGATATAACAAATAGCATACAAAAACCATAAAGCATAAATGCCCTATGGGCAGTTCTGAAGCATTTGAAGGTGCATTAAAACTGCTCTACCATGGAATGTTAAAAAAAAACTAGTTTAACGCCTCTCAAAACTGCCAGAGCGTTTGCTGAGCAGCATCATAGACTTGAATAGGAGGTGTTGAAGGGCTTCAAACTCCTGACTTGACACGAGGCTTCAATCTTGAAGTGAAGCAATGCTAACACTTCATGTTTTTATAATGTGAACAGCACTATGTGCCATCCATTGTATCATTTGCATAGGCATTTGAGGGGCATTTTTAAAGCCCCTTAAAAGTCCTGCTTTTAATGTCAGTGTGAACTCAGAGCCCTGGTCTAGGGGGCATGGAGCAGGTAGAATTATTTACCTTATTCCTAAGGCCCCTTCACTGGGGCAGGGGCGGTGTCGGTGGTAAAGTGCCGTTATTTTTAGCGGCGCTTTACTGTCATATTTGCGGGCTACTGGGGCACTTTTAAAAAAAGGGATAAAACCACCTGCAAAGCGCTGCTGCAACCGCTTTGCCGGTGGTATATCCGCGCTGCCCCATTGATTTCTGTAATCAATGGCGCTGCCCCATTGATTACAGGAGCGGCGGAGGCGCGGTATACACACTGCTCCTTCACCGCTCCAAAGATGCTGATAGCATATTTTTTGCGCTGTAGCGCCTGCAAAGCGCCCCACAGTGTGAAAGGGGTCTAAGTCCCACAGGCTTTCTCCCTGCCGAATGACAGAACTGGGAGAGTGAGCAATAAGTTTAGTATTCCTCTCTGTTAATTCCCCTAGACTAAACAATCATTGGAGTTTTAAGATTTTCCTTCTCTTCCTCTCCTCCTGCGGCCACTGTTCAGAACATGTGTCTAATGCAGCCAGTGGTCGCTCTCTGCCGGATTGGCCAGCGGCGGCACATCCCTTCTGGCAACATCTCAGCTGCTAGGTAACCAGCGGTCCAGGGTGCCCTGCCCCCTACAAAAATGATAGGCCACAAAAATTGAGTAGTGCAACAATATTAACATATACTGTGAAGCAAAAAATATCTAATGAACAAAAATCTCAAGATCAAACCTTAACAGCTGTGACACAACTTTAAACACCACTGTGCCATACTTGTCTCCCCCAAAAAGGTAAAAAAAATCCTCACCTCCTTCTTATGGCCTGTACACACCATCAGAAAAATACCGCTTTTAAATCGATCACACGACAATCTTATTGTTAGTACACAGCTTTCGAGAGACAATCACAACAGTTCATCCGATATCCGATTGGACAAGCACGAAAAATTTTCTCGTATGATACCAGATCATATGATTTTCGTCTAACCACTTCAGCCCCGGAAGATTTGCCGCTCAATGACCGGAACACTTTTTGCAATATAGCACTGTGTCGATTTAAATGACAAGTGCGCAATCGTGCGACACTGTACCCAAACAAAATTGATGTCCTTTTTTTCCCACAAATAGAGCTTTCTTTTGGTGGTATTTGATCATCTCTGTGGTTTTTATTTTTTGCGCTATAAACAAATAAAGAGCGACACAATATTTTGTACTTTTTGCTATAATAATTTTTTTCTCAGTTTAGGCTGATATGTATTCTTCTACATATTTTTGATAATAAAAATCGCAATAAGTGTATATTGCTTGGTTTGCGCAAAAGATATAGCGTCTACAAAATAGGAGATAAATTTATAGCATTTTTATTATTATTGTTTTTTTTTACTAGTAATGGCGGCAATCTGTGATTTTTATTGTGACTGCGGCATGATGGCAGACACATCGCACACGTTTGACACATTTTTGAGACGATTAACAATTATACAGCAATCAGTGCTATAAAGATGCACTGATTACTGTATAAATGTCACTGGCAGGGAAGGGATTAACAATCGGGGGCGTTCACACATCAACTGTGTTCCCTGACTGAGTGTTCTAACTGTAGGGGGAGGGGACAGACTATAGGAGATGGCAGATCATGGTTCCTAGCTATTAGGAACTCACAAACTTCATCTCCTCTCAGAACAGAACAGGGATTTGTGTGTTTACACACACAGGTCCCTGTTCTGCCTCTCGTCACTTATGGCCAGTGGTCATCGCGACTGGCGGGCACGAGCATCGGCAAGCCTGCAGTGCGTGCGACTCTGGCAGAGCATGTGCGCCTGCTATCCCACTTAAAGGAGCCAACGTATAGCTACGACGGCTCGCGGGATTGTGCCGACCTGCCGCAGTATAATGACGGTGGCTGGTCAACAAGTGGTTAATCATTACAGTTTTGATCTGAAAATATAATACACATACACTGTATCACTTCCGAATTTTTTATTCTGTCCTACGAGGATTTTTGTAACTTTAGTAACCTCTTCATTTTCATTTTCTATATGAGATTAGCATGCAAAAGAAAACAGACAAGCATTAGTTCGGTACGAGGCATTAGACCTCAGGAACAGGTCATAACTTGCTCATCACTCTTCTCAAATCAATGCATCAGCTGTGTTAATTGGGAAACCTCGTTCACTGATCCTCCTCTCAGTCCAGTTTTAAAGCAATCTCCCCCATCCAGTATTCTCAGACATCAAAAAAGTATGGGTACCATAAAACAAAAAGAATAAACATACAACTCTCTATTTATAACCTTTAAATGCACCCAAAAAGACTTTAAAAACTTACAAGATGTGAAAACAGCAAAGCTCTCAATGCTTGTAATGGCCACGGCTCACCAAATAACAACAAAATATGGCCATGGGGAGACATCACGGGCTCTGCTCCTCCCTCCTGTATACATTGTGCCTGTGATTGGGATTGAGCCAACACACCCCGAACCCTTAAATAGCCTCACCCACTGCTTCCATGGGAACCAAGTACGCAAGCTTCACGAAAACCGGAAGTTTCGTTTTCAGCCATTTTAACTTCCTCCCGACCACGGAAGGCACTAAAAAAATTGCTCTACAAATACGGGGAAATCTTTAAATCTGAGAGGCAAACAGCGAAACAATTGAAATTAATACAAGGGAGCTGTTTTATCTATCAAAATGATTTGCATTTCCATTCATGCATTTCTGAGATTTGCACAGCCCTGTTACACACAGCACAGCCATACTGGTGGTGAGTGACATAAAATCTATTGCAATTAAAGAAGAACTAAAGTCTCTCAGTCAGTATTACCTATTTGTAATCATTATGCTGCTAGCATGGAACAGATAGAAAAGTTTTTTTTTATTTACTTGTTTTTTAACATTTCTTTAATTGCTTCCTGGTTTCTGGCCTAGGCCAAGATGATATCATGCATCCCATGAGTCTGAACATATTCTCTCATCTGCAGGTGGGGATGAGGGGCTTTCTTACTTAAGCAGACCATCCCACCTGCATGCCTGAGCTAAGGACAGATGGATTCCAGCAAGTAAATTCTACATGAATCATCGGCCCTTACCCAGGATGACAGCAGCTAGAAATTCTGGGAGATGGGGGGGGGGGGGGGTGTCATGGATGGATGGGTGATTTTCACTTTAAACAGTTCCTAGTTGCCATGTTCCTAGATGGGACATGTATGTAGCACACCTGATTGGCCCTTAGTGGTTCCCTAATTCTACCAGTCTGGTGGAGGTGGTGGTGGTGCAGGGATTATACAAATCAGACATTAACTGACTACTAGCTGCATTTATAAATACATTTAATTACTTTTTTATTGTATACATATGTGCATTACATTTTTTTTTTATATCTACATGATATTCAGCTGTAAAGGATTTTACTGCAATACAGCTATCATCATAAACACCACCATTGTCTGAAGAGTAAAAAAACATAACAGAAGTTAGAACATAAAATGATGAAGTAGGTAGTTCTCACAATAACTCAAACACAATAAATCTACAATGTTATGTTAACATGTTTTTGTTCTTTTTTATGATCCATGGTATGGCGGTTTATTGGTTGGCACAGTGGCTTTGCAACACTGAGGCTATATTCCCATCAAAGATCACTGTCTGCATGGAATCTGCTTATCCAATGTTTGCATCTTCTCCCACACTCCAAAATAGCTTAATAAGTTAACTGGCCTTTACAGAACTGTAATTCTTAATAGTGTGTGGACAGAGGCTCATACACGTGGTCACATGACTGCCTTCTCTGTACTATGACTTGTACTTATCACAGGAAACACAAAACAGTCCATATATTCATTTAAATATTTTGTACTTGCTTGTTATAAAAGTGTTTCTAAAGCCATACATTTTTTATCTTTTTTTAGAGTAAGGAGGGGGTAGAACCTCTGTCAGGTTTTATTGATGCCTGTCTTTCCAATGGGGAGATTAACACACTTTATTTGTCCTAGTGACTACGGTCATCCGGACTGAAAATGAGGCAAACTCCAAAATTAAGATTTCACTCAACTCGCTATCAATTAACAAAAATAAAAATAAAATGTTCCAATACTGACATTCTGGTAACAACAGTGTAAGAGGAAATTATCCTTATTTTGGAGAACTTTTCTTATTACTTCCTGTCGTGTCTATGGGAATGTATTCTCCACAATGGGACACAGATGGCAAAAAAATGACAGGTGTTTTAGACAGTTTTTCAAAATTGCTGTTATTCATTTTCAAGTGATCATAGGCAAGCCATTTTCAGTCTAATGTACAGGGTGGTGCGCTATGAGAGATTTCACCTCCCAGTTAGCAAGCAATTGAGCTGAAAGTTTGAAAATTACTTGCTAAGCTATTGCTAGACTTGCCAGACTTCACAATTGCAGCAAGTTCACATTGCATGACTGCAGATCAACTTTCTTTGCAAACATTCTGCAAGTTCTGGTTCAGTTATGTTGTGCAATAGTCATCCTACCACAGGGGTCACTGTGGCTGAATTTTCATGCTGTAGACTTTCATAACTCTTGCTGTAGACTCACCACTGCAACTTTGCTCTTGCTAGAGACTTGCCATGCAAATTTGCTACAAATGAAAAGTGTCAACTAGAACTTGTGCTTCAAGTGCTCTGCAAGTATACAACTTGCCAGTGAAAATATACAGCAAGTTAACTAGACTTACAATTCAACGCTGCCACAAATGTGTGGCAAGTATCGTTGCTATCTGGGCTACTTCTTCTGTCACTAGGACAGGAAGTAACAGAGAACACTTGAATCAAAATATAGATGAAAGGTAAAATATGTTGCGTTTAAGAACCAGATTTCTATTATTTTTTCTGTCCCGATTCCCAGGACTTTTCTTTAGCAGGAACGAGGGGAAAGCAGTTCTGCCACCTCCAGCACTAAATGTATGTAATGGCAAGGGCTGCTGGGGTGTGCAGAAGGGTCTATTATTCCTGGCTGCTGAGGAATAATCTATTGCTGCTGGTGGATGATCTATTGCCATTGGGAGGGTCATATGTTGCTGGGGGGGGGGGGGGCAGTTGTTGCTTGGGTGGACCTACTGTTGAGGGAGGGGTCAATTGTTTCCAGGTGCTGGAGAATCTATTGATGTTGGTTGTTCAGAGATTTTTTGTAGCTGGCGGGGGTCTATTGTTGCTGTGGTGGATCTTGTTGCAGGGGATTATGTTTTGCTGGCTGCAAAGGATTTACTATACTGCTTCTCTCACTATCATTAACAAATGCCATACAACTTAGTACCACAAAATGATACTTGGTTCTGCATTCTCTAAAAGGATTGGTACGGGGAGGTCAGTAGGGGGGTGAAACCAAGGGACAGTGCTTAGAGTTGGGGGGGGGGGTGAGGACAAGGGTTGACTCAGAAGAGGGGAGTACCTGTACCTATGCTCTGAGAACAAAGGTCAGATTTCATCTGAACAGGAAATGAGGGGAAACCTCCATAGTGGGGACACAGACAGGACCACAAACCCCACAGAGATGCTTTCCATAACTCAAGTCAAGTAAAAAAAGAGGCAACATCTGCTCTGTGCAGTGATATTGCACAGAAATATCACTTTCCTTCATTTTCTCGTAGTAACCAGTGCTGTGGGCTCCTTCCCTCTTTCAGGAACCTCTTGTAGCATGCCTGGCTATAGGGGCACCCATGCCTGTGCACTCATGTCTGGTTCCTCTCCAAGCTGTGTGCATCCATAGCCATGCCCCTGCTCCCTCTCCACAGGAGATTGACTGGTAGCAGCAGAAAATGAGGGGTACAAAGGCATGCTGGAGAGGTGGCATGGAGTCATGTAAATGTTTTAGAGATGGTGGAGGGGGAACTGTAATGGTGCCATTTTAACCCAAATGCAGAGAATGCATTGAGGTAAAAAAAAAAGAAGTTTCAAGTTTTGCATTGCTTTAAAAAAAATGTTTTCAGCTGCAGCATTACGTTGTTATTTTTTTTTAGGTATACAGACTGATTTGTTGTATGAAATATATTATTTATTTTTGTCGCCCTGAAAAAAGCACATGAACCTTTTTTAACAAGTATAATGACTACCTCAATAATTGATATTGGCTGTCATTGCAGGACTGGTATAACATGGACCTAATTTGTATATGTCTTTCTTCATAAATCCCTTTACTAGCACTTCATTACATAATTATTATTGTCAACTAGCACATTCTCCATTCTTGATAGGTATTAGCTGAAGTTATTTCCTTTTTTTGTCTGCACGCTATTGCTCTGTCTCCTTTTACCAACACTGCTTAACATCTGTGCATCCAAAATCTTTGATTCAGCTACCGAAATTGGCCTGCTGGTACAGGATATTCTTCTAGTCAAAGCTGAAAAAGTGTAGATGAAGTGTTAATAGGAAACCAGTACCACTATTTGCTCTATTACATCAATAACCCCTTCCCTTTTCCATTATCATCAAAATAGTTTTGCAAAGAAAATGACGTTTCATTCTGACTGCAACAGACTGATGACATCATTAGCAAGCAGCAGACTCAATGGTCCTCTCAGGCAGAGCTTGAGAGACTATGCCTATGCATATTTACTTGGCTTTAACTTAAAGTGTAATTCCAGCTTAACCCTAACTCCTTGCATCTGTGGTTACCAACAGTTTCAGCTGGTGGGTTTTCTTTGAGGGGGTGGCAAAAAAGCACCCCCCCTCCGGGCAGATGGCGGCCCTGCACCAACAGCACTGGCAGTGCTCTGCGCCCCAAGCCCACCTACCTTTGAAGCCTATTTAAGCCTCTGGATCTAATCAGGTGCTTTAAAAAACAACGCTCCCGCCATTGGAGTCCATAGTCCGGCACCCTGATATGTAGATCAGGGGGCCGGACCAATGGATAGGGGGGCAGTGCCCGTGCGCCCTATATGGACGGGCCGCCACTGTTTACCAACCTGTGTAGGAAACATGTATATACTTACCCATTTTCAGCTAGCTCCAGCCCGGTCTTCCCTATGTCTGCCAGTAGCGTTAAAGGGGAGAGGAGAGAGCGCTCCGACAATGGCTAGTAAAGCCTGAAGCAGTGACGTCACCTATAGGCTTCAATAGCCCATTTGTTGTCAGCATTTTTTCTCTTCCTTGCAGTGGGACTGGTTGACCCAGGGGGGGGCAAGGTCACGTGACAGAACCTGAGCAGCCGGAAAATAGGTAAGTATATACGTCTTTCTTAACAGTAAGATATTATTTTTTATCTTTGGTAATTGTGCCTGTATGTAAATTTAAAAAAAATTGATTCTTACTAGCCTATGGAGTCCAGCATTGTCCTCTTCCAGCCCAAAGCTCTTTTTTTAAAGTTTTGCTCCCACACCACCATCTTGGATAGATATTCCACACATATGCAGGCATGCCACTGGACTTTGCCAGTCTATAGGACCTAACAGTGCGATTTTGCACATGAACAGACATGCCGCATGCCTCTACCAGGTCATACGGACCTGAAGCATGTTCCAATTGCGTAAGAGGGAAAGGGGAAAGAGTCATAGGGGAGGAAGTGCTTTTCATGGGCATGCATTTATTATCCTTGATTTGACACTCCTTGCTTTCATGTGTTTTTTCTCACAACAGGAGCCAAAATACTGTGGTTTTTAAAACTCATTATAGCGCATTTCAGTATGTTGCATTGTGTTTAAATGTAGAATGTTTCATTTTTGATCCACACCACATCAGCACAGTACACCAGTGTGATTAGGGCCTTTTGTAGACCATGGATTTTAGCTTGTCATTGCACTGGGTGTAAATGGGTCCTAAATGACTAAAGATGCATTTAAGAAATATTTACTGGTCCTGTACATTGCAATATGAACACATCTACGGATGGGTTCACTTTGAGTAACCAATAATATCAGTCTTTCTGAGCACCTGCCTTAGGGGTGCCACATAGTTGTCAGTCAGTGTCTTTTTAAACTAATGAGATTTTGGTTTAAAAAGACACAGTACAATACAAAGCAGTGCAATGGTCAATACAATGGGTTATTTTGATAGCAAATAATGAAATGTGAACTTAAAGTTACATTAACAGTCTTGGATGTGATTTTAAAATATTAATAGACAAGCTGAAACACCTTTCCTTGAAAAAAAAGCTGCTCCAGGCTTCCTATTGGGAAAGCCACAAGGTCAAGACCCTAGACATTTGGGGGGTTGATTTTTTAAAGGCAACTAGGTTGTTCATTTTCTAAGGGAAGTTGCATTTTCAAGCAAAAGTACCCCAAAGTTTAGTAAATAAGGTGAGGCTAATTTCCATCATCCAATCAAAAATGCATTTTTTTTTTGCACATAATTGGGTATTGTTTGCAAAGTAAAAACTTCACCGCATTTACTAAGTTCCTGGGAATTTTACACTTGGGCAAAGTGCAACTACCCTTGCAAAGTGAACAGTTTATTTTCTATTAGTAAATCATCCTCTTATTCATATGGTCTTTTATGCTAGGGGAGGAACATAAGTCTGATTTATTGTTCCTCCTTTGCTACAAAGATCATATTACCAAATATCTAGGTTTTTACTCATGCGACCATCAATGGGAGAACACTGTATTTGCACTTTATACAGGAAAAGTAAATAATTATGAGTTATTTTTCCAACTCGGTAATACTGTAGCATTTTAAATGTATTTATTATTTATCACTGTTTGAGTAGTTGGATACCACATTAAATACTTTTTTTTCTTCCAGACGACTTTGCAGAAGAAGAGGAGGTGCAGTCCTTTGGATATAAGAGATTTGGTAGGTCAACTATTTTATTACTCACCAAGCTAAGATGTTCCAACTAAAGTAAAATAAGCTACTCTTGAAATTCTAACAAATCTACGTAAACTTGGGCTGCATTATATTCTGTCAACTCAAGAGCATAGTCAGCACCATGTCATAGTAATGGTATATGACTAAGCTTGTCATACTTCCATAGTTAAAGACTTAAGAATCGTATATATATATATATATATATATATATATATATATATATATATATATATATATATATATATATATATATATATATTTCATGTATTATTTTGTTTATGCTCTGTACTAAAACTGAAACATTTCATTTTATTCATGTATATATAAAACATTGCATTTCCACATTTTATATTTACTATTTACAGCCAGCGGGTTGAGCACTATGCTATTCAAAGTTTCTTTCTAACAGATGTACTAAAACATCTCCTCCCCTGTGCTAGACAGCAACTGGGGTTATGGCAGCAACTAGATGCCACAAACCCAGGATCTTTTTTTCCGCTAGATGGCCGGCTTTTTGACAAAAGTGATCCCAGCAGTGGATTCGCCACAAGATCACTTTCATAGGTGGCGGGAGAGGTGCCCACCCCCTTCCTGGTTGCCTATGAGCTTACCGGAGCCATCACTAAGCCCAGAACCAATCCGATCGGGCTGATGGCTGAGCAGGAAGTCAAGTGATGGCAAGATAGCCCCCACTCGGCTCTATGCCCTTGGAGGACCGGAGCAACCTCTGATGTCACTACCAGTTCTAAGACTTTTTTTTCAGAGTTTCTTATTGAGTTTACTGAGTTTACAAGTTAAAACATAACAGAGATGTTGATTGAATATAAAAAGAGGAAGGGAATGAAGTTCTGTAAAATATAGGCTAGTTAGCAGGCAAAACGAACAATGAGTCACACAATATAGCCATTTATGTTTACGGAACATATGGAACATTCCCATTTATAACACCATGGCAATGAACATGAGGATAAATAAAAAAGGAATGTAGAAAAAAGAAAAATGGAAAAGAAATATGTTAAGCTCTATTAATGAAATCATTAATGTCCCAATTGACCTTCATGCCAAAGGGTGGGTAAGATTTTAATTCATATATCCAGAATGTTTCTAGATGAGACACCCCTCTAAGACTAGAATCACCTCTCCAATGGGGACAAATTCATCAAAAATCTGGGATTGAGTTCTGGACGGAGCCTTATGATGGTATCGTAAACAGTGTCGAGGGACACTATGATTGGTATGACCTTTTTTATACTAGCTAAATGTTCGTTGACCCTCACTGAAAAGGCTCTAATGGTGCGTCCCACATATTGTTTTTTGCAAGGGCAAGTCAACAGATAAGCTATGTAATGGGTGGCACAGGTGGTGAAATCTTTCATATGATATGTACGATAACTAAGCACCCCATAGTGGTGTGAAACATGTCAGCTTTTCATTGCTCCTGTGCCTCTGATGTCTTTGTACCAGAAGAATTTTTAAACAGTCTTCAATAAAGGTGTGAACAGAGTGCGGCCGTCCAGTCTTTTCTTCGATTAATTCCTATATGCAGAGCCAGCACCTGTTTCCATCAGCAGGTGGGATGCATTATGAGATATCTGCCTAGAGCTGTGTGCTTTTGTTGTTTGTATTTGAACAGTAAGCATGGCCTGCATATGTGATGTTTAAATATGCCTGCCTTACATGTAAGAGATCAAACATTCTCTTACAATTGAGTTGTTTTCTGCAATATTATGTGACCAGTGTGACTTAAACATTGCACTGACTCCTGCTATGATTGAATACATCTCCACAACCAATAGCTAAGAATACTTTAAAGATCTATTCTTTCTCCTTCTTCTATTCCTAAGGTTAAATATCCAAAGGCACACATTTCGGGCTCAGTTGTTCCATTTTTAATTTAATATTTAATTGAAAAGATTTTCAAATTTAAAAAACAAATGGGAAAGCAAACATTTAGGACATACAGCAGAAAACTGTTTATGTGTCCATCTTTCCTGATATCCCAACTAACAATCTTATAATTGTTCCATTTTGTAGCGACAAAAACTTTGAGGCCAGAAATATTTAGGTTACCTTCTGTATGAGCTGCATTCACCCAATAGCCAGACAGTTTGTTTTTAATGTACCAAAGGCTATTAGTGATCTATGTTGTATTTATAAATGTTTTCACTTAAGCTTCACACAATTTTTACCGAAGATTCACATACATTTCTAATTGGATTTAATGTGTGAATCTTAGGTGGAAGTTGTGTATACTTTTATAAACAGACCCAATAGAGTCCTGTGTGTACAAAGCCGAATAGTTTCTTTTCTGACCCACTTTAAATCATCTGATGGACCGAAGTATGATATTTTGGTTATGTGGTCATTTTAATGAATTCACTTTAAAAGAAATATTAACATGTTTACCAGGACCTACATTTTTATTTTGTGAAATCTTGAGAGATATTTTTTTTTTTTCACCATTAATGCCATGGCATTGTTTATTAGCTAACAATAAATTATATTACTCAGTGAAACATATTTTTGTCTTAGAATAAAAAGTCACAATAAACATACAAAATGCTGATCCTACTAAACCGTATTACAAGAGTATATTTAATCTGGCTTTCACTTCAGAATTAGAGGCAGCTGGAAACATTTGTTGGTCGCTTTCTTGCATAATTTCCTCTGACCAAATATCCTCTGCAGATTTCAGCAAAGGAGTTTATTATTCAGCAATGTCTGTAAACAATGTATATATCTATACATGTTTTTAAGGAATGCAAGAAATTCTTAAACAAAGTAAAATCGTCTTTCTGAAGCCCTCTTTATTTTCATGCAAAGAGCATCATGACAAAATCAAATTGGTTGTTGTGTTTGGCCACTTTCCCAATGCTTGAGGTAGGTTGGTTCATATGTCCTCTTCTTTTTTGAATTTGTGGTTGAAGAAAACTTGAGAGGTTCACAGCTGTTCTCGCTTATTAAATATAATATATGTACTGCAAAAATGTTATTTTGCCTGTCTGGAAACTTACATACGTTCAAACTGTGCTAAGGCTGCAGCTGTGGCGAGTACATTGAAAATATCCTTTTTAGGAGGACTGAGTAAGAAACATCCATACTGCTTACATATCTTACCTCGAGGTATCCATATTCTACCCTTTTATACAGAATCACAATTTTTTTTAGTGCTACAGAAATCTGGCCCTATGAAAATGTAGATTCTTGATAAATTGGTAAAGGTTGGCAAAAGCACAAATGTAGAATTTTCCAAAAGGCTTCACATGAGCTTTTTCAATGCTAAAAAACCCAATCTGTTTCGTTTACAGAAATTTGCAAAAACTTTCACTTATAACTGTAAGAACTGAAAGAATATTTTACCAAATCAAAGAGGGGAAGATTAGATATGAATGATTCTTCTTCAAGCAGCAACACATTCTGTGACCTCATGATAAATATGAGAGAATAAGGGATAAAAAAAATGTTTCCGTCCTTCCTCTGCTCTGTGCTATTGGCATTGGCTCTGACGATAGTCAAGCTACTGTGTATGACTGTACCTGGGCCTTAGAGATGGAACAGAGTTCAGAAAAGACCTTTATGCATACACTGAATTTGGTATCTTCACACTCTGTTCCTTTGCTTATGGAAGCTCAAAGGGAAGGTCATCAGTAGCTGGATCCAGGGGCGTAACTATAAGGGGTGCAGCAGTCGCGACCGCAACTGGGCCCTGTGCTGCAGGGGGCCCATGCAGCCCCCTTTACATATGGCCGGCAGCAGCATAGGCAGCTAGGGGTACCAGTGCACCATGCACACGGGTGGCTGGAGGTGGAGGGGGACTAGCAGAGCTCCATGCTCGACTATCGCACTGGCTGCTCTTTAGTTGTGCATTCCCCGCATGACCTGTGTCCTCGGCCGGCTCCTCAGAGTACCCCTCTCCTGCTCCATGCATTGCCGCTCAGTCCGATGTCTGTTCTCCCCAGCCAGAGTCCCGCCCCCCCTAGTCCGGCCCACACTGCACTGCATACTTCTCCCGGGTAAACAAACTTTAAGCACACAGATGCAGTGCAGCCCTATGAGGGCCGGCTCTTGGAGGACACTGCAGGTTTTTCTACCAGCCCCCCTCCTCCCTGTCATACACAGATGATGAAAGGTCTTTCTGGGAGATATGCTGATCACCCGTCCAGCACACTGGATGGAGCCCAGGCCAACATTGATGAGTGCGAGGCCTGCAGCTTGGTCATGGTCAGTGAGAGGACCCCATCCCCCACACACCATTACATACCCCCTCCATCTCCCCCTGGGGACAGGGACCCCCACCTCCCCTGGGGACAGGGACCCCTTCTCACCTGGGGGCAGTAACTTCATCTTCCCTGGAGAAAAGGACCTCATCTCTTCTGGGGACAGGGACCCCATCCTGCCTAGGGAAAGTCCCCCAATGGGGCACCTAAAAATTAAAAAAATTAAAAATGAAAAAAACTACTGATGCCAGTGGTGGAACTACAGGGCTCACAAAGGTCATACCTATGACCACGCCCTGGAGTTCCACTGCCCGACTCGGAGGGAAGGGCCCTGGCTGGGGTTCAGGGGGGCCCTTCATGGTTTCTTGCATCGGGGCCCTGAAGGTTCTAGTTACGCCACTGGCTGGATCATTTACTACAATGAAATTCCTAGATTATCCATACACATGGATCACTGCAGCCAGTAGTCACTATGCACCTGAAAGGATTTCTGCTAGACACATGGGAGTAATGGTGTAATGGTGTAACAGGTTATAATTGTGGAGCTTCTAGCTATATCCTTAAACCTGAAGTTTAGTGATTTTTCTTTTTAACTGCACCAGGGACAGTACTTATCATGAATGAAAAGGTCCCATGTGCTAGTGGCTGCTGTGGGGGGTTAACATGAGTGGCTGCAGCTGTGACAGGTACTCCTTAAAGAGGAGGTCCAGCCTCCCCACAAAAAATTTAAAGTCAGCAGCTACAAATACTGCAGCTGCTGACTTTTAATATATGGACACTTACCTGTCCAGATAGCCCGCAATGTCGGCATCTTCGCCAATCTTCGGATCGGCTGTCAGGTACATCCGCTGCTATTCCTGTTAAGGGAACCCAGCAGTGAACCTTTCGGCTTCACAGCCAGTTCCCTGCCGTACAAGCGTGAATCGCGCTGCACTTTCTAATTGGTCCGGCGGTGGAGGCAGGAGGAGGGGGCTGAACTTCCAAGAGACAGCGTCGCGACCCCATTTCTGGAAGTGGGGAATGGTACCCTGTCAAAAACAGGTAGCTGTTCCGCTCTGAAAGTTGACAAATGTGGGAGGAGGACACAGATAAGCAGAAGTTCTACTTTTGAGTGGAACTCCGCTTTAAGTGCAGACTATGCCAGCCTTTGTGCTAGCTGCAGTGTGGTGTGGCGGGCAGTAAACACACTGAAGCAATATATTGTAGAAAGCTTCAGCACAGTAAAAACCGGCCTGGCCAGAAGCCCTTCTGCAGCCACCTACAAGCTGTAAGAGTGGCAAAACAGCGGTCTGGGGACTTGAAGATGCCGACACCTTCTGCCATGTGGAGCAGAATGTGGCCTGGAGGGGGCACACTTAAACAGGAAGCTTCTGGAGAGGCCATAGCGCAGTCCCTGCACTGTCCCTGACAGATATAGAACCTGTCTCTACACTAACCACTCACACAATGCACGCCAAAGCAGTTAGTCAGGGCTCTGCCCTCATGCAAGATGGCTACCATAGTTACATAGGGGCATCAGCATCCAATTAGATAGCTGTCTCCCTGTGATTGAAAAAAATCATAGAGGAACCAAGATCCTCAAAACTTCCTTCTACATCCACTTTTCACCTCATGCTCTATTCATAGAAGCCATACTATCAGCTTACGCTATGCACAGTGCTCTTTATGAATGGAGGAGACCTTTCAATTATCCACCTGTTCTCCATTCATAGAGTGAGCTTAGTTGGCACTTGACAAGTGCCTGTTACAGCTAACAGTTGCTCATATTACCCCCCACAGCACCAGAAGATTAACACTGTAGGGGCTTCCTGGGCAGAGGACAGAGCATTTCAACCTTACACAGCAACCACCATTACAGGCAGACCCCACTTTTAAGTATAAAATGGGGTTTATTTACTAAAGCTGGAAAGTGCAAAATCAGGCTCACTTCTGCATAGAAACCAATGAGCTTCCATGCTTTATTACTAAAGCTTAATTGAACAAGCCGAGGTTAGAAGTTCATTGGTTTCTATGCAGAAATTAGCCTGATTTTGCCCCATTGCATACTTAAAAGTGGGGTATGCCTGTACATAGGGCACTCTTCATTCATGGATAGTCCCTGGTGCAATTTTAGGAACTGTTTTTCACTAAACGTCTGCTATGATATATTCTGTTTAAAGTTTTATATCTTCATCTTTTTTTCTCTAAGTATCTGAAATATCAGTACTACTTTTTGGTTATATTTCTGCTGCAAAGAAATATGTCTTTAATTCACTGTCTTTGGGGATCCATAATAGGGGACTGCAGTATACAGAATAACATCTAGAACTGCATCAACACTTATTTGATTCTTATGGGATCCATTTTCCTGTAAGTATATGTAACAGGGACTTATTGTGCAAGTTTGATGAACATCTTTTGAGCAGATCGTGGTTTCTAAGTTTCCCACTCAAAACACTGAACTATCACTTTCCTTGTCGTCTGTTTCTATTTAATGTTGGCTGAGATGATATAAGGAACATGTGTGCCCCGCATTCCTGATGGACTGTTTGCTTCTTTAATAAGATTATAGTGCTGTTTATCCAGAAGAGAGTTATTTGTTTGATATTGTGTGTAATGACCAAAGCAGATGTGCTAGTCGGCTAGGTGGAGCGTTGGTATTCCTGCCCTTGTTCCTCATGACCACCCATCACAAAGCCTGCTTCCACATCTGTGGCTCATTACAAGTCTTCCTGTGATGGCAGTCAGAAGGGTATTGGGTACAGATAAGAATGTCACTCCATAGGAATGCTTGGTATGTTAACAAGACAACGCTAAGGACAGGCATATGTCTTGAAGTAATACAAATTTCAAAAATGCACAAACTACTTTTGAAAATCCAAACAACCAATAATATTTACAAATGCGATAATAACATTCTTATATTTGGAACAGATTTTAGGTATCTAATACAAAAGCAAGAGTTGATGGAGGCAATAACAACCGCATATGTATAATTAACTGTGAATGCTTTGATAGCACCTTTATGAAACTAAACAGCATTCAGCTAGTTACATTGTAATTGTGTGTGTATAAATGTTTTAAAAAGCTACAATATATATGGAATGATACTCCCCTAGGGGATGTTGCTTGTAAATGTATTCTTACATAATGTTTTGCAGATTTACAAAGGCAAAACAAGTCGATTGCAGTGCTTCTTATGGCCAAATTTAGATCCTTAATTAAAACCATATTTATGAAAAAATCACTCTTCTAAATAAGCAGTTACAGTTTTTTTTATGGCAGTGTTTACTGTGCAAAATAAAATTTCTTAATATTGTTCACATGGAAACAAGCTCTAATATCAAGTGCCAAATTAAAATATTTCTAGGGGTTCATTAATACTCTGCCTGTGTTCATTTGACAAGCATGTGTTTTGGCGTCCCTTAAACATTATTTAGTTGTGTGACAATAGAAGCTAGGAAGCAGCTACACAATAATGCCAGAAAATGTTATCTGGAAACCTGCTATTAAAAGTCAAGTCTATCCCAAATGGATTTGTGCCAATTGGAAAGATGGGCCAGGGTTTGAACTTCCAGTCAGTCTTTGTTTCTCCTAAGCAGAAAGAAAGGAGCACCATTTAGCCCAATAAAGTTGGCCAAACACATGGCAGTTGCTTAATGTAATTATTTTTCTTTCCACACATCAGTACATGAGCATGCATACATATATCACTCAAGTATGTTTAATTATTGGGTAGCAAATGCACACGCAGCCCCCAGTACCCACAGTTTATTTGAAAAATAACACTCATTGACTCCATGAGTAATTGTTGTTGGGGGGTGATTATTAGCCACATTAGCTTCCGAATCCCATGACATTAAAGCCTAATTTAGTCTCAATGTCTTGCACATGAAAATGCTGCCTCCTGTTTTTCTCTTCAGTGCTCTATGTTCGCTAAAATTTGTAATGTTCACTCTCCCCTTCACAGGCATACTTATTTATGAAAGTAAACCTGTCCTTTGCCCATGTGTAGGCTCCAACTAGAGCATATATACATAGCTTTCTGTGCTACTAGGTACTAGGAGAAAAGGGAAAGGTGATGTTATGATGCCCCCCTGGCAGGTGATGTGGGTAACCCAAAGCACATAGTCAAAGTACCAGTTGAAATTTTGCACTCTATTTGCTATATAGTTATCTGGTTTTATCTATTTGACCTTTTGTATTAAAGTTACTACATGTAAAAAATGTCGTTACACTTTTGGGTATATATATATATATATATATATATATATATAAAATGTGACTGTTTATATATTTAATATCTTGGTATAGGAATCTTATCAATATTTGTTGTAATGTTTATATTTTTTGATATAAGCGTATGTAAAGACAAATAGATTAACATATCTATGTTGATTGCATCATTATGTATTTACATTGGTTATATGGTACATTCATCAACACTCTATTTGTAGAATTTGCACAATGTTTACATCTGTGCTATCCTCAAAGCCCTGACAAAGCGGAATCACCCGCGAAACACGTAGGCCATTTTCTGTATAACCTGCTGGGAACTAGCACATCCCTGAACTCAAATTGAATCATTAAGACTGTAATGTATCTTAAATTTTGTTTTTAATAAAAAAAATTGTGTTTATTTTTGTAAAATTATATTGTTTTTAAATTTTTTGTACTCCTCTGAAGCACAATTAGAGTCCCAATTTGTCCTATTATTTTTTTGAAATATATTTACATATATCTTCTGGGATGGTGCCTCTGTAGGAGTATTGGTGTTCCACGCCCACCCCACCCCTACACACATGATTTTCACTAGAGCTCCTGATGATGGAAACTGGGCAGAAACAATAGTGATCCGCAGTTTTTTATTGCTGCAAACTGGCAGTAGGTTGCAATCTTGAAAATTGGTTAGTCCTGGTATACCGACTGCCTATTTCATTTCTTGAGGACCTAAAATGCCAGGACAGTACAAATACCCCCAAAATAATACCTTTTCGAAAAGTAGATAACCAAAGATATTTAGTAGGAGGCATGGTGACTTTTTTGAAGTTGTCATTTTTTGTCACATTTTTTTGAAAATTAAGAAATTAAATAAGAAAAACAAATTTCACACTTTTTTTTAGCTACTGTCATCAAAGCAGTACAGCATAGTCATATGACTGGTGTGGTGGTGATCAGGGACAGGTGACAGGTGATTGGTGACAGTATGTAAAAAATATATATATCAATTTTTTTTAAAAAAATTTTAACATTTTTCTTCTTTTTTTTTAATTTTTCTTTTTATCCATTTTTTTTACATACTGCTACAAGTGGTATAGTGTACTGCTCTGGGGAGGTGATCAGGATTTTTTCTTTAACACTATGAATGCTTTTTACAGCGATGATCACTTTACAAGCAATCATTTTTACACTGTGAAACTGTAAATGTGACATTGTGTCAAATTATAATAGATGTGATTGACCACAGGTATCACATCATTACAAGTCTGCTGTCATTGGCCCTGTACCATGTGATCACTGTGGTCAATCACAGAGATCAACGCAATAGTACATAATAGCTATGAATGAAAGCCATTGTTTACAACTGACATGTGATCACTGTAATTGGTCACAGCAATCACATGGTACTTGTCCCACACACAGTGGCCCGGTACAACAATCTGTGTTCAGCTGGGTGACAGATTGAGCCGCTGTGCTGCCTCTAGGATTGCGAACAAGGCACGCAAGTGGGAGGACATCATATGATAGAATGGTGGGAGGTGGTTAAAGTAGAACTATAGGCAAAAAAATTTGGATAGTGTAAGGGATATTTACCTTCACTTCTTATCCCATAACCAAAGCATGAAGTGAGATGAAATCCTTGCAAATTTGGGGAATACATTGGGGTCTCCTATGTCACCAGAACTTGTGTCCCCATTGG
This sequence comes from Lithobates pipiens, assembly GCF_037356315.1. Lineage (NCBI taxonomy): Eukaryota > Metazoa > Chordata > Amphibia > Anura > Ranidae > Lithobates > Lithobates pipiens. The sequence continues at coordinate 419,000,593 of NW_027507764.1, forward strand.
AGGATTTCCCCCCTATTACGGTTCTGGGGGCAACCCAAATTTGGGATTTTAATTTACTTTCACGTTTGGTGATAATGGTAAACAGGACAAATAAAGAGGGTGACTCTCCATAATGGGTGAAGAAGGAACAATAAAAACAGTTGTTCTAACCCATCTGTACTCTGTCCAAAACGATTAAAAAAAAGTTTTGCCTTTAGTTATACTTTAAGGGTTGGATTTTTGCCTTGGATACCTGCACTACTAAGTGTAAGACTAAAAGTGTGTAATAGTTTGTACATACAGTTATGTGTAAAAGGATACAGGCAGTCAATTTACTTTGGTGAAGGTGGCCACCAGGCTATCCTCTTTTTTTTTTTTTTAACCTGACATTAATGTGTTTGGACTGTGGCTATTCCCAGCCTTTATCAGATTATTTGTTGTTCCCATTTTATGACCAATATTTTGGCTCAGTATGGGGCTGTGTCCAGCCTTGGGAGATGTACTGTAGATGTACATAGTTTCAGAGTTTCATAGTTGGTAGGGTTGAATAAAGACACTAGTTTGTCCAGTCCAACCTGTGTAATTGGTGTATGTGTGAAATGTCAATAATCGTTTCCAGATCCCTGTATCTTGTGTTCCCTAAGATGCACATCCAAGATTCTTTTAAAACTATCAAAACTTCCTGCTGACACCAATTGTGGAAGAGAGTTCCACATTCTTATCGACTTTACAGTGAAAAACCCCCTGTGCAGCTTAAAGCGGGAGTCCGCCGGGAGTTCCGCTGTTTTTTTTTTAAAAGCCAGCAGCTACAAATACTGCAGCTGCTGACTTTTAAAATAGTGACACTTACCCGCCCAGCGCGCCCGCGATGTCGGCACCCGAAGCCGATCTCTCGATCGTCTCTTGGGTGCTGCCGCCGCCATCTTGGGTATGGGAATCAGGAAGTGGAGCCTTTCGGCTTCATTTCCCGGTTCCCTACTGCGCATGCGCGACTCGCGCTGTGCAATAAGGATGGTCCCCGCTGTCTCTGGGATCCGTGTGTTTCCCAGCAGGCAGCGGAGGACTTTCGGAAAGTGGCGTAGATTCTGCGGAAAGGGGCGTACCTTCTGCAGAATCTACGCCGGAAGTGGGTGCAGATACCTGTACTGTAGAGGTATCTGCACCCCCCTCCCCCCTGAAAGGTGCCAATTGTGGCGCCAGAGGGGGGGAGGATTCCAATGAGCGGAAGGTCCACTTAAGGGTGGACCTCCGCTTTAAGGTTAAACCTCTTCTCCAAGCTCATTAAATGGCCCCATGTCTTTCTACACTCCCTGAGACTGAATAGTTTTCTTCTTACATATGTGAAGACCTGCTTTACTGGAGCAGCCAGTGCAAGGGACTGCATTACCCTATGATGTAAATATTGCATCAGGCTGCAGCTACTAGATTCTCATACATGCGTCTGGTGTGGGGGATTGGGGGGCAAATTAGATCAGGGGATCATATGTGTTCATATGAAAGCGCACTTATCCTTTAAAACTAGGCTACCGGTAATTCCTTTTTTTAGTTGCAAGCAGAGTGAGGAAGGAATAGACCAGGGGTCTCCAAACTTTCTAAACAAAGCGCCAGCTTACTGTGCTTCAGACTCTCTGGGGGCAGTGTGAGTAGGAAATGCTTTGACATCAATGGAGGTATGCAGTACTTCATCATTGGTGTTAGTGGGAAGAATAGTGCCAATTGTTGGTATCAGGGGAAGGATTCATGCTCCTTCATTGGTGTCAGTGGATGTAATGGTGCCCCATTGTTTGTGCCCAAGGGCCGCATAAAGGCAAGCAAAGGGCAACATCTGGCCCCCGGGCTGCAGTTTGGAGAACACGGGAATTGACCATAATTTCGATTTTATTTTTTTTGCAGTCTGTCCCAACTGAGGAGATTTCTCCTTACTTCTTGATTTGACAAAAAGTGATGAGAAATCTTTACAGTAAGAGCACAGACTGCAATAAAAAATGTTTTTAGTAAAATGGGTAAGTGTTGTTTTTGCTTTCTTTCTATCCCAGTGACAGCTGCTGTCCTCATTTCTTGTGCTGCTATCATAGGGACAGAACGTGAAGTTAAATCTCCCCATGGGCAGAAAATAAAATCTATCCAAAGCTATAAAAGGTAGTTTTACTTGAGCGGAGCTGTAAAATATGTAGTTAACAGTTACAAACAAATGTTGTAAGCAGTAAATATCAATATAACTGCTAAAGAAATTTTCCAGCAGTCCAGAAAAAAATCTGTAGTTTAAGATTCTACTGATCCTCATTTATGTGAAATGGAGTCAACCAGTCCTCAACTAAGGCACCCTTTAAGGGCAGTATAAAAATGACTTAAAACTAGTATACGGTGCATATATGATCACATAGTATTAAGCTAAATAGTTTCTGACATTTACATCTGGTATGCCTATATTATTTATTTAGTGTGATTGTGGGAGGCACTGAAGAATGTTCTGAGCAGTTAACTGTATATTTTGAAAGGATTACAAGTGCCTTGACTTTGACACTTATAGGCAGTACTTACTGTAATTATAGTTTATACAAATCTGTAGTCTGGAATCTCTATGACTTCAGAGGAGAGCGAGTTAACCACTTCAACCTAAATGGCAGAAAATGAAAAAATCAACTACTCGCTTATGCCTAGCTGTGAAAAGCAGTTTTACATTCCTCAGCCTCTTCTCCCCTGCGCTTCAGCAGCCTGAGGTTCTATGACGTCACCAAGAACAATGTAGAGCCTATAGCCCAGCATTGGACAAAAGGACAAAGAGAGACAGTCCTCTACCAGCGCTTTTCCTTTTTCATGTCCTTTAATTTAAATGAGCACCTAACCTTTGAAGTGCAGCCTCAGCCCCATTGCAAGGGAGGAAGTTTTTGGATTTCTGGAGTTTAGCTTTAATGTGTATAGATTTCCTCTTACTTCTTAACGTGTTTCTAAAATAAGAAGTGAGAAAATCACAAAGTTTTGGGTGGTCCACAGAAGAGTCATAAAGGAGAAATTTTCCAATGGGAAAATGTGTGTGTGTGTGTGTATATATATATATATATATATATATATATATATATATATATATATATATATATATAATTTAACAAAATATATAAAACCAGTGTTGTTACATGCTTGTTGCATCTACAACTTCCACTCATTCATGCAATCCATACATAGACAACAGCACCACAGTCTTTATGAGGTTTATTGAAGGATCAGTACATAAAAATGTATAGGACAACAGTTTGAGGTGTCCATGCCCTCTCTCAAGCCCACTGATATACACTCACCGGCCACTCTATTAGGTAGAAATGGTTGTGCTTGAAAATTCCAGTAGATCAGCAGTTTTTGAAATACTCAGACCAGCCCATCTGGCACCAATAATCAAGCCACAGTCAAAGTCACTTAAATTCCCTTTCTTCCCCATTCTGATGCTTAGTTTGAACTTTAGCAAGTCGTCTTCACCATGTCTAGATGCCTAAATGCTGCCATGCGATTGGCTGATTAGCAATTTATGTTACCAAGCAATTGAACAGGTGTACCTAATAAAGTAGCCAGTGAGTGTATATGATGGTATGAGATGTAGAGGAAGTGGGGGGTGTAGAGCATCACCACTTGTAGAATGCACAAGCCAAGCCTTGCTTTCTGATGCTTTCTGATGCCCCATAAACCAATCCTATCCTACTTTTTAAAGTCACTGCTGTGTCACTTACAGAGATTAGCCTACTTAAGGTGGTTATAAAGTCAGAAGTTTTTTTTTTTACCTTAATGCATTCTACGCATTAAGGTAAAAAATCTTCTGGGTAAGCTGCCCAGCCCCCCTTATACTTACCTGAGCCCATCTCGATCCAGTGATGTGCATGAGAGCATCTGCTCTCTTTTGACTTTATCACATTAAAGGGCCAACAGGGAGACACAAAAAGTAGGTAGTGGGCAGACTAAGATTAAAATTTACAGGAGCTGACACTGGAATATAATTTAATTTGTTTATATCTCTGGATCCACTAATAATTTTGAGGGGTTTTCACCAAAGATGATCATTGATTTTATTTTCTTCATTCTGTGCTCAGTTTAAAATGTCTTTAAGTGACAGGTACTGTATATTTTAATATCTTCCACAGCCGATTTGCTTTGTGAAGCTCCTAGCCATATGTAACGTGTATTTTGTAATTTCTCCATAGCGCACCATCTGGGTGCCATCTTGGGAAGACTTGTAAAGGCATCAATTTTGCTGCTTGTTTTAATGATAGCTGTGAAACCAATCCTCTAATACCTCTTTACACCTAGTTTTCCACAAGTGCAAGATCATAACCATGTGTGAATGTTGTATTCAAAGCAAAGACAGCTATATTTATGACAATCCAATGTTAATTTATTGGATAAGACCTGAAATTGACCTGACCTGTGCAGGTTTAATGAAGTGTAAAGCTATTTAACACGTGCCATGTAGTATACTAGAACCTTAAGTATTTCTTGTCAGCCTGGTATGTGTCCATATACGCCACTGAACTTGCAGCTGAGAACACATGCATCGGCTAAACTGCACCTAGGAGACTAGTAGTGCAGCATATGTTCAGATATGTAATAATACATCATGGAAATATGCTAGTAAAGGTAATTTTACTGTTGTAGAAAATGTTAGGTTAGATCAAATCTTTTTATTTTTTATTTTTTGGTCTTGGCCTAGAAAAGACTTCCATTAAGCATTAATATTAATATTAATAAGTATGAAGCTCCTCTGACAGCAGAACCCACAGTTTATAGCTGGTTCAGAAAACTACAAGGGACTCATAATGTAGAGCAGATATTGGTATCCACTTTCTGTTATACTCCGCAGGATTACTTTATACCACAGCCAGCATTTTGTGGCTCATTCATTAAATGCAGACCACGTTGTTTGACCTTGAGGTGACATACAGAGCTCTCTCTGCTTAATACAGCACAAAGAACTTCCCGGTTGGAGGAGAAACCAGTCACACGACTGTGACAGGTCATGTGTGCAGACTCTCTCTTTTCAATTTTTTTTCACCTCTTTTATATTTATTGAGGTCCTGTGGCTTCCGGAAAACTCAAAGCACATGTGCAAAGTACACTGCTCTGCTTTATAATTGAGTTGCAGTCTTATTTTTTTTCTAAATAGCAGCATGGCCGAAGTAAGGTTATATGACTGCTTTATAAATGGACTCCTAAAGCTTTCTCTGAAAAAACAATTTCTTTATCATTCGAAATTGTAGAATTGTCTATGACATGTGGATTATACTGCCACCTACAGGAGGTTTGGACACTGGCAAAACAAATACCATTAGGCCAGCCCACATATAATCCCTTCTTGAACCATCTTTCCTTGGTTTTTTGCTTGTGTCCTAAGAGGTTAGATGCCTTTTTTACAACTGTGCTGTGGAATAATTTTTTCTCATTTAGGACTGGTTCACCAGCTGAAGTCCAGTGTGCTTTTAATCTGTATCAAAAACGCATGCACAGTGTTTTCCATGTATTTCAATGGCCCTAAAAGTGCTGATGCGTTCTAGTGCAGTCAACAAAAGTAGAACATGCTGCATTTTCTATGCATCGAATGCATCTGGAATGTGGCAAAATGCATCAGAAATGCACCGTAACTAGAGATGAGCAAAACACCCCCCTCGGTTTGGATTAGAGTCTATGGGACCTGATCTTGAAAAAACAAAAGGCCCCATTTATGAAGGCTTATATGCAAGTTATTGGCCATAAAATGGATATGGGGGCCCGGGTACTGCCCTAGGAGACATGTACCAATGCAATTTATTAAAAAAAAAGATTGTTTTTAAAGGAACAGTGATTTTAATGATGCCTAAAGTGAAAGGACAAAAATGAAAAATTCCTTTAGAGTGCCTGGGGGGGTCCTCTTAGTCTGCCTATAAAGTAGCTCATCTGTACCATGTATAGAACCTGCTGCAGAAAAACTGACATTTATAAAGAAAAAAATTACATTTAAATAGATTTTGCCTGCAAGCTTTCTTTTTTTTATTATTAAACAGCTAGGGGCCACAATTTAGTGCACTAAGAAAAGGATTAGAGATTTTTTGGATAAAGTCTCTTTGGCAGACTTTGGATGGAAAAAGCAAAGTTTTGCACCACAGCAAGCAATCCTTGTATGAATTATAGGAAGCTCAGGCCAAGATTAATTTTTTTTTAGATAAAGTCTGGTGTCTCTTTCGCAGTCTTTGGATAAAAGTAACAGGTTCAGAAAAATTGGTCTTTAGGTGTTGGTGGTGCCTTCACACCGTAACCCTATAGAGCAGTGATCCCCCTCCCCCGCCTGGGTCCAGGCTTAAAGGGAAACTCCAGATGGAACCTCCTTAACAGACAGGGAGCAAAGACCTCAGATGCAGTGATCCAAGACCTCTCCTCAGGACCCAACCCTTTCCAAAGTACGAGGTACTGAAGAATGCCTTTACGGAGCCGGGAATCCAAAACTTGACTAACCTCGTATTTCAGATTATCCTCAGAGACCGAAACAGAGGTAGGGAGAGGACGAGAGGACTTGAGGACTAAAGGCTTTTTAGGAATGGGTAAGGGCATGAGAAGATCAGGAGTCTGAGCAGGGACCCCCACACCCTTAAAGATGAGCTGGGCATCCATAACAGGACCACCAGACTGGGCAGAGGTCAGTGGATCCCTGAGGTCATGTTGGTTAGAAAGTGACATGTCACAAGAGTCAAGCTGGATAGCTGCAACACAAACAGAATGCAGAGAACCCTGAGAAAAAGATTGAAAACCCCACGTGGCCGAATGAGGCAGTCTATCCAAAGGATGGATTGAACCTCTTAAACGGGTTTGAACGGACATAGTAGCAGTAGGGTGAGGCCAGGTCACAGAAGGTCCTGAACAAGAAGCAGGAAGCTCATTGGGCATGGGCTGGACTGGCATAACTGATGCAGAGGCCGGCTGAATAGTATTGTCAGGTGTAACGACCATCTCAATCGCATCACAGGGCATAGCAACTGTGGAACTTGCAGACAAGTTAGCCTGGCTGTGCGTCCAAGGGAGATTAGGGACAGGCAAAGGTAAATGGCCATGCAAACTGGAGTGAATGATCGACTCAGGTTCATAGGTGGGCTCCTCATCCAGAGTACCACATGACCTAGAGAGTGCATCAGTCCAACTATTGCAGGACGCGTCCCAGAGATCGCGATATACAGCGGGAATAGCAGAAGATACTGGGATGGTGGTAACAGGAAGTTTCTCTTTTGGGGTACCCTTGAGTAAGCAGGAAGAGGAACAGGAGGAACCCCAAGCCAGGATCTGACCAGCAGACCAGTCGACGTGTGGAGAATGGAGCCGTAACCAAGGAAGACCTAATATGATAGGAGATGAAGCCTTAGGTAAGACAAGGTAGGATATCCACTCCTGGTGGAGTGTCCCTACTGACATCTTAACAGGAAGAGTCTGGAAGCGGATAGGGCCCCCTGGGAGAACAGTGCCATCAATCGCCAAGAGCACCAATGGCGTTGTAAGGGGCAAAAGGGTAAGTCTCATGGAGGATGCAGTTTCCCAATCCATGAAATTGGCAGCGGCTCCGGATCCAGATATGCTGAGACCGAACGAGAGGAAGCACCGTCATGAAGCAACACGGAAAGGAGAAGACGAGAAGGTGAATGTGATATTTAAGGGTCTAATACTCCACCTTCCAGATGTATTAGCCCTGAGCGTTTTTCCGGACGAAGAGAACAAGTATCACGGAAATGACCTTTGGCCCAACAATAGAGGCATAGGCCCAGAGTTCTGCGCCTAGCACGTTCTTCGGGAGATAACTTTGTCCGGCCCAACTGCATAGGTTCCTCAGCAGGCAGGGGTTGCTCCTCGGATCGAAGAGAAGGGACTGGGGGCTTAGACTGCCTAAAGAACGGGGAGTGCTGGCGTCTTTTTTCCAGGGCCCTCTCCTGAAGGTGAATATCGATCTGGTTACACAAGGTGATGACACTGTCCAGATCAGCAGGAAGGGATCTTCCTGCTAATTCATCCTTCACTCTATCAGAGAGGCCATGTAAAAAGGTTGCAACTAGGGCCTCATTATTCCAGCTCAATTCAGCTGTGAGGATACGGAACTGAAGAGCATACTGTCCCACAGACGCAGACTCTTGACGGAGATGTAAAAGAGCGCTAGCCGCTGAGGAGACACGACCCCGTTCCTCGAAGATATTCTGAAAAAGTTTCAAGAAATCAGACAGGCTAGAAACCACTGGATCATTCAGTTCCCACAGAGGGGCGGCCCAAGCTAACGCCTCGCCGGACAGGAGGGATATAATATATATATGACTTTTGCCCGATCGGACAGGAAGTTTTGGGGCTGAAGTTCAAAATGAATTGTGCACTGGCTAAGGAACCCCCTGCAAGCCTTGGAGTCCCCAGAGAAATGGACCGGAGCTGGTAGTTGTAATGAATGTGTGGCTGCGACTGATGCGATAGGTGCAGCGGCAGATATCGGTTGAGGTTGTTGAACCGGGGGTCCTAATGAGGCCTGAACCTGTTCAACACGAGATGCCAAATCCTGAAGGAATTGCATCACCTGGGTCTGATGCGATTCTTGGGTCTCAAGTCGCCGAACTAATCTCTGCAATGGATCATCTGCAGGAAGTGGCACGTCAGCCGGGTCCATGGCTGATCAAACTGTCAGGTCACTTTGAGGCGAGGTGATAGGTGCACACCGTAGGGATCAGGAGTGCACCGCAAGGTTGTGGACCCTACGGCTGACTGCTGCAGACGGGGACAGATCCCACTGGGGTTAGAGCGTAAGATTCCCTGGGGCGCGGAGTCTAAGAGCCAGCAGGTGTTCACCAGCACCTCTAGTGGTGAGGATGGACTTGGCTGCAACTGGCTCCAGGTCGCGACCCCCAGGGTCCCCCAGCTCACACCCACAGTAGGCAACAGGAGGATAGGGATGGTGAGGGACAAAGCCAAGGTCGGGGCCAGAAGCAGACAAGAATAGTCTGGTACACGCCAAAAGGTCAGGATCACAGGCAAACAGGGATAGTCAAGACACGCCAAAGTCGGTAACGGAAAACAGAAGCAGAGCACACGGCAGGAAACAGGAAGCTAACACACAAAGGAATACACAATGGTTGATCAGCACTGATGGCCTGCAGTGCACAGGTTAATATAGGGCTCCCTGATAGGGCCTGGGGTGGAGCCATGCTTAGAGGAGAGGTTATAAAAACCACCAGGTGGAATTGGCTGGCCTCTTAGTCTGAAGACATGAGGGAAGGTAAGCAAACACAGGAAGATCACTGCATAACCATGACAGGCACCTTCCCCTCCCCTCTAAAACATGCCCTGATCACCCCCATACTCAAAAACCCCTCACTGGATCCCACCAGCCTGAATAACTTAAGACCCATCTCCTTGCTCCCATTTGCATCAAAACCTTTAGAATGCTTAGTCTACAACCATCTTAGCTCCTACCTCACTGACAACAACCTTCTTGACCCCTTACAGTCTGGCTTCTGCTTGCTACACTCCACTGAAACTGCCCTACTGAAACTCCCTAATTACCTACTAACTGCTAAAACCAATGGCTACTACTCCATACTCATAAAATTCAACCTCTCTGCAGCCTTTGATACTGTTGACCATCCCCTCCTCCTCAAAAAATTCCACTCTCTTGGCCTTAAAGACTCTGCTCTCTCCTGGTTCTCCTCCTAACTATCATAGCGCTCCTTCAGTGTGACCTCTAACTCTGTTTCCTCCTCTTTACTTCCTCTTTCTGGGGGGATACCTCAAGGTTCTGTCCTCTGACCCCTTCTCTTCTCCTTTACACCTCCTCCCTTGGTCTGTTAATAAACTCCCATGGCTTCCAGTACCACCTCTATGCTGACGACACAAAAATCTATCTCTCTACTCACCTCATTCCTTCATTCTCCTCTTGCATTACTAACTTACTAACTGACATATCAACATGGATGTCACACCACTTCCTCAAACTAATTTTTCTAAAACTGAGCTCATAATTTTTCCTCCAGCCCGTGCCCCTCCCCCTGACTTCTCCATCAACATCAATAATACAAACATCAGTCCCTCCCTTCATGCCAAGGTACTAGGGGTAATCCTAGACTCTGACCTGTCCTTTCAGCCCTAAATCCAATCACTGGCCAAATCATCCAGACTTCACCTCCGAAACATCTCCAAAATACACCCCTTTCTAACCTTTGAGACCACTAAGCAACTTTTTCACTCCCTTGTTATCTCTTGCCTTGACTATTGTAATTTCCTACTCATTGGCCTACCTCTCCGCAAGCTATCCCCTCTTCAGTCTATCATGAATGCTGCTGCCATACTCATCCACCTTACCAACAGTTCAGTATCCGCCACTCCTCTCTGCCAATCCCTCCACTGGCTTCCCATTGACCAACGAATACAATTGAAAACACTAACAATAACATACAAAGCCATTCACAATTATGCCCCGAGCTATATCACCAAACTTATCTCCAAATATCACCCAAACCATCCACTCCGCTCCTCCCAAGACTTTCTGTTTCCTAGCTCCCTTATCTCCTCCTCCCATGCTCATCTCCAGGACTTCTCTAGAGCCTCTCCCATCCCCTGGAACTCACTACCCTATTCTATCTCCTACTTTTAGGCAATCGCTGAAAACTAATCTCTTCAGGGTGGCTTATCCTGCCTCCAGCAAAAACCAAATCTTCTACTCCCCTCACCAGTTCATCCCTCACAGTCCCTGCCTTTTGTTTCACCAGCCCCTCCCTCTTAGATTATAAACTCACAGAAGCAGGGCTCTTCTAACGCTCTTGTTTTGCATTATACTGCTGGTGTTGTGTCTCCCTACTTTGTAACTCACTGTGCAAACTGTTGTCGCTATATAAATCCTGGATAATAACTATGCTCCCCCTTTCTACCTCCTTGTTTCCCACAATGAAGTCCGAGGAGTCAGACCTTTCATTCCCCCTCCCGTCCACCATTCATTGGATGTCTTATAGTGACAAAACAGCTAGGGTAGAGCTTCCGGATAATGAAGCATGAAGCAAACAGCATGTGGTTATTTTATCCAAAGTTTTGGAAGGACTGCTACTGTTTTTTGAAGCATTTTTAATGGAACAAACCAAGACGATCTGCATCTGCATCAAATATGTTCCTTTTTTGTGGATAACAGTTGTGATGCAATGAGGTAGCCTGTAAAGGTGGTGCAGATCTGTTCCTGTTCTGTGTGGGGATGATACCACTTGGGCAAATATTGACCTCTGGGCTCTGATGTCCACCCTTCTGGTAAGTGTTTGTTTTGAATATAGGGGTCTCACTTCTGATGTTGAATGTTAATATTTACCAAGATAATCAGTAAAGTTTATATATATGGGAAGCTATATTTTATTTAGGCGGTGGAAGAGTTGTTAAAATGTAAGCATTTTTCACAGGTTCTCAGTACATGTGCAGCAATTTTTTTTATATACTGTATGTTATTATCAGTCTTTTTGGCAGATGTTGGTTTATGTAACAGTTCTTTTGTATATTGTACATACATTTTGACAGGTTAGCATAGATATTTAAGGTTTTAATTGATTTATACACTCTTATTCAGATATGTCAACATAGAGCATTGGAGTGGGAGGGCTGGAAGCAGCATTTCCACTGAGAACAAAAATGATATTTCAAAGCAACGGCATCAACAAGCAAAATTCAGCAACAAATCGTACATGTGGGGGTGCAGGACCATAAACTGTAAAAAAAAAAGTGACACTTCAAATAGACTTTAGACAATACAGCCTGGTCCCCTCCTCACTCCTAGTCTGTGTATGCCCAGTAATTCAGCAAGATGACAAGGTAATCGCTCTACGTACATTGCTCTCTGCTCCCGTTCTTTGTCATCCCATGTTCATGTAGAAAATCAAGATTTTTTTTAAAACAAAAGTTTGTTTCTGCGCTGAAGTGTAATGAATTATCAAAGAGCTGCACCTGCAGTTGTGCTCATAAGTTTACATGCACTTACAGAATTTTTGATTTCTTTTTTTAGAGAATATGAATGATAACACAAAAACTTTTCTTTCACTTGGTTTCAACAGAACCCCTAATTTTCCACTTCTTGATTAGAGTTTGAACACTGCTGATTGGCATTCTCAATTCCTTGGATATCTTTTTATATCCCTTTCCTGCTTTATACAGTTCAACTACCTTTTACAGCAGATCCTTTGACAATTATTTTGCTTCCCAATGACCGATCCAGGGGAGAATGGTTACCTTTAATAACCATTCAAACCCCTTTGTGTCAACTTGTGTGCATGTTATAAGGCCAAAATCACCAGGGTATGTAAACTTTTGATCAGGGTCATTTGGGTAGTTTCTGTGTTGATTATGATTTAAAAAGAGTAAACACAGCTGATTGATAATAAATGGCTTCAGCCAAACTCTAACCATGAGTGAAAGAAAAGTTTTTGTGTTATCATTCATATTCTCTGAAAAATGGCCAAGAAATCATAAATTCTGGCAAGGTATGTAAACTTATGAGCACAACTGTATATATACACTGAAATGAATAGTCCACAAAGATCAATATGGAAATAAGTCCATGTGCCAATAGCAATGAAAGCATATAGTCGAATAAAGGTGTAGCTAATTCTTCTCAAGATAATAATATATCCCACATGAATTGTTAAGGAATTCCACCACACACTTGCCCTACAGTGTAATCAAGCATCTTACCAGATGGTTGTGATCCCCAATTACAGAGATAACACACACATGAGAAATAATGGACCTCTCCTGGTGTCTCTAAAATGGGATCCGTATGGTCCATTGGGTTTCAACATATGATATTCCCCAACACCAACGCCACAACTTCAGATCAAATTACGAACATGTGGCCATGAACGTGTGATGTCTTTCACACCTGCCGATGCCAGCTGTTGGCGAGGCTCCATCATTGTCCTGAATCATGTGAGTACTTTGTGGTGTTTTTAACAATAAACGTGTACAAGCAGTATTCATGCTATCTGCGGTCTATGTTCCTTTCACTCTATGACGGCTGTCTGAGTTGGATCTGAAGTTGTGGCGTTGTGAAGGGTGTTTTCTTCACCAGGGAAAGAATTCTTCGGTCATCCACCACATCCGGGTCTTTTGGTGTTACTGAGCTCACTGGCGCATTCTTTTTATGGATGTTCCAAACAGTTTATTTGGCGACACCTAATGTTTTTGCTATCTCTCTGATGGGTTTGTTTTATTTGTTCTAATGATGGCTTGCGTCACTGATAGTGACAGCTCTTTGGATCTCATACACTTGAAATTAACTCTGGACCTTTTATCTGCTCCTTGTAAATGGTATAATGAGGGAATAACACACAACTGGGCATGGAACAGCTGATCAGCCAATTGTCCCATTACTTTTGGTCCCTTAAAAAGTGGGAGGCACATATATAAACTGTTGTAATTCCTACACCCTTCACCTTGGATGTAAATACCCTCAAATTAAAGCTTAAAGTCTGCAGTTAAAGCACATCTTATTCATTTAATTTCAAATCTATTGTGGTGGTGTATAGAGCCAAAAAGATTAGAATTGTGTATTTAAGGACCTGACTGTATCTATCTATCTATATATATATATATATATATATATATATATATATATATATATATATATATAAATATGTGTTGTTGTTTTTTGGATAAGTATTTTTTCCATTGCCTTTATTTCAAAACACAGTGTAAATTAAATAATTCACCAGCATTAAAATGCATTTACCACATTTAAACCCAGCTCAGCCACTCAGACTCAAGCTGAAACAAACTTCAGATTTAAAATTATTTTTTTAAAACAACTGTCCCCTTTTGAAAACAACACAAAAAGGACCTAACCATATCATAAAGCCGCGACAAAGGGGGGGGGGGGGGATTGGGTGGGGAGCTCCGCTGGATGGTCTTCCCTCTGACAACTGGCCAATTCCTAGAACTTTCCAGTACCACTGACCTGGCTAGCCTATCACAGACTTCCCGCTGATTTTAAATCAGTGGGGGGCCTTGAAACTGTTCCTGTTATGATCCCATAAGGAAAAGGGGGGCCTTAAAACACCCTCCTGTACGGCAGGCACAGCGGACTCAATACGATCCTTTGGTACAGAGGGAGAACGGCGATCTGCCTATGTAAACAAGGCAGATCACCGGTCTGTCAGTACAGAAGACATGGATCCTGTGTCTCTGCAAAGCAGGGGTACCGATTCATGCCATCCACTAGTACAAGCACCTCCCCCACAGTAAGAAAACACCAGCTAAGCACATAGTTAAAGTGGTTGTAAAGGCAGAAGGTTTTTTTATCTTTTTTTTAAAATAAAAAATCTTCTGTGTGCACCAGCCCACCTCGGCCCCCTAATATTGATCTAAGCCCCTTCTCTATCCAGAAATGTCCACGAGTCCCGTAGCCGTCTGGAACTCTGCCTCCTGATTGGCTGAGGCACAGCAGCAGCGCCATTGGCTCCCACTGCTGTCAATCAAAGTCAGTTAGCCAATCAGGAGAGAGAGGTGGCGGGGCCGAACCGCAGCTCTGTGTCTGAATGGACACACGAAGCTGAAGCTCGGCTCGGGTGTCCCCATAGCAAGCTGCTTGCTGTGGGGGTACTCAGCAGGAAGGAGGGCCAGGAGTAGTGAAGAGGGACCCAAGAAGAGGAGGATCCAGGCTGCCCTGTGCAAATCCGCTGCACAGAGCAGGTAAGTATAACATGTTTGTTTGTTTTTTATTTTTAAACAAGACTTTACACTCACTTTAACCCTTTGATCGTCCCTGACAGTGCATATTTTTTAGCACTAATCATTGTATTAGTGTCACTGGTCCCTAAAAAGTGTCAAAAGTGTCAGTTAGTGTCCAGTTTCTCTGCCACAATATCGCAGTCCCACTATAAGTTGCTGATCGCCGCCATTACTAGTAAAAAACATTTGGAAAATAAATAAATAAAAATATCCCATTATTTGTAGACACTAGAACTTTTGCGCAAACCAATCAGATTGATTGACACTTATTACAATTTTTATTATACCAAAAATATGTAACAAAATACATATTGGCCTAAAATGATGAAGAAATGGATATGTTTGATAGCAGAAAGTAAAAAAATATTGTTTCTTTTTTCAAAATTGTCGACCTTCTTTTATTTATAGTGCAAAAACTTAAAACCACAGAGGTGATCAAATATTATCAAAAAAATATATTTTATTTGGGTACAGCATTGCATGACCACGCAATTGTAAGTTAAAGTAATGCAGTGCCGTATCACAAAAAATGGCCTGGTCATGAAGAGGTTAACTCTTCAGTTATTAACTGATCCAACTTTGGCATACGACTTGTGCATAAAGGGGAACTCCACGCCAATTTTTTTTCTATAAAGCGGAACTCCACACCAAAAGCCAGCAGGGGTTCCCCCTTCATGAGCATGCCAGACCCTTAGGTCTGGTATGGATTCTAAGGGAAACCCTCACGCCGAAAAAAACAGCGTGGGGGTTCCCCTTAAAATCCATACCAGACCTAAGGGGTATGCCCATGAAGGGGGAACCAATGCCGTTTTTTTTCTTTAAAAAAAAAGTTAGTGTGGAGTTCCCCCTAATTATTTGGTAATCAAAGTCGCATCCCTGATCATTGAAGTCGTACTTCAAGTCGTGGGGCAAAGTCGGATCCATAGTCGTATGACTGTTTTGCCAAAATCGCAGCCGTGAAATTGCGGCAAAATCGCACGAGTGTGAAAGGGGCCTTAAGCAACAAAGATTGGAAAGGATAAAACATGATGTAAGTATAACCCAGAACAGATGACCTACTGGTAATCTAATAATATCAAATGTTTCACAGATAGATTTTTTTTTTATCCCAAATAAAGTCTAGTGAGCATAATATCCTTTATCCCATTTATACATCAGAGATTTGAGGAAAGGTTGTAGTATAGAACCAGTTGTCACAGCTAATTTATATCACAGTAATCTGCCCTCCCTTAGGAGTTGTTTCTTGCACTATAAATCTGAAGTGTAGCTTGTGAAGGATGAGGAGTTGAAGTGTGAGTGTGTATGGGGTCAAATGAATGTTTCCCTTGGGCCCAGGGCAGTGTGAGATTACCATACTGACCAAACCCTACTCAGAAGGCTAGTGTTTTCCTTTAAATTTACATGTAATGAAATGTGAAGTCATCATTGCTTCAAATTCTCTCATATTGGTCTTTGAGGATACATTATCAGATACAGAATTGTTTATTGTATACATTTTGCCACAATAAAGAACATGTAGGCACTTCTCAAGTTATATAGCTGGTTCACATTGTGTTCACTATATATTGCATTTGAACCATGTATTACCAGACATTTCTATATATTGGGATGCATGAAGTAAACATTCATGTGGCCTTGATTTAAAATAATTGAAGGCCACATGAAGTATTCAGTGAAATTTTTTGTCTGTCTTTTCACCCACATGACTTTAATGGCATCCCAGTCTTAGGGCCGGTTCACACAGCGAGCCGCGGCGAGGCGTCTCCGACTTACCTCGCCGCGACTTGCGGGGAGCTCAGCGGCGACTTGCAGAGGACTTCTGCATAGAAGTCAATGCAAGTCGCCCCCGAAGTCGCCCCGAAGTAGTACAGGAACCTTTTTTCTGAGTCGGAGCGACTCGAGTCGCTCCTCTCAGAACGGTTCCATAGTACAGAACGGGGGCGACTTGCGGGAGCGAGGCGAGGCGAGCCGTGTCGCCTCGCCTCGCGTCGCAGTGTGAACCGGCCCTTAAGCTGGATACACACTATACAACTTTTGTTGTTTAATTCCCTTTTAGTTTTACCAAACCATGTAGTGCAAGGGCCTGCCTGATTGCATACAAATTTAAACTGTTAAGCCCCATACACACTATTAGTTTTTCCTTCAGATTTACCAAAACCATATAATATGAGGTAAAACCTTAGGAGTTTCAGTTTGCACGCAATCAGGCAGGCCCTTGCACTACATGGTTTTGGTAAACCTGAAGGAAAACATCAGCAGAAAATCTGATAGTGTGTATGGGGCATTGAGGTTTGACCTCATATTGTATGATTTTGGTAAATCTAAAGGAAAAATTGTATAGTGTGTATCCAGCTTAAGTCCGTTGGGTTCAGTATTGAGTTGGCCCACCCTTTGCAGCTATAACAGCTTCAACTCTTCTGGGAAGTCTGTCCACAAGGTTTAGGAGTGTGTCTTTGGGAATGTTTGACCATTTTTCCGGGAAGGGCATTTGTGAGGTCAGGCACTGATGTTGGATAGAAGGCCTGGCTCTCAGTCTCTGTTCTAATTCTTCCCAAAGGTGTTCTAACGGGTTGAGGTTAGGACTCTGTGCAGGTCAGTCAAGTTCCTCCACCCCAAACTCGCTCTTCCATGTCTTTATGGACCTTGCTTTGTACATTGGTGCGCAGTCATGTTGGAATAGGAAGGGACAACTCCAAACTGTTCCCACAAAGTTGAGAGCATGAAATTATCCCAGCCCATTAAAAACAACCCTACACCATAATCCCCCCTTCATCAAATGACCAGTGCACAAAGCAAGGTCCATAAAGACATGGATGAGCGAGTATGGGGTGGAGGAACCTGATGGGCCTGACCTCAACCTAATAAAACACCTTTGAGATGAATTAGAGCGGAGACTGCAAGCCAGGCCTTCTCTCGCACTTCTGGAAGAATGGTTAAACATTCCCATAGACACACTCCTAAAACTTGTGGACCTCCTTCCCAGAAGAGTTGAAGCTGTTATAGCTGCAAACGATGGGCCAACTCAATTTTGAACCCTACCGACTAAAACTGGGATGCCATTAAAGTTTATGTGGGTATAAAAGCAGGTGTCCCAATACTTTTGGTAATATAGTGTATAAGCAATTGCTTTCTGAGTGATACTTTTATAGTGTATTTTTGAGAGAGATTGATCTCTACATAAGTATGACCTTTTAAGTATCAGGGCTCTTTCCAATTTGGGAGACAGTTTACCTACCTGGCGGTTATCTCCATTCTCTTCCCCAACCTTCCTCACACTCTCTCTCACTTAAAGTGTTACTAAACTCACAATAGTTAAATCAGTCTGTATATACAGTAAAGCATGCTTGTTATACTCACACATTGTGTAAAAAGGCTGTTTGATCCTGTCTTCTCTGACCCTCCCCTTCTTTTTCTGTCCCCAATCTATCTGCTGATAGAACAAAGCTTTGGAGGCACTCTGCGCATGCTTAGTTTGGTGTGTATTACTTGAGAGTTTTTTGTTTTTTTTGGGAGGGCCAATTAGCACTGTCCAGACAGAGGGTCAGAGGTCCTGCACCCTCTTAGGAAAGTCAGAGGAGAATGAAAAATCCCCCTACAAGCTTTAACCAGTGTTTAGCCAGACATTGATAGAAGTCACAAGGCTGCTATATACTGCTGACAATATTTATATTTACTAAATAATATTCTTCCATATTCTTCCATGTACTATGGGAGACCAGTTATAGTGAATGCAGGGTCTTGGGTTTAGTAACACTTTAACTCTTCTGTTTTTTTTTCAGCAAGTACACTAACCCCACCTTCATGATCTCGCTGATAGCAATTCTTTAAAACCCCTTACTGTGGCTTTTACCCCTGATCCTTTTCTTACTCTATATTTTTACAGTGTGTGTACAGCATCATTTACATCATCTGTACTGTACTAAGAATGCAACTGTTACAGCAGTCTGTACTCCAGAACACTCTACCTGAATGTACCTCCTCCTATATGTTATTGCTATACCTTGTTTGTACTACATATCCATGTTGGCTGTTCCCAGATTCTAATGTACCTCCTGCCTCTTTTTACTCTATGCGTAAGGGTACCATTTGATATCATTCATGCTGTATATTGCACGATGGCTTTGAAAAATAAAGAATGCATAAAAAGAAATTCATTATTCTATATATTTAAATAATCTGATAGGTTAGAACATTTCTTATATATACAATCAAGATGAGTCTGAGATATGCTCTTTGTCCATGAAAGTGTCGATATTTTTCTTTTTTTTCAGGAACATAACTACCATTTTACTTTCAGACCGCTCATTTCGCATTGCCTTTTTTTTTTGCCCACATCTGAAAGCTACATGCAGTGCACACAGGCATAGAAATCTTTTAAGACATCTGCATTTTGAAACTCAGCGGTATCCCGCGAGTGTATTAAATCTGCAGTGTGCTGACCTGTTTCCTGGCTTTGTTATGTTTTCTCCTCTGTAACAGAATATCCCTCATGAGTACCAGTGGATGGGAGTTATCTTGACTACAGCTGTGTCAGCAGGCCAATGGCTCTTGGCTTCAACTTCCTGCTTTTGCCTGCACACAGTAAGACATAGAGCACCCCACTGGGGGGGTTTTGTTAATTTGCCAGGTTTGATCTCTCTCAAGTTGGCGTCAAGATCATTCGACACTTGCAAACATTCCATTTTCAAAATGACTTCATTTATTGGGTTAAAATCCCGTTTAAGGCAATTAGACCGGAGAGGACCTCAGGAGCAGCCACAAGCATGGTAACCTGAAAACCTATAAGATCACATTACTGTAATCAGCTCCCAGAATAAGTAACTAGAGAGCCCTCGATCTGGTAAGTTCTTCTCACTCTCACACTACCCCCACCATCGCTGCCCATCTTCCAAGAACAACCCACACACTTTATTATGAGTGAAACCATTTTCCATTCCAAATATTATTTTAGGACAGTTATTGTAGGGATTAATTTCATGCTGAAGTAATATGTTACCGGAATGGTTTGCCTAAATGTAATTATGTATCTTTATATGTCAGAGACAACATATATAGATTTAAAATCAATTAAACAATCTACACCTATCTACTTGCTTTTCTGCCAAACCAGCATTATAAAATTCTTGTGAACTTCTCAGTTCTGCCCTTTCCATGTTCCTTTACTAGAGAGTATGAGTTTCCCTGTCGAATGCTGTGAGTCCAACACTTCATAGACCGGACACTAAAAGAAGAACTCCGGGTATACAACTTATTTATAGTTTAAATACATGTATGCAAATGTTTTTTTTCCCTGCTCATTAAACAATGAAACAGTAGTGTTATGATGTTGACTTCTAGTATGGAAAAAGTTTGGGACTTTAAATGAGTCCCACATAGACATGTGCCTCCATCCCTGTAGAATTGCAAAAAGGGAAAGGGTTGGGACTTGAAATGAGGCAGTGAACATAACCTATGTATGAATTCATTGACCCATAAAACAAAGGTAGGTGCACATTTAAGACAAACTTTATTAGAACATCTATCAACAATTGTAACAATGTTGAAAAAGGATCAAATCGTTACATTGAATCAGTTTCTACAGCAATGATACAGCAAATATGCATAAGAGAATCAGAACAAAAACATTTATGTACATGATGTTAAATATTAAAAGCCAAGAGTATTGCAGCACAACATGCTCTACACATTTCATGAACTATCACTTACTCAGGAGCAGAAGCAATCCATCTATCTATAAAGAACATATAGGTATGCATCAAAAATACTATATCTAAATAGTAATGAAACAGGAAATTAGCCCAAATTAGATCTTTACATGGACACTCCCCATCCCCTTATTTTGCGGTCCTCACATTGCAACTCATCGTGCATCAGTATGGCCCCCTCAGTTCCCATGTGGACATTCATGGAGGGACCTTTGGTTGTCGGTACCTGGTACTGACGACAGTAGCCATTTTTGTGAGTAATTCAAATTAATCCTTGACCTTTGCTCTCATTTGGTCTAATTTCCAATTTCATTACTATTTAGATATAGTGCTATTGATGCATACCTATATGTTCTTTATAGATAGATGGATTGCGTCTGCTCCTGAGGAAGTGATGGTTCACGAAACGCGTAGAGCATGTTGTGCTACAATCCTCTTGGCTTTTAATATTTAACCTCATGTACATAAATGCTTTTGTTCTGATTCTCTTATGCATATTTTCTGTATCATTGCTGTAGAAATGTATTCAATGTAACGCTTTGATCCTGTTTCAACATGGTTACAATTGTTGATAGACTTTCTAATAAAGTTTGTCTTTAATGTGCATCTACCTTTGTTTTATGGGTCAATTAATTCATACATAGGTTATGTTCACTGCATCGATCTTTGGGTGCAACCCTCATTTAAAGTCCCAACCCTTTCCCTTTTTGCATGATGTTGACTTCTTGCCCAATAAACATGCAAAATGACTCAGAGAGTTTCAAAGTTGAAATAAAACTTATTAGTGTTGGTTGGCTGTCTGACTGAAGTGTGTAAGGTGTAAAACTGGCTGAACAGAATTACAAATCCTAAGGTAAGTAAAACAGTTCATATGTTGTTCAGCTGAGCATATATAGTGTATTTAGAAGTGCCCAAGTCCAGTGTCGGTCAATGCAGAAATACACCAGTACAGTGGCAGTCAGTGGAGAAATACACCAGTACAGCGCCGGTCATAGGAGAAGTACACTGATAATTTTTGCAGAAAGGTGAGAATTACATAATTATAGTGAAGAATGGTGCCATTGCAGTGGCGTTCAGTTGAGAAGTGTCTCAGTGCAGGGGCAGTCAATAAAAAAGTTCAAAAGTTACTTAGGTACTTAGGTACTAACAGGTACTTAGTTGGGCCTTTGGCCCCTTCATATGGGGATACCTTTCTCACATGTGCGCGCTCATCAATCCCCAGGACCAGGCAGGGCCACATCCAGTGAAAATCACCATTATGCCAGTACCCCGGCTTTGAGACAAGCGGTACGCTGTCTGCAGCAGTTAAAGTATAAATAAAGGCAAAACAGAATTTTTGGATACAGTGGAGAGGATTAGAACACTTGTCGGTTTTTATTGCTGTCTGTGTCCCCGTTAAGGAGATTCACTCTCTCTATTTGTCCTGTTTACCATCATCATTGAAAGTAAAAGTGAAAATCCCAAATTTTGGGTTGTCTTTAGAAAAGTAATAGCGGGGACACTAGTTCTGGTGACCCGGGGATCCCCAAGAAATTCTCTTAATTTGCAGGGATTCCCCAATTTCTGTTTGGCTATGGGGCAGGAAGTGAGGGTAAAGCTCTGAAATAGGACACAGATGGCGAAAAAAATCTTACAGGGGTCATAACCCTCCCTTATTATATGCAAAAGGTAAGAAAAGTTTTGCCTATAGTTCTACTTTAAATGTACATGTGCAGAGTCCCCCTGTAAAACGTCTTGTCCCATGTTACTATACACCTTCTTCGAGGTATGTTTCATTTAGGAGGGAAAACTCTGAGCCAATGCCCTCTCCAGCATAACTCTGCCACCTCACTCCCAGTGACAAAATGGGGTCCTGTCATGCACTTAGCTCATGCGTACACATAATTAACTCCTTCTGCTCTTCCGTACCATGTGGCTAGGTATATGGGGTTTCCGTACCACGGGTTCGGTCCCAGTTACTTTAAGGAAGCCAGACCATTGAATCCCTTGCTACCAGAGGACCTGTCATCTACGGCAGGTACCACATTTTACGACCAGCTGCTATACATTCCCACCAGTTCATGGTTACCCATGGCAACTCTCCAACTCCAACTTTCTGTAGTGACCAACGCTTCATACCCAATGTGTGCTTTACAGACCCTGTTACATGTACCACCATGCACCTCTCGAATAACTATAGTATGCTGCCATGTTGGTGTCAGCAAAAGGGAAAATTGTATTAAATAATTACCATAATTTTCATTTGGAGTAACCCCTCCCCTCCTCATCGCAGCTCTGGGCTGCTCGACGGGTGACTGCCCTGCAGAGTGTTATAGTGATTGGAACTATTATGAGATTTCAGGATCTTAAATCTAAATACGCCCTTCCTATCCATGTGTTTATTAGATTTCTACAACTAAGACACATGCTCAAAGCCAAGTTCCCATTACCTATTACTATGGAATCAGACCCAATAGAATTTGCCTCGAGTGTGATGGGATAGCTGCTATCCTCAGTTTGCCTGAGACTTTCACTTGCTCATGCTCCTAGCTTTGACACAGTCTTTCCAGAGAGGGAAAATTAACTTACCTGATCTTACTAAGGACTGGGATTACTGTGTCTCTACATACGTTACATACATGATCTCAGAGAAGGACAGATTTATTCAACTAAAGTTCCTTCACAGCTTATTACACCCCTCAATGACGTGCCATGGATCTTCCTTCATATGATCTGGTCCTGCCATTTGATCAAACCCTACTTGGGTTAAGTAGTTGAGGTGCACAATGGCATTGTCAAATCGACTTGCAACTTGACCTGTTACTTTTATTACTGGGTGTAATTGAACATGTACTAGTAGGTCACTATGTCAAATTGTTTCTATTCCATGTGACCTTTTATGCCAATCCTACTTCATTGGAAACTTTGCAATCCTCCCACCTTGTCTGCCTGTTGATAGGATGCTGCCACTGTATAAACTTACCTATGAAAGATGGAATTGCCCGAAAAAATGTGACAAAATCTGGGTCTACCTTGATTGATACTCAAGGTCATTCATGATTATTGATGTTATACGCCCCCCCCCCCCCCCCTTACACACACACACACACACACACACACACACACACACACTTTTTTTTTATCTCTCTCATCCCTCTCTGATTCCTTCTCCTACTTGTCTCCTCTTCTGGTACATCCCTAATGTGATGGAAGAAACTTCTTCACCCTTATGCATCTTAGAGAGTGTGTGCATCTATAACAGTGTTGGTGATTCATGTCTGATACTCTTCCATGTATTGTGCATGTCTTGTGTCCTCTGTAAGACATAACAGCAGCTACATTTTACATATGACTCTGTGAAATGAGGATGTTTTGCAATATACATTTCTGCTGTTGTGTCTATATAAACAATATGCATATTTAAAATCATTTTTATCTACTTGTAAAAAATTTTTTTATTTAAATAGGTTAGGTGGCTGGAGATAGGGCCAGAGCTCTGTCCTGTGTATGCTGCCATGGACTGGTATCATGAAAGGAAAACTACACTAAGTATTTGTTACAATTTTTCATTTTCATAACTCGACACAGTATCATAGCATTACAAAAAAATATGTTCCAATCTGTTTTGAATTGATGTCATGTACGTAAATAACTGTTTTGTTTTTTAAGCATTACTTCCACTTCTATTTTAGGCTTAAACCCTCTTGTATATGCAGAGATGACAGTGCTATATCAGTGATCTATTGCTGCAGAAAATGGCAGAACAAAGCTGCATTAGCTTTATCCAAGCCTCTGTACTGGCAAAGTACCATGACATCACATGTGCAGAAGCTTAGCACTTGACCCAGGAACCAAGGCTATCGCTGACAGCGTTCCAGTGCTAACACCAGATAGGAATCAAAAAATCCCAATGCCATTTTAAAATGACAATGGGGCAAATATACACTGACATAGTACCTTATTAAAAGAGCATTTGGTACTCAAATAGTAAATTATTTTTTTATTAATACATAAGTTTAAAAACAAATGTTTAGCTTTAATGTACCATATCTGGCTTTCTTGTTTTATTGCACTAACTAGTGTTTAGACTGGGTTTCTTAAACTACCTTCTCACTGTAAAGTGCGCACATAAAAATTTAGGATGTTTTCATACAAGGTTACAAAGACCAGCAGATGTAATAAATGTGGCTATAAGTACAGCCAATGGGTTAATCCCTATGAATGTTTTTAAAAATGATAAATTACATAGCTTATATCCTTTCCAGCTCTTAAAACTTCTTTGCCAAAAGATTTCCAGTAAGTAGTAGATGTAACCTAAAATTGCCTTTGAATCATGAAGCATATAAACTGTTCATACGGGTTAGCATGGTGAAAGCATTAGACGGCCAAAACGTGGTGCTGCTGCATATTTTCTTCCACATTTGTTCTCATCTGGGAGCAAAATGTTGTTTACACCCACATGCAGCTTGAATCATAATGTATTTGCTTTATTTTGCATCACACTCTGTTATTATGTTTAGAATGATCTTTTCAGTGAAATTTATTCCTGGAATCTGTATTTTTCTCTTACTAATTGTGGGAATATATAACTTTGTCACAGTTTTATGTAACGGCCACAGGATTTTTTTGGTCAATTAATTTTTGGGTGCTGACAGAACCTGCAGCTCACCTAAATATATCTAACACTAAAGCACCCTAACATTTAATCCTTCCCCTGTCTGAACCCTTAAAACTGAATCCTACTCCCAACACTTAAAGCAGTTCTTCACTTTGTTTAAAAAAATGAAAACGTCAGCAGCTACAAATACTGCAGCTGCTAACTTTACATAAAAAGACACTTACCTGTTCAAGTATCCAGTGCCATCCTCACCTGGGCTGGTACTTCACTGGTCTTTTGGTCCTCGGCACCAGCATGTTTAGTGTGGGAAAGCAGCTGTGACTCCTTGTAGGTTCACAGCCAGCTTCCCACTGCACATGTGCGAGCTGCATAGTGATGTGTGCATGGTCCACAGCCCCCAGAAGTGGGGGTGGGTACCTACCAAAACCAGCTATCTCCCCCCAAAAAGATTACAATCTTGTTACACACCTTTCTGGATTCCCTGCATGCTATGCAGCTCCCCCTCTGCTGTTTACTTTCAATTTCTAAGGACTACATATCCCATGGTATCTTGCTGCATACAAGCAATGATTCCTGTACTGACTCACAAAACTCCTCCTCTCAGCACCTCTGTAGTTTAGAAAATAGACTTTGTGAAATGTGTGACACAGCAGTGTCTATTCACAGGGCATAGTGAATACATGTCACAGAATTCAAAGGAAGTAAATGAGTGGGGATTGTCACAAAGTAAATTTACACTCAAGATCAAAAATGGCTAGATTTGATTTTCAAGATTTGTCCTCCATAAACTCCAGTGGGGTGCGGTTTTTGGTTTGCAATTTTCTGACTTTATGATGAGTTCAAGGAATTCCCAGTGAAAATGTACTCATTCCTACTCACCAGATGCACATCCTTAATTACTCAGGTAACAATCCTGATGTAACACACAGCCCAATGCAAGGTCCAGAAATAAAGCTAGCTGGTGTTTTTTCTGCTTATACTGTAGCAGTTCCTGTTCTCTTAAGGCCTACTGCTACCGCCTTTACTGAGGGAATCACATGTGCTGACCTTATAAACCAGGCAGCGGTTATTACCGGAGAGACGGTAGTAGAAAGAGTATTTACAGCCATAATGTAAGTAGTTTCACTCCAAACAAGGAGGCACAGGTACACAGCACAGTCACTTCTGATTTAAGCAGTAATTGTTTTCGTCAGCACTATAGGCTCTTTCCACTGACTGACAGTATTAACCCAAACACACAATGCATATCGGTAGATGCTGATATTCACACACGTTACCCGGTGACAACGGTATTCCTTCAGCAGATGGATAAAGGCATCTGATACACTTGTCCCTCCCTCACACTGAGGACAGCGGTTTTATTATACGCAATGGGGAGTCTTTCATCCGACCAGGATTTCTGATTCAGGGCTCCATAGGAACACTGAGCTATCACTTACAGGCTGGAACACTCTCCCTATCTTCTCCTAACTCTCCCTCAGAAGTGGATCTCTGTCCCTGTCTATACACACACGTGTTCTGTTCTCAACGTGGCTGGGCTTTCCTATATGAGATATCCACCCAAAAATGGCCGACCAAATCTCCAGAGATTTGCTTGTCCTATCAGGACACCAGTCTTCTCCAAAATGGTGCTGGAGACAATTATAGAAGCCAAACAGCTCTGAACATATGTACACATAAACATATCAAATCAGCTGGAAAGTGACTATATATATTTGCTAACCCACTTCCTCTTGCAGCCAGCTAGGCTGCTCTGCACTACAGCTGCCTACATACAGGCTCTTCTTGTGTAGTGTAATAACTGACAACTGTCTACTGACAGCTCACATCCCAAAGACAGGTCACACCTGACAAAAATCAGCAGCAGTTTTCTAGATGGAAAACTTCCATATTCCTTTCATTAATTAGGTGCAGACCATACACTAGTTTCTATTGCACTCTGAAACAGAAACTTGCACAGATGACTCAAATAGACCTGAAAGAGGGCTATCTGCTTACCTATTGTGGCACATGCCCTGGCAGAGAACTTAATTCATATCCTGGTAGGTCTCCACTTTTGATTCTTAGCTCTGGTAACCCCAGCACCAACCTTAAGTCACTTTCCTCAACAACTTCTTTATCGGTAAAGTGGAATTCCAGCTTACACTTAGCTAGATTTAAAACTGTCCCCTCCTAACAACTATGCTAACTAACCCGTGTAAGAAAGATGTACACACTTACCTTTTTTTTCAGGCCCCTCCAGTCAGGTCACATGATCTGGCTCCATTGTGTCTGCCAGCGCGGCTTCAGGGAAGAGGAGGGAGCACCTAAAATGATTGGGCCATTGTAGCTTATGGGTGACGTCACTGCTCAAGGCTTAACAAAATGTTGCCAGTGCACTCTCTCTTCTCGCCTGCAGCTGCTGCTGCCTGGCACAGGAAAAATTGTGTGATTGGAGCAGCCTGAAAATAGAGTGATATACACATCTTTCTTGCACAGGTAAGTTAGCTTAGGTGCTAGGATGGGGGGGGGGGGTGGGGGGGTACAGTTTTAAACTGGAGTTCCATTTTAAGACAACATAATTCACTGCTTGAGTTCCTAGGAGCTCTCAAGTAAAGTGTTTTGAAAGGTGTCTTCTTAAGTTGAAGTATGCCACAGTAGTAGTCATCTGGTTTTCAGAGGCCCGACCCATACTGACATGAATAGATGGAAATATAATAGCATTTAGTTACACTCTTCTACCTTATCTTTCTACCTTTAACAATAAATGCCACTTGCACTGTACCTTATGATCCACTGCACCCGGCCAGTAGTGCTATTATATATAGTGCCAATTCAAGTCAAAGGGGGTTAGTTACTAAAACTGGAGAGTGCAAAATTTGGTGCAGTTCTGCAAAGAAACCAATCAACCTCCAGGTTATATTGCCAAACCTTTATTGAACAAGCTGAAGTTAGAAGCTGATTGGCTACCGTGTACAGCTGCACCAGATTCTGAGTGCACCAGCTTTAGTAAATCTCCTCCAAAGTGTTTATTTCTACAGTCTGCAGCTTTTAAACTAGATGAGTATATTCACATAATTGTGCCACTAGGTCTTCTTTGTTTAAAACACGTTCTTGTCAGAGTTAACATTACTAAAAGTATTTCAGTTATGCTGAGTCTCATAAAAATCAACAGTATATTTTCCCTGTCAAGAAATGTGATGATGTTCTACATCAAGATTATTTCCAGATTTTAAAATGAATATATTCTGGCCCATAAAGCTACATAAACCAGCTAAAACTGACTGTATTCTATGAAGTAATAAAAACTGTGAAAATTGTACTCTCTTCAATAAACTTAACTTTCTTCAATGACTAAGTAGTGTAGTATATTTAATTTAAAGTGTTTGTGAACACTGGACTCTGAAGCCATATAGTCAGAAAATAGCATTTGGAAATTATAGTCATTATAAAACATTATTTACACAATTGTAATGCTTTCTTTTCTAACTGTGTGACCAATCTGGCTCTTTTACTTTGGCTCTTTTTACTTTGAAACACAAGAAGAGGTATAATAGGAAATCCCTTCCTTGACGGTTGTCACCAGAATGTGTCAGCATTAAAAGATCTCCCCTAATTTTCTGTTCCAGGGATAACTTGTTTCTAATCCACCGAGCCTCTAAAAAGCGATCTGCATTTGGATTGCTTTTCAGAGGCATTTGGCAGGTGGGGAGGAGGTGATGTGATGTTTCCTCATCAGCTGTTTTAATCCCATAATTTCTACACCTACATATGACAACCAAGTACATTGCATGTGGTAATGAGGCAGTTGTAGCTCTTTCGCATTCACTTAAATTAGTTGCATTCAGAGGGCTTGCTACCCACTGAATGCAACAAAAGAGAACGTTTTTGCCATGGGTGTGAAGCAAAGCATCATGGTGGCATGTGAACAACTCATTTTGCAGCTTTTGCCGCTTAAAAGGGGGGGGGGGTGGCTGGAGAGCGCTAAAAACACAGTTCAACCACATATTTTTTAACACTTCCCTAAAGATTTGAGATGCTTCCGATAGCAAGAGGTGGGGTTAGATTGTTGAAGTTCATAAGTAGAATAGATCCCAGAGTTGACAGGATATTTCAGCATTATAATACTCTCTAGTCATAATAATATTATCTTATCAGCAACTTTCACAGTAACATCCTTCCTACAATCTATTTTGGAAATACATTTACAGAGTAGCCAATTCAGGAGTTATATGCAATTGCAATTTAGTTCATTTTGTGTCTGTCATTATTCTAAAATCTATGCAAAGAAACTGTAATTTTATAGCTAAGGCTTGGTTATTAGCTAGCTACAGCATATGTACACATATTTATTTAATTATCTTAGAGTTACACATGTATGTAATGGACCAGGTATATTAACCAAATGGAGAAAAAGATATGTATTGGACAATTGCCAGAAAATTGTCCCTTTGTGCCAAATTTAAAATGCATAGAGTTTTTCTTATAAATTGAAAGAAGGTTCTTTGAGGCTTACCATCCAAAAGAACTGTTAACCTGCAATTCTGATCCTGCTGCACATTGCAAAACATGCTTCCACCATTTTGAGAACTACAATACTTGAATTGCATGCAGCACATTGGCTGCGGGGGACCCCACAGACATAGGAGGCGGTAAATTCTCAAAACGAAAGACAGGAATATTTAAACATGAGAAAAATGTATAGAAAAGTGGTTTTACATTATGATGGTAGAGCACTAGAAAACTGTTGTCATTAAATAAAACAGACTTATAGTTGCCCATAGATATTAGATTGCAGAAAACCCAATGAAAATATTATATATATATATATATTACCATTTGTTTGGGCCTGAGTGCAAGGCAAATACCTTCCCTTTTTTACACATGCTAGATCTCTAGATTAAGGGCACACTGTGTAAATCAAGGCTTTAGGTGGGTTCTAGAGCTCTAAAATCCCCTTCACATGCCACAATTCAGAGTAAGGGTCTGTCAGCATGATCTTTGAACCTTTGAAGAGTAAATGGGCACTTGGTCAAGATTGGAAGGCATGTCTATGCACCTTGGGTAGTAAAGTGTTTCTTATTTGTGTTGAGACTGCTGCTGGCATGAAAAATGGAAATAATTCCAGCAGTATATTACATTATGATTACCATTCATCCCTGCTTGCCAGAACAGTGCCAGTTTTTAGGGGCCTGTTCCTGACAAACAAATGCCCCCCTCATGTCTCCTGCGCACTTCATGTGCAGAAACTGTGTATTGTCACAGTGAAGGAAAGAAGTACTGTGCTCCCCTCCCCTCTGGGATCCTCCCTGCTCCCTTATCCTCTACTCTCCTGGAAGTTTGGGAGCACTTTGGGGCACCCTCCCACCTGCTGGGAATCCTTTCCCCAGCTCTCATGGCTTAGCATGAACTGGTCAAGAAGCTCCAGCACTGGAGGATGCCAAGCCACCAGCAAGTAATGGAGGGGCAGCTGAGACACAAGACAAGAGAGAAAATAGGCCTGGCAAATCTGCCTCTGAATTAAGTGCAAGCTGAATCTAAAGAATGACAGGCACAGTGTGAGTGAGTGGGACCATGATAGAAAGGGCATAACATAAATGGGGCACATAGACTTCCTAGGATTACAGGATACAGTCCTGGTCACTAGCCATATTATTTAACTAGGGCACAGGTGGCAGTTGGCAATAGAATTGACTGGGGACAATGGTAGCAGGGCATAACCTACATGAGGCATTAAGACTGCAAGGGTGCCTTGCTATGGCTAAACCAATGCTTTAAAAAAAATAAAAAGATACAATTAAAAAGCACAACACAGCAAATTGCAAAAGTGCTTAGCACTTTTCTTCTGAATGGATTAAAAAGGTACATAAAAAAATGCTGGACACCAGTCAAATTTATGTGAACTGCCTCTCTTGAACTCTTCCAATTATTGTGTTAAGCAGTGAGAACTCAGTGGGACACTACTAGCTCAAACCATGTATTTTATGAATTGGCTGTAAATTGCAGTCCACAATGCTATCAATCGTCGCAGTATGTATGTAAGACCACTGCCACTGTATTAGACCAGGGCTGCCATCCACATCAGTGATGTCATCTTCCATCTAATTCTTGTGGGTCCTAAAAGACACGATCATCTGTACTAAAACCAATTAATCAAGGTCAATGACAAAAATGCATTGGTGGTCAGTAGGAAGAATGCAGACTTTATGGTGGTCAGAATGCCACACTTACAGATAGCTAAAAAGAGCTTTGGTGTCATGCTGCTGGCTTTGCCAAGCTGCACTGGTACTGGAACTATGCAAGCAAGATCAAATCAGATGCCAATCTGCCACAGCTCAAGGAACTCCTAGCAACCTCTGGAGAAAACCCAGGGTTCCATAGAATCCTGATTGAGAATGGCTGAACTAGAAGTTTATGTGCCACTATGCACAAATTCAAACCCATCCATGACTGCTAATTTGTTCTTTGATTGAGGATGTAACCGGCATTGAAGTATTAATACAACTCTAGTTGTAATGCCATGTAAAAAGTGTCACCTTAAATATTAAATCTTTTTTTTTAAATGGCATGACCTTCCATATAGTATTTTCTTGATCCCAAAACACCTGATGACTTTTCATTTTTTTTTCTACAGTGAAAACACACACTTTAACAAGCTTATACAAAAGTGCAAGAAACACTGCTTTCCAAGAGCTAAGACAGGTTAATTAAGCACAAACTCTTACAGGAAGGAGACCTACTTACAGGAGACCTACTTACAATATATGACCTGCACTAATCAAAACAACATGTCATAGAGATGATAATAAGAGGATATTAGATAATTCACACAACCCTCTTTGTGTGGTAAAAATGTGGCGGATGTGACATATAAAGGAAATGCTTTTGAAAGCAGTAAAATAACAGTGTGGTATTCTAATTCAGTTCTTCTATCTGTATTTTCTCTGAATGGAGCCCAGAGAGGGGAATGGAATGTACTTTGTGCAAGTGAATGAAAACAGAGCTGACTGATCTACTTCATAGACAGAAAATGCATGATTTTCCCAAGGCAGTTAGATAAGCTGCAGGAAAGCCCTTGAGTTTAAAAAAATACATGAGATTTACTGTAAATGATATATATCGTTCTTATGGAATAGAGTCTTATGTTTCTATCCAAAGACTTTTCTGTTGTAATTTATGTCAAGAATTGGAAATCAGGATAACCTGTGTATGGGCTTTTGCAGTTGGGTACTTTTCTGTGAATTTGTCATTCTGAAATTTGCGTTTTGCTTTGTCAATGTGCACTCATGTACACTGCCGGATACGCTCATGTAGGGTGCAGTGAACCATTTTTTAGGGTTGATTTATTAAATCTGAATAAAAGAGTCTGGTCTTAAAGTTTAACAGCCTGCTCAACTATATATCTATATATGTACTGTATATGCTGTATACGAGTGGTCTCCAAACTGCAGCTTGCGGGCCGGATGCGTTCCTTCCCTTGCCTTTTTCTGGCCCATGGGACACTGTTACACCCACTGATACAAGGTACTATTCCTCCCAATGACACCAACAATGTACCAACAATCCTTTCTCTGACACCAACATTGGGACATATTACCTGCAATGGACACAAACAATCAGGCACTACCCCCCCGCGACACCAACAATGGGGCAAAATTCCTCCTCCTACTAAACACATGCACAATGTATTTTTTTTCTCACATTGACCAACAAGCCTGAAGCATTGTCTACTCCCACTGATGCTGGGACATTTTTTACTCCCACTGGCTACAACCCCCCCCCCCTCACTCCAAAGTCTGAAGCACAGTAATTCGGTGCTTTGTTTTGAAAGTTTGGAGACTCCTGCTCTATACAGAATCATAATTGGACTCTTCACTATCCATGGAACAATGAGAGTCAGTATTGAAACACCTGAAAATTCTCCACGTGCCCAGCTGTACATGAACATACTAGGTAATAAAGAACTGTTAGTAAACTACTGGTAACTACTGGTAGTAAACTTCAATTAATTCTCTACAAGTGGCAAATCTTCACCACTTTATTGACATAATGGTGTCCAACTTGATTCCTTAACCCACGTCAGCTCCAGAAGGTTTACCCCCCTTCATGACCAGGCATTTTTTTGCGATACTGCCCTGCATTACTTTAACTGATAATTGCACAGTCATGCGACCCTGTACCCAAATAAAATGTTTGTCAAAAACAATATTTTTGCTAAATTGTAAACTCCTTCCTGTGTCTTACTGGGTTGTCTGTCTCTGTCTGTATACCAGGGAGTCTCTGAAGCGTTCTGAGAAATTTAGCAATGGCTAATGTAAGGCCTTGTTTCAAAATCAAAGAAAGCTTGTATTTTGTTCAACCGAGGTACATTAATGGGATATTGGTACATAGATGAGCTGGATTTTAGAAACAAAAGTGAACTTAGCCTTTAAAGCTGAACTCTAGCCTTGCCTTCAATCTTGCACAGTTGTACAGGATCCACTCCTGTACAAAAAATAGCTTATTCCAATTTCACTGCTTCTTACAATGTGAGTTAGAAGTTGCAGCATGTGAGCATGTGAGTTTGAGCCCACCTCATTTCCAACTGCAGAATGTACAGCATTATCTAACACTTCCTTGCTCAGCTTTAGTGTTTTTAACATGATTGTAAGCAGGTGCCACTGTGTCAGTTTATTAGAGCATAGGAGTAAGTCATCAATCGTAAAATCACGTATTTACCTCCTTATTTGGGAAGTAAACTTCTGCCAGTAAGGAAGCTTGTCAGAGGATGGTATGTCTTCTGTACAGGAAGTCTGTGGCCAAAGATGCAAACTTCTAGGGGCCAGCCCATGTTATCAGTGCATAATTGTGGCCTTCTGTATTGCTGAAGATTTTTTTGTGCCTGTGCCATTAGGTGCCCCGCCTTTAAAACCTGTACCTTGGGGAGAGTGGGAGCTGGAATTATTTTCCAATGAGAAGTTGTCTGTGCACCTGTGCCCCATTTTGTCTTGGCACAGGTACATTGACGACATTTTTTTTTTCTTTTGAACTGTATCTGAGTTGTACTTGAAATCCTTTGTCGATATTCTTAGTAAGAACCCAAATAACCTATATTTTATAATGGAGGTGGATAAATATAATCAAACTTTCCTTGAGATATGAATTACCAAGGAACCAAGTGTTCGGATCTCTGTGGAATTATTTCGCAAACCCACATCTGGCAACAGCATTTTACATACTGAAAGATTTTATCACCCGTTCCTTGTACATGGAATACCAATTGAACAATATCAAGTTTCTAGAAATTGTTCCAATGTTTCCATCAAAAACATTGGCATTGTCTTATGGATGATACCATTATTCTGAAGTCCATTCCACCTTTATTTTTCATTGCATTTAGAAGAGCCAGATTTACAGTACACTTTACTAGTACACAGCCATTACCAAAAACACTGATTGCTGTACTGTCAACTTATGGGAACATATAAGTGTATCTCTTATACTATGAGTAAGTATATTTATGCCAGCAATGTAATTCAGGTATCTATTGGTTAGAGATCACATTTGACACACTTTGTAAATTGTAACACAGAGGGTGTTTTTCATCTCCTGGTCTGCGGTTGTCATAGATTTTATGTAGGAAAGAAGAAATTGCCTATGGAAAGCTCCTTTCTTCACCACAGTTTAAACTGGTATCACGGCTAGTCGCATATGGAACTTTTTAAACTTGATTTTTGTATCACAATTATTTCGTGTTTTTTTTATTTTGGAACTTCTTGATCATCTTGGGATTGGGATATTTACAACTTACCCCAGATAATTTTATTGATTTCTCTGGAGATAGCGAGTGAGTTTGGGGTGGAGGAACTTGACTGTTAAATCCTGACCTCAACCCGATAGAACACCTTTGGGATGAATTCTATCCCAGAGACTGCAAGCCAGGCCTTCTTGCCCAACATCAGT
This sequence comes from Lithobates pipiens, assembly GCF_037356315.1. Classification (NCBI taxonomy): domain Eukaryota; kingdom Metazoa; phylum Chordata; class Amphibia; order Anura; family Ranidae; genus Lithobates; species Lithobates pipiens. The sequence continues at coordinate 419,035,519 of NW_027507764.1, forward strand.
GCCTGACCTCACAAATGTGTTTTGGAAAGAATGGCCAAACATTGCCATAGACACACTCCTAAACCTTGTGGACAGCCCCCCAGAAGAGTTGAAGCTGTTATAGCTGCAAAGGGTGGGCCAACTCAATATTGAACCCTACAGACTAAGACTGGGATGCCATTAAATTTCATGTGCATGTAAAGATGTCCCAATACTTTTGGTAATATAGTTTATCTGATTGGATAGCTGTATGTCCCACAGCAATACTCCCCATACCCAGGCTATGATTGACATCTCTTATACCCCCTTTGGGGTTTTTACACAAAGGACATGAGTCTGATGATTAGTTTCATGAAGGAGGAGTCATTGAATATGACTCAAGATGGAGACTGGATATAGGCTTTTATTTCAGGATATATAATTCCTTGGCATACAAAGATTATTATGGTATTCCTTTAGGCCGCGTACACACGCACGGACTGTTCGCCCAACTTTGTCCGTCCAACAGTTTCGGCAAACAGTCCGCTCAAACTTAGCATGGCCACACACGACGGACGAACAGTTTGCTGAAACCGTGCGCGATGACGTGAACGGCACGTACGACGGGACGAAAAATACGACGTCCTATACACTGCATTATAGCTTTCGGCGTGAAAATCCTTTCTGAGCATGCGCGCAACTTTGTTTGACGAACAAGCCTACACACGAGCGGACTGTTCGCTGAAACAAGGTTTCAGCGGACAGTTTTACGGAATTTCCGAAAAACCTTGTCCGTCCAACTGTCCGCTGAAACTGTCCGCTGAAAGCCCACACACGAGCGGACTGTCCGCCCAAACACTGTTCAGCGGACAAAGTTGGACGAACAGTCCGCCCGTGTGTACGCGGCCTAAGAATTTGTGCCTGATCTTTGTTTGTTTCTTTAAACACCAGTCTCATGTGTTGCTGGGGGATTTAAATGTTTTTATGTTTGTGAGTCTACAGAGGAAATATAAGTCCTCCAAATTTCTAAAGTCTTTTGATACCTACCAATTATAAAAGTATTTTTTTATTAAAGATTGTGTGTTTAAATTAATTGATAACGCTTGTGTGCAAATATAAGCCTTTCAACATTTGGTCAAATATTGTAATAGTGAGGTTTTTGAACACAATAGGAAACTTTCTTAGATTATTGACTTTGAACTTGGTTGTGCAGGCATTTGTGCTTCCCATCTACTATTTATTGTGTCACTTTTCGCTGCTGGCTTTGCGGCAGAATTCAATAGAAAATCTAAGAAAACTACTGTCGCCTGATCCCTCTGCACCATAGCCACACACAAGTCACACCCACATGCCACTTTCCTTAATTGCATTTATTATTATTATTATTATTATTATTATTATTATACAGGATTTATATAGCGCCAACAGTTTGTGCAGCGCTTTACAATATGAGGGCAGAAAGTACAGTTAGGCCCCATTCACACCTGGGCGTAGTGCTTTCAGGCAGAAAATCGTGTGATTTTACAGCGATTTTACATTGAATTCGTGGCGTTTTTGCTGCAATTTTGTGGCATTTCTTACGTTTTTTTGCCACGATTTTGTGCAGGGCAAAAGGTCACCATGGTAAAAAGAAGAAAAACGCCCAAATCTGCCCGATTTAAGCGACAAAAAATGGTCCAGAACTTGTTTGAGTTTCAGGCGTTCAACTTCAGGCAACTTGGAGTGGAGCTGTGAACCATCTCCATTGAGAATAATAGATTTTTTTCCCCTGCAGCATTTTATAGCTTCAGGCTTCAAGCTATAAAATGCTCAGGTGTGAATGGGGCCTTACAATACAAATCAATACAGGAGGAATCATCTCCCAAAGGGGTTACCTTGCGGGCAAGCTCCCGAGACGGTCCATAGAGGCCGAATGCAGGACTCGGCCCCGCCCCCCGGCGCCCACGTCATTGGATTTGATTGACAGCAGCGGGACCCAATGGCTGTGCTGCTATCAATCTGTCCAATCAAGAGCTGGGAACCTATGGAGAGAGGGATGGCGGGGATGCGCTGAGAGAAATTTAGGGCTCAGGTAAGTGAAACGAGGGGGCTAGGGGGCCGGTGACTGCAAGATGTTTTTTCACCTTAATGCATAGGATGCATTAAAGCGGAGGTCCACCCTAAAGTGGACCTTCCGCTCATCGGAACCCTCCCCCCCTCCGGCGCCACAATTGCCACCTTTTAGGGGGGAGGGGGGTGCATGTACCTGTACAGTACAGGTATCTGCACCCACTTCCGGGATAGCTCTCTGCGGAAAGGGGCGTACATTACGCCCCTTTCCGAAAGTCCCCCGCTGCCTGCTGGGAAACACACAGATCCCAGAGGCAGCAGGTCCATTCTTATTGCGCAGCGCGACGCGCGCATGCGCAGTAGGGAACCGGGAAATGAAGCCGAAAGGCTCCACTTCCTGATTCCCATACCCAAGATGGCGGCGGCAGCACCCGAGAGACGATTGAGAGATCGGCTTCGGGTGCCGACATCGCGGGCGCGCTGGACAGGTAAGTGTCACTATTTTAAAAGTCAGCAGCTGCAGTATTTGTAGCTGCTGGCTTTAAAAAAAAAGAAAAAACGCGGACTCCCGGCGGACTCCCGCTTTAAGGTGAAAAAACACAAGCCTTTACAACCCATTTAAGCTGTGTAGCATGGATGGGGAATCTGTTAGATTTTTTTTAACATTCAGACTACAGGTGGAATAGAAAAGATCTGTATGTCTATGGCCAGCTGAGGTGTGATCTATGTTATTGCTTTCAGACTCCTATAACCAACCAGGTATTTACGACTCATAGACAACATACCTCAGCATTAAAGCCTTGACATCTATTTGATTTGTAATTGATCATTTTCCCTAGTGTGTGCCATGGAAGAATACATACAGGGAAGGCTGACCGAGCATTTGGGTCACCTGACCTCAAAATAAACTGTACTTAGATTCCCTCTTGTTAGGGGCACTTCAGGATACAGTTCTAGACGGATGACATACTCTCCGGAGACAATGTTATGTAGAAAGATTAAATAAATTCAACATGTATTTCTTGGCAGATAAAAAAATGCCGAAGGTACACAGGGCAAATATGTTTTACATTAATATATTAACATTGCAAGTAATTTATACTATTCAGTTGTTGACTATGGTCATAAAGAAATATTTTGTAGATATGTAGCTATCTCAAAGCAACAAGTGGGAAACCATAAGGAAAATGAAATGGAAAAACCTGTTTATTAGGTTTGTACATGACTAAGAGATCTGCAAGTCAAGGACTGCATGTAAGCCTGTGTGCAGAATTTTGTGAAGCATTAATGTGTTGAGCTGCAAAAGTGTACATCTTTTTTACTCTTAAAAGGCCATCAGTCCCCAACACAAATCCTTAGGGGCCATTTAGATTGGGATGTTATGGTAAAACACACAAATACTGTGGTGGGCTTCTATTCATTGTGAATAACACCCTAATGCACTGTATAGTAGTGGTCAATGAACATGGTATATGATGTGCTGTTTTGCAACGTAAAAAAAAAAGTATATTTCTAACTTTCTATGTGTCAAGGTACTTTGCCAGCCCAGCCAGTGGAACTAAACTAACACTCCAAAGACATGTTGGTAGATTAATTTGCACCTGTCTAAAGAGGCCTTAGTATGTGTATCTATGAATGTGAGTTAGGAACCTTAGATTGTAAGCTCCTTAAGGGACTGATGTGAATGCATAATACATATGTAAAGAGCTGCATAATTTGATGGTGCTATATAAGTACCTGTAATATATAAATAATATATACTCTCTTAATTAACATTACTATGTTTAATCCTTATGCCACTAGCCGTATTAAATAGATAGGAAGCCATATTTTATATTTCTATATACAGGCATACCCCACTTTTCGTTTCCAATATTTTTTATTCAGAAATACAAGTTCGATATCTGTCATTGTTAATACAAAGAGAAAAAAAAACTTATTGTACATGTGCGAATCTTTGAAGGTCATTTACAGAGTAATTGAACCACAACATACAAGTGACTGCGTTTTGCCTTATTCAGTGTGGGGGTCAAAATTACCACCAACTTTCCCCCCAATAGCTGACCTTCGACTTAGGCTCCAGGGCCCCATACCCCACTTTTAAGTACACAATGGGATTTATTTACTAAAGCTGGAAAGTGCAAAATCAGGCTCACTTCTGCATAGAAACCAATGAGCTTCTAACCCCAGCTTGTTCCATTAAACTTCGGTCATAAAACCCGGAAGCTCATTGGTTTCTATGCAGAAGTGAGCCTGATTTTGCACTTTCCAGCTTTAGTAAATAAATCCCATTGTGTACTTAAAAGTGGAGTATGCCTGTACTGTAATATATATATATATATATATATATATATATACATATATATATATATATATATATATATATATATATATATATATATATATATATATATATATATATATATATATATATTCTTGTTTTAACCTTTTTTAACATTTCTTCAGCTGCTTTCTGTTTTCTGGCCTAAGCCAAAATGATGTCACACATCCCAGGGGTCTTCATGAATAATTTTCTTTCATCTGGAGGAGGGGCATTCTCAGCTAAGCAGAACCCTCCTGCCTGCATGTCTGAGATAAGGACAGATGGATACCAAGAAGTAAATGCTACATGAATCATCTGCCCTTACTCAATATGGTTGAGGCTAGAATTACTAAGGGGGGGTCAAAGTGATTTCCCAGCTAGATAAAGCATGGAGACGTGGATGGATAAATGAGTGGGGGAGTTTGCTGTGAATGTTTAAAATAAATTAAATAGCGTTTTTGATTTGGTGCTCAGATGCAGTGTAGTTCCACTTTAAGCTGTTTTTTAGACTTAATTGGCTACAGATCTTATGCCACATGTGGCTTGAATACGACCTGGTTTTTCATATCTCACCACACAATTTTTGTTAAAGTTGGACTTCTTATTAATAAAACACTTTAGTGGTTATTGATCCACTAAATACAGACCAGCTGTTTAGTATATTATCATTTGTACATGTTGCTATTATCATTTATCCAGTTATTTTTAAGCTGTTTCTAATACGTATAGAATGCTCACAGCTGCAAAGCTGCTTTAACTCAGAGTCCTCGTTCCTGGCTTTGTCAACGTAAATGATAATGCAGTTCTCATAGAACACACAAGCAGACAGCATTCATCTGGTGAAGAAGCTCATAATCCATGTGTAACTCTGCACAAGACACATTCTTTAGCAGTTCAGAATTTTATTTAAAAAACATCCTGGATAGCGTTCAAGGATGTTATAGAGCACAGAGTGACCATATTTAATACCCTACACGTAAATGTACAAAATTATTTTACTACTACTAGCACTTTAAAGGACTTGTAAAGTCTTGAAGTTTTTCACCTTAATGCATTCTATGCATTAAGGTGAAAAACTTCTGTGCTGCAGCTGTGTCCCAGAGCCACCCTTTTTCTTAGCTTAACCCGATCGTTCCATCGATGAGCACGAGCCCACCAGCTCCAGCGGCTGCCTCTGGTCCTCATTGTATAGATTTATAGCAGCAGAGGCCATTGGCTCCCGCTGCTGTCAATCAAATCCAGTGACATGGGAGACGGGGGCGGGGCTGAGTCCTGCTATCTGTGTCACAGCAGGACTCAGGAACGCGCCCGCATGGGTGCCTTTATGGAGTGCGGCTCTCCATGGGGGCACTCGGTAAAGAGGAGAAGCCAGGAGTGCCGCCGGTGGAACCCAAAAAAGGAGGATCGGAGGAAGCTCTGTGCAAAACCCTTGCACAGAGGAGGTAAGTATAATATGTTTTTTTTTTTTTAATACTGAACCTTTACAATCACTTTAAGTGTTAAGTAGGCCATGGATGATGAGATTTCCATTCCTGCAACCACAGGAAAGAAAATCGCAGGAAAGTCTCTTGATTCTTCCATCAGCACAGTCAGTGTTGATAGGGGAATCCCTCCTGCTGAGCTATTGTGTTCTCCAAGTGAGGGGGTGGGGGGCACGGAGAGCCGCCTCTGCCGGTAGAACACAGTGATTGTTGCTGGTGGCTATACTGGCTGGCAATGATCGCATTCTGGAAATCTGACATGCTGGTTGTACCCGAGTTGATCGATGGATCAACTCAGGTACAATCAGCCTGCCCATACGTGGATCAAATCTCGGCTGGTCTGAACCCACTGAGATACGAACCATATATGGCAAGCTTAAATCAAATTATACTTAGTACTTAGCGCTTGAATTAAAAATACATGGGATTCATTAATGATTACAGAGCTGCATTATTTGTATCTTTTAATATCTGGATAGCTTTAATGGAGCTGTGTATTAAGTAATATGTTGTTATTTATTTATTTTTTTAACACAAGCACACTAGGCACCTGAATGCAATCTGAGTTTAACTTCTGTACAACAGAGCTCAGACTGGAAGAGGCAGAAGTAGCACCAAAAATAAAAACAGTTGTGTTTCAGTGCCCATGTTATAACAACAGACATTCTGATAGGAGGAGAGTGTAAAGTGAAATGAGCTCATCAATATGTTTTCTGCTTCACTGTCCAGTCACAGGCTAAGGGAGGGACAAGGCTCCTTTGGTTTGATATATACAGTTGTGCTCATAAGTTTACATACCCTGGCAAAATTTATGATTTTTTTTGGCCATTTTTCAGAGAATATGAATGATAACACAAAAACATATCTTTCACTCATGGTTAGTGTTTGGTTGAAGCCATTTATTATCAATTAACCACTTTCAGACCGGACCATTTTGCTGGTAAATGACCAGAGGTCTTTTTACACTTTGGCACTGCGCTGCTTTAACTGGTAATTGCGCGGTCATGCAATGTTGTACCCAAACAAAATTTGCGTCCTTTTCTTCCCACAAATAGAGCTTTCTTTTGATGGTATTTGATTGCCTCTGCGATTTTTATTTTTTGCCATATAAACGTAAAAAGACCGCAAATTTTGAAAAAAAATGATATTTTCTACTTTTTGTTATTAGAAAAATCCAATAAACTCAATTTTAGTCATACATTTAGGCCAAAATGTATTCAGCCACATGTCTTTGGTAAAAAAAAAGTCAATAATTGTATATTTATTGGTTTGCGCAAAAGTTGTCACATCTACAAACTAAGGTACGTTTTCTGGAATTTACGCAGCTTTTAGTTTACGACTGCCTATCTCATTTCTTGAGGTGCTAAAATGGCAGGGCAGTACAAAACCCCCCCAAATGACCCCATTTTGGAAAGTAGACCCCCTAAGGAAATTGATAAGAGGCATGTTGAGCCCATTGAATATTTTATTTTTTTGCCTCAAGCGATTGAATAATGACAAAAAAAAATATTTTTTTTTTTTTTTACACAAAGTTGTCACTAAATGATATATTGCTCACACATGCTATGGGCGTATGTGAAATGACACCCCAAAATAAATTCTGCTGCTTCTCCTGAGTACGGGGATACCACATATGTGGGACTTTTTGGGAGCCTAGCCGCGTACGGGGCCCCGAAAACCAAGCACCGCCTTCAGGCTTTCTAAGGGCGTAAATTTTTGAGTTCACTTCTCACTACCTATCACAGTTTTGAAGGCCATAAAATGCCAAGATGGCACAAAACCCCCACAAATGACCCCATTTTAGAAAGTAGACACCCCAAGCTATTTGCTGAGAGGCATGTTGAGTTCATGGAATATTTTATATTTTGCCACAAGTTGCGGGAAAATTACAAACTTTTTTTTTTTTTTTTTTCACAAAGTTGTCACTAAATGATATATTGCTCACACATGCCATGGGCATATGTGAAATGACACCCCAAAATAAATTCTGCTGCTTCTCCTGAGTACGGGGATACCACATATGTGGGACTTTTTGGGAGCCTAGCCGCGTACGGGGCCCCGAAAACCAAGCACCGCCTTCAGGCTTTCTAAGGGCGTAAATTTTTGAGTTCACTTCTCACTACCTATTACAGTTTTGAAGGCCATAAAATGCCAAGATGGCACAAAACCCCCACAAATGACCCCATTTTAGAAAGTAGACACCCCAAGCTATTTGCTGAGAGGCATGTTGAGTCCATGGAATATTTTATATTTTGCCACAAGTTGCGGGAAAATTACAAACTTTTTTTTTTTTTTTTTTTTTTTCACAAAGTTGTCACTAAATGATATATTGCTCACGCATGCCATGGGCATATGTGAAATGACACCCCAAAATAAATTCTGCTGCTTCTCCTGAGTACGGGGATACCACATATGTGGGACTTTTTGGGAGCCTAGCCGCGTACGGGGCCCCGAAAACCAAGCACCGCCTTCAGGCTTTCTAAGGGCGTTACAGTTTTGAAGGCCATAAAATGCCAAGATGGCACAAACCCCCCCCAAATGACCCCATTTTGGAAAGTAGACACCCCTAAATTTAGGGGTACACTAGTGAGACTAGGTAATAAATGGCGGGTGCCCTGAAACTATAAAAAAATAACTAACCAACCAGCGTCACCTGTAACAGTTATATGGTGATCACTGGTGAAAGGGTTAACTAGGGGGCAATCAGGGGGCTTTATGCGGTAGTATATGGGGGTCCCTGGCGCTATAAAAAGCTGCGGCGAACCTAAATACCTACCTGCCTAACTAGCGTCACCTGTGACACTAATACAGCGATCAGAAAAACGATCGCTTATTAGGCTGGGTTCACACTGGAGCGATGCGGGAACGCCACGAATGCGCGGCGGGTTCCCGCATCGCATGCCTCCCGGCGGCAGTTCACACTGCCCTATGCGAACTGCTGGGAGTGTCAGTGAAATGTTACTGACACCCCCAGATCAGTTCGCATATCGCAGTGCGATCTGCAAACTCAGATCGCATGGTGTGAACACCCATGCGATCCGATTCTGCTGCGGGCCAAAAAAAGGGTCCCGTGCGAATTTGCGGCGGGTGCGGCGGGTGCGGCGAATGGCTGAACTCGAATCGCACAGAGATCGGATGTGATTTGCACTGCAGTGCGGTGCGAATCACATCCGTTCTCAAACCGCTGCAATGTGAACCCAGCCTTAGTGACACTGGCGACGGGGGGTGATCACGGGGTTAAACCTTTATTGGGGGGGTTAGGGGGGTACCTTAGAACTAAAGGGGGCTAACCCTAACTGCCCTAACAGTTATTAGTCACAAATGACACCCGCCGGGTGATCAGGGGGTTAAACCTTTATTAGGTAATAAATGGCGGGTGCCCTGAAACTATAAAAAAATAACTAACCAACCAGCGTCACCTGTAACAGTTATATGGTGATCACAGGTGAAAGGGTTAACTAGGGGGCAATCAGGGGGCTTTATGCGGTAGTATATGGGGGTCCCTGGCGCTATAAAAAGCTGCGGCGAACCTAAATACCTACCTGCCTAACTAGCGTCACCTGTGACACTAATACGGCGATCAGAAAAATGATCGCTTATTAGGCTGGGTTCACACTGGAGCGATGCGGAAACGCCGCGAATCCGCGGCGGGTTCCCGCATCGCATGCCTCCCGGCGGCAGTTCACACTGCCCTATGCGAACTGCTGGGAGTGTCAGTGAAATGTTACTGACACCCCCAGATCAGTTCGCATATCGCAGTGCGATCTGCAAACTCGGATCGCATGGTGTGAACACCCATGCGATCCGATTCTGCTGCGGGCCAAAAAAAGGGTCCCGTGCGAATTTGCGGCGGGTGCGGCGGGTGTGGCGGGTGCGGCGGGTGCGGCGAATGGCTGAACTCGAATCGCACAGAGATCGGATGTGATTTGCACTGCAGTGCGGTGCGAATCACATTCGTTCTCATAAACCGCTGCAATGTGAACCCAGCCTTAGTGACACTGGCGACGGGGGGTGATCACGGGGTTAAACCTTTATTGGGGGGGGTTAGGGGGGCACATTAGAACTAAAGGGGGCTAACTCTAACTGCCCTAACAGTTATTACAGTCACAAATGACACCAATGCAAAAAAAAAAAAAAAAAAAAAAAAATGACATTGGTGTCACTGTGACTGGGGGGCAGGGGTAATTGGGGGGGTGATCGGGGGGTAAAGGGGGGGTGTGAGTGTGCCTGGCATGTTCTACTGTGTGTGTAGAGTGTTGGTGCAACTCACCGATCCGCTCTCCTCCGTGTCGGAACGAAAAATACCGACACGGAGGAGAGAATACATCACTTCCTCTCCTGTGTTTACATTACAGGAGAGGAAGTGATGTCACCGGGGATTTCCATTCGTCGAAAGCGATCGCGAGGGGGTGGCCATGAATGAATGGCCGCCCCCTCATCCCGGATCGCTCTCGACGGAATGCCGACCGCCGCAGGCACCGGGGGGGGGCCCGATCGGGCCCCCCACCCGCGGGCAGGCAGGGACTTATATATACGCCCATATGCCTGCCCGTGCCATTCTGCCGACGTATTTCGTCGTGCGGCGGTCGGCAAGTGGTTAACTGTGTGATGCACAATAAGGAGGCACTTGAAGAAAGATGAGCTGCATGGTTGAGTCGCCAGAAGAAAGCTATTACTACAAATGCCACAAAGTATCCCGCTTACAATGCGCCAAACAGCACAGAGACAAGCCTCAAACCTTCTGGCACAAAGTCATTTGGAGTGATGAGACCAAAATGTAGCTTTTTGGCCACAACTATAAACGGTTCATTCGGAGAGGAGTCAACAAGGCCTATGATAAATAGTACACCATTCCTACTGTGAAACATGGAGGTGGATCGCTGATGTTTTGGGGATGTGTGATCTACAAAGGCACAGGAAATTTGGTCAAAATTGTTGGAATTATGTTAGCAAAAAATACTGGAGGAACATTTGCATTCATCAGCCAGGAAGCGGGGAATGAGACGTACTTGAACATTCTAACATGACAATGATCTAAAACACAAGGCCTGTCATTGGCTACAGCAGAATAAATTGAGGGTTCTGGAGTGGCCATCTCAGTTTCCTGACCTCAATATCATTGATCCACTCTGGGGAGATCTTAAATGTGCAGTTCATGCAAGACAGCCCAAGAATTTACAGGATCTGAAGGCTTTTTGCTGAAAGGAATGGGTAACTTTACCATCTGAGAAGATAAAGAGCCTCATCCATAAATACCACAAAATACTTCAAGCTGTCATTGATGTTAAAGGGGGCAATATACGGTATTAAGAACTGGGGTATGTAAACTTTTGATCAGGGTAATTTGGGTAGTTTCTGTTGCCATTATGATTTTAAAAAGAGTAAACACAGTTGATTGATAATAAATTGCTTCAACCAAACACTAACCATGAGTGAAAGAAAAGTTTTTGTGTTATCATTCATATTCTCTGAAAAATAGTCAAAAAATGATAAATTCTGCCAGGGTATGTAAACTTATGAGCATGACTGTAGATCTCTATAAAATTTACCATTTGAATATCAAAAGTTTTATACTATATTACCTGTAAATTATTAATGTATTCCTCTAAAATCATTCATTTTAATGAAAAACCAGTATAAAGAAAGATCGGTGATAAAAAAAAAAAAAACATGTTTTTAACCAAAAATTTTGTGAGTATTCTTTAATTATCGATTTTCTGCATAACTGAAGGCATTGTAGGGGTGGTTCCTTTGCCTACTTGGTTTAAAGGCGTCCCTCATCTCTTGAAGTCAGGCGGTATGCTGCTGATATCATTTAAATTGTCGATGTTCACAGAAGTTACAAGAGAAAGTCATTAGTCAATAATGATGAAAATAGATATGTTTTACCATAAACCAGAGTTCAAAAGTGCATGTCTGTTTCCTATCCATGTTCTGTGACAAGCAAGCATACATTCTTTTTGCCATGGCTAATGTCACATGGAACTAGTACAGGCTTCTTGTTTATGAAGTTACTTTCTGAATAAGATGAATCATCTTGCACCCTCTCTAAAGAAACAATGAATAACTCTAGATCTGTAGTTTATCTTAACAATTGCTGGAGTTGTGTCTATTGCACTTTCACCATTGCTGGGTCAGTTAAAGGTATCACTAAAAGGTTTAAAGGGTTGGTAAAGTGACTCTTTCAGTATAGGGTCAAAACTAGTGTTAACACATGTTAACACAGTCATATAAACCTAGTAAACTTTAATTTTACAAACACACACACCTAGTCTTTCTTAGCTTATCAAGTGTGTAAAAGGATTCTTCTTGTAAGTGTTAGGTCTCTGTTAAAGTTTGAGCACTTCAGTTTTAGCAGCCACTGTTTGGGGACACCTAGTATGCTGGCCCTTCTCTTGGGTGCCCCAAGGACAAAAGCAACAGATTATAGGATGTGCTAAATTATTGGACCTTAATGCAGAGCATCATCTAAATTAAAAGTCAGCAGCTACAAATACTGCAGCTGCTAACTTTTAATAGAAGGACACTTACCTATCCAGGGATCCTGCAATGTCAGCACCCTAAGTCGATTCGTCTATCACCTTCAGATGCAGGAGCCAGCATTGCAAGTAAGGGAAACTGGCAGTAAAGCCTCCAGGCTTCGCAGCTGTTTTATCTCTTGTGCATGTATGAGTCACGCTGTGCTTTCTGAATGGTCCTAGATATGTTGTAGGTTGCAGCGATCTTACCCCGAAGTGGGAGCAGGTATCTGTCAAAACCAGGTACCCGCTCCCCCCCAAAAAGTGGCAAATGTGGCAGTTGACGGGGGGGGGGTCTTATCACTCATCCCTTTAACCACTTGCTTACTGGGCACTTAAACCCCCCTCAGTCCCAGACCAATTTTCAGCTTTCAGCGCTGATGCACTTTGAGTGACAATTGCGCGGGCATACAACACTGTACCCAAATGAAATTTTTATCATTTTTTTCCCACAAATAGAGCTTTCTTTTGGTGGTATTTAGTTACAGCTCGGAGTTTTATTTTTTGCTAAACAAACAAAAAAAGATGCAAAAAAAAAAAAATCATGTTTTAATAGTTTGTTATAAAATTTTGCAAACGGGTCATTTTTCTCCTTCATTGAAGTGCGCTGATTAGGCGGCACTGATAGGCTGCATTGGTGGGCACTGATGGGCTGCATTGGTGGGCACTGATGGGCTGCATTGGTGGGCACTGATAGGCTGCACTGGTGGGCACTGATAGGCATAGTTAAGGCGGCACTAATAGGCACAGATAAGGCGGCACCGATGGGCACAGATAAGGTGGCACTGATGGGCAAAGATGGGCACAGATAAGATGGCACGGATGGGTGGCACGGATAGGTGGCACGGATGGGTGGCACGGATGGGCACTGATAGGTACCATAGATAGATGGGACTGATGGGCACTGATAGGTGGCACTGATAGGTGGCTCTGATAGGTGGCACTGCTGGGCACTGATGGGCGGCACTGCTGGGCACTGATGGGCGGCACTGCTGGGCACTGATGGGCGGCACTGGGGTGCAGCACCTGAGGCAGATTTTGGGTGGCACTGTGGGTGGCACTGCTGGGTGGCACTGTGGGTGGCACTGTGGGCACTGCTGGGTGGCACTGTGGGCACTGCTGGGTGGCACTGTGGGCACTATGGGCACTGCTGGGTGGCACTGACAGGGGGGCACTTACTTTATTTCAGGATGGCACTGCGGGTGGCAGGTGGGCACTGGCAGGGGGCAGGTGTCCTTTTAAATTTCTGGCCGTGATCGGGACTGATGTCCCGAACACGGCCGCCGGCGATCGGCTTTTTTTTTTTCTCCTCGCGCTGTCAGCGCGAGGAGGAATACTAGCCGATTACCGGCTCCGTTTTATCACATGATCAGCTGTCATTGGCTGACAGCTGATCACGTGATAAGGGGTCGGGATCGACCCCTTACACGGATCGGTGATCAGGCGAGTCTCACGGACTCGCCGATCACAGAGCGCGCCGCGCGCGCCCCTCAGGGGGCGCGCAGGCCGCTCGTAACCGGGACTACGTCAATAGACGTAGTCCCGAAAATGTGGGTCCGCGCTATTGCCGTCATTTTGCAATAGCGCGGATCCCAAGTGGTTAAATGACTTTATGCCAGAAGGTCTGAGGGTTGTCTCTATGCTGGCATACTGTAAGCAGTATGCTTTGTGGCATTTGCATAGTAATGGCTTTCTTCTGGCGACTTGAGCATGCAGCCCATCTTTCTTCAAGTGCCTCCTTATTGTGCATCACACAGTTGATTGATAATAAATGGCTTCAGCCAAACACTAACCATGAGTGAAAGAAATGTTTTTGTGTTATTCATATTCTCTGAAAAATGGCCAAGAAATCGTAAATTCTGCCTAGGTATGTAAACTGGGGGGGAGGTTGCAAACAAGTGGAGCTTCTCCTTTTGGGTGGAGCTCCGCTTTAACAGGAGGTGCACAACTCACCTGAAAAGATAAGTAGGAGAGAGTCTTCTCATATTATGACACAAGTAAGGGGTCTGTAGCAGTAAACACCAAACAGAACTGCAGGAAATGGGAGGCATAAGAAACCTTAACAATTGCAACAAATAAACGCAGCAAACAGATCACAGGCATTAACATCTTCCACCACATTAACATCTTCGAAATGCTTGATATGCCCACCATCCTGCTGGTTCCACCCAGATAATGTTCACTCTCATGGCATTCCTGCCCAGATCATGTCCACTTTCTGGGCGGCCCTGCAATAAAAATTGGAGATCTAAATAAACACAAAAATGCTAAATTCTTTTAACTAACATGCTTGGGAGATGCCATGAACCTGTCTGTGAAGTGGCACAGCTATATGATGAATAAGAGTTAATGACAGCTCCCGGCCATTTCCTTCTGTTGGAATATGAAGCTGCCAGAGATTCCTTTCATCTATACCAGAATCTTATCCTATATGAGGGCCTGGTGTAGATGTTAATGGTGGTCCCCAAGCAACAAATGGTGTGCACCCCACCTTTTGTCTTAAATTCCAGTGAAATAGCAGTGAATTTCCTGGTATGTGAGGGTATTTAGGCACTCTTAGGCCTACAACCTCATAACTGTATCTCCGCACTGTAAGATCTAAGGCAATGCTACCTCTGATTGCTAATCTCACCAGATTATGAATGAGATTTCATAATGTCACTACTGTGATGCCCGCTGTTCTCATTGCTGGAGGCTATAACATGAGGAAGCAATGCCCTGCTTCTACCAAGATCGATTTGTGTCCATACAAAGACAGTGCAGAACAAAGCAGGATAGGTCAGGAATGAAGAAAGATCAGTTACAGAGAGACCACAACAAGTTCTGGTGTCTAGTCATTTACCATGTGCCTGTGTGGAAACAACATTTAAAGTTCAAGCGGTATGAAACCTAAAAAAAAAAAAAAAAAAAAAAGTACGATTGCAGCTTTCCAGTCCTTAGATATAGCAAACACCTTTAGATGGCAGCATTGCCAGTCTGGGGAGAGGGTAGTGTTAAACTTGCAGGTTTAGATGGATCTGGCTAACACATTGAAGCTGAACTCCAGCTAACACTTTGTAAGCAATTACAGCAAACTGTTTTTTTCCTCTGGGGATAAAGGTTTTACATATATGAATAAAAGCTGATCATTGTAAGCACCCCTGTCAGTGGTAAATGGTTTGTCTCAACCCTCTAACTACTATATTGTCTAGACAGTTTGGTCTGTTAACCACTTAAGGACTGGAATGATTTGCACCCTTAATGACCAGGCAAATTTTTGCAATATGGCACTGCGTCACTTTAACTGACCATTGCGCGGTCGTGCAACATTGTACCCAAACAAAATGTATGTCCTTTTTTTCCCATAAATAAAGTTTTTTCTTGGTGGTATTTGTTCACCTCTGCGGTTTTAATTTTTTCTGATATAAACAAAAAAACTATTTTGAAAACAAACCAATATTTTTTACTTTTTGCTATAATAAATATCCAAAAAAAAGTAAAAAAACAATTTCTTCATCAGTTTAGGCCAATTTGTATTCTTTTACATATTTTTGGTAAAAAAAAAAATCGCAATAAGTGTATATTGATTGGTTTGCGCAAAAGTTATAGCGTCTACAAAATAGGGGATAGATTTATGGTGTTTTTATTATTTATTTTTTTGCAAGTAAAAATCTGCAATTTTTAACAGGACTGCAACATTGTGATGGACAGATCAGACATTTCTGACACATTTTTGTGGCTAAAAAAAGCCACTGATTACTGTATAAATGTCACTGGCAGGGAAGGGGTTAACACTAGAGGGCAATCAAGGGGTTAACTGTGTTCTAGGGAGGCGTTTCTAACCGTGGGGGCAGTGTACGGACTGGGAGTAGAGATAGATCGCTGTTCCTGATCACTAGTAACAGCAGATCTCTCTCAAAATTCCTGACAGAATGGGGATCTGCCTGTTTACATAGACAGATTACCATTCTGTCTCACTCTGGAGCGATTGCAGGTCGCCGGAGGACATTGCGGCCGCCGGCCACATGCATCGGCTCCAACGACGCACTGCAGGCGCAAGTGCACCCCCTTTAGGTCTTAAAGCAGCCGCCATACAGCTACGCCGATTCACACAAGGGAGCCAACCTGCTGCCATATAATGACGGCTGCTGGTCGGCAAGATGTTAAAGTATATTGAGAAATAGCAATCTTACTGGCTGGATCACCAGATGAAAATAAAGGAAAAAGCCTAAAAAAAGAAAATAATGCAGCCACCACATCTAAGAATTAGTAAGCTGAAATGTAATACATTTTTTGGGGGGGTTATTACCACTTTCAGTTCCTTTTTAAATGGGAAAATGCTATAGTGGCAGGTGCCCTGCATATCCCGCGGCCAGGCCAAGCTGGTTGAGGTTTGTCTGTGAGGGAGAAAGTGTCTATCAGCGTCTGAGGGGAATTTTTCCCCCCTCCTCTT
Organism: Lithobates pipiens; assembly: GCF_037356315.1. Lineage (NCBI taxonomy): Eukaryota > Metazoa > Chordata > Amphibia > Anura > Ranidae > Lithobates > Lithobates pipiens. Next base: position 419,052,280 of record NW_027507764.1, read on the forward strand.
TTTCCTCTTCACTGACTCACACAGATCTGCTCACTCTGCATCCTCCCCTGTGTTCCTGTTGGCAGGAGGAGTGAAGGCAATTACAGAAACCAATAAGAAGGACTTTAACAGCAGCAGCAGCAGCTGCGAAAGATTCTGGGATATGTAGTCCTCATCTAAAAAGGCCCTATAGCTTTCTATGGACACAGAACTACAAGAGCAATCCTGCTCTGGGGAGAGAGAAATAAAATGACAATGATCATTGGTAATGATTAAGAACATTTCTGTTGTGTGAAACGCGTCTACCTTGACCACTGCTGGTGTCCTCTGGTGTCATTTTGGATATTTTGATATTCCAATAAACTTTACTTGCAGCCCACGTGAGGTGCAACCGTTTCTTATTTTGATGATTTATCACAGAGGCGAGTTGGGGCTAGCACTCAGGTGTGTATTCCAGTCAGCATATCAGTTATTCCTGGAGCAGGGAGTTCTTTTTACTTGGAGAATCTTTATTTCCTAAGGGAAATGAGTCACCATGAGGCAAGACATGAGAAGGAACCTAAGGGAGAGGTGCTGCCTCCCAGGTCAGTCCACCACGTGATTTCAGTCATCCACAGCCTGTCTGAGACATCCCGCCTGTGAGAGGAGGATCCCAGGTGCCTATCCAGGCACATGCAAAAACGGTGAGAAGCGTTTCATTGTGAGGTGACCAGTCAGGTCACCAGAAGAGCCTGCCTGTTTCCAGGACGTTCGTTTGGACCTGACCACGGGATTTTGTGAGAGGGCAGTTGTACTGTTTGGCCCTGCTATTCAGGAGTTTAAGAGCACCAACGGGAGTGGCTAGCTGAAGATCCAAGGCCTCATCCTTCTGAAGTTACTGGTGCCATATGGGCAAGCACATACATGCCTAAGGCTCTGTAACTGTAGTGTGTGTGGGGGATAGTCTACCTTGTGAACTGATTTATTAAATGTTAATTTGGGTACAGTGTTGGTAATTGGGCCTGTGGTGTCAGGGGATAGGAGAGAGAGGTCTGACATAAGAAAGGGTCATTCCTCTGCTCTCCTCCAGCCTGGATTCATAGAGGCAATTTATGTAGAGGTAACTAATCTGATTTAAAGTTATTGTTGAAGTGTTTGCCTCTGCTCTTAGGGTTATTCTCAGGTTTTGAATTCCCTGAAAACAGCCTGAATATAGTATTGAGCTATATTGCTCTTAATCTCAGTTATTGCTCTCCAGTTGATTACTTGAATATATACTGCAATGCCCCGTACACACGACTTTCTGATGGAAAATGTGCGATCGGATTGTATTGTCGGAAATTCCGATCGTGTGTAGGCTCCATCTGACTTTTTCCATTGCAATTTCTGCCACACAAAATATGAGAGCTGGATCTAAAATTTTCCAACAACAAAATCCGATTGTTTAAATTCCGCACGTGTGTAGACAAACCCGAAGGACAAAGTGCCACGCATGCTCAGAATAAATTACGAGACGAAAGCTATTGGCTACTGGCCCGTTTATAGTCCTGTCATATGTGATATATACGTCACCTCGTTCTGAACGATTGGATTTTCCGACAACTTTGTGTGACTGTGTGTATGCAAGACAAGTTTGGGCCAAAATCCATCGGAATATCCGACCGTGTGTACGGGGCATTACTGTCTGTTACTTTTCCACAGAAATATTGCGGTAAAGACAATTTCTGTGTTTTACCTTAACGTGTGTGTTTCTCATTGGTCATTGAACTTACACTATTACCAGGTGTGCCAGAGGGGGCTGAGGCTGTTTTTACGGTTGAGTACTGAACCAAACATACTTAAGTAGCTGCTCGGGGGGTAGTGCTAGATTATCGGTACCTGACACTTCTTATAAATTGTGGCCTGTAGGTGAAATGGTAGAGTGTCTGAAGAAGACCTTTACAGATGAATTGTATTACCACAGAAATTCACACTTGCGATGGATCAATCCAATCCATTGCACATTCATTTAACACAAATCAATTAGCTCATTTAGGCCCGGTTCACACCGCTGCGGGGGGAGATCCGGATGTGATTCGCACAGCAAATCACATCCGATCTCCGTAGCGATGCGAGTACAGCCATACAGATAGTATGGCTGAATTCGCATCGCTCCCGCAGCAAACTCGCACGGGACCCTTTTTTGGGTCCGCAACAGAATCGGATCGCATGGGGGTTCACACCATGCGATCCGATTCCTGTGCGAGTCGGCAGATCGCACTGCGATATGCCGACGGATCTGGGGGTGTCATTAACATAACATTGACACTCCCAGCCGTCCGCATAGGGCAGTGTGAACTGCCGGCGGGAGGTGTGCGATGCGGGAAAGCGCCGCGGATTCGCGGCGTTCCCGCATCGCTATAGTGTGAACCCGGCCTTAACCTAAATAAAAACATATTCACAGATACGGGGACTGTATGGGGCCAGGACAGCCAGGTATCTCCCCAAATCACCTAGTGAAAAATAATGTGACTAAAATGCGACTACTCACTGGTAGCTGTATCTTTACAAACAGCAGGAGGAAAACATTTGATGTGATATAGGCACAGCGGTGTAGTGGGTAGCACTCTTGCCTAGCAGTAAAAAGGGTTGCTGGTTTGAATCCCAACCACAATGCTACCTGCCTGGAGTTTGCATGTTCTCCCTGTGCCTGCATGGATTTCCTCCCACACTCCAAAGACATGCAGGTAGGTGAATTGGTTTCTGTCCAAAATTGGCCCTAGTATATGAATGGGGACCTTGGATTGTGGGCTCCTTGAGGGTAGGGACTGATGTGAGTGTGCAATGTACAGGGATAGGGACAATTGTAGACGCTCACTCAGGATGGACTGGTGTCTTTGTTCAACCTTACTATGTAAAACATTTAATTATGTTACAACACACATAAAGGTTATTTAGCATACAATGAAAAAACATTAGATGCCAGAGGCAGTAACCCATAACAGAAAATAGGAAGTTGGACCCAGCCGAGATGGCTGATATTTAGAGCTTGTCTTTTTGTTTTGTTTTATTGCATAGGCACAAAAAATCATGTCCAAAAATAAACTTTTAGTAATAGGTGATTTTTTTTTTAACCACTTTCAGACCGGTCCTTACTTTGAAGGAGGATATCGTTGTTATTGCAGCAGCTAACTGCCATAACCCCGGTACCTTCTTGTTTGGCCGGCGGTCTGGTTTCTTATAAGAGTGGTCTCTGTGGCAGATTTGCCGCAAGATCACTTTTATCGGTGGTGGGAGAGGGGCCCCCCGCCTCGCTCCAGTGCTCTCCGCAGCTTACCGGATCCGGCAGCGGCAGAGGCGATCGGATCTTCACCCTGGCCGGGCATGGAGATGAGTGAGGGGAAGATGGCCCCCACCTGTCTCCATAACAATGCAAGGCGGAAGGCGGAAGCGACGCCAAAACATCACTTCCGCCTATAGTTCTTAAAGGGCTATTTTTTTACATTTAAGTGTAAATATGAGATCTGAGGTGTTTTTGACCCCAGATCTCATATTTAAGAGGTCCTGTCATGCTTTTTTTTCTATTACAAGGGATGTTAGCATTGTAATAGGAATAAAAGTGACACAATTAAAAAAAAAAAAAGTGTAAAAATAAAAGTTAAAATAAATAGGAATTTTTTTTTTAACGCGCCCCATCCCGCCAAGCTTGCGTGCAGAAGGGAACGCATATGTGAGTAGCGCCTGCATATGAAAATGATGTTCAAACCATATGATGTGAGGTATCGCCGCGAACGGTAGAGCGAGAAAAAAAATTCTAGCCCTAGACCTCTGTAACTTAAAATATGAAACCCGTAGAATTTATTTAATTTGCCTATGGAGATTTTTAAGGGTAAAAGTTTGTCGCTATTCCATGAGCGGGCGCAATTTTGAAGCCTGACATGTTGGGTATCAATTTACTCGGCATAACATTATCTTTCACAATATTGGGCTAACTTTACTGTTGTGTTATTTTTTAATTCAAAAAAGTGTATTTTTTCCAAAAAAAAGTGCACTTGTAAGACCGCTGCGCAAATACGGTGTGACAGAAAGTATTATAACGACGGCCATTTTATTCTCTAGGGTGTTTGAAAGAAAAAAGTATAATGTTTGGGAGTTCTAAGTAATTTTCTAGCAAAAAAAAAATGTTTTTAACTTGTAAACAACACATCTCAAAAAGAGGCTTGGTTCTTTAGTGGTTCAGTGGATATAGCAGAGTCTTCATTACAAATGTTTTCATACAAGAGTCATACAAGATACAAGTAGAGAAGAGTTCATATTTCTTTCAGGTTGTATTGCTGTTTGTTTCCCTATTGGGGAGATTTTCCCTCACTTCTAGTCTTTGTGTGTCCAGGACAAGAAATGAGGGGAGGAGTTGTCAAAGGGACAGGAAGTGAGGGTAAACTTCCCAGCAAGTAAACAGGTGACAATACAAATCTGACCACAGCTCCAACACTTCCTTGCTTTATCCAGAACAAAGTAATACTATTTTGACCAGAGTTGGTCTTTGAAAACACTACTGTCATAGCATTTGAGCATCTGAGATCTTAAATCACATCTAAAATTACAGCCTAGTGCTGTGAGTGGTGTGACCATTGTGATTGTACACTGTTTAATAATAGTGGTTCTGTAGGGCACAGAAAACAAAGCTTAGATGGGCTTGTCCTTGAGAGATGGTGACATATTATTATCATACTTTGCACAGAAAGTTGTTGTCTATTACACTTTCACCATTGCTGGATCAGTTAAAGGTATCACTAAAAGGTTTAAAGGGTTGGTAAAGTGTCTTTCAGTATAGGGTCAAATTCTAGTGTTAACACATGTTAACACAGTCATATAAACCTAGTAAACTTTAATTTTACAAACACACACACGTAGTCTTTCTTAGCTTATCAAGTGTGTAAAAGGATTCTTCTTGTAAGTGTTAGGTCTCTGTTAAAGTCTGAGCACTTCAGTTTTAGCAGCCACTGTTTGAGGACACCTAGGTATGCTGGCCCTTCTCTTGGGTGCCCCAAGGACAAAAGCAACAGATTATAGGATGTGCTAAATTATTGGACCTTAATGCAGAGCACCATCTAAATTAAAAGTCAGCAGCTACAAATACTGCAGCTGCTAACTTTTAATAGAAGGACACTTACCTATCCAGGGATCCTGCAATATCAGCACCCTAAGTCGATTCGTCTATCACCTTCAGATGCAGGAGCCAGCATTGCAAGTAAGGGAAACTGGCAGTAAAGCCTCCAGGCTTCACAGCTGTTTTATCTCCTGTGCATGTATGAGTCACGCTGTGCTTTCTGAATGGTCCTAGACATGTTGTAGGTTGCAGCGATCTTACCCCGAAGTGGGAGCAGGTATCTGTCAAAACCAGATACCCGCTCCCCCCCAAAAAGTGGCAAATGTGGCAGTTGACGGGGAGGGGGGTCTTATCACTCATCCCTTTAAAGGACTTTATGCCAGAAGGTCTGAGGGTTGTCTCTATGCTGGCATACTGTAAGCAGTATGCTTTGTGGCATTTGCATAGTAATGGCTTTCTACTGGCGACTTGACCATGCAGCCCATCTTTCTTCAAGTGCCTCCTTATTGTGCATCACACAGTTGATTGATAATAAATGGCTTCAGCCAAACACTAACCATGAGTGAAAGAAATGTTTTTGTGTTATTCATATTCTCTGAAAAATGGCCAAGAAATCGTAAATTCTGCCTAGGTATGTAAACTGGGGGGGAGGTTGCAAACAAGTGGAGCTTCCCCTTTTGGGTGGAGCTCCGCTTTAACAGGAGGTGCACAACTCACCTGAAAAGATAAGTAGGAGAGAGTCTTCTCATATTATGACACAAGTAAGGGGTCTGTAGCAGTAAACACCAAACAGAACTGCAGGAAATGGGAGGCATAAGGAACCTTAACAATTGCAACAAATAAACGCAGCAAACAGATCACAGGCATTAACATCTTCCACAACATTAACATCTTCGAAATGCTTGATATGCCCACCATCCTGCTGGTTCCACCCAGATAATGTTCACTCTCATGGCATTCCTGCCCAGATCATGTCCACTTTCTGGGCGGCCCTGCAATAAAAATTGGAGATCTAAATAAACACAAAAATGCTAAATTCTTTTAACTAACATGCTTGGAAGATGCCATGAACCTGTCTGTGAAGTGGCACAGCTATATGATGAATAAGAGTTAATGACAGCTCCCGGCCATTTCCTTCTGTTGGAATATGAAGCTGCCAGAGATTCCTTTCATCTATACCAGAATCTTATCCTATATGAGGGCCTGGTGTAGATGTTAATGGTGGTCCCCAAGCAACAAATGGTGGCCACCCCACCTTTTGTCTTAAATTCCTCCGGAAAAATAGCAGTGAATTTCCTGGTATGTGAGGGTATTTAGGCACTCTTAGGCCTACAACCTCATAACTGTATCTCTTAAATTACATCTAAAATTACAGCCTAGTGCTGTGAGTGGTGTGACCATTGTGATTGTACACTGTTTAATAATAGTGGTTCTGTAGGGCACAGAAAACAAAGCTTAGATGGGCTTGTCCTTGAGAGATGGTGACATATTATTATCATACTTTGCACAGACAGCATCTGTAAATAATCATCTAGAAGACATTTCATAGAATAACACCGAGCAACCTCAAAGTGTATTCATAGTCTGCTACATTTAAACAAGATCTGAAACCTACAGGGAAGCCAGTATCAACACAATGCTTCCTGAGTGTAAAAGCCAGGAATTTCTTAGCAGTGTGCGTAATAATGGCTCTCACATTTCTTTCTATTTCTTCTTCTAAAAATGAGGATTACTAATGGCAGCCAGCTACATTTACATTGTTGTACTAATATTCCAAATCCTTATATCAGTCCACATTTAATTTCACCGTCTAGAAGTATTTGCAAAGTACATTGTCGTAGTCTACCTGCTGGACCAGTAAGTTGACATTATAGCACAACTAGGGTTGCGGACACTGGATGGGCTAGCGATTATTAAAGTATATAGTTCAAACTTTTTTCAGTTTTGGAAAAAGTAAGTACATTTCTGTTCCAGAGACACAGTAGGAAGTAAGAGGAAATCTCTCCAAAGTTAAAGTGGTTGTAAACCCTTACAGACCACTTTGACCTACATTAACCACTTGCCTACTGGGCACTTAAACCCCCTTCCTGCCCAGGCCAATTGTCAGCTTTCGGTGCTCTCACACTTTAAATGACAATTACTCAGTCATGTAACACTGTACCCAAATGAATTTTTTGTCATTTTTTTCCCACAAATAGAGCTTTCTTTTGGTGGTATTTGATTACCTCTGGGTTTTTAATTTTTTGCGCTATAAATGAAAAAAGACCGAAAATTTTGAAAAAAAAAACAAATTTTTCTTTGTTTCTGTGATAAAATTATGCAAATTATTAATTTTTCTTCATAAATTTTGGCCATACTTTATACTGCTACATATCTTTGGTAAAAATAACCCAAATTAGTGGATATTATTTGGTCTTTGTGAAAGTTAGAGAGTCTACAATCTGTGGTGCGAATCACACAAAATTGATCACATCTGATGTATTGGTGGTCTATCTCATTTCTTGCGACCCGAACAAGCCAGGAAAGTACAAATACCCCCCAAATGACCCCTTTTTGGAAAGTAGACATTCCAAGGTGTTTAGTAAGAGGAATGGTGAGGTTTTGGTGTTGTCATTTTTTCCCACAATTCTTTGCAAAATGATTGTTTTTTATTTTTTTTCCCACAAAATTGTCATTGTAATAGGTGATTACACTCACATGGCACGTGTATACCACAAATGACACCCCAAATTAAATTCTGCTACTCCTCCTGAGTATTACAATACCACATGTGTGGAACTTTTTCACAGCCTGGCCACTTAGAGAGACCCAACATGCAGGGAGCGCCATCAAGTGTTCTAGAAGCATAAATTACACATCTAACTTGTTGACTACCTATTACACTTTTGAAGGCCCTGGAGCACCAGGACAATGACACGTGACATTGACGTGGCACGGATGGCAGATGGCACTGATACATGGCACTGATGGCACGTGACACTGATGTGACACTGACGACAGATGGCACTAATATGTGGCACTGATGACACTTGACACCGATGACAGATGGAACTAATCTGTGGCACTGATGACACGTGACACTGATGTGGCACTGATGAAAGATGGCGCTAATACGTGGCACTGATGACAGATGGCACTAATACATGGCACTGATGAGACTTGACACTGATGACAGATGGCAGTAATACGTGGCACTGATGACAAGTGACACTGACAGGTGGCACTGATACGTGGCACTGATGACATGTGACACTGACAGGTGGCACTGGGGATACATGGCACTAGGGACAGGTGGCACTGGGGACACGTGGTACTAGGGATGGGTGGCAATAGGGACACATGGCACTGGGGACAGGTGGCACGTGACACTGGGGAAAGGTGGCACGTGGCACTGGGGACAGGTGGCACGGATAGGTGGCACTGGGGACAGGTGGTACTGGGAATAGGTGACACTGTTAGGTGGTACTGGGGACAGGTGGCATTGGTAGGTGGCACTGGGGACACATGGTACTGACAGGTGGCACTGGGGACAGATGGCACTGATAGGTGGCACTGGGGACAGGTCGCACTGGGGAAAGATGGCACTGATAGGTGGTACAGGGGACAGATGGCACTGATAGGTGGGCATGTGTGTGTTTTACTGTGTGTGTGTGTGTGTTTTACTGTGTGTGTGTGTGTGTGTGTGTGTGTGTGTACACTCACAGTCACAGACGCTGCAGCTGCAGCACGGAAGCTCTCCCTCCTCACACGCTGTCTCTGTGTGAGGAGGGGAGCCGGTGATGAGAGATAATCTCATATGTTTACATATGAGATCACCTCTCATTGGATATCCTGATGGAGTGCTAAATGGGCGCTGTGATTGGCCATTTAGCACGATCTGTGATTGGCTGTGTCCGAGGGACATGGCCAACACAGAACTTCCCTGATGCGCGCCTGCGGCGGCGCGCATTAGGGAAGTAATCAGGAGGACGTCCAGTTAGCGTCCGCTCTGTAGCCGTCTTTTGGCTATAGGGCAGGCGCAAAGTGGTTAAGGCTTACCTGTAGGTGCAAGAAATATCTCCTAAACCTGCACGGTTTAGGAGATATTTGCAAAAGACAGGCACTGCTGTCTACGATGCATGTGCCGTAGACAGCAACACGCAGGCGCACTGAGCGTGCTGTTGCTAATGGCGATCATGCCATTAGGAGCGGCTCCCGCATGCGTGGGAGTGACGTAATCGCGGCTCCGGCCAAACACAGCGCCAGAGCTGCGATACCCGGAAGGAAGATGGACGCTTTGTGAAAGAGGGGACAGTGGTGACATCGCTGGCTCCTTTGTCAGGTAAGTGACATATAATGGGCTACTATGCAATACATAGTAGCCCATTATGCTTTACCTTTGCAGGGAAACAAAGAGGAAGTAAAACTCATCAGGGTTTACTTCCTCTTTAAGCCACTACTACTCACGTGACTCCTCGGCTCTCTACTCTGCCCGTCTGACAGCTCCAGCGAGCGGGGCTGAGCACTCACGCTGACGTCAGCTGTGGAGGAGGGGAAGACAGGAGAGAGAGAGCCAAGGAATCATGTGAGAGCGCCAGTATCCGCTCTGATATAGGTACAGATCAGCATATTTTTTATATAACACAGGCACAGGGATACATATTGTTATGGTACAGAGGGAGTGAGAGGATTTTATAGGAGTTATGAGAGCAGCAGAAGGGGAGGGGGCATTCATGTGTACTATTGTGATCTCTGTGATTGGTCACAGTGATCACATGGTACAGGGGCCAATCACAGTAACTGTACCATGTAATAGCAATGGCCAATCACAGCTATCACAATAGTACACATTGGCATGTGAATAGATAGTATTCATAAAAATGATCAGATCATAACTGTAATAAGCAAACATTTTCAAAAAAATTGTGACATTTTGTCCTAAATTTATAAAGATTATTTATTTGCAAAATTTTATAACAGAAACAACATTTCCAAAATGTTTGGTATTTTTTGATTTATATAGCAAACGAAAACCAGGAATCTCCATTTTTCTCAAAAAATAATAAATTGGCATTTGAGGTGTGAAAGCGCTGAAAGTTGAAAATTGGCATGGCAGGAAGGGTTTGAAAGTGTCTGCTATTGAGGTGGTTAAATACACTTTAAGATAATATTGGAATACCAAAGTGAATACAAAGCCATCTGGGCAACTGATCTGTTTTTTTGTCTATCAACATTATGTCACAAACATATTATATAGTACTTTAATGATTACAAATTCCCCCAGAGAAATGTTAGATCGAATGAATTTATAAGAGATATCAATAAACTATAAGTCCAGTTTAGAAGAAAAGATGTAGCTGGATAGCCGCACTAGTCTGTTTACCAGCCTAGATGCTATCATTTTAATTACATTTTTAAAATAAAGTTGAATAATTCGGAGTGCGGCTATCCAACTACATCTTTTCTACTTCAGTTCCTGTTGCAAACAGAGCCGGCACCCTGTGGGATTGTGGAGACAGCTGTTTTGGGAGAAGTCATTACCTTAGAGCGGTAATTCTTTGTATATATAAGTCCAGTTTAGTTAGTAACCAGTGAAACTACCAATTTGATTATTATAAGAACATAGATAATGAATGCAGCATCCCTGCTGGGAACTGTACTGTAGATCAGACCAACAGACCATGTTATGCACAAGTATAACTAAAGGCAAATTTAGTTTTTTTAGTTTTGGATAGAGCAGAGATGGATTAGAACACCCAGTTTATTGTTATCTGTGCCCCCCGTTAGACAGATTCACCTTCTCTATTTGCCTTTTTTACCATTATCATTGAAATTTAAAGTTATGCCACGTACACACGAACAGACTTTCCGGCAGACTCGGTCCAACGAAATCAGTCTGTCAGATAATCCGATCGTTTTTCATGAAAAAAAATCAGACAGACCTAGAAAAAGAACATGTTTCAAATCTGTTCAACGGACTGAATTCCTATCGGGAAAACCGTTTGTCTGTATGCTGGTCCGATGGACCAAATACGAAGCAAGGGAAGCTATTGGCTACTGGCTATTGAACTTGATTTTTTATTCCCATCTTACGTCATCACGTTCAAAACGAACGTGGTCAAGTCCATTTGTTCGGAAAGTCCGTCGGGAGGGCTGACGGACCTAGTCTGCCGGAAAGTCCGGTCGTGTGTACGCGGCATAAAAGAAAATCCCAAATTTTGGGTTGTCCCCAGAAAAGTAATAGACCTGGGGGTCCCAAAGGAATTCCCATAATTCTCAGGGATTTCCTTTCACTTCCTGTTTGGCTATGGGACATGAAGTGAAGGAAATCTCCCCAATGGGACAGATGGCACAAAATGGCACAGATGGCAAAAAATAAATGACAGGGGGTTAAAGTTCTACTTCAAAGCTAAGCTTTTAGATATGTTGGTGTCCAGTTCCACATGACACCCCATTGCTCTTTGGTGAGGGATTTTACATAAGGCTTGTGTTATCAGTGGAGGATTATTAAAGCGGAACTTCAGTTATTTTTTCATCTTTCCATCTATTAAATCTTCTGTCCTTGTTGTTTTAACTTTGGATAGTAAAACATTTTTTTTCTGCCAGTAAATACCTTATACAGCCCACTTCCTGTTTCTTGTCTGGTAAAAAGTCTAGGCTTATGACATCATGCACAGCTCTCCATCTCTCACTCTCATGACAGTTTGCCAGGAAGAGAGGGGGGTGAGTCATAAGAGGGCCAATGAGAGTTGCAGAGCTGGAGGTGTGCCTCTGTGTGTCGGTGTAAGTCCAGGAAGTGAACAGGCAGCAGCTTCAGCTGCCCAAAGTTGAAATGGTTGCAGCCAGACTCAGTGGAGGGAGATTTCTGCAGCATATTTGGCAAGTACAAAATCACAGTATATATAAAATAATATGGCAAAGATGTTTTTATTACAAATTATGTGAGCAGACTGCAGTTCCACTTTAGGGACAGGTCGAGCTCCAGACTATATAAAGGGCTTATGGAGATGCTAAAAAGGTAAGTCAATTTTAACCACTTAATGACCGCCTGCCGCAGTTGTTGCTGCTATAACCAGTAGAAACGATAAAAAAAAAGTCCCTAAATCTATTCCTTGGTTTGAAGACACGATAACTTTTGCGCAAACTAATCGATATATGCCTATTGCGATTTTTTTTTACCAAAAATATCGAAAAGAATAAATATCGGCCTAAACTGATGAATAAAATTGTTTTTTGGATATGTATTATAACAAAAAGTTAAAAAAATTAAATTTTTCAAAATGATCGCTCTTTGTTTGTTTATAGAGCAAAAAATAAAAACCGCAGAGGTGATCAGATACCACCAAAAGAAACCTTTATTTATGGGAAAAAAAGGACATAAAATTTTTCTTTTGGGTATAGCGTCGCACGACCACGCAATTGTCAGTTTAAGTGACCCAGTGCTCTATCGCAAAAATTGGCTTGACAGGGAAAGGGGTAAATCCTCATGGGGCTGAATTGGTTAACCACTTGCCAACTGCCCACCATTGATCCCGTTTTTGTAGGTGCTATATTTTTTGCGCAAACCAATCAATATACACTTATTGCGATTTTTTTTACCAAAAATATGTAGAAGAATATGTATCGGCTTAAACTGTTGATTTTTTTTTTTTTTTGGAATATTTTATTATACCAAAAAGTAAAAAATATTGTGTTTTTTTTTTCAAAAATTGGCACTCTTCTTTTGTTTATAGGGCAAAAGATTCAAACCGCAGAGGTGATCAAATACCACCAAAAGAAAGTTCTATTTGTGGGAAAAAAAGGGCATACATTTTGTTTGTCAGTTAAAGCGACGCAGTGCCGCATTGCAAAAAATGGCTTGGGCATGAAGTGGGTAAATTCTTTCGGGGCTGAATTAGTTAAGCTGGATACACACAGGCTGAAATTCAGATGAAAACAGTTGAATCGGCAGGAACCAGATGACTTTCAACCCATGTGTACAGCATGCTGGAAAACCAACATTCAATCAGCACTGGCAGCTAATGGCAGCAAGCGTTGATCACTGTGCCCCCTTGTCAGAACACAACAGCTCAGTGGGGGGATCGCCACACTAACATCAGATGTATTAGTGCAGCGATCTTTACATTTTTTTTTTCATTCAGCCTGCTGGGTTGAATGAAAAAAAAATTCCTGTGTTTACCCATTATTAGACCTTTTTCAGGAAGTGATCAGCAATGGCAAACTTTGTATTATAAGCAATAAATATTTTCTTTAATTGTATCATTTAGTCAAACAAAATACATATTCACACTCCTTGTACTTGGAAGCATTGCTTTAACATTATCTGCCACCAGTGGTGGCTGGTGTTTTTTTTTGGGGGGGGTGGCAAACAACCCTCCCCCCCCGGGTAGCACAACTGCATAATGAATCTATCCACTGTATATAGGGGGTGGTGAGGAAAGAGGTAGTGGCACCCGGGCGCCCCTGTCTGCCACCAGCATATGAGTAATGTGCAAAGAGTATTCTGCAGTTTAAGCTCCAATCAAAATTTAAACACTGTGTTTCAAATGCTGCAAAAATGTTTCACAATCCCGTCAGAAGCAAAACATAATATTTTATGTATAATGCAATTAAGGCCCCTTTCACATGGGGCTGTCCGCATTGAGCTCTTAAATAGCTCAGTAGGGTTCGCTCCATTGATCCCCGCTGAGTCGCCAGATAACAAGTCCGCCTCTGCACTTTGTGCAGGAACAGACCTGTCCGAGCCCCGCTCTCCCCTATGGGGGATCGGATGAACCGCCTGTCCGTTTTCATCCGATCCGATCCACCAGGCGGATGAAAAATAAGATTTGCATCCGTCTGGTTTTACAGAGAGGATTGGATCGGGAGGCTGATCGGATGTCAGCGGACATGTCTCCACTGACATCCGACGCTCCATAGAGGCACATGGAGCTCCGGTTCAGATCCGCCTGAAAAACTGACAGTGTATTCATAGCTCTCTGCTAATTTGAACATGGTATCCATTTAGGATAAAGTGATTACATTTCTTGCTTCTGTACATATTTTAGCTATTGTTAACCAGAAACTAATAGCAGGAATAGTAGACAAGGATATCAAAGAATTTAAAGTGCAATTCCACCCCCTTTCCTGGCCAGGCCATTTTTTTTGCGATAGGGCGCTGCATTAATTTAACTGACAATTGCGCAGTCATTGTCAGTGTACACAAATAAAATTGTCATCCTTTTTTTCCCACAAATAGAAATTTCTTTTGGTGGTATTCAATCACCTCTGCGGTTTTTATTTTTAGTGCTATAAACAAAAAACAAGTGACGATTTTGAAAAAAATCTTTTTTATGTTCTGCTTTAAAACATAGCCAATAAAAAAATCGATTTTTTTATCAATTTAGGCCAATATGTATTTTTGGTATAAAAAAATCCCAGTGTATATATATATATATATATATATATATTGATTGGTTTATGAAAAATTAATAGCATCTACAAACGATGCAATATTTTTATAGATTTTTAAATTATTTTTATTTTACTAGTAATGGCAGTGATTACCGATTTTTAGCAGGACTGCATCATTGTGGCAAGCAAATCGGACATCTAACTGACACTTTTGACACTTTTTTGGGGACCAGTGACACCAATAGAATGATCAGTGCTAAAAAATGCACTGTCACTGCACTAATGACACTGGCAGGGAAAGGGTTAACATCAGGGGCGATCAAATGGTTGTGTGTCCCTAGGGGGTGCTTACTAATTGTGTGGGGGTTGCACTGATTCGGGTAAGACAGAGATCCAGGTTCCTGCTTAGCAGGAACGCAAGATCACCATCTAGTCCCCTTGCATAACATCGGTCTGTCTCATTTTCATAGACAGATCGCCTTTCTGCCTCTCCCGGGGATGATTATGGGTGGCCAGTGGACATCGGGTCCACCGACCCGTTGATTGGCATCCCTGCTAGCCAATCACGGTGCCTCCGCTGGCGCGATGGCGCCATGTAGTGGCTATCAATTGAAACGACATACAGATAGGTAATTTCATGTAATAGAACCACATTGCTGCATTGAATACACGGCGGCTGGTCGGCAAGTAGTTAAGACAGTGTGCACATCTAGATTATAGCTGATAATGAGATTTGTCAGGACAGTACAGACAGGACTAATTATGGCAAACATAAATCCCCAGTCCCTTCCTTAACATGGCATGATTTTTCGGCAATTAAGCAGCAATTTTTTATTTATTTTCTAAGGTTATATGAGTGGGAACAAATATAAATTACCTATTATCCCTGTTTGGCTGCAAAAGTGGAAATACATTTTACACTTGACTACACTAGTGTGTGTGTCAAGGAACTCTGCCCTAACTTTTATTGTGGGGCAGGGCGAGGAAGTATCCTACCAGGCATTTATTGCTGTCAGGGCCGCTGTTAGAAATCATGGGGCCCCGTACAGCCTACCCGACTGGGCCCCCTTTAACCCCGCCCTCGACCCCATCCTAGGCTCCTCACCTGACCCAACCTCTGCAGATTTGTCACCGTTTACATATGCACACGTGTTCATTATTGTGCATGAATACAGGGGGACAGAGGTAGTTTAATAATGTTTTCAATTTTATTTTATTACAAAAAAAATGTACACTGTATCTTTAATTTCCTTTTGTATCTCTTTTATGAACAACATCCCTTCTGATAGCATAGGGCAGTAACAGGTCATCCTTCTGGAGAGGTGTGGAGTCTATTAGACCCCAAATCTCTCCTCTGGCCTCCAAAGCAGTTGATCAAACAAAGATCGATTTGATCAGATGTTTGTTTAAGCCAGTAATGGCTTGCTTATATGAGACCATGTAAGTAGGAAGCACATCATCAGCTCCTCTCACTGTGTCCCAGGAACTGGATGTTGCTGCCCACATCCTTAACCACTTCAGCTCCGGACCAATAAATACCTTAAGGACCAGAGGTCTTTTTGCAATTTCGCACTGCGCTGCTTTAACTGGTAATTGCGCGGTCATGCAATATTGCACCCAAACGAAATTTGCGTCCTTTTCTTCCCACAAATAGAGCTTTCTTTTGATGGTATTTGATTGCCTCTGCGATTTTTTTTTTTTTGCGATATAAATGGAAAAAGAGCGAAAATTTTGAAAAAAAAAGATATTTTCTTCTTTTTGTTATAAGAAAAATCGAAAAAAATAAATTTTAGTCATACATTGAGGGCAAAATTTATTCAGCCACATGTCTTTAGTAAAAAAAATGTCAATAAGCGTATATTTTTTGGTTTGCGCAAAAGTTATAGCGTCTACAAACTAGAGTACATTTTCTGGAATTTACACAGCTTTTGATTTATGACTGCCGATCTCATTTCTTGAGGTGCTAAAATGGCAGGGCAGTACAAATCCCCCCCAAATGACCCCATTTTGGAAAGTAGACACCCCAAGGAAATTGCTGATGGGTATGTTGAGCCCATTGAATATTTATTTTTTTTGTCCTAAGGGATTGAATAATGACAAAAAAAAATATGTCACTAAATGATATATTGCTCACACATGCCATGGTTATATGTGGAATTGCACCCCAAAATGACCCCATTTTGGAAAGTAGACACCCCAAGCTATTTACTGAGAGGCATGTTGAGTCCATGGAATATTTTATATTTTGCCACAAGTTGCGGGAATATTACAAACTTTTTTTTTTTTGCACCAAGTTGTCACTAAATGATATATTGCTCACACATGCTATGGGCATATGTGAAATGACACCCCAAAATACATTCTGCTGCTTCTCCTGAGTACGGGGATACCACATATGTGGGACTTTTTGGGAGTCTAGTCGCGCACGGCACCCCGAAAACCAATCACCACCTTCAGGATTTCTAAGGGTGCAAATTTTTGATTTAACTCCTCACTACCTATCACAGTTTCGAAGTCCATAAAATGCCAAAATAGCACAAAACCCCCCCAAATGACCCCATTTTGGAAAGTAGACACCCCAAGCTATTTACTGAGAGGCATGTTGAGTCCATGGAATATTTTATATTTTGCCAAAAGTTGCGGGAATATTACAAACTTTTTTTTTTTTTGCACAAAGTTGTCACTAAATGATATATTGCTCACACATGCTATGGGCAGAAGTCAAATTACACCCCAAAATAAATTCTGCTGCTTCTCCCGAGTACGGGGATACCACATGTGGGGGACTTTTTGGGAGCCTAGCCACGTACGGGACCCCGAAAACCAAGCACTGCCTTCCGGATTTGAATATAAAATGCTACCAAAAAACCTGTTAGCGATGGCAGGGATCAGGCCTGACTCTGCGATCGCTGCAGTTATGTGTTTAGTGTTTTGTAAGTGACAGTGATCGATCGATACTGCACTTGGGTGGGCTGGGCAGAGGGGCAAAACGCAGGTGCCAGCAGGTATTTGGGCTGATCCCGCTAACAATGCGTTTTTTTGGAACCCTAAACTGCTGGGGACGCTAGTATAGATCTGATCAGATCAGATATTGATCTGTTCAGATTCTATACCACTACGGGAGGTGTATGCTTTGTGTGTGGGTGTTAGCGGTACTGGCACTAACCTAGCGCTGCCTGGGGCGACGCAGACCCTGACCCTAAAACCTAATTGATATCACCCGCCGGGTGATCAGGGGGTTAAACCTTTATTGGGTAATAAATGGTGGGTGCCCTGATGCTATAAAAAACAAACTAACCAGAGTCACCCGTAACACTTATACGGTGATCAGTGGTGAAAGGGTTAACTAGGAGCAATCAGGGGGTTCAAATTTTTATTAGGTAGTATATGGGGGTCCCTGGCGCTATATAAAAACCTGACGGGGAACCTAAATAACTAACTAGCTACCTAGCGACTGTAGCGACACTAATGCAGCGATCAGAAAAACGATCGCTTAGTGACACTGGCAAAAGGGGTGAAAGGGTTAACTAGCAGAAATCAGGGGGTTAAAACCATTATTGGGTAGTATATCGGGGTACCTAGCGCTATAAAAACCTGGCGGTGAACCTAAAAAAATAACTAGCTACCTAGCGACTGTAGCGACACTGATGCAGCGATCAGAAAAACGATCGCTTAGTGACACTGGCAAAAGGGGGTGAAAGGGTTAACTAGCGGCAATCAAGGGGTTAAAACCATTATTGGGTAGTATATCGGGGTACCTAGCGATATAAAAACCTGGCGGTGAACCTAAAAAAATAACTAGCTACCTAGCGACACATGCAGCGATCAGAAAAATGATCGCTTAGTGACACTGGCAAAAGGGGGTGAAAGGGTTAACTCTAGGGGCAATCAGGGGGTTAAATCTTTATTGGGGGGTGATAGGGGGCTACCCTGGACCTAACACTAACTGTCCTGACAGTTTTTACTGTCACAACTGACACTGAATGCATTGATCAGTAAAGAAATGATCAATGCAATCAGTGACACTGTGACTGGGGGGGGAGGGGGGGCGGGGGGGGATCGGGGGGGGGTTTGTGTGCCTGTGTGTACCTACATGTCAGTGTAGTGTTGGTGCACACTTACTTTTACTTTTCTCCTCGTAGTCCGGTCAAAAAGACCGCCCCGAGGAGAATGACATCACTTCCTCCTTCCTGTGTAAACAATACACAGGGGAGGAAGCTTCTCATTGGCCAGGAGCGATCCAGAGGGGGTGGCCGAAAACCAACGGCCATCCCCTCATCACGGAGCGCTCCTGGACCGAATCGGACCGCCGTAACCAGCGGGAGGGGGTCCGATCAGACCCCCCACCCGCTGGAAGGCAATCACGTAGATGTACGTGATTGTGCCTGCCTGTGCCATTGTGCTGACGTACATTGGCAATACGGCGGTCCTCAAGTGGTTAATGGGACCCCTGATTGAACGGGAGAGCAACGGTGGTGAAACCCCCTTCCACTGCCTGCAAAAGTAATCCAGGGGCTTCTTAGCTACTAAGATTACTTTTACTTTGTGTAGACTTGTTGGGGCTAAAAAAATAATATCCTGATCATTGCTGCTGCAGCCATGACCAAGATATCACCCTTCCAATCCAGCAATGTACCAGTACATTGCTGGACAGAAAGTGGTTAAAGGGGGGTGATGGGGAGGCACATGTTTACTGCCCCCCCCCCAAGGAAAGTGTAAAGTAGCATCATGATGATTATCAGAATTATGGAAATTACAGAGGTAGCACAGTCAGCATGTGCTCTGTCATGGATCTGTCAGTGTCACATGGCTTTTGGGTGCTGACTTTGTTAACTGTGTGTTACAAACTTTAACCCTGCAATAGCATACAGCAATAACAAAGCACCAAACAGCAATATGACACACTGACAGATCCATGACAGAGCACATGCTGACTGTGCTGCTTGCATGAGTATCATAATGCTGATAATCATGACCTGCTATGCTGTGTGTCAGTGTGTAAGCCTACCTACGTGAGACAGTGAGGATTCTATCTGCTGTTCTCCACTCACTCTGCAGTGCAGGTCCAGCTACGCTGTCCTCCAGGTTCTTGCTCCCTCTCATCCACTGAGCTGCCTGTTGCCTCACCTCAGTCTCAGCAGTCGGCATGGGAGGCGGAGCTAAGTGGAGCCTCATATTATCACTCCGCCAGGAAAGGCAGTGGCAGCCGGATCTATTTAACTAGCAGAGCAATATATGGTGAAGCTTTATGTACATGCGCCCGAAAAAGGAGAAATAGTCCAAGCGCTGTGCTCACCCTATGTGCCCCTCTGTAGAACAGATGGGGCCCAGCAAAATGTAATTACAACCCCCCCTCTTTCTCTAAGCAAGTATTAGTGGGGGAGAACTTAGTTTAGAAAGCTCTAGTTTTTAATTTGCAGAAATTAACTGTAAAGCTGACCGGGCCCCCCTGTGGAGCTGATGGGGGCGGGCCCAGTACAACAGGGCTGGCTGTACTGGCCTATCAGCGGCCCTGATTGCTGTCTTTTATTCTGGTAGCAAGATCTTCCGTACACATGCCCCATTTCCAAAAACATGTTCTTATGTAGTGAAAGCCAAAGGTGCAACAATCCATTTATTAGAGGGTCAAAGACTACTACTGTGTAACGCCATATGATAACATGTCTGATGTGGTGTTTGAGGAGATGTATTATGTGTGATATGTGTGCACCAATAGTATATTTAGATCCAAAATTGTTCACGCCAAAAAAAAAAAAAAAAAAACTCCTGTGTCCATTTGATATTAAACTTGTACTTGTGAAGGTTTTTGTAATATGTTTCATCGTGTATTATTTTCTTAATAAGCTTACTCTGAAATTAAAAACTCATCTTGAACTTTCAGGTTTGACTTTGTTAAAATAAAAAATAAAGATTGCTTTTGTTGCAATACACATCTCATATTATCTAGTACCGGTCATCTTCTGGGTTGAATGATAACCAACTCACTTCCTGCCGTGAAACCGGTCGAGTCACACGTTCATCCTACACCGATGTTAATCCCCCTGTGGGGGTCTCCAGTATTGCTTGTAAAACCCCATTACGATTGTATAGATTGATTCTCACCAATATTTGTCTATTTAATTGTATTTCCATGTGTGCTCTATTTTCACTCTATTTAATAAATCTAAATTAAATTTTAATGACTTTGTATAGTAAATTTTGGTACCGTAATAGTCCCTAGTGTTCTCTTTGCTCTATAGGGTACCTTCTGGAGTAACCCTGTCTTTTGAGTTAGCCCTTTTGTCTCACTTCCTGTGTATGCAGGCTGTCATTGATATGCTTCCTGGGGGTGCATCAGTATACAGCTCAGGTTCACAGTACTCCAGGACTTAGCGGTGCTAGTCAGGTCATCATGCCTAATGCAGCCATGCAATAGGATAAGAAAGACCCTGGCCTTTACCTGACTGGCCATTGGTTTGCAGGAAAGAAGCTAAACTGTGATTATTTTTTTTTAAAGTGGCTGTGATGTGGACAGGAAGTCCAGACAAATCTTTTTTTGCTTTGGATTGGATAGGGACTCTGACCCAGTGTACTGCTGTCTGGAGGTTTACTAGAGAGATTGTTTAGTAACAACATTCACCAGGCAGGAAGAGATGGAATCTCTGCATCAGGGGCAGAATGGCAGGACTTGTAGCCTATCTAAGTGACTTATGTCTGTGTTGTTGTTGGAGACTTTTTTTTCTCAGAGGCCCTGAATTGCAACAAAAACCTGACAGGCGTTTTATACTTTTATACTCTATGCAAAACAAAAAAAAAGACAAAAAAAAAAGAATTTGGATTCAGAAAAACTGCTCTAATTTTTACTTTTCCAATCTATTGGATGGCTACTGAGGGTCTGATACACCAAGCATAGTCATGAAGGGACCTAAATGTGGCAGGCAGTTATGGGATGTAGGGATGAGATTCAGGTCGGGGGTCATATGTATATTAGAGGTAAACCCAACCCTTTCACGAATTGGCCCGCCATAACACATTGTAATTATAATGCACTGCAGGGACATTTGAGCGTTGGTTAGCTGGCTTAGAAAGGCCAATAATGGGGGCTTTGGTATGTACAAGCCCTTTCACTATCAAACAGGGGGTGCAGAGCAGCCATAGTGCCAGTGTATTAGAAGCGTTTGCAGGTAACGGATAAGGAAAGCTTTCAAACTGCATAGGGTCATTTAGAACAAGCTGTCTAGCGGATGTATCCTTTACACGGGGATGAAGCGAACCATTCAGGGTGCTTGTAATGATCAGTTTAATTTATTTACTTTAAGTGATGATGATTATACTTTTAAACTGTTATGCCACTGGCCAATGTGTATGTAGTTAAGGTCTGTAGCTTTATTTTTTTTAAATGTATACTTTCCTATAGCTTTTAGATCTGTTGGGACTGCGACTTCCACTCACACCTGTTCAATTCAGGCTTAATTATTATTATTATTATTATTATTATTATTATACAGGATTTATATAGTGCCAACAGTTTGCGCAGCGCTTTGTTAATGCTGCTAGCTAAAAAAAAATTGTAGCCAGCAACCTTAAAAAACCTTTGTTTTAAAGTTGTGATGAATCAGACTGGGGGTGTCCTGCTGTATTTTTGACAAGATATAATGCAAAAGCTATAAAATGAATTGCACATGGACAATATGTGATGCCAGAATACGGTGTCACCATCCATGAGAATTGTACTGTTCTGTAACACACATACAGCTTATAGGCATTTCCCAAGCATGTAATGGAAAGGGTTTGTGTTTTTTACATAGTATTCTGCAAGATGCCATAGCTTACATTTTCTTTAGACAGAGCATATCACAATCAACAGGTATAATGCACTGTACACACAATCAAATTTTCCGAAACAAATATTGGATGTGAGCTCGTTGGCGGAAAGTCCGACCGTGTGTATGCACCATCAAACATTTGTTGGCGGACTTTCCGCCAACAAATGTTGGCTAGTAGGTTCTCAGATTTTCCGCCAACAAATTTTTGTTGTCGCACTTTCCAATCTTGTGTACACAAGTCTGGCACACAAAAGTCCACGCATGCTCGGAATCAAGTATGAGCCGGAAGCGATCGGTCTTGTAAAACTAGCATTCATAATGGAGATATCCCGTATGTCTTGTACGTCACTGTGTTGGCCAACATTTGTGTGACCGTGTGTACGCAAGACAAGTTGGAACCAACAACCTTCAAACAAAAATCCACGATTTTGTTGTCGGAAAGTCCGATCGTGTATACAGGGCATATGTATTTAAATTTTTTTTGCAAAGAATTACATAAATTAACGATTCCATCCCAAATTCAGGAATAAACATTCCGGCCTACAATGGTCATTATAATCAGACATGGACTTGCTGTTATTTTTTGTGCGGAAATACTAAACAGCTTCTGTGCCGCTTTACATTTTCCATTTACCAGCAAAACATGGGACTAGGAATTGGATACATGTAAATAACAATGATATAACACTTAGTAAGATGTATGTGGGTATCCATCCCCAGCATGGTATGGGGGGGGGGGGGGGGAATGGAAAAAAAACTCAGGGAGTTCAAGAAAGAAGCATAAAAGAAAAAAAAATTAAGGGGGTGTGTGAAACCAAAACTTGTAATCGTATGTGTTCTCTCTCTGCCTCCATCTCACCCTCTCCCTTTCAGTTGGAGCCTGTGTGTAGTAAGTTGGGTGTCCAGGTTTTGAAATGCTTGTCAAAGCGATCTTTAATTCCTTCTGTCAGTTGTTCCATTAACTGAATATCTGTGACTCAGGTCCACCATTTTTTTATGTTGAGGGGGCAATATTTTTCCATATGGCAGGTATGCACACCTTAGCAGCATTTAAGACGTGTCTGAGAACAGAGTTTTTATATCTTTTAATAGACATTGTAATATAGTGAAGCAGGTACAGTGCTGGCTTATCTGCAAGAGCCACACCTGTCAATGGAAGTTTTGACTGCTGTCCAAAAGTCTGTCAGCTTTGCACAATCCCAGAAGAAATGTAAAACATTCCCTCACTTTCCTGACACCTTCCACACAAGAGTAAGACTTGTGTGTATAGTTTGAGTAGGAGTTGAGTGGTTTATACCAGTGTGTTAAGATCTTGTATCCATTTTTGTTGTATGAATTTACTATTACGTCCTTATGTGCAAAAATAAGTACCGGTATACAGTGCTTTGGGCCTGGGTTAAAGTGGTGCGTAGGCCTTTTTCCCCCTTCATTAGAAAAGTGGGGTTGGGTTTGTGTACCTTTTTAATGTTTTGTCCCCCATGGCAATGCCAGCTCCCATGCCAATTTTTTTAAACAATTTCTATTATCCTTGAAAATGGCCAAAAATTTGATTTTCAAAATTAGCCCAATAGACATTAATGGGGCTTGGATTAATGTTTGCAAGTTTTGAGCTTTGTGATGAGTTCCACAAACAGCCCGCAAACTGAACCCAGGCCAATATTATCTTCCCTATTCTACAATGATACACCTGTAGTTCTATTGCTCTGTTCATGCCCAGCTGTTCTGTAC
Source organism: Lithobates pipiens (assembly GCF_037356315.1). Taxonomy (NCBI): domain Eukaryota; kingdom Metazoa; phylum Chordata; class Amphibia; order Anura; family Ranidae; genus Lithobates; species Lithobates pipiens. The sequence continues at coordinate 419,076,232 of NW_027507764.1, forward strand.
ATCCATTCTGGCCTATTTTTTATATTTATGCTTCCATTTCACAGTTAATAGAGGAAACATTAAATAGCAGTACAGTTAGTTTACAATTCTTGCTATAAACCCTGTGGGTGCCAGGAAGTGTTCTTGACACTCCTCCCTGCTTCCCACTCAGAAAACCATCTGTGCATGCCATGATGCAGCTAAAAAGTAATGATATTTCAACAACCTAAATGTTTCCTTATGAAGCTGAAGAAAGTAGAACATTTACAGACTATTTGAAGAAGCTGTGTGGCTGCAGTTGATGAGGGACACCTACTGTGGCTGGTTGTCAGCCAAGCCAACATATTTTAGTGGGTCCTATTCAAGTTCTAGATTTCTGCTTTGCTTTTATGTCAGTTTGAAACAAGGTATTGGAAAAAGTCCAGAATTAAATGTCTGTTCCCACTTTAGAGGGAGAATTGGAAGATGGTAGTATGAAAAAAATGTAGGACAGATTAAGGCCCCATTCATCGTTATGCTGTCTAATGCAATAATACACCACTGTTAACGTGCATTGCAGCACATTTGTTTGAGTGACCTGGCATACCTGACTTTTACATTTACATGCTTTTTCCAGGCCAGTGACTTATCAAGTAGTGAAGCATAGATAACAATTACAGCCAAGCCAACATATTTTAGTGGGTCCTATCCAACTTCTATATTACTCCTTTGATTTTATGTCAGTTTGTAACAAGGTATAGGAAAAAGATCAGAATGAAATGTATGTAACCAACTTTAAAGGGAGGATTCAAAGATGGGAGCAAGAAAACAATGTAGGATAGATTTAGGCACCATTCATTTCTATGCATTTCATTGCAATAATACAACACCATTAATGTGCATTGCAGCACATTTATTTAAGCGACTTGGCATACCTGACTTTTATATTTACATGCTTTTTTCAGGTCAGTGACTAATCAAGTAGTATAGCAAGAATAACAATAACAGCCCCAGAGCATGCACTTTCAAAAACACATCAGCAATGGCAGACCCTATATGGCAGGTTTACTTAAAGTGTAAGTAAATCCTCCTATCGTTTTCAGCCAAGGAAGCAGCTATCTTGGCCTCTGTTTAATCTACAACTGCCATGATGCTACACATGTGATCAGTTTAGACGCATGCCATTGGATGGCTTGACAGTTTGGTTGAGAGCACAACCAATGGTAATGTTACATTTCCGACACGTGCCAGAAATTAAACTGTTTTATGGATGGGTTTACTTACACTTTAAAACAGGCATGTTAAATTCAAGTGCAACAAAGGGCTGAATAGAGGAAGATAACTTGTCAATAGTCCAACTTGTCTACTGACGTCCTCACCTATGTAATTCCAGAAAAAGATCATAGCACTATGGTATTTTGGGTTATTTTTACACCATTTTATCCATAAATAGATAGGGCCATAGACAATTCCTATAGTATTTAGCTGCCTTCAAAAACTGGAGAACAAAGCAGGAGTGAGAGTGCTATATGTGACCCAAAAACGCCAGTTTGACACAACTGCTTTAAATGTTGATAGTAGGGGGATAAGGAAGACAGATGTGAAAAAAAATTTACCTTCCGCTCCTAATAGGATTATAACCCATTTTCAGGGTGTCCTGGATTCCCCTTATTTCTCCCCCCTTTATTCCCCATTGGCGCATCCCCAGGTGTTTTTGGTCCAGCCAAGTCGAAGGTCCTCTTCACGTTCTTTTTCCATTGACAGTGGGTGGATCCATAATGCTGCCTCATAATGACGTGTCGTTGCTCTCAGTAGCATTCTCTTGTAAGTCCAGGGTGGCACCTTGATGCACCAGGCTCACACAAAGTAGTTGAATGATGCTGGTCGTCATTATGAAGAGCAGTGCTGCATTGCTGGACCAATGAGTCTGCAGGGGACAGCACCAGAGACATGATGAGTAAAAAAGACAGAGCTGCTAGGGGATCTATATCATTTTGTTTGTCTCAATCTGAAATCAGCTTTGTAGGGTGTACAAAAAAGGTATGATGATGTAGAACATGTCATATTCAATAGCAAAAAAATAACCCTCATAACAATGAAAGACAGTTGTTGACTGGTTGCTGTTATCACCAGTACATGTATATTTGCACTCTGTTATCATCTTTGCTCCTAAACCCTTTGACACAGTTAGACGATTCAAAATATATTTCTGTATGGGAAACTGGGAATCTTTAATCCAAACTAATAAAGTAGGGATGGAGTTTAAGGAAACCTTGGTTTTGTTTGATTATAGATGGGATTATGTAAAGATCTGTACTTCACATAACAAAGCTGCTTTCTTTATTTGGTCATTTTGAAGTGTCACAACTTTGTCCCCAAGTGAATTGTGTGTTATTCACAGTTTTGTATAGGTATGAGTCAAATAATTAGCTGTAGCAGCAAGGTTTACTTCTGAAATTAAATTCTTGGCATGTTTCTAAAACATTTAATATGTCGAAGGTCACCACAGTCCTGTAAATTGCATAGGATGGATTCCTCTGCCGGATCTAAACATGTGCTTTTAGTTGGCTTAATGAGTCAGAGACCGTGATGAAAATCGTGATGGAAAACAGATGTTATAATTAAGTTTTGTGTAAAGAACATAGAGAAGGTATTTTCTTTCGTCAACAAAGTTTCATGGAAAATAGTTGTCTTTTAGATCTTTACTTTGAATTGTTTAACTCTTGGGAAAGCTAAAACTCAGCTTTATACAAGATGGACTTACAAAGTGTATGTCAAGCCAAAACATTTTTCTTTTTTTGGATAGAGCCTGGATAGAGCCTGGAAGGGTTAGAACCCCTACACATTTTTACTGCTATCAGGGGCTTCACTTTTACAGACAGGGGAGGTTTCCATCAGCAACACAGAAAATAATGCTTTTCTTTAGTAGATAGAGAAAACTGGAACTCCTGTCACATTTTTATTTCTATGTCACTTTTGCACATTTTTAAATTCAATAGATTTTTATTTTATTTTAACACAAACATAAGTAAAAGGAGAGGAAAGAAAAGAACATCATCAAATCAGGGCAATCCATAAGCAGAATTGCTGTTTTGCAGGGCAGCACACAAAGATAGCAATATTCACAATGTATACAAAGATTAGGGAATAACAGAACCAGTACTGCACCAATCTGTCCATGGTTTCCACGCCTTGCCAAAAGTCCCCCCGATCATTATTCTCAAGGGACCGTTTATATGTGTAATTCACGTTAACTGGGGAGAAGACTTCTGGCAGATTTGGTGCCTGGGTTTCTTTCCAGTGTTTCACTGTTAGGGGTTCTCGCTGCTAAAAGAACATATGCTACAGCTGTATGAGAACCTCATCTATCTGCCTCAATATTAGGATTGCTAGGGCTGCTGTAGACAGGTATTAGTGATATTAGATAAAAGTTGGAAAGTTTTCCTCCAAAAACACACCTAGAATATGTGATATAAATTGTCAATCTGTCCGTAACCCCTCCAACAAAAAGGAAAGTTGGATAAGGAAAATGTAGCCAATTGGTAAGCTGTTAAATACCATTGGGTTATACATTTTTCTAATAACTCACAATGGTTTATGCAACCATATGTATATATAGTGGAGTGCTGTGAGCCATTGGTAAGGGATAAATGAGCAGTGAAGGTCTGCTTCCCATTTTAGGAGGGGAGGCATCTTTGTAAATATTAGTTTCTGTTGGATTAGGTTGTAAAATAAAGTATTACCTTTGACAGAATTAGTGTGTGAATAGAAGATGTCCAGGCTGGCAGGGTGATAGAAACAATGGGAAGAAGGTGTCTACACAAGAATATGTACTGTATGTATGTATATATATATGTATATATATATATATATATATATATATATATATATATATATATATAGACTGTATATTTCGATATGCAGAAATATGTAATATGATTTCTAGAGACACCATATTCCTCTTGCAAACCATCTATGGGTTTGAGAACAGCATCCTTAAAGAGGTTGTCTCATAACAGTCCAAGATCAATCCGATTCCAACCTTTTAAATATGGGATGGTTCTAGCTTTTCAATAGGAATGTGAATGTTGTCGGAGATATGGGTCAATTCATTAAGAGTTAAATAACGGCTAATAATATGCGGTAACAATTGTACAAGTGTTCAATTCACTAAGAATTTGAAGTTAAATACGAAATGCAGGATTTGTTCGATTTAGCAGTAATTACTGCATTAGTTGGTAAATGACTGCATTGAGCTGGTTGCTAAGGAGTGGGCCGGGAAGCCAACCACCGCATTCTTAACAACCAATGACTCATTAGCTCATCCCAGCTCTCCTATGAAAATGAGTATCGGGTACATCATACCCTACTCATCCACCGAAAAAGTGTCACAAGGTAATAAAGACACACATTTGATGAATGGGTAGGGGTACGATGTACCCAATACTCATTCACATAGGGTGAGCCAGGATCTGGGGGCCCCCTTCTTAAAGACCGTGATGACATGCATTGGGTGGAGCAGGGTGGCACTGTCTGAGATCGGCAGTGACACGGGTGCCCCCGAGCCCTGCTGAACACCAGCTGTTGTCTTTTAACTTTGATGTAAGTGAAAAATGTTGTAATAAATGCTTCATAAAACATACTACACTGTGAGGATGTATTCTGTTGCATGAGCTTGTATGCAGTGGCGGGACCATGGATTTAAAGGGCCATACACCTGTTTATGTGAGACAACCCAGGATATCTAGGAATGCATTGGAGGAGAAGAAGGAGTACAGAGGAGCTTATTTATTGTGCCCCAGAGTGGGGGAAAGCATGATTTGACCTTGTATGACAGGGGCAGGTGCAGGTGAGCGCATTATTGAATGATGGTGGGAGTCACGGTATTTCTTCTTTTTAATAAAACAGCACAATTGATTTGATCAACTAAGTGTATAATGAATTTAACTACATATGAGGACTGAGAAAGAAGAGTTGCACGTTGTTATTTCTTCACTGTTTAATTTATATATTTTTTCAAGTTTGTATAATTCTGCTTTGGATGAGATAAAAGGATCACTTTATATATACAGTATCTCACAAAAGTGAGTACACTCCTCACATTTTTGTAAATATTTTATTATACCTTTTCATGCGACAACACTGAAAAAAATTACACTTTACTACAATGTGAAGCTGTGAGTATACAGCTTGTATAACAGTGTAAATTTGCTGTCCCCTCAAAATAACTCAACACACAGCCATTAATGTCAGTGCTCATACCATATGCCGCATACTGCATCAAATTGGTCTGCATGGCTGTCATCCCAGAAGGAAGCCTCTTCTAAAGATGATGCACAAGAAAGCCCACAAACAGTTTGCTGAAAACAAGCAGACCAAGGATATGGATTACTGAAACCATGTCCTGTGATCTGATGAGACCAAGATAAACTTATTTGGTTCAGATGGTGTCTAGCATGTGGGGCAGCAACCAGGTGAGATGTACAAAGACAAGTTTGTCTTGCCTAATGTCTGGCAAGTTGGTGGAAGTGTCATGATCTGGGGCTGCATGAGTGCTGCCGGCACTGGGAAGCAACAGTTCATTGAGGGAACCATGAATGCCAACATGTACTGTGACATACTGAAGCATAGCATGATCCCCTCCCTTCTGAGACTGGGCCGCAGGGCAGTATTCCAACATGATAACAACCCCAAACACACCTCCAAGATGACCACTGCCTTGCTAAATAAGCTGAGGATAAAGGTGATGGACTGCCCAGGGGTGGACTGACCATTCACGTTCTCGGGCACTGCCCGAGGGCCCCATGCCACCAAGGGGCCCCATCAGGGTTGCCAGCCTCAATAAAACCAGGGACAGTATGTAAAAATCGGTGTTTTTTTAAAAATCCCAAGATTATAGCTGCCCCGTCTCTTCAGTACCTTTTCAGTGTGTGTAAGTGTATTCTGTGTGTGTATACCGTGTGTGTATAATCTATTGCCCGGGGGCCCCATAATCTCCTATTGCCCGAGGGCCCCATAATCTTCTCCTATTGCCTGGGGGCCCCATAATGTCCTATTGCCTGGGGGCCCCATGAGTTGTCAGTCCGCCCCTGGGACTGGCCAATCATGTCTCCAGACTTAAACCCTATTGAGCATCTGTGGGGCATCCTCAAATGGAAGGTGGAGGAGCGCAAGGTCTGTAACATCCACCAGCTCCGTGATGTCATCTTGAAGGAGTGGCAACCTGTGAAACTCTAGTGAACTCCATGCGGGTTAAGGCAGTGCTGAAAAATAATGGTGGCCACACAAAATATTGACACTTTGGACCCAATTTGGACATTTTCACTTAGGGATGTACTCACTTTTGTTGCCAGGGGTTTAAACATTAATGGCTGTGTGTTGAGTTATTTTGTGGAGACAGCTAATTTACACTGTTATACAAGCTGTGCACTCACTAGTTTACATTGTAGCAAAGTGTAATTTCTTCAGCGTTGTCACATGAAAAGATATAATAAAATATTTACAAAAATGCGAGGGGTGTACTCACTTTTGTGAGATACTGTATATGTGTATTGTATAGCACACATACTGAGACATTTTAGGAAATCTTTGCCCACATATATTTTAGTTTATTACCATTTGAGGAACAAGCACATTCATTTGAACACTAAGGCCGCGTACACACGAGAGGATTGTCCGTCCAACTTAGTCCGCTGAAACCTGTTTCAGCGGACAATCCGCTCGTGTGTGGGCTTCAGCGGACTTTTTCAGCGGACAGTCTGGCGGACTAAGTCTTTCGGAATTTCCGTAATTTTGTCCGTCCAAACTTGGTTTCAGCGGACAGTCCGCTCGTGTGTAGGCAAGTTGGACGGACTAAGTATGGCGCATGCTCAGAAAGGATTTACACGCCGAAGGTTGCATTGCAGTGTATTGGACGTCGTATTTCTAGTCCCGTCGTACGTGCTGTACACGTCATCGCGCAAGCTTTCAGCGGACTGTCTGTTCATCGTGTGTGGTCAAGTCCGTTCATTCAAAAGTTGGACGGACTGTCTGTCGGATTGTCTGACGAACTTAGTTGGGCAGACAATCCGCCCGTGTGTACACGGCCTTAAGTGTAATATAGCATATTTATTTGAAGAGGTACTACAGGGTATCAGTGGTCACAGATTTGGCGCAGCAATGTTTCTTTGGTCTTTTAATACGAATGTATGTATTTGGGATCCATGGCCCAATCGATTAGTCATGGCTCTCCAGGCTAACAAAGAAGCACAGGTTGTCAAGGGTAATGAAATCAAACATAATGCTTTCCATGTATTTGCTAAAATAAGTAGATGGAAAGATGGTGTACCTGCCAATGCAGTTTTAATATCTGCCCATAAAACTTGCCAGTGGGAAGCAGAACCAATGGTTTATCTGGGCTAAGTGGATGGCAGTAAATATAGTCCCGGAGATCCACTAAGCCCATACCGCCAATATTTGGCAAATGGCAAATCAAATGTGCATAGGAGCACCTTGCCCGTTTGCGTTGCCAAATGAAACGTTGGAGTAAAGAAGTGAGCAAAAGCAAGTATGTGGCCTTAATGGGAATCAGAAGGGTGCGGAATAAGTATGAAGTTAAGCTACCCGCCCACAAGAATTCATGCTGAGAGATACATTGAAGTTCTCTACTTATTTCTGCATTAAGGCGTTTATCATAAGCTTCAGCCAATAATGCTGTTGAAGGAGTCAATATTATACCTAAATATGGTAATTGTTCTGCTCAAGAGTATGGTAACTGGTTCAATAAATGTTGGCGGGTGGATTTATGTACCCCCAGATCTGAAGTTAAAGCAGAGTTCCACCCAAAAATGGAACTTCCACTTTAAGAGAAGGTGACCCCCCCTGGTTTTTTTGGGGGGGCGGATACCCTCTTTTTAGGAGCATCCAGCTCCCACTTCCTCCCGGGGCTCCGTGGAGCCGGAAGGAAGTTCACCTCTCAGCCCTCCCTCCCTGCAATCTTCTGGGACACGTCACAGGTCCCAGAAGATTGCCCGGCCAATCACAGCATGGCTTGCGCAATTGCAGTGCGTGCCTGATTGTGAGGCCACGGCCGGACGCCCACAGTCACAATGTCGGCACCAAGGAGAGGAGGGTGAGAGGAGCGGGGTTTTGTTCGCTCGCATGGCTGGACCGTGGGACAGGCGAGTGTCTGATTATTAAAATTCAGCAGCTACACTTTTTGTAGCTACTGACTTTTATATGGGTGGAACTCCTCTTTAACGATTTGTTAAATAAGACAATGTACTAAAGTGTTTGCTGTTGCACATTTTTTATCACTTACTGTCTGGTGAAACCATTGTCAACAAGTCTATTGGAACCCCAGTTCATAGTAAAAACCTGAAAGGAGTTCTAATCCTTCCCAACTCCATCCAAAACAAAACATTATTTTGACTTGATCAAATTAAAAAACATACAAACATTAAAATAAATTATTATTAGTATAGTTGCCCTGAACTCAATAATAAAGTAGTTGTAAAGACAGATGGTGTTTCTATCTTAATGCATTCTATGTGGGGGCACTGAACAGGAGGGAGGTGACAAAAGCACCGAAGAGGGACCAAAGAAGAGGAGGATCTGGGCTGCTCTGTGCAAAACCACTTCACAGAGCAGATAAGTATAACCTGTTAGTTATTTTTAACTAAAAATAAACGAGACTGCAATCACTTTAACTTGCTATTATTCTGTAGACACAAGAAAGCAGGCTCTGCTGGATTGTACAAAGATGCCATCCTAACATCTTTAAGGTAAAAGAAGTTAGTGGCACAGAGAGGACCCCTCCATACCTCCAGCGTGATGAGGCTGATTAATAGGGGTCTATTTTTAAAATAAATTGCTTTGCAAATGTCTCAAGCATTCATTCAGTTGTCATTAATTATCCTGTATTTCCCCTAATATGTTTATTTCCCATGATCGTCAGCTCCGTCTGGTGACCATAATGTGGTATTAATGTCAATTTAGGAAAATACAGCATTATGGACACTAGATGGAGATAGCAATCGGAGTAAATAAACATATGAGGCAAAATACTGAATTATTCATGACAGCTGAGTGAATGATTAAAAGACTTTTGTGCAGCGATTTTTTATAAATAGACCCCATAGTGCTAAGCAAAATAGAGGTATTTTGTTTAATAGGAATATAGTTTAGATAATAAACTGCAGCATCAACCATAAAGAAAATACATTGGTAAAGTAAACTTGTCATGACAAAAAATACAGACAATGCCACTTATGACCTTCTTTTGAAAATGCAAGTGAGCTGGCTGCTTTACTGATCCAGCAAATTCAGTGCCTTGTCCCAGGACAAATCTGCAGATTAATAAACATATAACTCTCAAAGCAGGTTTGGCAGTCGTCAGTAAATTTACAGACAGTCACCTTAATTTCATACTTGGCTGTATGTACACATGACTCATACAGATCAACCCCCTACTGCTGCATCTTTGCTAGAAAGCAGCCAAAAAAAGGGTCTGAGAGACATTTTATCTGAACTCCTCAACTCATCCCAATTGCCCATAGCAACCACACAGCTTAGAAAATAAAAACTTTATAACTGATTGGCTGTACTCCAGATGGGACAATGTTTGTCTCAGAAACGTTTTATTAATTCCTCCCAAAGTTTCAATATACAGCCTGAGTGATGATTCGAGGAGGGGACACTTAGGTATTGCTTCTGCAGCAGACTGCATGGAGAGAAAGGAAACATGTAGAAAGGGTGAACAATATACCTCGGACAGCACAACAGCTGGGGGCACTGTAGTTCATAGGCCAGAATGCAATCCCGGATTCTACCAGCAGGTGTATCTCAGCTAAGGCTGGCTGCTGGGAGACTCTTTAGCCCCACCCTGCCTGCGGTATGTTCCTTGGCTCAGTATTGCGTCTTTACGTCCATTCTCGTTCCTGTCTGACCTGCATCTCTTTGGTTGATGGTTTTCCTATACAGTATTTATCTGTTATACCTTATATGTTGTTTGTTCAAAAATTGTGCTGTGTTTACTTAGGCTCGGTCCACATGCGGCTCACAGCAGGGGTCCGGTGCGTGCTGGTTCACCTTTTCAAGTTCCATTTCAGCCCAAATTTTTGGCTGAATTCGGACCTGAAACTGACCAAAAGATGCACAGTGTTTTTGTGCAAAACGCATCAGACCTGCTGCGGAGATATGTGAATCTGCTGCATAGAGAGCCGATCGAAATCTCCTGCTATTGCGAATTGAATGCGCAATTCACAATGGTGTGAACCCAGCCTAAAGTGCAGTTAATTAATGATGATTAATGATATGTTGTGTGATGCACACATTTTTCCATTTTTTATTTACATAGCTTAGGAATGTTCTACTGTACAAATATACAGTATATCGTATTATATATCTGGCATTAATTAGTTATATTTAACAATAAAATGACCATCAGCAAATTGTTTTTTTTTTACGGTGTTAGCCCCATGGCTTTAAATACCTAATTCAGATTTGTATTTTAGGAACCCAAGGGAAAGGCACACAAATCTGATTTGTGATGAATACCAACCCAGTAGTTACTAAGCAGCTCTTCTACTAACTGACCCATGACATAATATAATATAATATAATATAATATTCAATAATAATAATAATATATAAATATACAAATGTGCAAGTGATCTTATAATAAATTAGCTTATACATGAATTGGCAGTTGGATTATCAAGTTGATAATGTAGTACAGGTCATTCAAAAATGGTTGTCAAAAGCCAGTGAAAACCTCCCCAACTCTTGCAGTACCTATAACAGGTGAAGAGGTGACATAAAAGGTATTGTAAGGTAAACAGGGTGGACTTCTTAAAGCGGTTGTAAACCACGGATGTTCCAAAAAAAAAAACCCTGCAAGGCTATGGCATATATTAAATACTCACCTTGAAACTAAGCCCTCCAGCACTGTAAAATCACAGCTGAGAGGCCTGACATGTTCCCCTTGTCATTCTTCTGGGTTTGTGAGCTACGGCTGTGTGATTTGCCAGAGCCCCAATGATGTCCCTCGGTTCCGGCATGAAGCTCTGAAGTTCCGACAATGTATGCCGGACCTTCAGAGCGCCAGGGCCGTCTTTAATATTGATTGGACACTGGGCAAAAAATTTCTTGGCCACCCCCCCATGCAATTCCACCCTCCGACTGCTCTGAGACATACAATAAATAGCAGCTAGACTTAAAATCAGTTTACTGTATCAGATCAGGCAGCAATTGAGATTGGTTGCCAGCTGTTACAGCATATGATTACTGCATACTGACTGGTTGCTAGAGGTTACAGCACACATTACGCTCACTAATTAGTTGCTAGAGGTTACAGCAAATCATTTCTGCTTGTTAATTGGTTGAAAGAGATTACTGTACAGTAATACTGCTCACTGATTGGTCGCCAGAGGTTATAGCACATCTTCTCCTCACTGCAGAGGACGTGATCTACATATAAATGTCGCTTTTATTTACATATCAATGCCACCGGCCGCAGCTGTTTACTTATAAATGCTGCCGCTATTTACATATGAATGACAGTTATTTACATGTAAACACTGGGTCTGCAGGTGAGTCATCTGTACATGGCAATAGGGCAGAGCAGGGCAGCATTAGTACCAGCACATCACACAGAGATAGCGGGACAAAAACTTCAAGGGACAAGGGAATTTAAACAGGGATAGTTGGTCCAGGGCAGCTGCCCCTTTTGCCCTGCCTTAAAGACGGCCCTGCAGAGCGCATGCGCCAGTAATGTCACTGACTGCATGCAGGGTAAATATCTCCTAAATGGTGTAAGTTTAGGAGATATTAATTTTACCTACAGGTAACTGCTTTAACAAAGTTTTACATTTCCCTATTAAAGGCAGCTACCTAATTGATTATTGCTTAAAAAATGCTAGCATTTTGTTGTACTATATATTTAGATATAGATAGATAGATAGATAAATAGATAGATAGATAGATAGATAGATAGATAGATAGATCTATATATATGTATATATACATGTATATATACTGTATAAATACAGTGCCTTGAAAAAGTATTCATACCTCATGAAAAAATTTCAAGATTTTGTCATGTTACAACCAAAAACGTAAATGTATTTTATTGGGATTGTATGTGATAGACCAACACAAAGTGGCACATAATTGTGAAGTGGAAGGAAAATGATAAATGGTTTTCAATTTTTTTGACAAATAAATATGTGTGGCATGCATTTGTATTCAGCTCCCTAAGTCAGTATTTTGTAGAACCACCTTTCACTGTAATTACAGCTGCAAGTCATATTGGGAATGTCTCTACCAGCTTTGCATATCTAGAGAGTGAAGTGTTTGCACATTCTTCTTTGCCATATAGCTCCAGCTCTGTCAGATTGGATGGAGAGCATCTGTGAACAGCAATTTTCAAGTCCTGCCAAAGATTCTATATAGGATTTAGGTCTGGACTTTGACTGGGCCATTCTAACACATAAATATGCTTTGATCTAAACCATTCTATTGTAGCTCTGGCTGTATGTTTAGGGTCATTGTGCTGCTGGAAGGTGAACCTCTGCCCCAGTCTCAGGACTTTTGCAGACTCTAAGCCCTTGTACACACGGTCGGACATTCCGACAACAAAATCCGTAAAAAAAATGGATTTTGTCCGAAACTTGTGTTGCATACACACGGTCGGACAAAGTTGTCGGACAATCCGATCGTTCAGAACGTGGTGACGTTATTTCGTTACGATGGGACTACGTTCAGGCTAGTAGCCAATAGCTTTGGTCTGAGCATGCGTGGCACTTTGTCCGATCGGAATTCTCTACAAACGATAGGATAAAGTCCCATCGGACCATGTTGTCAGAAAATTTTATAGCCCAGCTCTAAAACTTTGTCGGTCGGATATTCCAACGGAAACAGTCAGATGGAGACCACACACGGTCGGATTATCCGACAACACGGTCCGATGTGTAGAAGGGCTAACAGGTTTTCTTCTAAAATTGCCCTGTATTTGGCTCCATCCATCTTCCCATCAACTCTCACCAACTTCCCTGTCCCTGCTGAAGATGTTATTGTATTCAGGGTGATGTGCAGTGTTAGTTTTCCGCCACACATAGTGTTTTTCTTTTAGGCCAAAAAGTTAAATTTGGACTCATCTGACCAGAGCACCTTCTTCCACATGTTTGTTGTGTCTCCACATGGCATCTCACAAACTGCAAACAGAACTTCTTATGGCTTTCCTCCAACAATGGATTTCTTTTGCCACTCTTCCATAAAGGCCAGATTTATAGAGTGCATGACTAATAGTTGTCCTGTGGACAGATTCTCCCATCTGAGCTGTGGATCTCCACAGCTCCTCCAGAGTAACCATGGGCCCCTTGGCTGCTTCTCTGATTAATGCTCTCCTTGCCCGTCTTGTCAGTTAAGGTGGACAGCCATGTCTTGGTAGGTTTGCAGTTGTGCCACACTCTTTCCATTTTTGGATGATGGATTGAACAGATGTTCAAAGCTTGGGATATTTTTTATAACCTAACCCTGCTTTAAACCTCTCCACAACTTTATCTCTGACCTGTCTAGTGTGTTCCTTGGCCTTCATGATGCTGTTTGTTCTCTAAGATTCTCTAACAAACCTTCACGGAACAGCTGTATTTATACTGAGATTAAATGACACACAGGTGGATATTTTTTTATAACCTAACCCTGCTTTAAACTTCTCCACAACTTTATTCCTGATGTTTCTTGGCCTTCATGATTCGGTTTGTTCACTAAGGTTCTCTAACAAACTTCTGAGGGCTTCACAGAACAGTTGTTTTTATCCTGAGATTAAATTACACACAGGTAGACTCTACTTATTAATTAGGTGACTTTGGAAGGCAATTCCACTGTATTTTAGTTAGGAGTATCAGAGTAAAGGGGGCTGAATACAAATGCACCCCACACTTTTCAGATATTTATTTGTAAAAAAAATGTAAAACCATTTATCCTTTTCCTTTCACTTCACATTTATGTGCCACTTTGTGTTGGACTATCGCATAAAATCCCTATAAAATACATTTACATTTTTGTGGAAATGTGGAAAATGTGAAAGGGTGTGAATACTTTTTCAAGGCACTATATTTCTGCCCTAGGGAAAAAGTTGTCTGCATGTATGTCTTGCAGATTAAAAAGTATTTAAAGTTTGGTCTGCGTGGACCAAACTCCATCTACAGCCATTTTGTTGTGCATCAACAATGCACGAGTACTTATTTATAAAAGACTGGAGAAGAAAAGTGATATTGTCCATCTCCAAAAAATATTTGGCTAATTTTAATTTTCATATTGTACTTTGGATAAAAAAATCTCAATTGGTTATTATCGGGTATTGTTTATATTTATATACATTTTTCAACATTATAAATGCAGGAATTTTTTCATACTCAAAAAACAAAGAACTTTTTGTAAACATTTCTGAATTACTGAATATTTTCCCCCAGGATAGTAGCCGATGTTTAAAATATTCTCAAATCACAAAGCCATACTTTGAGTAGTCATTTCATACTTTATGTGCGTAATAACTGAGGGTAAAAGACCTTTAATCACATTGTTGAAGAGCACTGGAGTGAAGACTAAGCCCCTGTACACACGGTCGGACATTCCGATAACAAAATCCGTCTGATTTTTTCTGACGGATTTTGTCCGAAAGTGGTGTTGCATACACACGGTCGGACAAAGTTGTCGGAAAATCCGATCGTTCGGAACGTGATGACGTTCGTTTGTTGCGACGGGACTATGTTGCGGCTAGTAGCCAATAGCTTTGGTCTCGTAATTTAATATGAGCATGCGTGGCACTTTGTCCGATCGGAATTCTCTACAAACGATCGGAAAAAGTCAGATCGGATTTTGTTGTGGGAAAATTTGAGGTCCTGCTCTCAATTTTTTCTGTCGGAAAAAGTCCGATAGAGCCCAGACACAATCGAATTATACAACAATATAATCCGATCGGACCTTTTCCGTCTGAATTTCCGACCGTGTGTACAGGGCATAAGACATATCAGCATGGTGGAGGTAGAGGTTAATACTCCCCAATAAAAACTACTTGTACATGATCCAGCCTGGCTGTGCCAGTCGCCTGCAGTAAATGTACTGTGGGTGGTCGGCAAGTATTTTTTTTAATGGCAAATCTTTGTCCCTTTGTCACTTTACAGATTGGCTGGCATGTTTAAAAAATATTTACAGGTTGGTATTAATTCCAGTTGGATGACCAGACATGAACAACTGTAACCAAACCAAAAAAACAAAAGTTCATCATGTGCGTGCAATGCTTCTCAGTTCTGGTCACAGTCTGTTGACTAGGAAATGATAGTATAGGAACTGAAATGAAAAGGTGGATCTGCTTTACTCATGGCTTTTTATTACTTCTGGGTTGCTAGTACCGAGTACCCATGATTCAATGAACACTGAAATCATTGAGAAACTCTGGTGCCACAAGTGAGGTTTCCTTATTGGGCCCTTTCTCTATTGGGAGAGGAGTCTTGTAGCTGTATTAATACTGCCTGCTCCAAAAGGATTTGCTCATTTTCAGATTGTGAGGTTTTTACCAAATTCTTGTTTAACATCTACTTTGAAGATGGTTAGCTGAGGCCCAAAAATTATATTATGTTGTGAAAATTTTGATTAAGTCAAGTTGGCTATAATTGGTATCCAATCCTGTTTGGATATTGATGATTTCAAGCTTTAGATATAATTTAAGATTGTGATGCAGTGGAATTAAAAGAAAAAAGGAAGATATTTCCTAGAACATGGGATGTTTGAAGCAAGATTCACTAGGATGAGAAAAGCACCTGGTACAGTCTACTTTTTTCACTGCAGCCAAAGCAGCGTTGCAACTGGAGAGGACATCAAGAGGAACAGAGTTCATCTATGGTTTACTCAGTCATTGGGGAAGCTATCTGGTTGCTCCCACCCCGTGTGACTCTGGCAACTATCTTGGGTCAGGCAGGCCCTGGCTCCCAGGTTTGGTGCACGTTATGTGAATTGGTAGTGTAGGGAAAGCTACCTTGCCTGCTAGGGATAGTACTAGTGGTTGGGAAAGGTTTCTGATGGGAAGGGAAAGCATAGGGTCGCTTCTCCTCTGGGCTTCACCCCACTTAGGCATGAGACATCATTCTACTCTTTTTACAGGTGCTGTCAGCCCGGGCAAAACCTGCTATCTTCACATTATTGCAAACCGTGCACCCAGTTGGGCCAATTTCCCACTGGGCCTTTTATGAACTGTTGAACTGTTTCTGCATTACTTCAATACAAGTTTTTCATTGCACCTCACTGTGTGAAGTATTGCCACCGCACTGCGCTGCACCCCACTTACACACCCTCCTGCACTATTTCTCCCATTATGTATTTGCTGAGTATTTGTGTATGCACATCATTAGTTTGAAAGTTATAAAGAGCAATAGACCAACAACCAGTGATAGACCTGCTGGTCTCTGGATCAGACTTTGTAATATCAGCCTTAAAATGTCTTTATAGCACCTCCTAAACAAATACATATAACTGTGTATATGGTTTATTATATGTTGTATGCAAAACCTTTACCATATTTTCCGGAGAGTCATTGTAGAAGCAGTTGTACCACTTGGGGTATATGTAAAACATGCTGAGAAACAAATTCTATGTGGATAATAAGGAGCACACAGTGTGCTATTATTTTGTAATTTATGTTGAAGTGGAAGCCTTGTTGCTGCCGGGAGGCCAAGGACAGGAAAATCTATAATGTAATTACACAGTTTGTCTCCTAATTCTCACATCGTCAGCCAGAATTATCACATGACAAGTGTGCATGGAGCCACTAGACATCAGCACTAATCAGGCTGGATAGCTCCTGGCACTAACCTGTGCTATCAGGGTCTACTAACAACCACAATGACTCTTGCTGTAATGACTTCAAGCACAGCTAAATTACTCACATATCTATTCTTGCACCAACTTTTCATTTGTAACAAGGCAGACAATGAGTGATTCATCATTAATTTCACTGCGTTTTCTATGCCTTGCTACTTTATGAAGCAGCAACTAATCATTTTAATTAGTTTCTAGTCTGTTGCAGTGATGCTCTGCCAAATCACACTGCTTACACGTACAAGTGAATGAATGATCAGCAAATGAGGCTTGCTGGAATACATTTACAACATAATAGTCTTTGTGAAATGTCACAATAAACTATACATTTGGGGAATCTGCGCAATGATTCATCCACATCACCTTACTTGACTTGCATCTATAGTGAAATTCAAGTGAAAATCTGCAGATTTATAGTAGGTGACCTTTTTGTGGTCACCCCTTGGCTAACATGATTTATGAGTGATGTGTCATCTGCATAGCTCATTGTGCACCATCAACTGTTCTAATCATCTGATCTCAGACAGCTGAGCAAATGTACAATAGGCACTTGCTTGTTATATCGGTAAATAAAAATTATACAATTTAAAAGAATATAAACTTGTTTTAATAGTATATTATACGGGGCTATAGACATGTCTTGTTTGGACTAGGTTATAATATTTATGTGTTTGATTTGCTATATCTTATTTCCTAAAAGCAGAAATCTAAGCAGAAAAAAAAATAGTCTTACCATCCACTGACCAGCACAGTGTTGTCTAGCTATTGATAGCATCAGGGCAGGACTTAGGGTGGCGGGGGCCCCTGGGCTTGAGTCACTTTCGGCCCTACCTTCTATACGTTACCATATTTATCGGCGTATAACACGCACAGGTGTATAACACGCACCCCAAGTTTAGGGGGGAATTTTAAGGAAAAAAACTTTTAGCAATGAAGTTTAAGGGAAAAACTTACATTCAAACGCCCACCAATGCAGCCTTATCAGTGTCCATCTGCAGCCTTGTCCAGTGTCATTTGCAGCCTTGTCATTTGCAGCCTTGTCATTGCAGTCTTGAAGTTTAAAAATAGCGCCACCGAGATACAGAGTCCTGTGTATCTCGGTGGCTCTCGGGTACTCTCGGTGGCTCTCGCCAGCTCTTGGGTCCTCTTGGCGGCTCTCCGGTCCTCTCACAGTCCCGAGAGTAGCCGAGTGTAGTCGGCTCAGCTCACAGTCATGCCCAGTCCCTGTGTTATGACCATCATAGGGCGGTACTGGGCGTGACTGTGAGGGGAGTCGAGCACACTCAGCTATGTATCTCGGCGGGGCCCGTGGGGCCCCCTATTGGGCGGGGCCCATGGGCTTGAGCCCAGTCAAGCCCAATGGTAAGTCCAGCCCTGGATAGCATACTATTTCATTGTCTAACTGGCAGGTTTGGAATGGTCTAGTGCAGTGATGGCGGACCTTGGCACCCCAGATGTTTTGGAACTACATTTCCCATGATGCTCAACTACACTGCAGAGTGTATGAGCATCATGGGAAATGGAGTTCCAAAACATCTGGGGTGCCAAGGTTCACCATCAGTGGTCTAGTGTTGTTGCATAACTTTAGTAAAGAGAAGTGAGGTCACCAACCTGGCCATCCTGTCTTGAGCTGTTACCTGGATCACAGAACTGGATAAACAAGGTTTTTTACCCAAATTCA
The DNA here is from genome assembly GCF_037356315.1 of Lithobates pipiens. Classification (NCBI taxonomy): domain Eukaryota; kingdom Metazoa; phylum Chordata; class Amphibia; order Anura; family Ranidae; genus Lithobates; species Lithobates pipiens. The sequence continues at coordinate 419,094,725 of NW_027507764.1, forward strand.
TTCCATGCATAAAGATATAGTTACATAGTTACATAGTTGCATAGTAGGTGAGGTTGAAAAAAAAGTCCATCAAATCCAACCTATGTGTGTGATTATATGTCAGTATTACATATAAAATATATACATATATAAAACCTATATAAAACATACATAAAACATATTTAAAACATATATAAAACATATATAAAACCTTCTGTGTGCAGCAGTCCCCCTAACACTTATCTGAGCCCCTCTCTTGATCCAGCGATGTCCATGAGAGCCTTGGTTCTCTGGGAACTTGTGCTCCTGATTGGCTTTGGGCTGCTGTCAATCACAGCCAGTGAGCCAATCAGGAGACAGAGGAGGCGGAGCCAAGCCATGGCTCCATGTATGGATGGACACACAGAGCCATGGCTCGGGAGCAGGCCTGCTCAGGTGCCCCCACAGCAAGCTGCTTGCTGTGGGGGCACCCGGCAGGAGGAAGGAACCAGGAGCATGGGACACAAAAATAGGAGGATCTAGGCCGCTCTGTGCAAAACCACTGCACAGAGCAGGTAAGTTTATACATATACATATTTTAACACATGTTTGTTATTTAAAAAGAAAAAAAAACAACATGAATTTAATATCGCATTAAGTTGATTGCCTTTAGTTAAACTTTAAAAATGTTGGTCTATCTTGATTACACATCAACTATGTGTTCAATTCTACTCATCACTTTTAGGCCTCGTTCACACCATGGTGCAGAGACACCAGTTTTTTTTTTTGCATGCATTCTGCAAAGGCTCAACAAAAAAAAAAAAATTTAAAAGGGAAAACACTGCGCTGTGATAGAAAAAAGCTAGAGATAAATGAGGGTCAGCAGCTAACACTCAAACAAATAAAGTTCAGTGAATATAAGGTAACAAATAGTGTAGCGCTAAATAAGTGAAAAAGTGTCAGTAATAAAGCTGACACTATACCGCACATAAATGATAAAATGTGCAATTACGTGAAAAAATCCAAGTATTAATTCACTAAAAATACAACATAAATGTAAAAGTGTGTCGATACTGAAAGGTATCGATAACTAAAAAGTGAGTCCCAGTGAGATAGTCCCCATATATTGAATAGTAAACAAATGTTGTTGTTAATCTTCCCAACGAGATCAGGAAATCTATGAATCAGATAAAACCATAAATAACGGCTTGTCTGGAGTGGCTTCAAAAAATGGTTAAATACTCTTACCAGAGAGGATGGACTCGTCTGTCATACGACGGTTGAGTCAACAGCGCTTGAGGTCCAGAAAAGGAACCAATGGTAAGTTGGTAGTAGTCCAAGCAGGTGGCTCAGCTGTCTCCAGATTGGGAGGACTTCCAGTATTGAAAGGCTGTGGTATACGTCTCTCAGGGCAACAGGATCCGATTGATCGCATTGGGGTGCCAACCCCAAATGTAGAGGATAGTCAGCAAGTAGGGAAAGAAGGGAAAAAAGCTCCAAATGGTGCAGATCAGATGGTAACCATTGGGTTTATTTTTTTTTAAAAAAGGTCAAAAAAGCTATAACAAAATTATGACATGTGATCACAAAAAAATATATTTAAAACATAAAAAAGCAATGTGGGGTGCCAAATGCATATAGCTTTTATGACCTTTTTTAAAAAAAATAAATAAACCCAATGCTTACCATCTGATCTGCACCATTTGGAGATTTTTTTCCCTTCTTTCCCTACTTGCTGACTATCCTCTACATTTGGGGTTGGCACCCCAATGCGATCAATCGGATCCTGTTGCCCTGAGAGACGTATACCACAGCCTTTCAATACTGGAAGTCCTCCCAATCTGGAGACAGCTGAGCCACCTGCTTGGACTACTACCAACTTACCATTGGTTCCTTTTCTGGACCTCAAGCGCTGTTGACTCAACCGTCGTATGACAGACGAGTCCATCCTCTCTGGTAAGAGTATTTAACCATTTTTTGAAGCCACTCCAGACAAGCCGTTATTTCTGGTTTTATCTGATTCATAGATTGCCTGATCTCCTCGTTGGGAAGATTAACAACAACATTTGTTTACTATTCAATATATGTGGACTATCTCACTGGGACTCACTTTTTAGTTATCGATACCTTTCAGTATCGACACACTTTTACATTTATGTTGTATTTTTAGTGAATTAATACTTGAATTTTTTCACGTAATTGCACATTTTATCATTTATGTGCGGTATAGTGTCAGCTTTATTACCGACACTTTTTCACTTATTTAGCGCTACACTATTTGTTACCTTATAAAAAAAAAATTGTTCTCTATGTGCCCTGTTCACACCACAACACTGGTATCATGTGTGGATTTTTTCTGTGCAGGAATCTGCAACGTGTATGCTGTTTTCTGCACGGGGAAAAAACTGACATGACCACAACATTGGTGTGAATATATAACTGACACGCATGAAAACTGATGTCAACGTGCATAAAAACTCACTGAAACACACATGAAAACTGATGTAAACTGATGTGAAACGAATGTCTCTGCAAGTGAAATTTGAGCCATTTTACCATCAGTTTTCATGCACGTATGGTGTGAATGAGCATGTCTGTCTAAAAAGGAGAGGGGGGATGGGGGTGGGGCGTGTAGAAGAGAAGGACAATGTTTTGAGGAAGTGAGAGGCCCCCATGCAGAATTCAGAAATAAGGAAGTAAGGTTGTCCATGAAGAACAGGAAGAAGCTGATTGTCTGGCTTTGATTAGACTTTCTAAACAACACAATCAGCTATACAGAAAATAAATAATGTCAAAGATAAAGATATTTTACATATAATTAATCAAAAAAAAATCATTTTTGACTGCACTTTCACTTTGAATGAAATACAGGTAGCATTAGATCACTGGTATTCCCATTAGAGAAGAACCATTGATCTTATATTAGCTTTTTAATATTAGGGGCTGTAACTATCTTATTTTCAGATTATTATAAGTATACTTTTATTTTACAGGTATACAAGAAGGCAACCAGTGTACAAAGTGTAAAAATAACTGGGCACTGAAATTTTCGATCATTGTGCTGTATATTCTGTGTGCCTTACTCACCATCACCGTATCCATACTAGGATATAAAGGTATGTGCTTTTATCACAAAGAATTTCATAGTAAATTATAACTATGTGACAGTTAGATAAAATGAACCTAAGGAGTATAGAAAATCTCAGGAGATTGATAATGTTGGTAAAATGTTGTAAGAAAAATTACAAAGCAATAATCTGCCTTGTTCACACCACGTGCAGAGATTTGCGTTTTTCTGTAAATGTCTCTGTAATTGTTTTCTTTGTACCCTGTTTACACCATAACACTATTGTCAAGGGCATATTGTTTGTACAGAAATATGTATCATGTGCTGTGTGCATGTTTCTGTGCAGGAAAAACTCACATGACACCAACATTGTGGTGTGAACAGGGCACATAGAAAACAATTTGTTGTGTATCTTTGCAGGGACCTACATTAGAACAAAATGCATGTATCTGCACTAGAGCTGGGCTATTTTCTCAAAATAAAATCTGCGATTCGAACCGTGTTTTTTTTTTTTTGATGGACACCGCGCAGGTCCTAAGGAGCTGCAGGCAGGAGTTTTTAGACGAGGCCATGGCTTCGGCCTAGTCTGCGGGTGCGGCCTCGCGGGCTAGGCCGAAGCCGCGGCCTCGCCTAAAAGCTCCTGTGCGCAGCTCCTCGGGACCATCGCTGTGCCGCGGCGTCCGGCCTCGCAGACTAGGCCAAAGCCATGGCCTCTCCTAAAAAGTGCTGCCTGCAGCTCCTGAGGATCGGCGCGTGTCAACGCCGGTCCTGGTGAAAAAAAAAATCGATTTGCTGAAAATTTGAATCGATTTGACCTCTCAACTCGATTTAAGATTCAGATCGATTTTTTCCCCCAGCCCTACTCTGCACATGCTGTGAACTTCCAAACGTTTCATTTAAACATTAATATGTTTACACAAATCAAGGAAAAAGTTGAATGAAAAAAGAAGATGAAAAATAACAGCTATAAATGTCTTTCAGCAAATCAAACATATGCCCCGTGCACACGATCAGATTTTCCGGCATGCCGGGAATGCTAACTGCACATTGGCTGTGCTCTCAGCCAAACTATCAAACATCCAAAGGCCGGTGTCATAACAAATCACATGTGCAGCACCATAGCAGTTGAAGTTTAAACAGAGGCAAAGATGGCAGCTTCCTTGGCTGAAAACGATAGGGGAGTTTACTTCCACTTTAAAAATGTGTTGTCCGTTATTCTCTTCAGATTGTTTTTTTACAAGAAAGATCCTAGGTGTGCTAGGCCTTGCTAACACAGTATTACACCAGTGATGAAAACAACAATTTACCAAAGTGCTTTTTTCTTCTTTTTAGTTGTAGAAAGAATGGATGGCGTTTCAAATGACATGGAAAAGTCACACGTGGGTTACAATAATAAAATTTCAGAAGTGGAGCAGAACATGAAAAAATTAGGTAAACTGACAAACAAAATGATATTCACCTTCATTTATTGACTTCATAGTAAACAATGATTAATTATTAGTTACATAGTTATGTATGTGTTTTAATAAGACACATGCCCATTGAGTACAAACACAATAATTCCAAGAGGCCGGGTTCACACTGGTGCAACATGGGATCCGTTTAGTGAGAGCAAAAGTCGCATGACATGTCCAATTAAAGGTTTCCCTATGAGAGCCGTCTTGACTGATCTGACACAAGTCGCTCCGACTTTAGAAAAGCTTCCTGCACTACTTTGGTCTGACATTGATTCAACTTCACTGTCATAGAGTGTAAAAAGTCGGATCAAAGTGGGACTGAAGTTGCAGGGCAAAGTCACATCGGAAGTGGCACGCCTTTCATGTCAGAGCATTGTGAACCAAAGTCAAAAATTGCAGACGATCCAGAAGACGGCAAATAAGATTTAGAAAGGATGGTCAGATTTTCTTCACTGGGAAATAAATCCTTCCTGGTCTCCAAAGGCACCGATACTCACTGAATTCTTTATATTCTTATAAATATTAATAGTCATTTATACTTTTTATTTTCATTTAGATACAAGTACTAGATACAAATACTTTCATTTAGATACAAATACTGCCTTTTTAAAGGAATTTATTGAGCTAGCTTTAATCATCTCATGTAAAAGACAATTGTATATTTTCATGGCTCTGGAAAGAGACTTGTATTGTTATTGTTTTTGCCTATAAATTGCCTGTGTCTAGAAAGCTAGACACATATTGCAAAATAATACTGACACAGTCCTGTCTGTATCGGAAAAAAACAATATACAGTATGTATTACTTTGGTATCCTATGCAATGATGAATCATACAGATTTATACTCACATAGCTGAAACTTGTTCTTGCCTGTAAGAAGTAATCAGGTGCGAGGGCTGACTGGTTTAAACCTATTTGGGGATTTGTCTTAATACTCACTCTAGCATTCTGTCATTTTTTTAAAGGATGAGTTCACCTTTAGTTAAATTTTTAGTAACATGTTACATGTTACACCCATATGTAGGGTGTAACATGCAGCAACCCACTTGTATGCATTTGCATTTTATCCTCCCCTCTGTAGGTGGTGCTGTTTTGCTGGCAACTGTACAGAGGGGAAGGAGGATGAGAGGAGCTTTGTTCTCCTGAAACCCCCGTAAGTGTCATCAAGGAAGCTGCTGTCTGAATGAATGCTGCAACACTTTATGATCACTGCAGCCATCTTTAGTGAGGGCAATGCTTATAAAGCCGCGTACACACGTAGCCGTCTGTCCGACGTACTTAGTCTGGCGGACTTCCCGCCAGACTGTCCGTCGGACTTTCCGAACGGGCTACTTGCCCACACACGGCACTTTTTGAGGGGACTAATACGGCGTACTAAGTCCGCCGTACTATCCGCCCTACTTTTGAAATGAACGGACTCGCCCACACACGCAGAGGAAAGTCCGCTCATTTCGAACGCGTCTCCATGTAGGCGGGGCCCGCGAAGGAGACGTCGCTGGCCCCGCCGCCTGGTATGGACTTAAAGGGGAACCCCAACGCCGAAAAAAATCGGTGTGGGGGTCCCCCCCAAGTCCACAACAGACCCTTGTCCGGCCAGGAAAGGGGGGCAAGCGAGCACCCCCCCTCCTGAGCTGTACCAGGCCGCGTGCCCTCAACATGGGGGGTGGCTTGGGGAAGGGGGGGCTGCACCCCAAAGCACCTTGTCCCCATGTTGATGAGGACAAGGGCCTCTTCCCGACAACCCTGGCCGTTGGTTGTCGGGGTCTGCAGGCGGGGGGCTTATCGGAATCCAGGAGCCCCCTTTAATAAGGGGGCCCCCGGATACCGGCCCCCCACCCTATGTGAATGAGTATGGGGTACAATGTACCCCTACCCATTCACCTGTAAAATAAAAGTACAAAAAAAACACAACACACAAGATAAAATACTTTATTGCACAGCTCCGGGGGTCTTCCGTCTTTGGGGGTCTTCTCGCCGGACTCCTCCGCTATCTTCTTGTAGCTCTTTTGCTAGCAGAGGAGTCCGGCTTTCTTCCTCGCCGCCGGCCTCTTCTTCCGACTTCGGGGGTCTTGTCCCCCTCTTCGGTTCTTCTGCCGCCGCCGCCGCCTTCCGTTCTTCTGTTCTTCTCTTCTTCTTCTTCAGATGTTGCCTCGCCGAGTCCTCCGCTCACAATGACAGGGAATGGGCACGCGGTGACTTATATAGGGACAAGGGGCGGGGTCTTCGGTGGATGTCACATGGGTTCATGTCACATGGGTTGGTGTCACATGGCGACAGTCCCAGCATCCTCCGGGACTGTGACATCGTAAGGGGGCGGGGTCACCATGTGACATGAACCCATGTGACATCCACCGAAGACCCGCCCCTTGTCCCTATATAAGTCGCCGCGTGCCCGTTCCCTGTCATTGTGAGCGGAGGACTCGGCGACGCAACATCTGAAGAAGAAGAAGAGAAGAAGAATAGAAGAACGGAAGGCGGCGGCGGCGACAGAAGACCGGGCCACCGCCTGTAAAAGAGCTATAAGAAGGCGCGGTGGCCCGGCAGAAGAACCGAAGAGGGGGACAAGACCCCCGAAGTCGGAAGAAGAGGCCGGCAGCGAGGAAGAAAGCCGGGCTCCTCCGCTAGTAAAAGAGCTACAAGAAGATAGCGGAGGAGTCCGGCGAGAAGACCCCCGGAGCTGTGCAATAAAGTATTTTATCTCGTGTGTTGTGTTTTTTTTGTACTTTTATTTTACAGGTGAATGGGTAAGGGTACATTGTACCCCATACTCATTCACATAGGGTGGGGGGCCCCCTTATTAAAGGGGGCTCCCGGATTCCGATAAGCCCCCCGCCCGCAGACCCCGACAACCAACGGCCAGGGTTGTCGGGAAGAGGCCCTTGTCCTCATCAACATGGGGACAAGGTGCTTTGGGGTGCGGCCCCCCTTCCCCAAGGCACCCCCCATGTTGAGGGCACGCGGCCTGGTACGGCCTGGTACGTTCGTTCGCCCCTCCTTTCCTGGCCGGCTGGGTAGCGTGCTCGACAAGGGTCTGTTGTGGACTTTGGGGGGACCCCCACACCGATTTTTTTCGGCGTTGGGGTTCCCCTTTAAGTCCATACCAGGTGGCGGGGCCAGCGGCGTCTCCTTCGCGGGCCCCGCCTACCTGCAGACCCGCTCAAAATGAGCGGACTTTTCTCCGGGCGGGAAAAGTCCGCTCATTTCAAGAGTACGGCATACACACTGCCGGAATGTCCGCCGAAATGCGAGTCCAGCGGGAAGATTGGAGTGCAAAACTTCTTTCTAAGTCCGCCGTACTTTCGGGTCAAAAAATATGCCGGAGGCTACACACGGGGGGATTGTCTGGCGGACTTGAGTTTGCCGGACTTTTCCACCCGCTTGTTTGATCGTGTGTACGCGGCATAAATAGCACTGCCCCTCTGCAGTTGGGGGATTTGGGAAATGGATAGAGTTTGGACAGGATTCCCGCTGGTTAGGGCAGGGTATTTAGCGTTAGAGAGAGTTTCCTGTTGAGGAGGGACAGAACAGGGATACTGCAACTGGCTCTTCTATCTGAGGACTCTAGAGCTGGGACAGATACCTTTTAATCGATCTGCTAAGTGCATCTGCACCACTGCTCTGCCTTTCAGCCACCATCTTTACTCAGACACTGCTTCGCTAATGTAAACATTATTAAAGTGACACCTCAAGTGCTGGGACTATGTTAATGTACCGCCAACGTTGCTGAGAACTATTGTACCCAAGTTGCCTGTGTTATCAAGACTCTGATGTTTTGGGTATGTTAAGTAAGCACTTTGCCACTGCCCTCTACATGTTATTTGTTACTTCTAATTAACCAAATAATAACAGTGCCATTTTCCTTGGTCTCTGTGTGCCTTTACTGCAACTTGGGTACCAATCCACTGGCTCTGCCCACACGTTCACCCTCCAATCCCACACTGTGACAGCTTGCAGGGCAGTCTCTTCTAGCACTGGCTGTCACATTTTATAAAGAGAGCGGTTATACAGGGCTCTGCTCATACAGCCATGTTTACAAAAGGTGAATTTCGCTTTTAAAATTTTTGCCTTCCTAATTTCCTTTTTCACACTCTTTTGTATTTTTGTAACTTTCCAGTCATTTAAATACTCGTCTTTCTGTTTTGTGTCGCTTGTTGACAGTATTTCCTCCCAATCTTCATTTTTGGGCTCTCCTTTATTTTCTTTGCAAATTAAATACAATTATGCATTTTATGGTCAATGCTACCCAGAATTACATTTATTTGAACATTTGTAATGTTTGTGATCAACAGGTCCAATAGAGCGTCTTTTCTAGTTGGGGCTTCTATATATGCCTCATACATTTATCAGGTAATAGGTTTATAAGGTTTCATTCACACAGTTGTTAAAGCCTGTATACCCTGAATGTTTTTTTTTTATTGTGCTCCTAGCCAACAGGTCCTGCATGCAGGCAGCCTATTCAGGTCTGTTAGTACTGCGCAGACACAACTGCTAATTTGACAAGTGTAGGTTAGTAGCCCCAAATACAGTGTGAATCTGCATGCCTGTCCAATTAGAACAAGTGGTTGTGTCCATACAGCCGCTGCATCCTAAAAGGGCTGCCTGTAAGCACACATCATTAATTGTGGGGGGGGGGGGGGGGGGGGGAATTATACCATATTCAAATATTTAACTTGGCATTCACACCCATGTGTAATTCCACCTATGGTGGCTCAGCACTATCACAACACACTCTCCATGGACAAGATCATCTTCAAGCTGTCTTTGATATCACTTCTCACACAAAGACAGACACCACCACCTTTTCTATATATCTTTCCACAAGAGAGCACAGACAGAAAATAAAAGCAGCCTAGTCATTTGAAGAATCAAACCGGATTATTCAAAACCAACCAAATTATATTGAAAATGTCAAAAAGGGATTATGGCAGTGTTTAAAAAATAAATTGTACATATATAATAAAATGTAAGTCTTATTAATACATAAACTCTCAACATAGAGATAAGATTTAATAAAATAATTGACAGAGCATATACACAATATTTTTTACTGGTCGCTGGTCCCACAAAAATAAGGATGGTCAAAGATAGATGTTATATCCCAACATGTTTCACCAGCATTGGCTTCTTCAGGGGATTATTTCGGACCACCAGTATTCACACAGCTCTGGTAAAAATCCAGAAATTTTTCATCAATTATTATATATGAAAGAAGATAAACAACACAAAAAAAAAAAAAAAACAGAGGAAACACATATATAGCATCCGTCATGGCTCCAAAAGTATATACCCATCTCCACCAAACCAAACCGAGTAGGCACTAAATGGGAAAACCAGGCCAGCCCAAACAAGGGATGGTGGGGAAGGCCGTGCACAAAAAAAAGGGAAGGAAAGGAATTTTAATCTTGTTTATTGGGCATGAATCATTGTCCAATAAGAAGGGCTAAAGGGCCTCAACTTGTACTTACTATGCTCAGATATATAAAGAGATTAATACGGGGCTCCTAAAAGGTGTTGTAGTGATGAAATCACTGTCTTGTTAAGTTGCCTTGAATAGACATTACAAAGAGACAGAAGGTACAGGAAATAAATCCAGATGCGGACAGCTCAATCTTGTTTAAGCTTCATATTTTATTCTTCAAACTAAAAAATACTGTATATATCAATATCCAGATTAGGTGTTATGTTATCAGGAATTATCAGGGTTATCAGGAATATGTTAATATCCAGATTAATTATTTAAAGCGGGGCTGTATTGGCAGCCACTAAAAATCAGGATATCAAAAATCAAGTGACAGATGAAATAACCAACCCAGGGCTCCAGGCGGTTGTGCGTGACAGATGGATCATGTGATGCGTACAGCATCATCCATAGAGAATGGCATGAACAATGTCATCTACAAGGAGATGGACAAGAACGTCCACCAATAACGCTCGCGCCAGCGGATCCCTAGGATAGGCTAGGCATGGCCAAGGGCAAAACCGGTCAAGGTGTAAACCATTGGGAATAAGTAGGGGCCAACATGAGATCCCAAATGTATCCCGTCGGTCCAGAAGGGGAAAAAGGGAAAAGGATAGGCCCAGCCTTTCCGTCCCTTTTTTTTGTAGCCTGGTCCTTGTATACCCCCCGTGGCTGTGCACGGCCTCCCCTATTGACCTTTGTTTGGGCTAACCTGGTTTCCCATTTGGTGCTTACTCAGTTTGGTTTGGTGGAGGTGGGTATATACTCTTGGAGCCATAACGGATGCTATATATGTATTTTCTCTGTTTGTTTGTTTTTTGGGGGGGGGGTTGTGTTGTTCATCTTTGTCTTCTTTCATATCTGATAATTGCTGAAAATTTTTTGCATTTTTACCAGAGCTGTGTAAATACTAGTAGTCCTAGATAATCCCCTGAAGAAGCCAATGCTGGTGAAACATGTTGGGATAAAACATTTATCTTTGACCATCCTTGTTTTTGTGGGACACCAGCGACCAGTAAAGAATATTGTGTATATGCTCTGTCAATTATTTTATTGAACCTTATCTCTATGTTGAGATTTTATATATTAATAAATACTTACATTTTATTATATATGTACAATTTCTCTTTTGAGCACCGCCATAATCCCATCCTTTTTGAAATTTTCAACTCTCGATAGCAGGGATGAGGTGCTGGATATTCTAGAGTCGCTCAATTCACCTTTCTAGTTTTAACCAAATTATATTGTTCTTCATGCATACAGCTTTAAAATGTTGCTGGCCAAACATCTGGCATTCAAATAGATATTTTAATCCACCATGTAATTTTACATTTAGATTTACCCTATAAAGTTTGCTGTAAATATTTTGACTCTATTCACCAATGTTTGTCTATCAGATAGGGTTCTTCTTGTCACCTGCTATAGTCCTCACGTTATTCTATTTTAGTGTCCTCCTGTAGTGACCCCTCCTGACCTATCTGCCCCTTTATTTTCTAACTTAGCCTTTCCCCGTCTGTCCTACTTTAAGAAAGCCTTCAAACTTCTCCTACAGCCTTAGCACAACAGGCCCTCTTCCATTTGCAGATACCAAAGACAACATTCCAGAGAATATACCCTTGAAGAATCTTACTGTTTAGTTCTCCAAATCGATTTTAAGGATCTTCCACCTTTCATGTATTCTGTCATTGATATAAACATGAACCAATATCGTCACTGATTTTCCCAGAAGACTGCACCAAGATACAAGTCATATTTTGGGCATCCTCTGCAACAAAAATGTGTTAAATTACACCTAAAGGGATTCAGAACCTGCCACTTTCCTCATTAGAACATTGCAATTGCAGCAGCTTATTGAAAATGATAAAGTCACTGTTATTTTCATTCACTTTTCACATGGACACAGACAAACAGCTATTTTTTAATATCCTTGCAATGTACATAGATCACTCAGAGCAGAATGTTTTTTTTTTCTCTCAACAAAAGTTACTCTTTAACCCTTCCACTAAATTAGTGGAATTAGTGCACCAAGAGAATAAAAAAATGCTTTAAAAAAGAGATGGACTCATGGTGCAGGATATCAGATCTGATCAAAATTAATTAAATAGAAAATATAGAAGAGTTTTGTGACAATAAAAAAACAAAGTCAAGAGCAGAAAATAACTTTTCATATGAGACTGTTTTGATTCCATTACTTATGCATAACGACTACAGCCATGAACATTAAAAACGTCTTGCCAGATTATTTTTTGTATAACTTCAATCTGTGATGTATTTTGCTAGGCTAACAAAGTTGCTGCCTGAAATAATGCATTATGTTGCCTCTTGGTACATCGCACTTATTGAGTAAAGCAAGGATAAAAGCTGTATAATTATACATTTAATATTTATCTTATTTTCTATAGAAAATTCACGTTGTTGTGAACATATTTAATAAAGTCATGGCTCTGCGAGCCACAGGCAGACACTCACAGCTTAATGACTGATTAAATTACACAGCAATGATAATGTAGGAATATACCGTACCAACCAATCAAAAATCATGCTTTATTGTTCAATTAAAACTCAAAAGATTCAGTTTATTATAGGTATACATTACTAAAATACATTTAAAAATGTGTTAATTTATTTTACAAAATAAATATTTACTATTGCATATCTTTCTATTCTGATATTCCTAGCCAGCAGGTGGAGCTCTAGGTTTTAAATATGTTTCCTAAGCTAACTGTAATTACATTGCTGCAAAAGCCTGACATCAGAGACGAAAAAGTGAAGTTCAAGTTACATAGACTGCTTAAAGTGGAGGGCCACCCTAAAAAAAAAAAAAAAAAAAAAAAAAAAAAAACCTTAAAACAATTCTTTAAATAATTTAAAAAACATTTGAAAAAAAAAGTTTTTTAACTTACCAGAAATAGCTGCTGCTAGGCAGATCGTCCTAATCTGCCTCTTCCTATTCCACGGTGATCTTCAGTCTTCTACTCCTTGCGTTGTCTTCTGGGGAATGGGGCACGCTGTGTTCTGGGAACTGTGTGTGTCCCAGAACACAGCGCACCCCATTCACAAAGCGATGCGCGACTCGCGCATGTGCAATAGGAAACGGGCAGTGAAGCCGCAAGGCTCCACTGCCCGTTTCCCTTAGTACGAATGACGGTGTCGGGACCCGAGAGCCGAGGGACAGGTTGGCCTCGGGCGCTTGACATCGCGGGCACCCTGGATAGATAAGTGTGCTTATTACAAGTCAGCAGCTACAGTGTTTGTAGCTGCTGACTTTTAAAAGAAAAATTCTTCAGCTGGCTCCCCTCTTTAATGAGCAAGAGGAGTGACTTACCTTCTCCATCCCTGTTCTGTTTGTTAGAAAGAGACAGATTGAAAAAGGGCCCATTCCTGCTCTGTTTTCTCTTTGCAATTATGAGAATGCCCTGCAAAATCAATATGTGTGTAGATTTAAAGTTTATTTGTAAAAAATATATATATATATATGTTGTGTGTTTATATATAGATAGATATATATATCTATATATATCTCAAGTAATACATTTATAAAGCATTCCAGCCATGGTGGAAGGAAAGAAAATTTAATAATCTGCGGGCTGCTTTAGTCTGGGTGAGGAAGGGGCAGTGTTCTAAGCTTGTCAAGGTCTTTTGCATTGTACAGTTCATTTAGCACTGATAGGAAAAAGCAAAGTGATGAGTTCCTCAGTTGCTGAACAGATAAAGTGTGAACGGGTCTTAACTATAGTGTTCAACTGCAATACAGTTTCTACAATAATACCTGTATATATATATATATATATATATATATATATATATATATATATATATATATATATACTGAGCAAAATTATAAACACTTTTGTGTTTGCCCCTATTTATCATGAGCTGAACTGAAAGATCTACGACTTTTTCTATGCACACAAAAGGCCTGTTTCTCTCAAATATTGTTCACAAATCTGTATAAATCTGTGTTAGTAATAGTGAGCACTTCTCCTTTGCTGAGATAATCCAACCCCCTCACAGGTGTGGCATATCCAGATGCTGATTAGACAGCATGATTATTGCACAGGTGTGCCTTAGGCTGGCCACAATAAAAGACCACTCTAAAATGTGCAGTTTTATCACACAGCACAATGCCACAGATGTCACAAGTTTTTGAGGGAGCGTGCAATTGGCAGGCTGACTGCAGGCCTGTTCACCAGAGCTGTTGCCCTTGAATTGAATGTTCATTTCTCTACCATAAGCCATCTCCAAAGACGTTTCAGAGAATTTGGCAGTCCATCCAACTAGCCTCACAACTGCAGATCACGTGTAACCACACCAGCCCAAGACCTCCACATCCAGCATCTTCACCTCCAAGATCGTCTGAGACCAGACACCTGGACAGCTACTGCAACAATCGGTTTGCATAACCAATGAATTTCAGCACAAACTGTCAGAAACCATCTCAGGGAAGCTTATCTGCATGCTCGTCGTCCTCATCGGGGTCTCGACCTGATTGCAGTTCATCAGTGTAAGGCCGCGTACACACGGGGGGACTGTCTGTCCAACTTAGTCCGCTGAAACACATTTCAGCGGACAGTCCGCTCGTGTGTGGGCTTCAGCGGACTTTTTCAGCGGACAGTCTGGCGGACTAAGTATTTCGGAATGTTGGAAATACTGTCCGCTGGACTCGCATTTCGGCGGACAATCCGCCCGTGTGTGTGCCAGTCCGCCCTACTTTTGAAATGAGCGGACTTTTCCCGCCCGGAGAAAAGTCCGCTCATTTCGAGCGGGTATCCAGGTAGGCGGGGCCCGCGACGGAGATGTCGCTGGCCCCGCCGCCTGGTATGGACTTAAAGGGGAACCCCAACACCGAAAAAAATCGGTGTGGGGGTCCCCCCCAAGTCCACAACAGACCCTTGTCCGAGCACGCTACCCGGCCGGCCAGGAAAGGGGGGCGAGCGAGCGCCCCCCCTCCTGAGCCGTACCAGGCCGTTTGCCCTCAACATGGGGGGTGCCTTGGGGAAGGGGGGGCCGCGCGGCCCCCCCACCCCAAAGCACCTTGTCCCCATGTTGATGAGGACAAGGGCCTCTTCCCGACAACCCTGGCCGTTGGTTGTCGGGGTCTGCGGGCGGGGGGCTTATCGGAATCCGGGAGCCCCCTTTAATAAGGGGGCCCCCGGATACCGGCCCCCCACCCTATGTGAATGAGTATGGGGTACAATGTACCCCTAGCCATTCACCTGTGAAAAAAAGTACAAAAAAAACACAACACAGGGTTAAAATATTTTATTGCACAGCTCCGGGGGGTCTTCCGTCTTCGGGGGTCTTCTCGCCGGACTCCTCCGCTATCTTCTTGTAGCTCTTTTGCTAGCGGAGGAGTCCGGCTTTCTTCCTCGCCGCCGGCCTCTTCTCCCGACTTCGGGGGTCTTGTCCCCCTCTTCGGTTCTTCTGCCGGGCCACCGCGCCTTCTTATAGCTCTTTTACAGGCGGTGGCTCGCTCGCCCCCCTTTCCTGGCCGGCCGGGTAGCGTGCTCGGACAAGGGTCTGTTGTGGACTTGGGGGGGACCCCCACACCGATTTTTTTCGGCGTTGGGGTTCCCCTTTAAGTCCATACCAGGCGGCGGGGTCAGCGACGTCTCCGTCGCAGGCCCCGCCTACCTGGATACGCGCTCGAAATGAGCGGACTTTCCTCCGCGTGTGTGGGCGAGTCCGTTCATTTCAAAAGTAGGGCGGATAGTATGGTGGACTTAGTCCGCTGTATTAGTCCGCTCAAAAAGTGCCGTGTGTGGGCAAGTCCGTTCATTCGAAAGTATGACGGACTGTCTGTCGGATTGTCTGACGGACTAAGTTGGCCAGACAGTCCGCCCGTGTGTATGCGGCTTAACTGTCTTGAGTGGGCAAATGCTCACATTCGATGGCGCTTGGCACTTTGGAAAGGTGTTCTCTTCACAGATTAATCCCGGTTTTCACTATACTGGGCAGATGGTAGACAGCGTGTATGGCGTTGTGTGGGTGAGCGGTTTGCTGATGTAAATGTTGTGGATCAAGTGGCCCATTGTGGCAGTGGGGTTATGGTATGGGCAGGCGTATGCTATGGTCAACAAACACAGGTACATTTTATTGATGGCATTTTGAATGCACAGAGATACTGTGACGATACCGTGACGAGATCTTGAGGCCCATTGTTGTGCCATTCATCCACGACATCACCTCATGTTGCAGCATGATAATGCATGGCCCCATGTCACCCACTGAGAATGTTTGGGATGCTCTGGATCAGCGTATACGTCAGCGTGTTCCAGTTCCTGCCAAATTAATATGCAGCAACTTTGCACAGCCATTGAAGTGGAATGGACCAACATTCCACAGGCCACAATCAACAACCTGATCAACTCCATGCGAAGGAGATGTACTGCACTGCGTGAGGAAAATGGCGGTCAAACCGGATACTGACTGATTTTTGGACCCCCCCCCCCAAAACAGTAAAACTGCACATTTTAGAGTGGCATTTTATTGTGGCCAGCCTAAGGCCCACCTGTACAATAATCATGCTGTCTAATCAGCATCTGGATATGCCACATCTCTGAAGTAGATGGATTATTTTGGCAAAGGGGTGCTCACTAACACAGATTTAGACAGATTTGTGAAAAATATTTGAGAGAAATAGGCCTTTTGTGTACATAGAAAAAGTTGTAGATCTTTCAGTTCAGTTCATGATAAATCGGGGCAAACACAAAAGTGTTGTGTTTTTACTTTTGCTCAGTGTATGTGTGTGTGTGTGTGTTTGTGTGTATATATATATATATATATATATATATATATAGAAAGGCCAGTATGGTGGCCTGGAATTATGGGAGGAGCCCGGTGGGGTATATAACTAGCCCGTTCGCCTACCTTCCTCGTCGGTTCCGGTGCGCGATATCTGATACGTCAGAGATCAAGGGCCGACTGTTCGAGACCAAACGTAGCGAGTTGTGTTCATGAGTTCCCGTGTTTGTCCCGATCGTGTCCGTGTTGTCAGTCTTCTTGTCGGCGTTGGCGTTCGTGTGTTTTCCGTCCGAGTGTTGCAATACTCAAAGAAATTGCCATTGTCGTTCAACGCGTCTGGGCTGGCTGTCGCAGGTAGGGCTTCGGCACCCATTTTATTTCATGTGTTACAATGTCACTTAAACACGATAGCCCGAACTCACGAACCTCTCACTTTTCATTTCACAAACGTTTTTAAACCGTGTCACTCGTACTCGTTACCTCATGTCACTACTCCTTTCCTTTCGAAGGAAAGTCGTTATTTCGTTTCGAGACATGTCGGTCGTGCCACGTCAGGCACTTCGGTTCGAGCCGAAACGATTCCCCGATCATTTCTTGAAAATATTCGAATCGTTCGAATCACTTCAATACCACAGCCGACTGCTCGTTACGTTAAATTCAAGCAGTCCGGACCATTTCAAATGCCATGTCGTTTCAAACAGTAAATTGGTCCGGCCGTTGCAATACGATTCATATATTCGAAATCATTTCAATCATTTAATTCCGTTCGAATTATTGCAATCATTTCATGTCATTTCGTATCATTTCAATCTCTCTTATGTCAGATCGAATCATTTCAGTCATTTCAATCATTTCTAATCATTTCATCATTTCTGTCACTTACCGCGCTCCGGTGCGAATCCTGTCGCATCCCCGATGCACCGATTCGCTTCGAAGTGCCCCAGTTTCGGCCTCATTTCTGTACATGCTCCAGAGACTGAGTCACTCGCAGGTTCAGGCACAGTCCCTGATTCTAGTCTTTGTCATGGCATACCATTTCGGTCACCTATTACGCTCCGATTCGAATCCCGTCGCATTCATTGATGCACCGATTCGTTCCGGTGTGCCCAGCTGTTACGCCTCATTTCAGTACATGCTCCAGAGACGGATTCTTTGTTGTAACCATCAGTCCAGTTGTTGATTCTTGTCTCTGTCATGGCATATCATTTCTGTCACTTATCACGCTCCGATTCGAATCCTGTTGCATTTATTGATGCACCGATTTGTTCCGGTGTGCCCAGCTGTCACGCCTCATTTCTGTACATGCTCCAAAGACAGGATTCATTTGTTTCATTCATGGGCTCATCCTCTGATTCTTGTCTTTGTCATGGGTATCATTTCATCTCACCTATCACGCTCCGGTACGAATAGTCACATCTGTGTACCAAATTCGTCTCGGCGTGCCCTAGGACTGGCCTCATTTCAGTACATGCTCCAGAGTCCGTTTCGTGCTCGGTCGCAAGATTGTGGCATGGCGATCCGGACCTCTGTCATGGCAGATTCACTCATTTCACTGTCACATGCCGCTTCCCGGTATGAGTCCAGTTGATTCTTCAAGTTTGGATTCCTACTGGGGGCCTTGCTCATCGGCCTCATTTCACTATAAATTGCTTCAAAGTTTCATACCTGCTAAAAAAAAAAAAAAAAAGAGAGAGGAAAAAAAAAAAGAAAGGAAAGCAACATTTCATTTGTTTGTTTCATTTTTTATTTATTTTATTTCATTTCATTTCTAAAACTCACCTCCATGAAGTCACTATTTTAGCTAGCCATTTCTGTTCAGGTATAGAACTCTCAAACAAACTTCACCTCGTCTCCTCAGGTCAGTCAAGTCTTCAGTAGGTCCACCCTGCACCTGGTGGGACGGTGCCTCCTTAGGTAAGGAAAAAAAAAAAAAACATCATCTGGGAGGAAACGCTCATGAGCGGAAGCATCCTTCTTGTTAAGCATATATTCTTTTTCAGGAGTCTCCAACGAGTCTTGTAATCCATGTCACCCACATGTAGGTTCCGTGTAGGAGAAAACCCGAACCCGAGGACTAATAGGCTCGCCAGGCCTGGATTACGCCACCATGTCCCGGGCTGGCAGCGAGGACCTCACTGCCCCTTTATCTCCGTCTCTAGTCTCAGAGAGTGGCAGCCAACGGTCCCTCAGAGCATGGACTATTCCTAAGCTGACAGCTGAGCTTAGGCGCAGAGGCGTACCCTTTCCGGCAACAGCCAGAAAGGCCGAGCTTTTCAGGCTCCTCTTTCCTCCCCCAGCTGCGGCTGAGGCTAGTACCCAGCAGGCCTCCCTGGGCGCTATCGCTTCTTCTATTTCGCAGCTCCATACCTTGGTGTCTTCCCTGACGACCTCAATGTCAGAGGTCCAGAATCGGGTGGCCCTCCTCGAGACCCGCCCGCCCGTGTCTCCTCCAGTACCAGCATCCCAGGCGGTGACTAACCCTCTCGCAGGTACCACCGGGTGTACATCAGTGGTGTACCCTTCTCATCTGGTATCAGCTAGCATCAGGAAGGACATCCTAGAGGGAAAGGACGTCAATCTGGCTTCGCTTCTCATCTCCATTCATGAACTTGCGGAGAACAAGGCTTATACATGGGGGGACGTGTCGGTGGTCCTCAAGACCAAAGACCCCAGGCTGGACAGGAAGCTTTCTGTCACCGAATTCACATTGGCCTTCGGCATGATGAGGGACATCATCTGCTCAGTCTCCCCTGGCAGGAGGGAGGAGCTGGATCGCTACCTCCATGTGGTAGTAGATCTGGGTTATAAATACGGCGGTTTTTCATTTTACGACTACCACCGCTCCTTCTTAGCTAAGGCGGCCGCCAGGCTCTTCCAGTTCCAGACGCCTACTGATTGGAGCGTCATGGATACCGAGCTATTTTGCCGCCACTTCGCAGGGCTACGGTCTCCTCTCTGTGCGATTTGCCAGTCGGCTACTCATACCGCGACTTGGTGTGCTAGCTCAGTGGCAGCCCCGCCCTCAGACGGTCCTTCTACCTCAGGTACCGCTCAGGGCCCACAGGCGCCGGCACGCCTGCCGCAGACGGATAAATTTGGGTGCCCGGTCAAGACCATGGGAGGTGCAGCAATCTGCAACAATTACAATAGCGGCTCATGCAATTTTAGTCAGTGCAGGCTGCTCCACGTATGCACGCAGTGTCATAGGGCTCATCCCAGGCTCATGTGTGAGGTCAAACAGATTAAGAAGTCTTGACTAAGCCGGGTCAACGTCTCGTGGCTCAGCACCTACCTTACCGACCATCCTACCCCCTCACTATCCGTCTACCTTGTTCAGGGCTTCACTCAAGGCTTTCACACTGGACCTATTTCTCTCCCTCACCTCACGCACGAATGCCAGAACCTGTGGTCAGCAGCTATGAATGAACGAGCCATTGACCAATTACTACAGTCAGAGTTAGACCGAGACTTCATCATAGGCCCTTTCACACAGCCCCCATTCAACACCTGGAGAGTCAGCCCTATTGGGCTTGTCAAGGGCAAGTTCTCAAATAAACTCAGATTGGTGTACGATTTGTCAGCGCCTCATTCCTCTTCTGTCCCCAGTCTTAATTCCCTTATCCCCTCAGAGGAGTTCTCCCTCAAGTATGCATCCGTAGACACGGCCATCCAGGCCATTCTCAAAACAGGCACAGGAACCTGGCTCTCCAAGGCCGACATCTCGGACGCCTTCAAGCTCCTTCCCATCCATCCATCTCTCTGGTGCTGGCATGGCATCAAGTGGAAGGAGCGGTACTATTTCGCCACCAAACTAACATTCGGGTCCAAAAGCAGCCCCTGGCTCTTCGATACTTTCGCACAGACTCTCACGTGGATCCTGCTGCACGTAGCCCAGTGTCGGGGAGTCATACACTATCTGGATGACTTCCTGCTGATCGAGCCACCCGGCTCACCTCCAGGAGATCTGGATAAATTAAGGGCAGTCTTCAGTAACCTCAACGTCCCCATTGCCGAGCACAAGGTGGATGGTCCGACGCAGACCATCACCTTTCTCGGGGTCAGCCTAGACACCAACACCATGCAGGCCAGCCTCCCCCCGGATAAACTGGCCCGCATCAGGACGGTCCTGAGGGACTTCACCCGTGCCAGAACTTGCACCAAAAGACAGCTACAGTCCCTACTCAGCATGCTGAATTTCGCCATGCGCATCATCCCTCAGGGTCACGCATTCGTGTCACGCCTATTAGTCTTACTGTCCCTCTCACAGGACCCGGAGCAAGTCCTCAGCCTGGATCCCGCGGCGATAGCAGACCTTGCTATGTGGGAGGAGTTCCTATCCTCTTGGAATGGCGTGTCCCTGTTCATTCCCTCTGTGTCTTCCCTTTCACCCCAGGTGGTGACCTACGCAGCGGCCTCCACAGGCTTTGCGGCAATTTTTGGCCATCTGTGGCTCGCAGCTCCCTGGCCTCCCCAGATACTGGCTATTCCTGGCTTCGCCGAGACGTCCTCCCTCTTTGAGTTGTACCCCATCGTAGCTGCAGCACACACATGGGGCCGCAGTTGGTCGGGGCAAACGGTGACCTTTTTTACAGATAATTTAGCCACTGCGGAGATCATTAATAAAGGCAGATCCAACTCTCTAGCGATTATGTCCTTTCTTCGTCGACTGGTCCAGCTCTCTTTATCATTTCAGTTCAACATCCATTGTTCCTTTATCCCCGGTAAATTCAATCAGGCAGCGGACGCCCTCTCCCGCTTTAACTTTGTCTCTTTTTTTGATCAGGTACCCGGAGCTGGACCAACATCAGCAGCTATCCCGGACTGGTCTCAGCTGACCCTGGATTAGCACCACACCTCCTAGCGGCCACCCAACTCATCGAGCACTCCCTCTCACGCAATACCCTCAAGGCCTATCAATCGGCCTGGAGGGCCTTAAACCGCTTCATGACGTGTCACAGCACAGAGACGTCCCGTGTCAAGCAAGTCCTAGCCTTCATTTCCTACTGCCACTCGGAGCTGGCGTTGTCCTTTAATACGATCCGGCTATATCTGGCCGGTGTACAACATTTCTCGTCCCTCCAGGACCCTACCGAACCTTCCTTGTTTTCTTATCACGCCGTGCGGGCTGTTATGCGCGGCGTCCAGAAGCGCCAGCCAGTGGCCCGCACCAAACGGCTGCCTATTACAGGGGACGTTTTTAGAGATATGTCAGATATTCTGGCCACTTCACCTTTCGGTCTCCGCATGAGTATCGTCTTGCAAGCAGCCATACACCTGGCCTTCTACGGCTTCTTACGGCCAGGCGAGTTTACTTGTAATGGCCCCACAGCACGTATGCTGTGCAAGCACCACCTGGTCCGATACGAAGACCATTACGTTCTACACTTAGCAGTCTCCAAGACGCAGCAGCTTGGCTCGGGTACGGACATACACTTCTATAAAACCAACAACCGCTGGTGCCCGGTCGCCGTTCTCACCCGCTTGTTAACCCTTCTGGCCGGTCAACCAGGGTCTGGTCCGCTTCTGCCATTTCACACTAAACCACTGAACGCTGCCCAGTTTATGGAACATGTCAGGATACTTCTGGGCATCCTTCACCTCAATCCTACTCACTACTCCGGACATTCTTTCCGTATCGGAGCAGCTTCAACCGCCTCCCGCCAAGGGGTCCCGGACCATGTTATCAAGAAGTTGGGCAGATGGAAGTCCACCTGTTTCGCCCGTTACATACCCAATCCGCAAGTGGAGATGGCCCAGGCCTTTGTCAAACTCACCCAGTCTCAAACTTGAAACAATAAAATACAACCCCTACCTGAATGTTTTGCCCCCTTATTTTGGTATACGTACGTTAGACCAGGGCACACTTTCAGGTCCATTTCAAGGAAGAGAGTTTATGTTAACCTTGTTTGTCATCCTTATCCGTATCGGTCAGAGGGCTCTGGACCATAAATAGAAAGGCCAGTATGGTGGCCTGGAATTATGGGAGGAGCCCGGTGGGGTATATAACTAGCCCGTTCGCCTACCTTCCTCGTCGGTTCCGGTGCGCGATACCCACCCACCCATCCCCTTTTTAGGGCATTTCTCAGGCATTATACTCCTCATGAGAGTACTCATTTCACTCCATTTCATATTCATCTCATTTATACCCATTTCTCTATCTAGGGTATGCCCCCTTATTTTGGTATACCGTACGTTAGACCAGGGCACACTTTCAGGTCCATTTCAAGGAAGAGAGTTTATGTTAACCTTGTTTGTCATCCTTATCCGTATCGGTCAGAGGGCTCTGGACCATAAATATATATATATATATATATATATATATATATATATATATATATATATATATATACACAGTGTCTCACAAAAGTACACCCCTCACATTTTTGTAATATTTTATTATATTTTTTCATGTGACAACACTGTAGAAATTACACTTTGTTGCAAAGTAAAGTGAGTATACAGCTTGTACAACAGTGTAAATTTGCTGTCCCCTCAAAATAACTACCACCACCATGCACGAATGTAGGCAAGACACACTTGTCTTTGTACTCCTCACCTGGTTGCTGCCCCACGCGCTTGACACCATATGAACCAAATAAGTGTATCTTGGTCTCATCAGACCAGAGGACATGGTTCCAATAATCCATGTCCTTAGTCTGCTTGTCTTCAGCAAACTTCGGGGGTTGTTTGTGCATCATCTTTATAAGAGGCTTCCTTCTGGGACGACAGCCATGCAGACCAATTTAATGCAGTGTGTGGTCTGGGCACTGACAGGCTGACCCCACCCCTTCAACCTCTGCAGCAATGCTGGCAGAACTCATATGTTTTTATGTTATTTCCCAAAGACAACCTCTGGATATGACGCTGAACACATGCACTCAACTTCCTTCGTTGACCATGGTGAGGCCTATTCTGAGTGGAACCTGCCCTATTAAACCGCTGTATGTTCTTGGCCACCGTGCTGCTGCTCAGTTTCAGGATCTTGGCAATCTTCTCTTAGCCTAGGCCATCTTTATGTAGAGCAACTATTCTTTTTTTCATATCCTCAGAGAGTTCTTTGCCATGATGTGCCATGTTGAACTTCCAGTGACTAGTATGAGAGAGTGAGAGCGATAACACCAAATTTAACACATTTGTTCCCCATTTACCCCTGAGACCTTGTAACACTACGAGTCACATGACACCGGGGAGGGAAAATGTCTAATTGGGCCCAATTTGGACATTTTCACTTAGGGGTGTACTCACTTTTGTTGCCAGAGGTTTAGACATGAATGGCTGTGTGTTGTGTTATTTTTAGGGTACAGCATGAAAAGATATAATGAAATATTTACAAAAATGTGAGGGGTGTACTCACTTTTGTGAGACACTGTATATATATATATATATATATATATATATATATACAGTGGGGAAAATAGTTATTTTATCCTCTGCAGGTCTTGTAAGTTTGCGCACTTACAAAGACATTAAGGATCTATAATTTTTATCATAGGTGTATTTTAAATGATAAAGACAGAATATCAACCAAAAAATCTGAAAAAATCACATGATACAAATGTTATAAATTGAGTTGCAGTTCAGTGAGTAAAATAAGTATTTGATCCTCAAGCAAAACAAAACTTAGTACTTGGTAGAGAAACCCTTGTTGGCAAGCACAGAGGCAAGATGTTTCTTGTAGTTGGTTACCAGGTTTACACACATCTCAGGAGTGAGTTTCGTCCACTCTTCTTTACAGATCTTCTCTAAATCCTAAGGTTCCTTGGCTTTCGCTTGTCAACTCGAAGTTTTAGCTCCCGCCATAGATTTTCTATAGGTTTAAGGTCTGGAGACTGGCTAAGCCACTCCCTGACCTTAATGTACTTCTTTTTGAGCCATTCCTTTGTTGCCTTGGTGGTATTTTTTGGGTCATTGTCATGCTAAAGTCATGTTTTGCTTGGGGATCAAGTGCTATTTTACTTTTACTGAACTGAAACCTAATTTGTAACATTTGTTTAATGTGTTTTTTTCTGGTTTTGTGGTTGATATTCTCTATCATTTAAAATGCACCTGTGATAAAAAAATTATAAACCCTTAATTTCTTTGTAAGTGGGCAAACTTACAGAATCTGCAGGAGATCAAATAATTATTTCCCCCACTGTATATGGTATTTCACTGTTTGCCTGGAGTTTGTTTTATTCTCATTAAAGTGATGGTTAATTAAACAGGAGAATACCAGAGTAGAAAGAGTATGCCCATAAACCTAAGAGGATGGTCTATCGTGGAGATTCACAGATAGCTGCAATGAGAAGAGCAGGGGCAATGCAGGGAATGGGATACAGGTACTAGCTTGAAATAGGGTGTTACAGTACATATCATGACAGTTTTTTTTAACCTGCCTTATCAACTGCTCTTCCCAAACATGAGCATGCTGAGATCAGGTGTGCAGCTAAATACCTGGTTTCATTGCCCGATCTAGCCAAAAATGTATGGATTGAGAAAATGTCATCTCAATTATAGGGGCAGATTTGTTACTTGTAAATTGTTTTGGACTAAGCACTGGATAACATTAACTGAGTGTTCAGACTGAACTATATATTACTTATATTATGTATTTACATGTGTTTAAGTTATTAAATATATTTTACAGATGACCAAGCAGGAGAAAAATCAGACAGTACCAACAGTGAGCTATCAAGTGTGAGGTCAGATATTGTGGCTATTCGCCAGCAACTACGAGAGATCACAGAAAAAAGCAGCAGGAACAAAGATGCGCTGGAGAAGCTAAAAGAGTCTGGAGACCTTATGGATGCTAAACAAAGTCAAATGAAAAGTGCATTAGACAATAACTCTCTAATGATTAATGGAATCAATCAAACATTGCAAGTCTATAACAGTTATGTCTCCAGTCTGCAACAAGATACCACCAGCCTTCAAACCAACCTTCAACACCAGATGCAGTCAAGCAATGTAATCATTATGAGTGTTAGCAATTTGAATTTAACACAAACCCAACAGAGGACAGTTATAAGCACTTTGCAAAGGTCTGTGGATGATACCAGCCAAGCTATACAACGTATCAAGAATGATTTTCTGAGCTTACAGCAGGCTGTTCTTCAAACTAAAAAGGATACAGAATGGCTGAGAGACAGGGTGCAAAACTTACAAAGCATAGCATCTAATAACTCGGTTCTTGTCAAGGCCAACAATGAGACAGTAGAAGATATGAGCAATCAGCTAAATGCTCTTAACGGCCAAATTGACAACATTACAGTAATCGCTCAGACAAATGAACAAAATCTAAAGGACCTGCAGGATTACCACAAAGAATATGAGAATAGGACGAATGCTAAATTCAACTATTTGGAAGAACGTTTCCAAAAATTTGAGGACGATATAGTAGGAATTATCAGCAACATTAGCCATACTGCTCACCATCTCAGGACGCTGACTAGCAATCTAAATGATGTGAGGACAACTTGCACTGAGACACTGACCAAGCACACAGAAGATTTAATTCAGTTAAATAATTCTCTCACCAATGTTCAACTGGACACAACATTTCTAAAAGCTCAGCAGGACAATATGAGGCTAAGATTAGATAATGAAGTAGCTAATTTATCAGTTATCATGGAAGAAATGAAGTTGGTTGACTCCAAGCATGGACAGCTGATTAGGAATTTCACAATACTTCAAGGTGAGAGCGTGTAATTGACTGTTTCTGGTTTTCTTTACACTGTCCTTTATTTTATGTAGTATGTTGTTGGAAAACCCTACTTATTTTAAAATGAAAACCAAATTTAGCTTAAAATAGATCTTCACCCTAAGTAAACAAATCATTTTTCTGTGCCGTTTCCAACATGCGTGAATCCTAGTAACAATTGTGTGAATGTTGTTGTGCAAACATTTATAAATACAGGTGTATCTCAAAAAATTAGAATATCATCAAAAAAGTTAATTTATTTCCAGTATGGTCTCCTTTCCACATGAGATTTCCACATGAGATCTGAAGCCTTACCATCTCACATGGACGGTCGGTTAGAGGATTCGCCTGAGAGGATCGTCTTACATGCCTGTAATGCCGCGTACACACGGTCGAACTGTTTGACGTACTTAGTCCGTTGAAACACATTTGAGCGGACAATCCGCTCGTGTGTGGGCTTCAGCGGACTTTTTCAGCGTGCAGTCCGGAGTGCTAAGAATTTCGGATTTTCCAAAAATCTGTCCGTCGTACTTTGGTTTCAGCGGACGATACGGTTGTCAGTATGCTAGTTCGACGGACTAAGAATGGCGCATGCCCAGAAAGGATTTACACGGCGGAAGGGTGCTTTGCTGTGTCTTGGACTTCCTATTTCTAGTCCCGTCGTACGTGCTGTACACGTCATCGCGCAAGCTTTTGACGGACTGTTTGTGTATCCGTGTGTGGTCAAGTCCGTTCAATGGAAGTACGACGGATTGTCAGTCGGATTGTATGACGGACTAAGTACGTCAAACAGTTCGACCGTGTGTACGCGGCATTAGATTCGCCACCTTATGGGTGTGTGGGTCCACAGTTGAGGGTAAGGCCGCGTACACACGCGGGGACTGTTCGCTCTGTTCGACAGTTTCAGCGGACAGTCTGACGAACAAAGTTTTTCGGAAATTCCGAAAAACTGTCCGCTGAAACTTGGTTTGAGCGGACAGTCCGCCCGTGTGTAGGCTTGTTCGTCAAACTAAGTCTCGCGCATGCTCAGAAAGAATTTACACGCCGAAGGTTGCATTGCAGTGTATAGGACGTCGTTTTCTAGTCCCGTCGTACGTGCCGTTCACGTCATCGCGCACGGTTTCAGCGGACTGTTCGTTCGTCGTGTGTGGGCAAGTCCGTCCATGCTAATTTTGAGCGGACTGTCCGCTGAAACTGTTTGACGAACAAAGTTGAGCGAACAGTCCCCGCGTGTGTACGCGGCCTGAGAGTATTTAATACACATTGATATTGGAGTTCCATCACTTGAAATTGCATACCTTCTTCGAAGATGAACTGCACCTATTTATTGTTGCCTTATCACCAAGGATATGCATATTGAGCACGTTTAGAGAGACTGTGTGTTATTTTGAGCAGCCTTTCGTGCTGTTCACACAGAAACTATATATATTTATTCACTTTTTTGATGTTGCACAGTGCACATTATTGACATCAGAATTCTATTTATATTTGATTGAACCATTTTCCACTACAGTTACCAGGTAGAGGTTATGTTTCAGCAGCGATACTTTTTTTGTTTTTAATAATTTAAAACACCTGTAAAGGGTTCCTGAGCCTTTAAATTGTCTCAGTCTAGTTCAGTAGTTTGCACAATCATGAGGAAGACTTCTGACTTTACAGTCCAGAAGACAGTCATTGACACCCTCCACAAGGAGGGTAAGTCACAAAAGGTCATTGCTAAAGAAGCTGGCTGTTCACAGAGTGCTGCATCCAAGTATATTAATGGAAAGTTGAAGGAAAAAGTGTGGTAGAAAAAGTGCACACGCAACA
The DNA here is from genome assembly GCF_037356315.1 of Lithobates pipiens. Lineage (NCBI taxonomy): Eukaryota > Metazoa > Chordata > Amphibia > Anura > Ranidae > Lithobates > Lithobates pipiens. Next base: position 419,122,897 of record NW_027507764.1, read on the forward strand.
AAAATAACTGCAGCCTTCAGAATATTTTGAAGCAAAGGCCATTCAAGAATAATGGGGGAGATTCACAAGGAGTAGACTACGGCTGGCTACACCTGTCGTATTCCTTGTGTCAAGCCATTCCTAAACCTGAGACAATGCCAGAAGCGTCTTACCAGAGGAGAAAAGGGACTGGACTGTTGCTCAGTGGTCCTCTTTTCGGATGAAAGTAAATTTTGCATTTTGTTTGGAAATCAAGGTCCTAGATTCTGGAGGAAGAGTGGAGAGGCACATAATTCAAATTGCATGAGGTCCAGTGTGAAGTTTCCACAGTCAGTGATGATTTGCCATCTGCTGGTGTTGGTCCACTGTGTTTAATCAAAGTCAGCGTTGCCCTCTACCAGGAAATTCTAGAGCACTTAATGCGTCCCTCTGCTGACCAGTTTTATGGAGATGCTGGTTTAATTTTTCAGCAGAACTTTCCACCTGCCCACACTGACAAAAGTATCAATACCTGATTAAGGCTCGATTCACATATATGCATGTTGCTTTTGTGCATTTTTGCCGTGCTTTTTGCGGTGCTTGCTGCGTTTTTGGACACGCGTTTTTACTGCGATTTTGCCGCGTTTTGCATTTTTTTTATTACACTGCGGTTGCTTAGCAACCAGATATATACAGTGAAAAAAATGCAAAAAAAAACCCCCGCAAATCGCTGCAAAATTGCTGCAAAAACGCGGGAAAAAACGCGGTAAAAAAACGGTACTTGCGTTTTTGATGCAGGTCCATTGACTTCTTTTACATGCAAAACGCTGCATTTTGCATGAAAAAAGTCCCCGACCCTTTCCAAAAACGCAGAGGCACAAAAATGCATTGATGTGAACATGTTCCATAGGAACCCATGTTAAAAAATTTCCTTGCATTTCTGCAAAATGCAAAATGCATCAAAAAACGCGCTAGTGTGAATCAAGCCTTAATGATCATAATATCCCTGTGCTTGATTGGCCAGCAAACTCGCCTGACCTAAACCCCAAGGAGAATCTATTGTCAGGAGGAAGATGAGAGACACCAGACCCAACAATGCAGCTAAAGGCCGCTATCAAAGCAACCTGGGCTACCATAGCACCTCAGCAGTGCCACAGGCTAATCGCCACTCTGCATTGATGCAGTATTTCATGAAAAAGGAGCTCTGACCAAGTATTGAGTGCATACTATACTGTACATATACATACTGAATTTCTTCATACAGCCATTTCTGTATTAAAAATCCTTTTTTTTTAATTGGTCTTATGTAATATTCACATTTTCTGAAATTCAGAATTTTGGGTTTTCACTAGATGTAAGCCATAATCATCAAAATTAAAAGAAAGAATGCTTGAAATATATCACTCTGTGTGTAATGAATCTATATAATATATGAGTTTCACTTTTTGAATTAAATTACTGAAATAAATTAACTTTTTAATGATATTCAAATTTTGTGAGATGCACCTGTATATTTTTTTTTCAGTATCTGTTTCTTGCTGATAAATGTATAGTGTTTTTTCAACAATGGTCATCTTTATGCCAGAGAATGTGATTTTTCAAAAAAAAACTGTAATGATTAAGGTATGAACACTATCAATGATGGCATCCACTTGAAAAATTGCTAGTTGTATGGCCTGAATACTCTATGAGTCAATCACCAACCACATGTATGTAGGTCAAGAGTTCTTTTTTAACTTGATGCATTTTTGTTCCAGGTCACCAGTGGCAACTCAAGCATTCCTCTCAGTAAAAGTTTCCTACGTATTTTCCCAAACATTTTTTTCTAGTTTTGGATAGTGTAGAGAACAATCAGAACCACTGACAGATTTCTATTGCTGTTTGTGTCCTCGCTAGGGAGATTTGTGCTATCATTCTGTAGTGACCATTACAGAAATGTATAGAAAAGCCAAAATGTTACTGTTTTACACCAGAACAAAAGCTAGGGGGAAATGTTCTAATAGAGGCCTATCTTCCTGTGACAACTGTCTTTGGAGAGAACTCCTTTCACTTCCTGTTGCATCTCCAGGACAAAAAGGAAATATTGCCAAAGGAACAGAAAGCCACCCAACAAGACACCACATCTGCATGTGTAGGGATGCTGTCTCCTATGGCACCAATCTTAGCCCCCGTACACACGGTCGGAGAATCCATTGGAATGTGTCCTATCGGACCGTGTTGTCGGATAATCCGACTGTGTGTGGTATGCATCGGACTGATTCCGTCTGAATATCCGTCGGACCAAGTTTTCCAACATGTTGGAAATATTTTCCAACCAACTGGTCCGATAGGACATACTCCGATCATGTGTAGAGAATTTTGATCGGACAAAGTGCCACGCATGCTCAGATCAAATTCCTACACCAAAGCTATTGGCTACTAGCCTGAACGTAGTCCCATCGTAACGAAATTACGTCATCACGTTCTGAAAGATCGGAATTTTCGACAACTTAGTCCGACCGTGTGTATGCAACCGTTTCGGACAAGATCCGACGGACAAAATTCGATGGATTTGGTTGTCGAAATGTCCGACCGTGTGTACAAGGGCTTAGAACAGTTCCAACAGAAGTTGTAACAAACTTCTTTACTTTCTCTACAGTCACTTCTTGTAGATACTCAACCCACTGAGCTCCCAGTCTCTCTCACTAGACTAGCCTGCTCGGTCCCTGGCTTGACACACAAGGTTGCTCTGCAAGCGTCGCCTCCACTGGCTGGGTTCCTGGCTTGACACCTGCTGAAGTTTCCCAATTTTTTACTGTCCCCAGTTGGTGAGAATACTGCTCCAGTACTTGCTTCAGCTACTCACTGTGGTCCCTGGTAATAAGGTGGTTGGTCCCTTAGTGGCGACAGCTTCCCCTCTACTACCGACCATGACAGGTTCTCTGGACGGCAGAACCATCAATTCTGGTTGGATTGCAAGCTGCAATCCCAACCCTGCGCTGCTCTCTTGCTTCTGGATAGGCCCTCAGACAGCCTAGCAGACAGATGTGCCTAGGATAGGCCCAAACTCTGGCCTAGCAGCCCGGGCAATATAACACACATCCACCTAGACAGCCATCCAAGTGGCACAGAAAACCGATCACTTGACACTTGACAATTGACACCCAAATATATAGGTTCTCCCAGCAGGCCAAGGGATTTAAGAAACCCCCTGCCCATTGGCTGAGATATCCCATATACTCCTAATCTGTCCTTGCTTTGCCCTTGTCTTATCTAATGCCACCAGGTATACGGCCACCTAGCAGCAAAAGAGAGAAGTGCAGCAATTCTAGACTTAGGGTGAAATCAATTGATCCCTAACAATGAGCCAAGGTAACTAAACCTGGCAGGGAATTTAGGAGGAACCCTGCCCAAACATCAGGGTGCTACACAGCCAAAGTGTAATGTTTGCCAGCACAACACGGATCTTCAGACTGAGTCCAAAACAATTTTTTATTGAAGTATGATCGCCTCATAAACAAGAGACAGGCAGTCACAGTGGTCAAGTGATCAGAAAGCTCATTTTCCCCCCACCTCAAGATCCAGTTGAAGGGCCTTGGTGGGCAGGTGGGAAGGTGTTAAACAGGTCAGATCTGACCCACAGACTTGCATAGAAAGAGAGAAGCAGTAAATCACAATCAGTGATTTATAAAAAGCAGAGCTTGCATATGTAATGACCAAATATGGCTACCCCCTTGTACATGTATATATACAAACTGTACACTGAAACAATTGTCTTAGACCATTAACACGTTGTTATTTGTATAAAACTGTTTATATGCATATATAGTGCTTTAAAAAAGTATCCATACCCCTTATAATTTTCCAAATTTTTTCATGTTACAACCAAAAATGTAAATGTGATTTATTGGGATTTTATGTGATAGACCAACACAAAGTGGCACATAATTGTGAAGTGTAAGGAAAATGATAAATGGTTTTTCAACATTTTTTACAAATAAAGATCAGAAAAGTGTAGCATGCATTTGTATTCATCCCCCTTTATTCTGATACCACTAACTAAAATCTAGTAGAACTAATTGCCTTTAGAAGTCACCTAATTAGTAAATATAGTCTACCTGTGCATAATTTAATCTCAGGATAAAAACAACTGTTCTGTGAAGCCCTCAGAGGTTTGTTAGAGAACCTTAGTAAACAAACCGAATCATGAAGGCCAAGGAACATCAGAAATAAAATTGTGGAGAATTTTAAAGCAGGGTTAGGTTATAAAAAGCTTTGAACATCTCATGGAGCACTGTTCAATCCATCATCTGAAAATGAAAAGAGTATGGGCCAACTGCAACCCTACCAAGACATGGCCATCCAACTAAATTGACAGGCCAGGCAAGGAGACTAGTGATGGCCGAACGGTTCGCCCGGCGGTCGTTTCGCGGCGAATTTCCGACTTTCGCCGTCCGCGGGTTCGAACGCCTTTTTCCGTCGTTCGCCCCGGCGGACTTACGTGTTTAATGTATACAAGAACTTTAACCTTTCGTGACACGTTTATCATGTGTTACAGGACAACCAATTGAGACATGACAGCTCATGGACACTTGGACATTCCCCCTAACCTATAAATACACCCGATCCGGTGGCCATTTTACATTCTTTCTTCTGTCACTGTAGGGAAAGGATCCTGTGTGGAGTAGGGACAGAGAAAACGCTAGCTATTTGGTACACAAAAGTTCTTTTCAGGACTGGTATAGGTGTTAGGTCAGCAGCCTGAGTTTCTTTTGTCAGTTTAGATAAAGGGACAGAGCGCTGTATGCTGCTATTTTAGGGACAGCTCAGCCAGATTAGTCTTTCTTCATCATCATCATCATCATCATCATTAGCTGTTACTATCAGGTCCACAAAAGAGCTGTTCCAGCTAATCGTTCCAGCCTACTCTTTTTTGCCAATTTGTATAGGGACAGGCAGGAAGCAGTGTGTCAGGCAGTGAGGATAATTTTAAAGACTTGCTGTTACTATTAGTTCCACAAAGGTTCTTTTCAGGACTGGTATCAGTGGTACGGTAATAGGCTTGTACACGTATAATATTCTTTCTTCCAAATATAGAAAGAATATTATACTTGACTGCTGCCCTTCTGCTGCAGTCTGCTAATCATTCACAACTCACTTGTTCCACAAAGCTCTTTATCAGGACTGGTAACTTGGTCTGTCTAGGGTGCTACGGTACATAGGCTTGGGTGCGGTACAGTCTGCTGTTCTGTAAGGACCGCTATCGGTCCACAATACATAGGGTTGCCGTGCACTACTGCTGACCGCTGCCCTATACTGCAGCAGTCCTTCAGCGGTATAGGGACTGACGCACAGTCTGCTAAACACTAATACACAACCTGCTTGGTCCACAAAAGTTCTTATAAGGACTGGTAACTTGGTATAGGGTGCTACGGTACATAGGCCTGAGTGCAGTACAGTCTGCTGTTCTGTAAGGACCGCTATCGGTCCACAATACATAGGGTTGCCGTGCACTACTGCTGACCGCTGCCCTATACTGCAGCAGTCCTTCATTGGTATAGGGACTGACGTACAGTCTGCTAATCACTAACACACAACCTGCTTGGTCCACAAAAGTTCTTATAAGGACTGGTAACTTGGTATAGGGTGCTACGGTACATAGGCCTGAGTGCGTTACAGTCTGCTGTTCTGTAAGGACCGCTATCGGTCCACAATACATAGGGTTGCCGTGCACTACTGCTGACCGCTGCCCTATACTGCAGCAGTCCTTCAGCGGTATAGGGACTGACGCACAGTCTGCTAAACACTAACACACAACCTGCTTGGTCCACAAAAGTTTTTATAAGGACTGGTAACTTGGTATAGGGTGCTACGGTACATAGGCCTGAGTGCAGTACAGTCTGCTGTTCTGTAAGGACCGCTATCGGTCCACAATACATAGGGTTGCCGTGCACTACTGCTGACCGCTGCCCTATACTGCAGCAGTCCTTCATTGGTATAGGGACTGACGTACAGTCTGCTAATCACTAACACACAACCTGCTTGGTCCACAAAAGTTCTTATAAGGACTGGTAACTTGGTATAGGGTGCTACGGTACATAGGCCTGAGTGCGTTACAGTCTGCTGTTCTGTAAGGACCGCTATCGGTCCACAATACATAGGGTTGCCGTGCACTACTGCTGACCGCTGCCCTATACTGCAGCAGTCCTTCATTGGTATAGGGACTGACGTACAGTCTGCTAATCACTAACACACAACCTGCTTGGTCCACAAAAGTTCTTATAAGGACTGGTAACTTGGTATAGGGTGCTACGGTACATAGGCCTGAGTGCGTTACAGTCTGCTGTTCTGTAAGGACCGCTATCGGTCCACAATACATAGGGTTGCCGTGCACTACTGCTGACCGCTGCCCTATACTGCAGCAGTCCTTCATTGGTATAGGGACTGACGTACAGTCTGCTAATCACTAACACACAACCTGCTTGGTCCACAAAAGTTCTTATAAGGACTGGTAACTTGGTATAGGGTGCTACGGTACATAGGCCTGAGTGCGTTACAGTCTGCTGTTCTGTAAGGACCGCTATCGGTCCACAATACATAGGGTTGCCGTGCACTACTGCTGACCGCTGCCCTATACTGCAGCAGTCCTTCAGCGGTATAGGGACTGACGCACAGTCTGCTAAACACTAACACACAACCTGCTTGGTCCACAAAAGTTTTTATAAGGACTGGTAACTTGGTATAGGGTGCTACGGTACATAGGCCTGAGTGCAGTACAGTCTGCTGTTCTGTAAGGACCGCTATCGGTCCACAATACATAGGGTTGCCGTGCACTACTGCTGACCGCTGCCCTATACTGCAGCAGTCCTTCATTGGTATAGGGACTGACGTACAGTCTGCTAATCACTAACACACAACCTGCTTGGTCCACAAAAGTTCTTATAAGGACTGGTAACTTGGTATAGGGTGCTACGGTACATAGGCCTGAGTGCGTTACAGTCTGCTGTTCTGTAAGGACCGCTATCGGTCCACAATACATAGGGTTGCCGTGCACTACTGCTGACCGCTGCCCTATACTGCAGCAGTCCTTCATTGGTATAGGGACTGACGTACAGTCTGCTAATCACTAACACACAACCTGCTTGGTCCACAAAAGTTCTTATAAGGACTGGTAACTTGGTATAGGGTGCTACGGTACATAGGCCTGAGTGCGTTACAGTCTGCTGTTCTGTAAGGACCGCTATCGGTCCACAATACATAGGGTTGCCGTGCACTACTGCTGACCGCTGCCCTATACTGCAGCAGTCCTTCAGCGGTATAGGGACTGACGCACAGTCTGCTAAACACTAACACACAACCTGCTTGGTCCACAAAAGTTTTTATAAGGACTGGTAACTTGGTATAGGGTGCTACGGTACATAGGCCTGAGTGCAGTACAGTCTGCTGTTCTGTAAGGACCGCTATCGGTCCACAATACATAGGGTTGCCGTGCACTACTGCTGACCGCTGCCCTATACTGCAGCAGTCCTTCATTGGTATAGGGACTGACGTACAGTCTGCTAATCACTAACACACAACCTGCTTGGTCCACAAAAGTTCTTATAAGGACTGGTAACTTGGTATAGGGTGCTACGGTACATAGGCCTGAGTGCGTTACAGTCTGCTGTTCTGTAAGGACCGCTATCGGTCCACAATACATAGGGTTGCCGTGCACTACTGCTGACCGCTGCCCTATACTGCAGCAGTCCTTCATTGGTATAGGGACTGACGTACAGTCTGCTAATCACTAACACACAACCTGCTTGGTCCACAAAAGTTCTTATAAGGACTGGTAACTTGGTATAGGGTGCTACGGTACATAGGCCTGAGTGCGTTACAGTCTGCTGTTCTGTAAGGACCGCTATCGGTCCACAATACATAGGGTTGCCGTGCACTACTGCTGACCGCTGCCCTATACTGCAGCAGTCCTTCATTGGTATAGGGACTGACGTACAGTCTGCTAATCACTAACACACAACCTGCTTGTTCCACAAAAGTTCTTATAAGGACTGGTAACTTGGTATAGGGTGCTACGGTACATAGGCTTGAGTGCGGTACAGTCTGCTGTTCTGTAAGGACCGCTATCGGTCCACAATAGATAGGGTTGACGTGCACCACTGCTGACCGCTGCCCTATACTGCAGCAGTCCTTCAGCGGTATAGGGACTGACGTACAGTCTGCTAAACACTAATACACAACCTGCTTGGTCCACAAAAGTTCTTATAAGGACTGGTAACTTGGTATAGGGTGCTACGGTACATAGGCTTGAGTGCGGTACAGTCTGCTGTTCTGTAAGGACCGCTATAGGTCCACAATAGATAGGGTTGACGTGCACCACTGCTGACCGCTGCCCTATACTGCAGCAGTCCTTCAGCGGTATAGGGACTGACGTACAGTCTGCTAAACACTAATACACAACCTGCTTGGTCCACAAAAGTTCTTATAAGGACTGGTAACTTGGTATAGGGTGCTACGGTACATAGGCTTGAGTGCGGTACAGTCTGCTGTTCTGTAAGGACCGCTATAGGTCCACAATAGATAGGGTTGACGTGCACCACTGCTGACCGCTCACCTATACTGCAGCAGTCCTTCAGCGGTATAGGGACTAAGAGTTTTGTCACAGGGTCATTTAAAAAATGACATGCAGAGGAAGAGGCAGGCCCTTCCGCAGGGGTGGTAGGGGTAGGGCAGGAGCAACAGGCTTGAGCCAAAGTGGGAAGTTGCAGAAGGTGCGTTCAATTACTTTAAAGGATGCACCAGACTTGGTTGAGTGGCTCGCTCAGCCTTACTCTTCTGCACCCTCCTCATCCTCTCGATCTGCACCCTCTTCTTCACTCTCTGCTATGTGCACCCCCAAAGACACTACCACCAACAACACGACCACCACCACCACCACCACATACCTTCCGCTTGAGTCACTGGAATTATTTTCCGATCCATATCAAGAGGACATTTCTGATGCGCAGCCACTCTTGGTATTGGATCAGGAAGAGGAGGTAGCAACAAGCGCTACTCAGCAGTCTGACGCCAGTACCCAGATCAGCCCAAGGAGGAGGTTGGTCCCCGGTGTTGCTGCCTACTCTACTTATAGCGGTGGGGAAGGTGACGTTGATGATGACGTGTCTAGTGATGTCACGTGGGTGCCCACAAGAGAGGAAGAGGAGGGGAGTTCAGAGGGAGATATGGACCAGCAGATAGGGAGGAGAAGCAGCAATGACTTACATTGCACAGCAGGGACAAAGCAGACTGCAAATGTATCAGGAGCGAGTCATCGACCATGTACGGTCACATCTGGCGCTCCCAGGACACCGGCACATGGCTCCGCAGTGTGGGCTTTTTTTAACGTGTCCGCTGCTGACAATAGCGTTGCCATCTGCAATCTTTGCAGTCAACGCGTTAGTCGCGGTAAGCCCAATACTCACCTAGGGACGACCGCCTTAAGAAGGCACATGAGCAGCCATCACCGAGCCCAGTGGGAGCAACGGAACACACAAAGCCACACTGCAGGCTCTCACCGTCCAGCCTCGTCTTCTACTTCTCCTTCTCCTCTCTCCTCACAATTGTCCTCCACTCCACCTTCCATCACGCCAAGCTCACATTTTTCTGCAAAAAGGCAGGCTTCCGTGGGCCTAATGTTTGAGCGTAAAAAAATGATGACGCCGGATAACCCTCTTGCCCAACGGTTGGCGGCTGGCTTGTCAGAACTCATAGCCCGCCAACTACTGCCATATAAACTGGTGGACTCGGAGGCCTTTCGCAAATTTGTGGCCATTGGAACACCACAATGGAAGGTCCCAGGAAGGAAGTATTTCTCAGAGAAGGGCATCCCAGAGCTATATGGCCATGTTCAGCGGCAAGTGAATGTATCTCTGGCACACAGTGTCGGTGCCAAGATACATCTGACCACAGACACGTGGTCTAGCAAACACGGGCAGGGAAGGTATATCAGTTTTACTGCCCACTGGGTGAACCTTCTGACGGCCGTCAAGCATGTAACCCGTGGCACCCGTGTAGATTTGGTTTTACCGCCACGGATTGCATGCAGGCCTGACTCTTCTTCTCCTCCTCCTACTCCATCCTCCTCCCTCTCCTCCTCAGCTGCCTCCTCCTTTTCCGCTGCTAGCGTCTCTTCCACTGCACCGCCCAAGCTCCCCAGAACCTATTCCACATGCCAGGTGAGACGTTGCCATGCCGTGCTGCGTCTGTTGTGCCTGGAAGCAAAGAGCCACACTGGCCCGGCACTCCTTTCAGCTTTGCGTTCACAGGCAGATGAGTGGCTAACACCGCTCAATTTGACAGTTGGTAAAGTGGTGTGTGACAACGGTGCCAATCTGCTTAGCGCATTGAAACAGGGCAAAATCACGCACGTGCCGTGCATGGCACACGTCTTAAACTTGGTCGTGCAGCGATTCCTTGTCAAATACCCTGGGGTCCAGGACATCTTGCGGCAGGCAAGGAAAATCTCGGCCCATTTCAGAAGATCTTACACGGCCATGGCTCGCCTTGCTGACATTCAGCGGCGACACCATCTGCCGGTCAGACGTCTTATTTGCGATTGCCCGACGCGATGGAACTCAACCTTCTATATGCTTGATAGGCTGCTCCAGCAGAAACGTGCAGTTAACGTCTACCTGTATGAACTCTGCGAAAGAAACGGTTCTGGGGAGCTGGGTTTTTTTTCACCGCGCCAGTGGCTGCTCATGCGCGACACATGCAGACTTCTGCGGCCATTTGAGGAGATCACCAAACTGGTCAGTCGCAGCCATGGCGCCATCAGTGACATGGTACCTTATGCCTTCTTTCTGGAGCGTGCATTGCGTCGTGTCATTGATCAGGCTGTGGAGGAGCAGGAGCGGGAAGATGAGGAAGTCGCAATGCTGGATGAATTCCCAGGGGGGGCTACTCTATCTGAGACAAGTCAACAACAGGAGTCTGATGAGGAGTCAGAGGAGGATGGTGCCGGGGCGGATGAGCAGGAGCAAGAAGAGCATGCTTTAAACCTTTCTGGGATCCCTGTTGTGCGAGGATGGGGAGAGGAGAATGAAGAGGACGACATTATCCTGGATGATGAGCAGGAGCCAGGCCACCACACCGCTTCCACTTTAGTGCAAATGGGGGCCTTCATGCTCCAGTGTTTTAATAGGGACCCCCGTATAAAAAGCATGAGGGTCAAGGACCAGTACTGGGTGGCAACGTACTTAGACCCCCGGTACAAACACAAAATGGCGGAAATGTTACCGCCGTCGCAGAGGGCTGTCAGAATGCAGCACTTCCAGGCCTTGCTTCGAGAAATGCTGCATTCTGCTTTTGCGTGCGCTGGCAGAGGAGCAATTCCCACTCCCAGAGAAGGATTTGCGGGTACCAATCCAACAGCGCCTGCAAGAAGAGGCCGGTTTGAAGATGTGTTGGTGACTTCGGATATGAGGTCATTCTTTCAGCCGACCCATCGACAGGTGTCATCCGGATCCAGCATCAGGGAACGCCTAGACCGTCAGGTGTCCGACTACATTGGGTTAACGGCCGATGTGGACGCTCTGAGGAGTGATGAACCCCTAGACTACTGGGTGGGCAGGCTTGACCTCTGGCCAGAGCTTGCCCAATTTGCAATCGAACTGTTGGCTTGCCCCTCATCCAGTGTCCTGTCCGAAAGGACGTTCAGCGCAGCAGGGGGGATTGTGACCGATAAGCGTACTCGCCTAGCTCACCACAGTGTTAACTACCTCACATTTCTAAAAATGAATGAGGCATGGATCTCGGAGGAATTCAACACATGTGATCAGTAGACCATGTATATGTCTATAAACAATTTTTGGAATCAAGCACACAGACCTTCTTAATTCATTTGGCTCACTTCCCTGACCCAAAAAAGCACACCGTACTATATGCCCCTACCCTCCTCTTTGAAGAGGTTGAGCGGTGTCATATTTCTACTGGGGCTGCTTATTATGAGGGGTTCCCACCATCCCTGTGCTGTGCTGACTTCCTCCTGGGTGTTCTTATTATGAGGGGCTCCCACCATCCCTGTGCTGTGCTGACTTCCTCCTGGGGGTTCTTATTATGAGGGGATCACACCATCCCTGTGCTGTGCTGACTTCCTCCTGGGGCTGCTTACGGTGCTGCTGTCAGCGCTGTATGTCACGGAGCTGCTGTCAGCGCTGTATGTCACGGAGCTGCTGTCAGCGCTGTATGTCACGGAGCTGCTGTCAGCGCTGTATGTCACGGAGCTGCTGTCAGCGCTGTATGTCACGGAGCTGCTGTCAGCGCTGTATGTCACGGAGCTGCTGTCAGCGCTGTATGTCACGGAGCTGCTGTCAGCGCTGTATGTCACGGAGCTGCTGTCAGCGCTGTATGTCACGGAGCTGCTGTCAGCGCTGTATGTCACGGAGCTGCTGTCAGCGCTGTATGTCACGGAGCTGCTGTCAGCGCTGTATGTCACGGTGCTGCTGTCAGCGCTGTATGTCACGGAGCTGCTGTCAGCGCTGTATGTCACGGAGCTGCTGTCAGCGCTGTATGTCACGGAGCTGCTGTCAGCGCTGTATGTCACGGAGCTGCTGTCAGCGCTGTATGTCACGGAGCTGCTGTCAGCGCTGTATGTCACGGTGCTGCTGTCAGCGCTGTATGTCACGGAGCTGCTGTCAGCGCTGTATGTCACGGAGCTGCTGTCAGCGCTGTATGTCACGGAGCTGCTGTCAGCGCTGTATGTCACGGAGCTGCTGTCAGCGCTGTATGTCACGGAGCTGCTGTCAGCGCTGTATGTCACGGTGCTGATGTCAGTGCTCTGTATTACGGTGCTGCTGTCAGTGCTCTGTATCTCCTGCACCCTCTTGTTTGCCTACCCTGGTCCCTGACCTTCCCTCTCCTCCATTGCCTTCATTAGCTCCATAGTCCTGAATTGTCAGAACAATTTCCCAAATAAAAAAAAAATGCTTGTAGTTATCGATCCCAAATTCACCTCATACATGTATTATGCTATTGTCCAGGTGGTGGGACTACGTGCTACCCCCTAATAATTACCCCGTGGCCGCAAATTCGACCTAAAGGTTTGCGAAATTCGCCTCCCATTGAAGTCAATGGAGCCCGCGGCGAACGGTCGTTTTCGCGAACGTTTGTGCCCGTTCGCGTTTCGCGTTCGCGAAACGTCCCGTCGGAAGTTCGTCCATCACTAAAGGAGACCATTAATCAGAGAAGCAGCCAAGAGGCCCATGGTAACTCCGTAGGAGCTGCAGAGATCCACAGCTCAGGTGGGAGAATCTGTCTACAGGATAACTATTAATCATATACTCCACAAATCTGGCCTTCATGGAAGAGTGGCAAGAAGAAAGCTATTGTTGAAAGAAAGCCATAAGAAGTCCCGTTTGCAGTTTGCGAGAAGCCATGTGGGGGATACAGCAAATGTGGAATAAGGTGCTGTGGTGATGAGACCAAAATGTTTTTTGGCCTAAAAGCGAAACGCTAAGTGTGGCAGAAAACGAACACTGCACATCACCCTGAACACACCATCCCCACTGTGAAACATGGTGGTGGCAGTATCTTGTTGTGAGGATGGTTTTCTTCAGCAGGGACAGGGAAGCTGGTTAGAGTTGATGGGAAGATGGATAGAGCCAAATACAGGGCACTCTCAGAAGAAAACCTGTTATTGTCTGCAAAAGACTTGAGACTGGGGCAGAGGTTCACAGTACATAGTACAACAGTACAACAACCCTAAACATACAGCTATAGCTACAATGGATTGGTTTAAATCAAATGTTTTTGAATGGCCGAGTCAAAGTCCAGACCTCAATCCAATTGAGAATCTGTGGCAAGACTTGAAAATTGCTGGTCACAGACGCTGTCCAGCCAACCTAACAGAGCTTGAGCTATTTTAGAAAGCAGAATGGGCAAAAAAAAACCACTCTAGATGTGCAAAGCTGGTAGAGACATCCCGCAGAAGACTTGCAGCTGTAATGGCAGCAAAAGGTTGTTCTACAAAGTATTGACCAGGGGGGCTAAAGATAAATGCATGTCACGCTTTTCATATATTTATTTGTAAAAAAAAGTTTGAAAACCATTTATCATTTTCCTTTCATTTAACAATTATGTGCCACTTTGTGTTGGTCAATCACATAAAATCCCAATAAAATATATTTACATTTTTGGTTGTAACATGACAAAATGTGGAAAATTTTAAGGGGTATGAATACTTTTTCAAGGCACTATACAGGCATACCCCACTTAAGTACACAATGGGGTTTATTTACCAAAGCTGGAAAGTGCAAAATCAGGTTCACTTCTGCATGGAAACCAATGAGCTTCTAACCCCAGCTTGTTTAATTAAGCTTTGATAATAAAACCTGGAAGCTCATTGGTTTCTATGCAGTAGTGAGCCTCATTTTGCACTTTCCAGCTTTAGTAAATAAACCCCGTTGTGTACTTAAAGCTAGATATACAGGGTATGCCTGTATATCTAAAACAGTCCAAAAAAGTGGCAGCCTGACCCCAAGGTATACATAGGAAAAAAAAAAGTAACACTCAATACTTAATGCTTATCAGATTATCTACAGCGCTACATAGCAGGAAATAAACTTGGTACTTTGTAACACAGCCAACGCACAACTAGTGTAATAGACTAAATAATGCAACTATAATATAAAAAAAACTTCCTGTAGTATATTTAGTTGTTTTGTACCTGGGTAGATATGTAGTGTATATTTATTTTAAATAGATGATTGCCTACTTCCTGGGTATATAAAGTGATCTTAATGATTGAAAGCTAATGTAAAGTCGTGAAAACATTTCCCAACAAATGTTCTCTAATATCTCCAAGTTGTGTCATGAGTTTTATTTTATATTACATTATTTAGTGAATTACATAGTTAAAGTGGAGTTCCACACAAAAATGGAACTTCCGGTTTAAGTTATGGTCACCCCCTGACTTGCTACGTGTGGCATGTAATTTTTTGGGGGGGAGGGTGGATACCCTCTTTTTAGAGGCATCCAGCTCCCACTTCCTTCTGTGGCACCGGAAGGAAATTCACTTCTCCCCCCTCCCTCTCTGCAATCTTCTGGGTCACAGGTCCCAGAAGATTGCCTGGTCATTCACGGCACAAAGCGCAGCTTGCACATGCACAGGCACTCACAGTTAGAATGCCGGGGCCAGGGAGAAGAGTGGGGCTTCGTACGCCTGCATCGCTGGACCGTGGGACAGGTGAGTGTCCGATTATTAAAAGGCAGCAGCTACACTTTTTGTAGCTGCTGACTTTTATTTTTATTTTTTTCGGCGAATCTTCGCTTTAAATAGTTAGTCAGGTTGAAAAAAGACACAAGTCCATCTAGTTCAACCAAAGCTGAATGCTTTTATGTAATGGGACATATTATGTGGGTTTTGCAAGTGGTCTAAGAGCTAAGTTTTTCTTTAAAGAACGGGTGTTATCTGACCATGCTCAGCTTAGGTAACCCATAAAAGGTTTTTTTTTGTGCTTTCATACTAAGAACCCCATAAAGGTGGCCCTGCCTCATCATACAGTTGTGCTCATAAGTTTATATACCCAGGCAGAATTTATGATTTCTTGGCCATTTTCCAGAGAATATGAATGATAACACAAAAATTTTTCTTTCACTCATATTTAGTGTTTGGCTGAAGCCATTTATTATCAATCAACTGTGTTTACTCTTTTTAAATCATAATGGCAACAGAAACTATCCAAATGACCCTGATAAAAAGTTTACATACCCCAGTTCTTTATACAGTCTATTGACACCTTTAACATCAATGAAGTCTTTTGTGGTATTTGTGGATGAGGCTCTTTACCTTCTCAGATGGTAAAGCTGCCCATTCCTCTTGGCAAAAAGCCTCCAGTACCTGTAAATTCTCAGGCTGTCTTGCATGAACTGCACGTTTGAGATCTCCCCAGAGTGGCTCAATGATATTGAGGTCAGGAGACTGAGATGGCCACTCAAGGACCTTCACTTTATTTGCTGTAGCCAAAGACAGGTTGACTTGGCCTTGTGTTTTGGATCATTGTCATGTTGGAATGTCCAAATGCGTCTCTTGCACAGCTTCCTGGCTGATGAATGCAAATGTTCCTCCAGTATTTTTTGATAACATACTAAGTTCATCTTGTCAACAATTTTCACCAAATTTCATGTGCCTTTGTAGCTCACACATCCCCAAAACATCAGTGATCCACCTCTGTACCTTTCATCATAGGCCTCATTGACTCCTCTCCAAATGTAACATTTATGGTTGTGGCCATAAAGCTCATTTTGGTCTCATCATTCCAAATGACTTTGTGCCAGAAGGTTTGAGGCTTGTTTCTGTGCTGTTTGGCATATTGTAAGCAGGATACTTTGTGGCATTTGCGTAGTAATGGCTTTCTTCTGGCGAGTTGACCATGCAGCCCATCTTTCTTCAAGTGCCTCCTTACTGTACATCTTGAAACAGCCACACACATTTGCAGAGAGTCATGTATTTCACCTGAAGTTGAGAGTCATGTATTTCACCTGAAGTTATTTGTGGGTTTTTCTTTGCATCAAAAACAATTTTCCTGGCAGTTGTGGCAGAAACTTCAGTTGGTCTACCTGACCATGGTTTGGTTTCAACAGAACCCCTCATTTTCCACTTCTTGTTTAGAATTTGAACACTGCTGATTGGCATTCTTATTTCCTTGGACATCTTTTTAAATCCCTTTCATGTTTTATACAGTTCAACTACCTTTTCCCGCAGATCCTTTGACAATTCCTTTGCTTTCCCCATGATTCAGATTCCAGAAACGTCAGTGCAGCACTGGATGAAAGATGCAAGGGTCTGTCAGTAGTCCAGAAACTCATTGACCTTTTATACACACACACACTAATTACAAGCAAACAGATCAAAGGTGGGGATGGTTACCTTTAATAGCCATTTAAACCCCATTGTGTCAACGTGTGTTCATGTTATCAGACCAAAATCACCAGGGTATGTAAAATTTTGATCAGGGTCATTTGGGCATTATGGTAATCATTATGATTTAAAAGAGTAAACACAGTTGATTGATAATAAGTGGCTTCAGCCAAACACTAACCATAAATGAAAGAAATGTTTTTGTGTTACGTATCATTCATATTCTCTGAAAAATGGCAGAAATCATAAATTCTTGTACTTATGAGCACAACTGTATCTATTATACTCAAAGATAGACTTTATGGAGTGCACTCTCTGCTTTGCCCAGATACCACAGATAAACAGAAAATTGAAAATTAATACAAAGTGTCTGAGACAGTTTGGGGTTGATTTACTAAAACTGGAGCGTGCAAAATCGAGTGCAGCTGTGCATAGAAACCAATCAGCTTCCAGGATTTTTGTCAAAGCTTAAATGAGCAAACTGAAGTTAGAAGCCAATTGGCTACCATGCACAGCTGCACCAGATTCAGCACTTTCCAGGTTAAATAAATAAATCCTATAGTCTCAACTGAACAGCAGCCAATATACTTTTAAATTAAAATGTTCTAGGCTGTGGGGAAAAAAATGAAAGCTAAAAGCTGACTGGTTGCTATGTTGAGAGAGAACTTGTCTCAGACACTTTTGATTAAATTCTCCCATGTGTTAACTTATATGAAGCCTATTAAATGGAATATTTGTGTATGACACTCAAGTTCTAGAAGATTGTTTTTATTTTTTAATATTTATTGTTTATTTTTATGTTTTAAGCTTCATGTGTTTTTTTTTTGTATGGGAAGATCAGATTTTTTTACACAAATCTATGCCAAAAATGTGTACTGTACATGCTTTTTACACGTGTTTTACATTTGCTTTCCATGCATTCCTATTAAGGTCTATGGGGCAAAAAACAAGCTGCACTGTACCAAAAGAATTCTCTGCACCTTTTCAAAAAATGCGCTGCAGCTGCACTGCATTGACATGAGTGGACACCGTAGGGAGTAATGTAATTTCCATTGTTGTGCAATGCAGCGTGACAGCAAACACAGGAGAAAACACACCAGTGTTAACAGGGGCTAAGATTTATTGAAAAAAAAAATAGTGAAACAGAAAACAGAGCTCAAATTAGTCTGCCTCTCCATTAGTAAAGGAATTGTGGCCTGTGGCCAATTTCTTTTTATATATGTGACCCAGTTGTAGCCAGCCACTAGTTTTAGAAAGGTCAGAGATAGACTTACTACTGTAGTTGAAATAGAACCCATGTAAAATTAAGGCATAGTCAACATAGTACAACAGCAAACTAAATAATTTATGAACCAAACTGTGGTCATGGTAAATCTGTATCCATTGTTTTGCACTACCTTGCTATGTGATTGGATTGTTGACTCTTCCATAGAGAATATTGGAATTTTTTCCCTATTTTTTCCATTGTTATGGATGTAAGAATTTTTTTACCAGATTGGACCAACATATAACCAAATACTACAACAATTTGCTGTCAAAGGATACTATTTCATTCTTAGATCTGGTAGTCAGATGGGCATAATGTCATAGCAAAGATTTTGAGAGAAGACACATAGATCAAGATTGAAGTTAGCCATTATTCAGGGGTTGACAGTTTGATGCTTATTTATATGTTTAAAATCCATCATTTTTATGTAAGCACGAGCCAGAATAAATTTTACTTCCAATATTATTTCCTGTATACCTATTTACATACCTTGTGAGAACTAATGAGCCACAAAGATTTGAGAAAGATACCATAGAAGTGAGCAGCAAAACACATATATAAAACTGATATTTGTATATGCATATTGGATCCCAGTAGAGTAACCACACACAGTACCAGTCACATTATGGCTTATACCACAGTACAAATAACAGTTTTATTTCAGGTAGGATAAAGGTTATTTTTTCCTAACCCTTAAAAAGAGATCCAGCAGACACCTTATTTTAATATATTTTTCTCGACACCTTCTTGTGCATAAATATATTTATCTGATACAGTGGGGATTAGATTTCACTTGGGGAGAGTAGGTGGAATTGGGCATTTATTATTTGCGTATGTACTTTGCATTATGGATACATTAGTACATAAATAATATTTTGTTTTTATCAGGACCACCAGGTCCAAGAGGACCTAAAGGAGAGAGAGGATCACAAGGTCTCATGGGACCTGTTGGACCAAAAGGACAAACAGGAGAAAAGGGAGAACCAGGGGTGCCAGGGCCTGCTGGTGATAAAGGACCACCTGGACCAATAGGACCTCCAGGCGAAAAAGGTTCAAAAGGCTCAAGAGGTTCGCAAGGCAACAAAGGGCAAAGAGGATCACCTGGTAAGCCTGGAGAACCTGGACCAAAGGGAGATCCAGGTGTATCAGGACCACCTGGAACAAATGGACCACCTGGGCCACCTGGGCCTGCAGGCCCACAAGGAGTTAAAGGAGTCATTGGTGAGCCTGGAATTCCTGGTGTTAGAGGAGCACCTGGTCCACCAGGTATACCTGGACTGCCTGGACTTCCAGGACCTAGAGGACCACCTGGACCACCTGGAGATGCTGCAAAAGCATTGTTAGTTCCTGATGCTCCCACAACAGAATTCATGATGAGTCCTTCAGTGACTGGTAAGTTAAAATTGTGTATATTGTGTTTAGCAATGTAAGACAAAGATACATACTGTAAGCACCTATCTGTAATCTGTTACAGAAACATATGTGGTGCATGAGGTGCTCGAACAGGTGCTAGCTCTGGAACTCACAGATTAGGCATAATTTTCAAGGCAAAATTGTGAAACACAGAATCAAATATTCTGATCTACGTAGAAAACACAAAGAACTGGTTAACCATTTTTTTATACTATTTATTGGAGATTCCAAAACAATATGTAAAATGCATCTATTTTCTTTTTAGGTTGTCCATATGAGTGGAGGAATTATACTGATAAGTGTTACTATTTCTCAAATGGAAAAGATATATTTGATGATGCTAAACTTTTCTGTGAAGATAAAGGATCAATGTTAGTTGTCATAGAAACTAAAGAAGAGCAGGTACGTTAATTATACAAAGAACATGAATGTTTCTCCACAGAAAAAGGTAGCAAGTAATTCAAATGATTATCCAAATACATTGCAGAACATCTGTAAATACAACAGATGTTTCTGGCACATGGTTTCAAGAATGTTGATGTTAAAGTTTAGCATTCTAGACCACCAACAAGTCGTCTGAAAACAAACCTCCACCAAAGGTTATAAACTATATTTTAGTGACAGTGTCCTTGACACATGGGTTTGACCAACATATCAGCAACCAAAACAACAGGGTTCCAGCTCACCTTAGCATCTTTAATTGGCTCTTTTTAGTAATCCTGTAGGAGCCTCTAACCATACACATGTTAATAAATCTCAGAGTCCATTCATTTATGATCTGGAAAGTTTATATGTTGAGAAAGGAGTTAGAATAGGCAGGGTAACATTGGCAGGGTAAAGTTGGTACTGGGTTCTCAACCTACAAGTCTATTAGGGTATGTGCGCTACAGATTCTCCTTTACACAATGGCTTTGGGGGGAGCAATAATCTATTGACTGATTAAACCCTTTCTGATCAGTAGTCCCAAACATATTTTCTGAGGCACATTGGACCTCATATACTTCCTCATTGTGCCTATTATGTTTTAATAGTATTGTGTGATGATCGTGTCATGTTTAGAGGCAAGTTTATCGTTGCATGAAAAACACGACAGTTAAGTGGTTGCTAGCTTATTACTTTATACTTTTTTTTTTTTACATAAGATGTAATTTTCCTGTTTTATAGCAATTCATTAAGAAACAAACAAATAGTAAAGGAAACTTCTGGATTGGACTAACTGACAGTGAAGAAGAACATGTATGGAAGTGGATGGATGGAACTCTTCCAAGCTTCACGTATGTATTATAAATCCAATGGACATGACCTCCTATTCTCCAGCATCACGGACAAGGTTTTCTATGAGGCTAGCCATACATGGTTCAAATCTCAGCCAGTTCAGCAGGAACCGGACAAAATTTGAACCGCTAATGGGCAGGTTGAATGTACCAAGTTGATCGATCGATCAACTTGGGTACAGAATGTCAGATTCTCTTGTGAGTATCGCGGGAGTAAACAATTGCTGATTCCACTATCAGCATTGTCTGTGTTGATGGGGAAATCGTAGTTACAGGAAAGAAATTTGCACCATGTATGGCCGGCCTTAGTGCACCTGCAATTTACTGCACACAGTAGCAAAGATGAACTTAAAGAGAATCCATTTTTGTTCATCAAATGGAAATGCTTGGAGTACTTTGGGCATTATAACATCTTTATTTCTAGGCATCAGAAAAACAAACAGGGTCACACCCCAAGAACAACAAGGGTTTCAAAAGACAGTTCATGGTACCCAGGATAGTGCATGACCACAAGAAAAATGGCCCTTGGACTAATAAAGCTGTTACAATGCCCAGCATGGCTCGAAATCTCTGCTTAATGCAACATGACTTTTTGGGAATTTGACTCTCTGGTTCCAAAGATGTAGTACATAAGTTATGGTTCTACCCTCTTCTGGGTGACCAATGATCTACAGTTTGTATGACAATCAAAGGGTACAAACAAACTGCTATATCTGCTGTAAATTTAATTTCATTATAAAATGTGGCCTCTCTGTTATCTGTGAAGTTCAGGGAAGGGTTAGATAATTTTTGCAGTACCAAAGCATGAATGTCCCCCTACTCACTTCTCTTATCTTACTAACTTCCTGTGGTGAAAGGGGAGATTGATTAACATGTGTTTCATGTTCACCATTTTCCTTTCACTTTGAATGAGTCTGGGTGATCTCTGCATCAGTAGTGTCAGTGAGGAGAAAATATGCTAATGGGTTAAAAAAATTAATTAGAAACAAAATAGAAAAAAATACGGAGTAGAAACTTTTCATTCCCTAATACCTGCCCTATTATAAAATGTATAGTTTTGAGGAATATTTTATAAATTACTACAAGATGGTTCATCTGTCATCTGAGATGCTAAGTCATTACTGATAAAGGGCATTTAAAGCTTTAAAAGCACACTAATAAAGCTTTGGATTGTGTGTTGTTTCGGAAACACTGTGTGGAAAAAAGCATAAATGGACTGTACAACGGTGTGGGCTCTCATTCAGTGTCAGTTCCTAAACTGTCCCAAATTTGGCATACCTGTGGGAAATCCATTAAAAAGGGACTTAAATGGTTTTGCTCTTGTTTTATTTTACCTTTTTTAAGTCTGAAAGCTTATAAACTGATATGTAATTGCTTTTATAAAATATTTATTTTCCAAGTACATATTTACTACAAAGGATATCTGTGACATTTTATTTTCCAATGACATTTGACTTTCTAATAAGAAAGCCCAGCATTGGATGCATATTTTATGGCATCGTGGTATCCCTGTTCCCTTACCACCATTTTTAAAATGTGTTTCCTCCTGTGCATATGTGAGCTGGAGCACATGATGTTATGCACTCAAAAAAACATGTCTGTTCCCATCTCAGCCCTTTAAAGCAACCCTTTTAAAAAAATACAGCATGTCTGATTTTCCCTACATTTTAGTGCATTGGGGGTCCATAGAAGTCAATGGCAGCACATCAGAACACATATAACATGGATTTTGATGCCTTGGCAACAGGTATTAAAGTGGAACTAAAAGCAAAAAGTTAAAAACTGCAAACAGAAAGGCCTTTTATTGCAAAATAGACATGCAATGTTTGTTCTGCAATAAAATACATTTACCTGCCTGTTGGCAAACCCCTTTAGGCCTCTTTCACACGGGGCAGATCATCACGGATCCATCCCGTGTGAACATCTGCTTGCTCAGGCGGGATCGCTCCGTCGATCCCCGCTGAGCAGGAAGATGACAGGTCCATCTCTGCACACTGTGCAGGGACGGACCTGTCAGAGCGCCGCTCTCCCCTATGGGAGATCGTATGAGGACGGACTGCAGAGTCCGTCGTCACCCAATCCAAACCGCAGACGGATGGAAAAGTAGGTTTTTCCTCCGTCACACTTTTTCGGATCGGAGCGGGTCGGATGTCAGCGGACATGTCACCGTTGACATGCTGGTAAGAAATCAGCAGAAAATCTGATATGCCCCATAGATACGGTCAGAAATTTCCGACGGAAAAAGTCAGATCGGATTATGTTGTCGGAAAATCCGATTGTGTGTGGGCTCTATCGAACTTTTTCTTTCGGAACATCTGACGGAAAAGGTTTGAGAGCTGGATCTAAAATTTTCCGAAAACAAAATCCAATCAGACTTTTTCCAATCGTGTGTAGAGAATTCTGATGCACAAAGTGCCATGCATGCTCAGAGAAAATTTGGAGACGAAAGCTATTGGCTACTGGCCTCTAAGTAGTTCAGTTGTTCATTTTGTACGTCACCTCGTTCTGAACGTTCAGATTTTTCATCAACTTTGTGCGACTGTGTGTATGCAAGACAAGTTTCGGCCAAAATCCATCAGAAAAAATCAGACGGATTTTGTGGTCGGAATGTCCGACCGTGTGTATGGAGCATTAGTGTGTATGGGGCTTTAGAGCAGAAAAACGCGTAGGTGTGAACGGAGCCTAACATTGCTAAGTATGGATTTTTTCTTGATGTGTTTAGGCCTCATGTTACCTGCTGCTGGTAAATGAACATTTGGGAGCAGTTGGGCATTTTTTTTTTCAGGTGCCCCTGAACTCTCCTCTATGTTATCTTATCAGTACATGTACACGGAGTCCTTTATAGTCGTTTCTAGGCAGTTGAGTTTAGAAGCATTTTTTGAATGATTTAAAATGTGATTCCTGGCAGACTGCCCATTTATTTTTATTTTTTTTACTGTCTTTTGATGGCTGTCAGCTTTAGCAGAGCAGAGAGAATTCTCTGCATAGAAAGAATCAGGAAAAAAGTTTTTCAAGATCGCAACGGGGAATAAAATGAGATAAAGATTCTTTTTTTTTCACAAAAAGAAATTGTTTATTAAATGTTTACAGTAAAAGCAATGCATATACACAGTTGTTCACAGAAGATTGTTACATGAATTGTCACAGGGTAGGTGGGCTGTACATTCAAATAGGAGAAAGCTGTGGTGGCTTTTAAGTTACAACACATTAGGATATGGTTCGGAGGCATTAGAATACAGCAGCATCAACTACAGAGGTCTATGGGAAGGGCAGGATACAGGAGAAGAGGAGAAGGGGGGGCGGGACGTAGGGGGAAAAGGTGGGGGGAGAAGGAAGGAGAGTAAGGGAGGGGGCCTCATATACTGTATGAAGTATGCATAGTACAAACAGTGATTATATATGTGACGGAACCAATCCCACACTCCGATTGCGTGCTTCCGTCAGTATACCGCTTCCTAAGTTTGAATATAGAGATCAGATATTCCAACCACTCACAAGCACAAAGCAAGATGACACTCGCTTAGCTGCTCAACGTGGACTCCTTTATTAGAACCAAAATGCCAACTATTTATAATACAGTAGAAGACTAAAACCTAATCTAATTAGCATGAGCTAATTATCTAAATCAACACTCAGACTAGTTGACTGAGGTATAAGACTTTTCGGCTCCTAGCTCACTAACAATTCAATAAACATTACCATAAACATAAACACAGGGTTAATTAGCACAAACAACAATGTGTGAATACTCCTACAAGCCAGACTAGACTCATTTACACAACACACAGGTGGCTGGAGTTCATGACATTAGCATCTTAGCCACTGTTGGTGCTGGGCAGAAGTTAGCAGAACTCTGCCCTGTTGTCAGATCTTCATGTTTGGGGACGACAATCTCCGGAGTTTCCACTGACGATTCTCTGGCATGCTGCTGAACGTGTTCTAGCAGTTTCCTGTATGCACTTTCCAGATGCTGTTCCTTCCTTAACAAATGGTCCAGATCAGGTTTAAGCTCTGAGACCCCTGCAAGACCGAGTATAGCCTCTCTATATTCTCGCAGGTCCTCAAGGGTAGGTTCCCCTTCATCGCCAAACACAAAACGATTTGTAAGCCTCTCCCACAGAAATCCAGGGCCTCCAAAGTCATATCCCTCCGGAGGGCATTCTGTTGTCTCCCCTAAATATCTCTGCTCTGTGTGCCATTGCAGAGCCCAATAATGATTGTCCAGCTCTATCTCCTGCTGGACCAGCCTGTCCAACTCAGTCACCCACTGCTCCTGGGACTACTCTCCCAGGAATGCCATCTGCAATGCCCGTTGGTCACTGGCCCGCTGCTCTTGGGTTGGAAAGCACTTGCCCTGTTTTATACCAGCGAGCTGGAGGGCTCCAATACAGAGCTCCACCCGAATCCACTGCCTGAGCTCCAGGTATTCATCCTCATACACAGTCCTGGTGTATGCTGAAAGGACGATCCGCAGCAGCCCCGGGAACTCTGATGCCAGGTCCATATCTCCGCTGGGGTGACTTAAGTCTGCTATCCTGATCTTGGATTCCAATGGAGTTTTGGATGTCCCAGACTGCAGGAAGCAACCCACTTCTTGTCACCAATGTGTTGGAACCGATCCCACACTCCGATTGAGTGCTTCCATCAGTATACCGCTTCCTAAGTCTGAATATAGAGATCAGATATTCCAACCGCTCACAAGCACAAAGCAAGACGACACTCGCTTAGCTGCTCAACATGGATTCCTTTATTAGAACCAAAATGCCAAGTATTTATAATACAGTAGAAGACTAAAACCTAACCTAATTAGCATGAGCTAATTATCTAAATCAACACTCAGACTAGTTGACTGAGGTATAAGACTTTTCGGCTCCTAGCTCACTAACAATTCAATAAATATTACCATAAACATAAACACGGGGTTAATTAGCACAAACAACAATGTGTGAATACTCCTACAAGCCAGACCAGACTCATTTACACAACACACAGGTGGCTGGAGTTCATGACATTAGCATCTAACAGTTTGTGTTCCAACAGCATGAGGCAACACACATTATATATACATATATACAGCATTGAATCTGACTAGCACAGATTATAGTGGGGTTCTCATTCACCCTGTGCCCCTAAAATCCAGGGCCCATAATCAATCGTCAAGAGGCTCGCATTCAGTCCTCTCAAAAAGCCTGTGTCCCGGCTAGGTCTGTCACAATATACTCAATAGATCATGTCCGTGGTACCCTGTTGCAATTCCAGCAGTAACGTTTTAGTGGTTATCTACCAGTTCTGCGCCCCAGGTATCTATCCATCCTGACCATATTTTATCAAACTTGCTAGGGCTATTACGATTGGCATAGGTAAGCTTATACAGTGGCAACACTGAATTTAGTGTTAGAGGCCATGAGGACACCCTGGGAGGCACAGCATCTTTCCAGTGTAGGAATATCTCTCTGCGGGCATAAAACGTAGCGTAACTTAGAAATAATCTAGTATATTTGCCCCTTACTCTGGAATCAAAGACATTAAGCAGCATTATTTTTGGGTCTGTTCCCAGCTCCAGGGAGGTAACCCGACCCAGGGTATCAGCTATCTCTGACCAATACTCTCCAAGACGGGGACATGACCATGTCATGTGAAAGAATTAGGGGGAGCTACTATCACATCTAGGGCAGGCCATCGGGCTGCTAAGGTTCAAAATTTTTAACCGCCTAGGAGTTTAATAGGCCCTGTGGAGGAACTTAACCTACATAAATCGGTCTCTGGCCGAGATCATGTTAGTGACAAAGGAAGATACACAAGTCTCCTATTCCTCCTCTGTCAGGTCTGGGAAGTCTAGCTTCCACTTTACCGGGGTTTTTTTTCAAGTTTCTTCAGTGGGGCTATAGATAATTGGAAGTATAGGGAGGAGAGGGGTTTATCTATGAAATTGGTAGAATTGGGGTCACTCCACAGAGTCTGCCAGGGTGAGATATCGCCCCCCTGAATACCACGTTGCTGAGGGAGGAGTATGAGCCCATTATGGCTGCCTCCAAGGTCACCGCCGGGTTGTCCCGTGGCTGAGAGAACCACCATCTAACCGTCACCAAAACAGCCGCCCAGAAGTAGGTCTGAAAATCTGGCAGGGACAGGCCTCCCTGGTTGACGGACAGCTGAAGGGTAGTAATGGCCAGTCTCAGGGGTCTTCCATTCCAAACAAAGGAAGATATTATACTTTTTATTTTTGGCAAAGAATGAAGCTGGGGGGGTCAGAGGGGAGTTACGAAAGAGGTATAGGAATTTGGGGAGATAGACCATCTTAACCAAGTTTACCCTACCTACTGGTGACAGGGGGAGGGTCCTCCATGCCCCACATTTCTGTGAAAAACTTTAGTAATGGCTGATGATTCAGTTCATAGTATGAGTATAGCAGAGTCCCAATCCTCACCCCTAGGTATTTAAACTCAGATGCCCAGTTTAACCACTTGACCACTGGGCACTTAAACACCCTTAATAACCAGACCAATTTTCAGCTTTCGGTGCTCTCGCATTTTGAATGACAATTACTCAGTCATGCAACACTGGACCTATATGAAATTTTTGTCCTTTTTTTCACACAAATAGAGCTTTCTTTTGGTGGTATTTAATCACCGCTGGGTTTTTTTTTTTTTGTGCTATAAAAGAAAAAATACCGAAAATTCTGTAAAAAAACGAATTTTTCTTTGTTTCTGTTAGAAAATTTAGCAGATTAGTAATTTTTTCTTCATGAATTTTGGCCAAAATTTATACTACTACATATCTTTGGTAAAAATAAGTACAAATTGGTGGATATTATTTGGTCTTTGTGAAAGTTATAGAGTCCACAAGCTATGGTGCCAATATCTGAAAATTGATCACACCTGAAGGACTGACGGCCTATTTCAATTCTTGAGACCCTAACATGCCAGAAAAGTACAAATACCCCCCAAATGACCCCTTTTTGGAAAGAAGACATTCCAAGGTATTTAGTAAGAGGCATGATGAGTTTTTTGAAGTTGTCATTTTTTCCCACAATTCTTTGCAAAATCAAGATTCTTTTTACTTTTTTTTTTTTTTTTCACAAAATTGTCATATTATCAGGTTATTTCTCACACACAGCATATGCATACCACAAATTACACCCCAAAACACATTCTTCTATTACTCCCGAGTATGGTGATACCACATGTGTGAGACTTTTACACAGCGTGGCCACATACAGAGGCCCAACATGCATGGAGCGCCATTAGGTGTTCTGGAGCACCCAGGACAATTCTGACATTTCTCTCCTACATGTAAAAATCATCATTTATTTGCTAGAAAATTACATAGAACTCCAAAACATTATATATGTTTTTTTAGCACACACCCTGGAGAATACAATGGTGGTCTTTGCAACTTTTTATCTCGCACGGTATTTGCGCAGTAATTTTTCGAATGCTTTTTTTTGGAAAAAAAACTGTTTTGTGCTTAAAAAAAAAAAACACAGTAAAGTTAGCCCAATTTTTGCATAATGTGAAAGATTAAGTTACGCTGAGTAAATAGATACCTAATATGTCACTCTTCAAAATTGCACACGCTCGTGGAATGGCGGCAAACGTCGCTACTTAAAAATCCCCATAGGCGACGATTTACATTTTTTTTACTGGTTATATGTTTTGAGTTACAGAGGAGGTCTAGGGCTAGAATTATTGCTCTCGCTCTAACGTTCGCAGCGATACCTCACATGTGTGGTTTGAACACCGTTTTCATATGTGGGCGGGACATACGCATGCGTTCGCTTCTGCATGCGAGCACATGGGGACAGGGGCGCTTTAAAAAAAACATTTTTTTTTATTGTTCATTTTACTTTATTTATTTTAGTTTGACATTTTTTTCCCCAAAAATAATTTTTTTGATCACTTTTATTCCTATTACAAGGAATGTAAACATCCCTTGTAATAGGAATATGGCATGACAGGTCCTCTTTACAGTGAGATGTGGGGTCAATAAGACCCACATCTCACCTCTAAGCTGGGAAGCCTGAAAAAAAAAAAGATTCTGGCTTTGATCGTATTAGCGATTCGGTAGAAGCACCGGAGGGCGGAGGGCGGCGGGAGATGTCTATGGCTGGGTATTGCAGGGTATCACCGACTATGGCTGGGTATCTCAGAGCATGGTGTTGCAGAGTACTGCGTTGCAGAGCATTGCAGGGTATTGGCGGGTGTTGCAGAGCATTGCAGAGTGTTGCAGGGCAATGCAGAGTGTTGCAGGGCAATGCAGAGTGTTGCAGGGCATTGCAGAGTGTTGCAGGGCATTGCAGAGTGTTGCAGGGCATTGCAGAGTATTTGCAGGGAATTGCAGAGTATTTGCAGGGAATTGCAGAGTAATGCAGAGTATTTGCAGGGAATTGCAGAGTAATGCAGAGTATTTGCAGGGAATTGTAGAGTAATGCAGAGTATTTGCAGGGAATTGCAGAGTAATGCAGAGTATTTGCAGGGAATTGCAGAGTAATGCAGAGTATTTGCAGGGATTTGAGGGGTTAATTTTCGGTGAGCAGCGATGTGGGCACTGCAGATGCAGCCCACATCGCTGCTGACACCGATCTCTTCCCCCTCCGCTGTACCGATCGGTACAGAGAGGGGGAGGGAGGAACCGGCGTCATAACATGACGCCGGCTTGTTTACAAGTGATCACTCCGTCATTTGACGGAGCGATCACGTGGTAAACGGCCGCGATGAGCGGCCGTTTACCGTGATTCGTGATGCGCCGGGTCCACTGGACCCAGCGGTCACGGATGCTCTCGTGTGCGCGCCCCAGGGGGCGCGCGAGAGCAGAATTCTGGGAGGCCGTTAATTAACGGCCTCTTAGAGTTAAACAACCGCCCTGATGCCGTTAATCGGCAATGGGCGGTTGTTAAGTGGTTAAGGGAGTACCTGTTTTAGCGGATGCTGACCCGACGCATTTAGTGAGAAGAGGATCGATTTCCCCCAGTTAACTTTGATGCCAGAGAATAACCCAAATTCGTCTATTATTTGTATCATCGGAATATAAGGATATTTTATCCATTACCCCCATGTATTCCCTTTACTGAGGGGGCGGATCTAATGTGGGCTGCCATGGGTTCCATGGCTAGCGCAAATAGTCCAGGGGATAGCGAGCATCCCTGTCTGGTGCCCCCGGACAGGGGGAATGGCATAGACAGCGTATTATTTGTTCGTATACGGGCTGTGGGGTTGCGGTATAACATCTGGACCCAGCTGATAAAACGAGGGCCAAACCTGAATTTACAAAGGATCGCCCAGAGGTAGCGCCACTCAACCGAGTCAAAAGCCTTTTCAGCGTCTAGTGAGGCAACTACCTCCACACCGCCTCCATACGCTCTGGAGAGAAGGCGCCAAATGTTTATGTCGGTCCCTTTGCCCGGCATAAATCCGGACTGATCCAAGTGAACCAACGCTGTAATCACTGTGTTCAGTCAGCCGACACCTTGGCCAACAGCTTGGCGTCTACATTAAGGAGGGAAATTGGGCAGTACGAGGAACACTGCTCAGGGGGTTTTCCAGGTTTAAGGATAACCACTATAACTGCCTCGGCCATTGTCGGGGGCAGCAGCTCCCCTTCCATGGCTTTTTGCAGCACTAATTTAAATGATGGTAGTATTTCCTCTATATAAGTTTTAAAAAATGCAGAAGGTATTCCCTCCGGGCCTGGTGTTTTTCTATTTTGTAGGGAGGCCACTGCCTTCTGCAATTTCTCCAGTCGTATAGGGTCATCTAAAGCTTCTCTAAATTTGGATGTTAGACAGGGGAGCTCCACCCCGTCGAGGTATGCCACCAGCTCTTCGTCTGTGCACCCCATTTGAGAAACATATAGGTCACGGTAAAACGCCGCAAATCTGTCATTGATGGAGGAGGGGTCTGTCAGTATCACACTGAATCGCATATACCCGCGAAAGTCACCGGGGAAGAGCTCACACTCGCCAGCTATGCCAGCATACTACCAGTCTTTTCACTGTGCTCAAAGATTCTTTGGGATTGATGTAGGAATTTAGCTTTGGTGGCAGATGTTCGCAGTAGCATAACATCCCTCAGCGCCACCTGGAAATTAGAGTACGCCTCTGGAGCCCCCGACTCTGAGTATTCCTCCTCCAGTGCTGCCACCCTTTCCTCAGCCTTTTGGGTCTCCTCCCCTAGATCTCTACAGATCCTGCTTATATGGGACTGCAAGCTACCCCTAGTGAAGGCTTTAAAAGCATCCCAGGACATGGTCAGAGATATCAACCGATCCAACTCCCGCCAATACTGCATCGCTTCAGATCGATGCGGCTCAGATATTCTGGAATCAGACAGCCAGAACCTGGACAATCTCTACAGACTCTCCCCTGGTACATCGGACATGCCCAGCCTCAAAGCAAGCGGGGCGTGATCGGAGACGCCACGGGGGAGAATGGTGACATCCCGGACCCTGGGTAGGACAGATCCCCCCGTGTAGGCAAGGTCTATGCGTGAAAGGGTTTTGTGTGAGGCTGAGTGGCATGTATAGACCCTCTGAGAGGGATTTCACCATCTCCAGACATCAATAAGATTAGAGGCTTCCGCCCAGGCTAGCATCTCTGAAGACAAGCCCACTCCGGGCGAGAGTCTGTCCACCCCAGGATCCAGGGCAAAGTTAAAATCTCCCAGCATCACCACATTGTCCATGGCATACACAGCAATTTTAGAAATAAGCTGGTTAAGTAATCTCATGGAGGCAGGTGGGGGCAGGTACAATCCCACCACCACCAACTCCAATCTATCTACGACTGCATGGAGTATAACAAATTGACCCTCTGGGTCCAACTCCAATGCCAGCAGCCCCTGGTCTTCCATAAGATAATAGTACAGTCAGCCATAATCATCTGGCAGCACATTTTTAAGCTGTGGGCCTCTACTCAAAGTTAGATGCAAGGTCCGAACGGTGGTGTGTGTCAGGACGGGGCATCTCAAATATCCAGTGACATACATTTTTACATCGCTTGTGAAAAAACAATACACCAAACAGAACAGAATATACCCAACCAACCCCATCCCCAACCTTAGGGAGGCTCAGGATCCCAACTTAGAACCAAGGGGAACAGGCTTGTTACGGGGGAACGTGTGCAAAATGGCATCTGGAGTTCAGCAATCAGATTTTACATCTAGTCTCTTGCTGAAGACTGGATCAGAAAAGAAAAAAAAACGGGTGCAGGCTCCCAGCAGCAGCCAGGGGTACAGTCTTAAACACTAACGTTGCAAAGTAAATTTGATTATTCCAGTTGCTACCAAGGGGGAGAAAATAGGGTGGCATTAAGGATAGGGATGTAGCCGTATACAATGGATGATCTAGGCCACGAGGCCCTATTCCGGCTAATATGTAATAGAGGCACGTCTTAGGGATAGTATTTTCCAAGTAAATGTGGACACATTGGGCTGGGAAGAGGGGCCTGGGTCCCGGATGGGGAAAGGGAGGGGAGGAGAGCAGAAGCAGGATGTATCCCAGGGACCACCTTCCCAGCAGCAAGGTCTCAAAGGATATTTCAAAACTTAACTTCCCAGCCCACTGAGTCCAGAAGTGGGAAGCCGTTCAGTCAAGCTATCCAGCAGGCCACTTATCTGAGCAGGAGTGTGTCGATCCATCCGGACGCCTCCTCTGGGGAAGTGAAGAATCATGTAGACTCCCCATCCTCCACCCTCAGCCTGGCCTGGAAGAGCATTCTGTATTTAATATGATGGGAGCGAAGCCTTGCTCTTACGGTGTCAAAGGATTTCCATTGCTTCTGGGTTTCCAACGAATAATCCAGGAGTTTTGCATTTTCAAAGCGAAGTTCACCTTGTGCCCTGGCCTCCCTCATCACTATATCTCTGTCCTGAAAATGAAGGAGTTTGAAGATGAAGGTGCAGGGTGTCGCTCCTTGGGGTCCCCTGGTGGTGGGTATGCGATGGGCCCTTTCCACAGTGAAAAATGGAGAGAAGCGAGCTGAAGGGAGTAGCTGTTGCAGTAAACATTCAGTGAAAGCCATAGGATTCGTGCCTTCTGCCCCCACCTCCGGGAGTCCCAGGATGTGCAAATTATTCTTTCTGTTGCAGTTTTCTGCATCTTTTGCACGTGATTCAAGCATCTTTACCCTGGCCTTAAATATGTGTATGTCAGCCTCATGGTCACATACTGTATCCTCCACCTGGGAGACCCTTTTCTCCACCTCAGTCATTCTGCCACAAAAGGTGTCAAAGTCCTTCCTAATAAACTCCACATTGGCTTGTATATGGTCCACCTTACTAGTCAGGGTGGTTATGGCCTGCAGAACTGCCTTAAAATCGGCTGCCATAGCAGGCAGTTTGTCGGGGTCTCCGGCCTGGTTCTCCATCTCGGCAGGAGTCCTAGGCGAGGCCGTGGGTACGGCCCTGTCAAAGTTGTTGGGCTTCACAGCCTTTTTCTGGGATCGAGGCTGGCTCTTCCTCTTTTACATACCCCAGGGAGGGTATCAGGAGAGAGGGGCAGGGGACACCCGCTAACTGTACCTTGTCAGATGTCTCGGGGATTCTCAGGCTGCCCTGTAAAATCGCAGGCAGCTGTTTCAGGCAAGATTGTGGCGCTGGCCCAGTCCTTCTCGGGATCTCAGCCGGTTTATTCCCCCTCCAGGCACGGTGAAGGGTAGCAGGAGCAGAAAGGGGGCAGGAAGCTTCCAGGTGGGGCTCGGGTGCACGCCCCATTGGCCCTGTGAGGCCGCGGGCAGGGATCTCAGGCGAGCCCACGGCTTCAGCCCAGTCCACCAGGCCCGGCACCACCGCCCCTCCTCATGGTCCCAACCGGCTTATTCCCCCCCCCAGGCACTCTGAAGAGCAGGAGGATTTAATAGGGGCCGGAGGAGGCTGTCCACAGTGTGTGTCAGGGGTGTGGGCAGGGATCCCAGGCAAGTCCACAGCCTCGGCCCAGTCCACCGGATCCTGCACCGCTGCCTCCCCTCGGGGTCTCAGGCAGATTATTCCCCCCCAAGCAGTCAGAAGGGCAACAGGAGTGAAAAGAGGCAGGGTGAAGTCGCCTGCAGTGTGTGGTGGAAGTTTCGGGCGGGCTCCGCGCTGGCCTTGTGAAGCCACGGGCATGGATTTCTAGGTGAGCCCACGGCTTTAGCCTAGTCCGCGAGGCCTGGCGCCACAGTCCGCTTCGGGGATCTCCAGGTGGCCAATTCTTCCCCCAGAACGTCGGGAGTGGCCCCCCTGTCAGGAGGGATGAGTGGGGGTATAGCACAAGGTTCCTGCATCCCAAAATATGCGGATCACAAGGCCGGTCTTTGGGAGCTCAGACAAACACGTCTGCTCCCATGGCCATCTCGGACATGCCCCCCGCGATAACGATTCTTAACAGTTAATCGTGCAGCTCATTGCTAGCTGTCCCTGCACAATAATTGCTTTTTATTTCTTATCGTCAGTTCATATAACCTTTGAGTTTATTTAACTAAAACATATTAACACTGCTTATTTAGGGAATAAACATAATATTCTATCCAACTTAGTAATCATGTCACAAAGAAAATCAAGTGTGCTCTAAAAATATTAATAACGATCTTAAACTACAAACTACTTATTATCAAGAAATGTGCCACATATTAAATGCAACCCTAACCCGTGAAAAAAAAAGTATAAAAAATAAAACCTGTAAAAAGAAAAAAGAAAAGCTTACCTTTCCAGCAGTCACTGTGATAAACCTTCACTCTTGAAGAGCTCTGGGTACTCCTGCTATTTGAAAAGTATTGGAGAGCGTATCTTTCGCTGGGCAAGGTGGTTCCTTTCACAGGCTGCAACCTCACTGCTGTGTCCTGTAAAGAAGTTACTGGACTGAGGGAAGAACCACAGTGCCCAGCAGGAGACGCTATCCAAAACACTCAGATACTGTATGTTGGATAGCATTGGCACTTGTAGTTATTCAAAAGAGTGAAGATTTCACACACAGTCGGCCAGAAAGGTAAGTATACAATTTATTCTTTCACAGAGTGCCTTTGTTTGACCTTTTTTTTAATGGAGATGAGTTTCTTTAATGGCAGACCTATTTATTTCCTGTCCACTTAAGAGACATTTATTATGTATCTTGCAGAAATTGGAAGCCTGGCCAACCAGACAACTGGGCTCCTGAAGACGGACCTGGGGAAGACTGTGCAGGGTTAATATATTCAGGCTTGTGGAATGATTTCCATTGTGCAGATTTAAATAACTTCATCTGTGAGAAACCTAGGGACAAAGGTAAGATATGACCTGAAATACCTCTCTGACTCCCTTCTATAATTTTATACTGTGTATGTGCTTATTTTGCATATAAAATAGAAGCCAGTAACATTAAGGTTTTATAAGTAGCCCCCTAAAGATCCTTAGATCCTAAATAGCTGTCATTACTTACACATGCTCCTTTGGTATAGTGAACCATATGATTCGAGTATTACATTTCTTATGTATAAAAAAATGTGACCAGAAGATTTAAAGAACATACGACCAATAGAGAAAATAGCCTAATGCTATAGGCTAAGAACATCTCACCAGAGGGGGAAATAATATAAGATTTCTGCATGGCATACAATGTATAGAAGTTGCAGGTCCATCCACTGTTTGGGAGGTACAGTAAACAGGTGAACAAATGAGTGTTCAGCTGAGCCGAATCTCCAACTGCAACAGGAGCTGAAACATTTAGCAGTGGTATTGCTACCAGCCAAATTTAGATATTTAAAAGAGAAGTTTGTTTGTTTATTTGTTTGTTTTAAATCATACTTACTTAGGTGGATGCAGCATTGATCCAAGTCTTAGTCCTTTTTCCGCTCTAAGACTGAGAACTGAGTGATCAAACACCGCTGATCGCACGGTTTTCAGAGCTCCATGAGCAGAGAGCTGGTGACTGTCTGTCACTACTATTTGCTCTGACCCCTCCCTCCCCCCCACCCCACACTCATAGGAGTGCTGGGCTGTGGAAGTGGTGGGAGCGTCTGGCTCAGGCTCTCAGCGGCTTGATCCTGGGTGCTCGTGATCTTTCCCCAGCCTGGACCGGCTCTGTGATGTCAGCCAACAGCAGACTTCAGCCTGCTTTCTGCTGAAAATGGCTCACAGGAGTGCAGAACGAACTGTATTCCTGTGATCCACAGGAGAAGTACAGCCGAGCTTCTTTAAACTAGATACATAAAAAAAACATTTAAATGCTCACATATACCTAATGATGTGACTGGTCTCAGGTGATACATAGGGATGAAACTAATTCTCCTACATAAGTTGTACCTATTTATCTACAGCATCCCCTATACCTATTCAAAGTACAGAAACTCCACAAGATCTCTCAGCTCTGAAAAGCAGAAGGCAAAGAGTTGTGAGGAGAGCTCTGAGAGCTGATTGGAGGATAGGGAGACATTCCCTTCACACAGCACACAGGAACAGCGCTGAGGCTGTCAATTGACAGCAGAGCCCACGTCACCTTTTTTTTCTTGGTGTCAGGAAAACTCATCAAAAGTGACTCATGCTTATAGCAGAGGAATGAGGCAGTAGACATAAATGACATGTAGTGCTCTGGAATGAGACACACTATCGAGAGATATGCTTTGTTCATATTTCATATCTGAGGTTTACAACAGCTTTAATGATTTCTCAATGAATACAGAATTGTGTTAAGGCAGAGTTCCACCCAAAAATTTTACTTCCACTGATCGGATTCCTCCCCCCTTCGGTGTCACATTTGGCACCTTTCAGGGGAAAGGGGGTGCAGATGTATAATCAAGGTATTTGCTCCCACTTCCAGGCATAGATCACCGGAGGCTCTGCAGTGATCTACACCATATGCGGCCCCTCCTCCACCCCCACCCCCCCCCCCCGTGCTTTCTTCTGGGAGACACACAGGTCCGAGAAGACAGCAGGGACCAGTGAGGACACACAGCCCGACTCACACATCCACAGTAGGGAACAAGGCTGTGAAGCCGAAGGCTTCACTTCCTGATTCCCTTACCAAAGATGGCAACGCCTCCACCCAGGAGCCGAGGGACAGATCGGCTTCGAGTGAGGACATCACGGGTGCCTTGGACAGGTAAGTGTCCATATTTTAAAAGTCAGCAGCTGCAGTAGAGAATACTAGTAACATACACAAGTCCAGAATATTGCTGCACTCCTTGGTGTCTTTAGTGAAGCATTAAAGTGGTTGTAAACCCTTACAAACCACTTTGACCTACAGGTAAGCCTAGATTAAGGCTTACCTGTAGGTCCAAGAAATATCTCCTAAACCTACATGGTTTAGGAGATATTTACTAAAAGACAGTCACAGCTGTCTACGGCGCATGCTCCATAGACAGCGGTGCGCAGGCACACTATCGCCGTTAGCAGCATGCCGCTGCTAATGCCAATATTCCATTAGTGGTGGCTCCTGTGCGCATGCGCGGGAGTGACGTCATCGCTGTGAGTGGCTGGAGCAGCGATACCAGGAAGAAGATGGATGCTCCGGACTACAGGGGACAGCGGTGACATCGCTGGCTCCTGTGTCAGGTAAGTGACACAAAATGGGCTACTATGCGATGCATAGTAGCCCATTATGCTTTACCTTTGCAGGGAGACAAAGAGGAAGTAAACCCATCAGGGTTTACTTCCTCTTTAAAATGACATCACAGATATGACAGGAACATTAAAAGGTGACGTGTTTCACACTTAATTTAGCACTTACTCAAACCTTTGCACCCTGCAGGAGCTGTGCAGCACCCTGGGTTCCAGTTCACAACATATGAGAGTCGGTCATTCACCTAGAGCAACATTAATTTGGCCATAGTGAATACTACTTGAAGAAGTTTCCCAGCTTGCTTCAAATTTGGAATAGATTAATAAGACTATCACTTGTTGTGTGTAGAAGTTGAAATCATGCGTTGTGCAATCAGAATTGTAACTGTGTCTTCTTTCTACCAGGTCAGGCTACAGAAGTATCATAGAATAAGGCATTGTGCGGGGGTTGAGCGGACATGGAATATAATATTAGAACTACTTTGGAGACTGTTCTTTCCAAGAAGAACAAAAAACTGGATTGTGCTATACCAACAAAATCGCAAAAACAAGCACTGAAACTGGGCCAACATGAACTTCCGCAATCTATTATTATTTTTCCAAGAACTTTGCTGCGGATTGAACTTCAACTATTAGCCTAGAGTTAGAGATATGTCTAATACAATATAACTATCAACAGGGAAAATATTGAAACACAGTTTCACAATTACCTATGCAATATCTGCTTGAAAAAATGATGTTGGATATAGATTAGGCAACACTATCCAGATGGTGTTGTTTAACTCAAATGCAAGCTCATTAATAAGGCAGAAAATAATACAGGTTTATAGCTGGTTTCTTACTCAGTGGAATATATTTTTTAAAAAGCTTTTGAAAACATTTGTATTTTTGTACAAGATATTTGCATTTTATTATTTTTGTATGTATTATAGAGTTCCAGTGCCAAAGAACATATTATTCATTGTAGTAGAAACAGCTAATCATTTAAAGAGAATTGTATCACTCCGATGTTGCCAGTTTAATACTCCTGTGTTTAAATTTTAGAAAATGTTTTACTGTGGTACACAAACAGGATCTCAGTGGTCATGTAACAAGGCCAAACCTAGAACTCAAATTACCTTGTTTCAGTTGTACCTTAAAAAGAAACATAATCCCATTTGTTACAGGCCTATGTTGTACAACGGCATTATCCAATTCCAAATGGAACATGAGCCTCTTGCACTCTCTGCCAGAACATTTGTTTATTGAAGCTATGGTCTTATAAATGTCAATTGGGGCCTTTTACACTTAGTATCCAATGTGAGATTTGAAAGTAAAACCTATTATGTTGTGGCATGTCTGTTTTTTAAAGAATGTCAGTAAACTATACTGAAAATTTGGATAGTGGTCTTTCTTACTGTTACTAAAAAAGATACTATTAATTTGATTTGTACTTTTGTTTCACTGGTTTAATTTCATATATTCAGAACATTTTGCGTAGAATGCCAGATTGAAAATTAAATTGAGTTATTTATATTTGATATTATTATATTAGTAAGTACATTATACCTCCAAACTGATATTTTGGTTTTTGGTGGATAACGCTAGGTTAAATACTTCTTGTACCTCAGACATAATTTGCTTTATGGAATTCCCTGCTCTGCCCCCAGTGGATATATAAAAAGAATCCACTGGTACCGGCTAAAGCAGGGGTGTCCAACTTTTTTACTCTCCTGAGCCAAACTGGAGGAAGAAGAATTGTCTTGGGCTGCATAAAAAGACACCAACAATAAGGCCCCATTCAAACTTTGCCATTTTAATTTGCACTACAATCATGGCAAAATGTACCATGTAGGCTCCCCCTCAGATTTCAGTTGCACCCCCCAAAGTCCCCTGCCCTCAACCCCCCCCCCCCCACCTTTGACACTGTGCCTATCCGTCTCCCATCCCTGCACTGTACACACACAGCCTGAACACACAGCACATATTTGAAATCTAATCTTTTGCACAACTTTTTCTGCTCATCGGCTATCCTTAGGACCCATTCACACTTTGCGATTTTGAATCGTGCTGCAATCGTATCAAAACACACTACGTGTGTTTGGGTGCCATTTAATCTTGATGGCACCTCAACCGCATCATGTGAAGCTGTCGTCCAAAAGAAACTCCTGCTCCTTTTTGGGCAACAAGGTTTGCATGATACATTTTGCCACAATTGCCACATGATTCTGTCATGCGACAACTACGGCAAAATTGCACCACATTTGCGGTGCCATTAGGAATGAATGCCACCCAAACACGTGTAGTGCATTTTGAGACGATTGCAGTATGATTCAAAATCACAAAGTCTGAGGAAAGTTGAGCAGAAAAAGTTGGTCAGATGATTGGATCTCAACTATGTGCTATGTGTTCAGGCTATGTGTCTATAGTGTAGGGATGGGAGATGACTAGGCACAATGTTAGGGTTAGTTGGGGTTGAGGGCAGGGTGCTTTGGGGAGGGTGCAACTGAAATCTGGAGAGGCACTGTATGTAGCTGAGGTTACATATAGTTAATACAGCGCTCACAGTCACTGCATCTGTTAAGCAGATTAAATGGTTCAATTTACATAGTTACATAGTTAGTCAGGTTAAAAAGAAAAGACACAAATCCAACTAATTCAACCAATAAAAGGGGAACAAAAATTATACATACAATCCTATATACACAATCCTATACCCACAGTTGATCCAGAGGAAGGCAAAACAAAAAAACAATGATCCAATTTGCTCCAGCAGTGGAAAAAATCCTTCCTGATCCACCAAGACGCAATCGGATATTTAATGGATGAACTTTACCTATAAATATTAGTATCCAGTTATAATATGTACATTTAGGAAAGAATCTAAGTCTTTTTTAAAGCAATCTACTGAGCTGGACAGAACCAGGCAACTTGAAGGAGTCTATTCCACACTTTCACAGCTCTTACTGTGGGGAAGCCTTTACCATCTTGGTAAAAAAAAACTATTTAGACTGGGTTCACACTGTGAAGAGCAGCTCGCAGCAGGGGGTCCAGTGCATCCATGTACACCATTTCAGGTCCAAACTTTTTGCCTGAATTCAGACCTGAAATGGACCAGAAGATGCACAGGACTCTTCTGCAAACCGCTCCGCAGTCGTCCTGGAGCTGTGTGAATTGGCTCCATTGAGAGCCAGTCACAGTCTCTTGCATCCAATTTGCACCAGTGCGAACCCAGCCTTAAAGTTTACTAAAACCTTGGTATCAACTGCAATCATATCATTTTGCTCCCAAAAATACCACACAGAAGCTGAAAGATTTCAAACTGGAGAAATGAAAATGAGAATAAACTGTATTTTTTGTACATGTTGACCACTAGTGTTTATTTGTTCCATAAAATTAAACCTGATTGGTGGCAATTGTTAACAATATATTATTATATTTTGTTTTTATTGTTATAGTCTTCATGAATCAGTCCTATAACAAGATAACAGAAAACTAATC
This sequence comes from Lithobates pipiens, assembly GCF_037356315.1. Lineage (NCBI taxonomy): Eukaryota > Metazoa > Chordata > Amphibia > Anura > Ranidae > Lithobates > Lithobates pipiens. Next base: position 419,163,667 of record NW_027507764.1, read on the forward strand.
ATGTGACAAGGGTTTGGAAGCATAATGTGGCAGGGATGATAAAAGTAGAACTAAAGGCAAAACTTTTTTTTTAATTTTGGATAGAGTAGGGGAAGGTTACGACCCCTGTCATTTTTTTTTGCCATCTGTTTCCCATTGGGGAGATTTCCCTTCACTTCCTATGCCATAGCCAAAATAAAGCTAGGACTAGTACTAAGATTTTTCCTCTATTCCAGTCCTGGTAACAACACACAATTTGGGATTTTCTTTTCAATTTCAAATCTCAATAACAGGCAACAGGACAAACTAAGAGGGTGACTCTCCTTAACAAGGGCACAGGCAGCATTAAAACAAGACTGTTAAAATCCATCTCTGTTCTAACCAAAACTAAAGAAGCTTTGCCTTTAATTATACTTTAAGGCATTGTTTAAACTTTTGTTGCTCTCTGAAGAGTGATCTGCGTTTGCATCAATTCTACAGGGGACATTGTATCACCTCCTCACTGCCTGTTTTAACCCCCTAAATGCCGGACTGCCAGATGGCTGCAGCATGACCCATTTTACTTTAATGGGTCGCATTTGGTGGGTGGTAGTGTCCAACTAACATGACAGGGGGGATAATTCCAACCGTACATCCTCAGCCCTTGTCTTTCCAGCTAAAGGGTGGTAAAGACGTGGATCAAAACTGGAGTAAAGTATATCAGGAGGTGTTATTTTTGGCAACCAACCAGATGTATATGATAATTTTCTATCAACCAGCAATATAACAGCCTCAATCTGATTGACACGTTATCATTTTTATAAATGAGTTGCTCTGTGTAGCAAAAGTAACAATTGATATACAGATCTCGACATATACTGTATGCTCATCTGCCTGACATATGATGCATTTCTGAAGGGATAATGAGGCTAATTCACCAATGAAGTTGAGAATGTCCCCTTAAAAATTATGTGAATATTCACTCAATCATCCAATCACACAAAAAGCATCTTCACATGACTAGGAATTAATTTGCTTTTTGACAATGTTTTGAGTGAAGATTATCAACTCCTTTTGTAAATAAGACCAGTTTTCTTTGCTTTTATGGGAGTAGGTTGATTCACAAATCTAAAATGTTGAATAACAAACCTCGATTAGGAAAGAACTTTGGAGAGCCAAAGTACAGAAACAAGAGACAGTCAATCAGTAATAACAACACTTCTATGAGTTTCCTTCTTGTAACCTCAATCAGTTGTCTTCATCTGCTGACAATATTAGGAATACCAGAAAAAGGAATTTTTGTGGTAGGATGTTTTGTTATGTGGTATTGGCCTGGGTATTATTTCCAGGACTGATTTAATACAAACATGTGAAAAACTAATAAGTATGAATACAGTGTTGTGGTTTGTATAATGATTACAGCTGAATTGAATAACTGTGGCAAAAATGTACATATGAGATATGTTCTGTCTTTGACCGATGAATACATCTATAAACAAGTGTGGAATGGATGGGTCACCTTTCCATAGGTTGTATATTCAAGGGGAATCATCTTCTATTAAAGTTGAATTTAAGTACTTTAAATTTCATAAGTCTTGTCTGTCCCAGAAGGAATGCAAATGTTGATGCTTGCTATTAGTACCGGGCATGTTAGCAGTAGTCCTATTTCCATCTAGAGCATGCTCTTGTTAGTAAAGGCTTTCCTAACTTGTAATATTCAAAGCAATTTGAATGGGAAAGTATATGTTTCTTCAGCTGACACCCTTTTCCATTTTGGAAGGTCAGTCCTAGTTCTAGTTCTACTTCTTTAACCAGTTTAAGGGGCTATACCTGCTTCAAGGAGATCTGCTCTTTCAAAATTGCAAGCTGCTCGTCTTCCCTGACTATTCAGTAAAAACACAGAAGCTCATTCGATCAGGTGAAAGCGGCTCTGTGGGCTTGCACAATCTGCTATAGTGTTTTGTTCCCTGCTCATCTGGGACTACTCTAGGACTCCATCAAAGCCTGGGTCAGGGGTCAATACATCTCCCGTATCTCTGGTCTACAAAAAGAGGAAGTCCGCTTGTTGGATGCTCTGGAGGCTGAGGTTGATTAGGTTCGTGGTGGATGTTTCATGTGATGTAAGTAAAGACAGCAGAAGCCATTACTGCACAGAAGCCACATTCATTGAATAATACTCAGCAGGAACAGGAAACAACACAGGAAGCAAGTACAACAGAGATGCATCATAGAGTTGCATATAAACAAACATAACATCCATAACACCTCCCTCTTTAAGCCCTTGTGCACACGGTCGGACATTCCGACAACAAAATCCGTCAGATTTTTTCCGACATATTTTGTCCGAAACTGGTGTTGCATACACACGGTAGGACAAAGTTGTCGGAAAATCTGATAGTTCAGAACGTGATGCGGTTCGTTTGTTACGACCGGACTACGTTCAGGCTAGTAGCCAATAGCTTTGGTCTGAGCATGCGTGGCAATTTGTCTGATCGGAATTCTCTACAAACAATCGGACAAGGTCCGATTGGATCATGTTGGAAAAGTTTATATCCAGCTCTCAAACTTTGTTGGTCAGACATTCAGACGGAAAAAGTCTGATGGAGCCCACACACGGTCGGATTATCCGATAACACGGTCCGATCTGACATTTTCCATCAGAATTTCCTACCGTGTGTACAAGGGCTTAGTGTTAATAAATGAACATTGTGAAATTCAGATTAGAAACAGCAATAAGACATTCTATAGGTTAAGTCTCATAGGTGGTTTTAAACATCTACTACTAAGGGTGAAGACTGGTCCTTGTACAAAGATTCTTTTAGCCCTCTCTGAAGATACTGGGCTCCTCTCATCACTTACTACCGTGCGCTGAGCTTGACAGCTGTCAGGTATACTTGCTTTCTCAGAACTGTCATTACCATTGGTAGGAGGCATAGCCTCTGTCAATGGGTGAGTGTGTCCTTGTGATACTGGGCAAGTCTGATCTATCAGCAGGATATTGTGATTTAGGCTGCTCTGCCACTCTCAAATCCACTTGATTGTGGCGATACAGAGTTCCTTCAAGGTCCACAAGATAGGAGCGTGGTGCAACCTTTTGCAGACAAGTACCCATTCCCCAAGACCTGTTTGATTTCTAGGTAATGGTTTCATATGGATTCATTCCTCAATATTCAATTCGGGCAAATCTCTGGCCGATGTTTCATATCGTGCCTTTGGCACTTGTCACTTAAGCCTTAATTTTTCTGTAATACCTTGCCTATTTGCTACTGGTAAGGAGGTCTTTAATCTCCTTGACATCAGTCTTTGTGCCGGACTATACTATCCATGCCTTCAGTCGGAGTATTTCAATGTAAAATGGCCTTCCATGGGTCTTTATCATCACTTTCTGCTTTCTTACATACATTTTTAACAATCTTTACAGCCGATTCGGCTGTGCCATTAGCCTGTGGATGACATGGTGAGGAAGTAACATGCTCAAACTCACATTCAGTGTCAAATTTTCTGACTTGTAGGCTTGCAAACTGAGGGCCATTATTAGAGATCACTGTATCTGGTTGGCATGACATACAAACTGAGCCTTGCACCTCTTAATTTTAGCTTCAGATAAGTCAGGAAGAATGTATATTTCCCAGAAGTCTGTATAATAATCGACTAGTAGCAGGTATTTTTTGCCTACATAGTTGAATAAGTCCACACTGATAATCTGCCATGGACGTGTAGGTTTCTCATATGACATCATGGTTTTATTTTGTTGTAAATGGGCATATTCATTGCAGGTGGGACAGATACTGACAAAGTCTTTGATTTGACCATGCATGTTGGGCCAGTAAAGAGTATTACGAGCATGCTTCACCTTCAATATGGCTGGAGTGTATGCGTAATAACGTCTCTGCTCTCAGTGACTTTGGCACTATGACCCTTTGGCACTATGACCCTTTAACCTTTGTACAAGATACCGTTTTGTATGCTGATCTTATCTCTACAGGACCAGTATTCCCTTACAATTGCAGGTACAGCCTCTTTTTCATCTGGCCACCCACTGAAAACAATAGACTTCAAAGCTTGTACAGTTGCATCACTGTCAGTGTGCTGTATGAGTTGATGTAGTCGCTGATCTGTGACATTAAGATAGTCCACTTGATTGATGTCGGCAAAGAAATTTTGTTCCAGCAGACAGATTGTACAATGCAGTCACTTTGTATTTTAACAGGCTTTGCAACATCACAGTATTTCAACACTGGGGCAGAGGTGACCAAGCGTTTTATATCCTTTACTCCCCGGTCATACTTGGGAAGCCAGTGCCAAACTGCATCTGTCCAGAAGTCACCTTAATGGCTCACACACCTCAGATAAGTGTGGCAGAAATTTCGCTAGGTATTTAACAAAGCCAATAAATCTTTGTGCCGCTTTGGAATCAACAGGCTGTGGCATGTCCACAATGGCTTTAGTCTTATCCAGGTCAGCTTTTAAGCCTTGTGAATACAGGATATGTCCATGGAAACAGACTTATTTCACCTTGAACTGTAATTTCTTTATGCTAAGCCTCAGCATCACCTGCCTACAATGATCCAGTAGTGCTATTAACTTTTCATCATGGTCATGCTCAGCCTCCTCATCTGCATTATCGCAGCTAATGTCATCAGCTATTGGCTCATAGTTCTTGCTGCTTTCGCTGGTATACCTCAGGTGCTACAGAGACTCCAAATGGTAGTTTGAGCAATCTCTTTCTGCCCCAAGGATTCCAAAAAGTGGTCATGTAGTTACTTTTGTCATCCAGTTTGCACTGTAAAAAGGCATCTCTAGCATCAACAAGTGTGAAGACACGTAGTTCAAGGTAATGTGTGCAAAATATCATCGACTGTAAGCATTAAGTAGTTTGACCGTTTAAGGGCCATATTCAGAAACTTGGGATCAATGCATATTCTGATCTTCTCAGACTTTCTGATAACAACCATGTTGCTTATCCAGTCTGTAGGCTCTGGTACTGAAGTTAGATGTCCTTCAGCTTTGTGGTAGCGATTTTGAAGGATAATATTTATATCAAAGAGTTTAAAAGAAAGCCATTGTGAGGACCAATTAACTTACTATGCCCTGTTTTAGATATATATATATATGTGTAACATGTATACTAGAATATTTACTGTTCTTGGTATCTCAAACACACAAACCTGTTTTTCTGCTGTTTGTACAGTATCTAAGTTACCCTATTGTTCACAGAGATGGCCATTTCAGATATAGTGCCTCTTTTAAATGCTAATTTATGTTGTATCAAAGAGGGCTGACGGTTGTAAATCCAGAGATAATTAAACCGGTCTTAAGTTGGAACTGGCAGGGTCAGAGATCAAAGGAAGTTGCTCATAGAGTCATCGGAAGTTTGATGCTCAACTGGGCTTGAAATTATAACCAATCAGAGTGTGAGCCATCCTGAACCAATCAGAGCCAATGGGTGCGTTCCATCTTCTGATTGGCCCAGAATGCATATAAAATAGGGCTAGAATTAGCTGATCCCTCTCTTGAATTCCAGACCACCGGAAGTCCATGTAACGTATACTTGTATCTCTCTTCCCCTCTCTCTCTCCCCCTCTCTCTCCCCCTCTCTCTCCCCCTCTCTCTCTCCCTCTCTCTCTCTCTCTCTCTCTCTCTCCCCCTCTCTCTCTCCCCCTCTCTCTCCCCCTCTCTCTCCTTTTTATTATGCCTCTTTTCTATTTCTAATTATTTCTTTCTTAGGACTTATCTTGAAATATTGATAAAGATGTTGAAAGTGTATGTTTGTTGTAAGCATATGACCTAAATCATCTTGGCAGCCTAAGCAACTCTGTACTTGTAACATCACTTGAGTTATATGATAAGTTCTAATTATTCTAAAGTTTCTTCTCTGTATAAATAAATGTAATTGTTTATCTTTTCGCACTGTTATCGTTCATTTTTATTCTTATGTAGACAAAGGTTTAATCACTTATTTTCTTGTATCGTTAGTCATTTAAGTGAGATATAAAAACAGCCTTAACAGATGGTGCCCCGTGTGAGGAAGAGTAACGTTTGCATGTGGAGGGCAAGACAAACTCGAGAAACGGTAAGAATTTGATGTCATTGTTTGTATGTTTGTCTTCCCTGTAGGACCATCAAACTAACAAGCTTCTTTTGAACATTGTTTATATTTATATAACCTTTTGTCTGTACTAATACTTTAATGAGACTGATTTTGAATAATGTGGATATTTATAAAATGACATTGTACGTGCGAATAATGGTGAAATTTGGAATCTCTGAGAAAAGGATGTGTCTCTGCCAGAAAGCAATTTCAGTTGACCCTTTGAATGAGATTAGGCCAATCGTTGTAATGGAGACACACACCGGTGGGCATAGAGCTGTGTTTCAACTTGTGCAACTCCAAAGTCTCATGATTTAGAGTGACTGTGCGGTGCGACTTTGGTGTGGCTTTGAATGCGACTTTGATCCAAATGTACACTCTGGGTCGGAGTCGCATCCGGAGTCGCATAGGAGTGTTGCAGGTACCTTTTCATAGTCATTGCAGCGTTGGGTCGCATAAATTGGGACTAGTGCTATTGAAAGCAATGGGCTGCGACTTGAAATGCGAATTTGTGTCCAAAGTCGCATGGCAAGTTGCATTAGTGGAAACAGAGCCTAAATTGCACGGAATGATCTTGTGTGTATAAATTGAGGCTGCAACTGACTGTTTTCATAATCGATTGGTTGGGCGATTATTTTTTCGATTAATTGGTTGATAGCCTTGGGGGAAAGCAAGGTGTATGATTTGGTTAATATGTGGGGTCTGAAGAAAGAGGCGGTTTGTTCTTAAATATTTCTATGCAGTGGTAAATGTAAATAGCCATCTATATGGCTAGGGAACAGTGTGGCAGACAGAGGATATATACTGTGTTTATTGTTTAATTCTTCCGTCAAGAAGGATGTCATTTTTGGGAGCGTTCGGTTAATTTGTTTTGACTGTTGATGGGGTCGGATCAATGTTTGTTTTCAACTACAGTGATGGGAAGATTTGGAGAGAATAGGGAACTTTTTGGTCAAAGGAATTTTTTGGCGGTATGTGTGGTTTTCGTTCAGAAATTACGTTGATTTTAAAAACAGGATGTTAAAAACAAGTTAAATTTCAAACATTCAGCGAATGTAAATGGATTTTCGTCAATGTTTTCTTGTCTGAGAGTTGATATGTGTGGCCAGCATGGAGCTTGGTGCAGGCCTATGAAGTTTGCTTTTGATCTGTTTCTGCAGTGCTTTTTGCTGTGCGTTTTTGATTTTCATGCATGCGATTTTGCTGCGATTTGCATTTTCTTTTAGCCAGTTTGTTGTACGTCAGATTGGAGAACACGGCTTGCGGCAGGGGCGCATTGCATGTTTTTCTGCAGCCTCTCCATTAAAGTGTGTTGAACCAAAAAGGCACCTTTTTGCGTTGAGGCAGGATTCCCTTGTAGTGCAGGAGGAGCAGATAGTCACTACTATAAGGGGTTAATTTGTACTGTAGATCTGTGAAAGTGTTGTTTTTTTTGTACAATAGAGGGCTCGATTTTGTTTCTTTAACCCCATTATGTTACTGGCCGATTGATCGATTTGTGAAGGTAGTAGTCAATTGATTTCATGGCCAATTAGTTGTTTCAGCCCTAGTATGAATCGGTCTTTTTGTAAACTGCTAACTGTGGATGGTAAGCTTTGTAATTAGACCTGTAAACATTGTAAATGCTACAAATCATATAGAAATGAGGTGTGCCTCAGTGGATGGCCTCCTGTACTACAAGTTTATGCCAATCATTGAGATAACAGAAGTACTAGCCCTTCATTAAGCATTTCTTTTAAAATACCTCAGAAAAGTCCACGGGGAGATTGAACTATTATAGTTTGGATAATCTCCAGGCTAATTTTTTGAAGGACTATAGTCAGAACAGGGAACATTCGGAGTAGTACGCTAGCAGCCCGCACAGGCCGTGTACAATAATCGGAGATGCGGGGCCGGTTATAGTGATAAAAGGCGCAAACCTTAACCGCTCCAAAAAAAGTAACGCGCCGGGTTCTCTGTACGCAGAGCCCGAGGAAAAAAAACCTGTTCTGACAAGTAGTGAAAAAAAAAACAGCAACGATGACAGGGGCAGGGCCTGTCAACCCAATTCTTGGCCAGAGAGTAGCTACCTCTGGGGTAAAGACAACCGGTAAAAAGGTTGGGGGAATCAAGGTCCATCGTCCATAAAGGATGGGTAATAAATATGGACCTTGGGTTATATATGCAAGATTGGGATCGGTGGACTGTAAAGAGGTATTGTAAGAAACTTAATGTACTGGAAGATCTGTACTGTGCTCATCACACTAAGATGACACGGCCATAGGACTCCAGCTGCCCAGGAGATAACAGAGCAAGGGATTTGGGTATGTCTGAATTCAGGGGGACATCCTCCACACTTAAGGTATGTACCAACAATGTTCCATTCCTGGTGTTTCTGCAAGAATAAATCCCAGGAAGGTAAGAGTTTTTTATTGCCCCCATACAGGCGGAGAAGGGGCGAATGAAATGGGATGGATCTCGGAACGAATTCCAAACTTACCAAACAGATGTTATGGGTTTAACAAGAAGTACAGGTTCTGATAGCAATGTTAATAGGTGTGATATCTAGAGGTCATCTTTGATCTAATTGTGTGAGTGTGGGTGGGGAGTATGCAATACTGATGTGTCCTGTAAAGTTTGTTCACAGCTGCTGACAGCCCATTCTAATGACCCCCCTTCTTTCTGACCAGGTCAGTGAGAATGTAAAGCAAACTGTATTGACATGCAAATGACCTGAGCCAAGACTTGTACTAATGAACTGAAAAGGTGCTTTTACTAAATTGTGTTTGTTTTTTCCAGAAAGGACAGGTCTGCGAGATGAATTGGTAACCGCTAGAAGGTTTATTACAAGTTGCTAATTTTTTTTCTCTCACCATGGTGAATACATTTTTTTGGGGGAATTATTGGTATACCATAAAACAAAAATCCACGTGGTATTAATATGTACTAAGTAATACATATTAATGAGTTGAGCTCAACAATTTTTGGGGTATTTTAAAAAAAAAGTGCACTATTTATGTAATGTAATGTGATGTATATTGGTTTAACATGCTAATCTCTTATCACAGGTATATAACCAGTTTTTTCAGGCGAAAAATTGATTATTGTTTTATTTTATTGGTGTTTTTATCCCTCAGATTCAATAATTGGGTTTCCTGGCTTACAGAACAAAGAAAATCACCATCACCATAGACGATTTTTTTCTTTTTCCTGGTTTCAGCACCGATATCTAGTGGGTGCTTCTATTTGTTAGCCCAATCAGCTGTGTTTCGGACTACCTAAGCGTGTGTGGTATGTTCTGATCCAACATGTATGAAGCTCTGGTATGAACGAGTTTCTTTGCACCACTGATTAGCCATGTTGATACTTGTAGTTCCATGGATTTAACTGGTAAGGGTCAGCAATTAGATGTTATCTCACAAGACTTGTGTTAAAGACTGCTTCACCCCCCCTGCTGTCATTGTAATTAGATACACACAGCCACTGCTTTCTTTGCAAGCTTAGCTTTTTGCCTTAGGCTAAGGTATGCTAATGTGCCTAGCTATCTGGGTGTCCCCAAGTGCAGTTCACAACTGTTTCCTTCTGTGTCACCATGCAATCCTGTTTTTTTCCCTAGAGTTTCCGGTTTGTTTGCCTTTATGTGGCTATTTGTTATCAATTACCTAATGAATATTGGTGTGTTTCAAGGCACACCGGTCGGCTTGTGTACCTACTACTGTTCAGTGATCACAGCGCCTTAGTCCTGCAAAGGATTTTTCTTTGCCTTTTGGCAAGTTGTGTCGGGTAGCAACAGTTCCTCGAGCTGGATATACATTATGCAATTTTTATTCTCCAATTTCCTTGCATGTGATTTACCTGCAGATGTGTAGTTTGCATACTATATGCCAGATTGTATACAAGTTGAAAGTGTATAGGTCTGGCCCCGTATTGTATAGTTTGGGTTCAGTCTGGAGAAAAGTTGTGCTGGAAGTTTGTATGGGGTGCTCTTGGCGGTTCCAAGGACCCTCACTTTGGATATATGTGTGGGTATGCTGTATTCTCATCAGTTAATACCTATCAGTGTCCTCCCTGTCCTAGTGTACCTTAACTAGTGGTCTATGGCCTGCGTGCCAAGAAGACCAGTGCCCCAATGTTGCACTGTGCCACTGTCATTCATGGGAGTCTGGTCTAAAGAGTGTGGACAGTTTGTTTTGTATCGGTGAAGGATAACATGGTCTGATTACCAAATTGATACAGGAGGGAGAAGGTGTACCTGTTGGCAGGTGGTTTCAATTCGGATACTCAGAACATTTCCCATACTTAGGATAAAAGAGAGGGTTAAGGGAGACTGCCTTCGGAGTTGGAGGTGGGGCACTGGGTACCTTATAACACTACGGAGCTGGAAATACTCTGGACCACATTGGGAGGTCTTGTGCTACATATCAGGGAAGGGGTTAGTAAAACCAACTTGCTCTGTCCAGCATCACTTTGCAAGGATAAGCAGGCAGGGGGTAGTATCCAGGTTGCCTATGAGTCGTAATAGATTGGTTGATGACTCCATTCCAGGATCATGGAAAAAAATCTAACTTGCACTGTTCGCATCCCTAATGGCAGGGATGGAACGTTGTGCAGATATTGTGGTCAATCTGGGTGCTATCCTATCAGACTCTATTGTGTTACACCCTGGAGTCCATCTTGTTCTGATGGTTTGAGTCTGGGCAGCCTCAGATGACTGGTACTGATGAGTGCTGGAGAAAGGAAGGTGTTGTGCTATGGGAAAAGACAACAATACTGGCACAGGAGGGGGATCAGGTCCAATGGAGGCCGGGGTAGTGTCCCAACTAGTCTTAAAGTTAAAAATAATCGAGACCTGAGACAAGGGTATTGGTGCTGGTATCAAGCGTCCAGTGATGCCCTCTATGCTGCTATACGGGTTGAACTGTTCTCAGCATGGTACACTACCTCAGGGAGTCTATTGCACATCTTCCCCTGTTCTGGTAATAGATATAGCAGGGACACAAGGGTGGACCCCTATTACCCCAGAGAAAAGGTTTTATAAAAAAATCCTGACATCCCTATTGAAACCTCCATTGGGATTCGGGAAGAGTTAAAAGTTGGGTGGTTTGGGGCAACAGAATTTAGATTTAAATTTAGTGCCAACAGTCTGTGCAGGGCGTAAATAGAAGGGCCCTGATCAAGGGGTTTATGATCTAAGGAGAAGAGGGTGGTACAAAAATAATAGCGGCTGGGAATAGGGAGCTGGCTGAGGTAACATTTTAGGTGGAGGCGGGGTAGGCTTCCCGTAATAAAAGTTTTTTAGGGATCACCTAGTGGTGCTCAGGGTAGGTGCTGGCTGGACATACGGGGATGGTGGAGTTCCAGAGGTTCTGGAGCGATCTTGATGTTGAGCATGGGAGGAGGTAACAAGAGAGCTGGAAATCAGGATGTCTTAGGAGTGGAGTGGATGATTTGGGTGAGCTCACAATCAAGAGAGGTGAATCTAAATATATCCAAATAAGGTTTCTTAATGGGAAAAGTTTATTAGGGCCACAGCTTTTAGTAAACTCCACCCTGTTGCTGTCCTGATGTGGGTAGCTATTAAGAGACTGATGTAGAGTACTATGCACATTTAAAAGAGGACCCTTGAACTATATATTTTTTTTTTTTTTTTTTTTTTTTGTTATTTTGGGAAAAGCCTCTAAGACAATTTGAGCAACAAACTGCAGTCGGGTTTGACTAAATTCTAAAAGTTTTTTTGGCAACCATTGTTTTATTCTCTCCTTTTTTAATATTCTTTTTGCACCGGACTTGTAAATTTTTTTGTGACAGTGATCCGGTTCACCTGTTGATCACTAATATGGGAGAGGAGTCACCTATTTATTCTTTTGTTCCTCTTTTTAATTTTTTGCTAAGTTGCTGCGGTAACAGTGGCAATGTATCATTTTTCAGGCCACCTTGTAATAATTTTTCAGGGCACCTTGTATCATTTTTCAGGTCACCTTGTAATACTTTTTCAGGGCACCTTGTAATAATTTTTCAGGGCACCTTGTAATATGAATGCAGATTCAATGTTCTTTGACATCTGGGTTGAAGTAGCATTAAACCTGTATGTGTTTTTTATTCTTTTTGCTTATTTTATTTTCTTGTTCCTACTTTCTTTATTTCATCTTCTTATCTTTAATTACTTTAAGTGATGATACCAGTCAATTAGCCGATAATGTTCTTCTATATCTTTAAGAGTAAAATGTATTTGTCTTCTGGAACTCTTGTTTGAATAGCCGAGATGAGCTGTAAATTGGAAGGCTTTACCATTTCTGCCTTACTTAATGTAATTCTACTTCCTGCTTTAACCTGAGCACCGCGAGCAGGTGTGGTGAACCCAGGGACCTGGCAATAACAGGCAGTGTTGACTATCCCTACCATCAAGGGCCATGGATGATACTGGCTGTTGCTTGGACTCTATTCCCTGTGGGGAGCCCACTATACTCGTCCACATTGCACCCCTTATAAGTATTGGGTCTCAATGGCCAACCCGCTGCTCCTGTCTGGCATTCCTCCACTATCTGTACACTGATATTGTACCTTTTTTGTTGTTTTTTGCATTCATGCACGACTGTCCGGAGGCTCACCCATCCCCCACCAGAAGACATCCTTGAGACAAGTCATCTCTTGAGACAAATGTGCAACAAATAGGACTCTCCTGAACTGCCCTTCACCATGCTGAAAAGTGTTGTCTCGTGGTCCGATCCAATTGGAGCAACCGTTACAGGACCAGATATGTCAGGATCCCGCTCTCAATGTTGGAGTTCCGCTCATCCAAGGCAGAGGGGCGATGAAACATTGTAGTACAGACACTCATGGTTTGGATGTGAAGTCTCAAGGGCACCAGGATTTCTTGTGGCTGTCTCAAGCCTACATGGAGGAGTTCCGGCGTGTTCAAGAAAGACAGAGGAGGCCGTGGTGGTGGTGGGGAAGGATTGGGGCTTCTGGGCTGTTGTGGGTGGGTACAAAATCACTGAACCAGGGTGTCAGTTCAAGAATGAACGTCAGGGGGAACTGTGGTAGCGATTTTGAAGGATAATATTTATATCAAAGAGTTTAAAAGAAAGCCATTGTGAGGACCAATTAACTTACTATGCCCTGTTTTAGATATATATATATGTGTAACATGTATACTAGAATATTTACTGTTCTTGGTATCTCAAACACACAAACCTGTTTTTCTGCTGTTTGTACAGTATCTAAGTTACCCTATTGTTCACAGAGATGGCCATTTCAGATATAGTGCCTCTTTTAAATGCTAATTTATGTTGTATCAAAGAGGGCTGACGGTTGTAAATCCAGAGATAATTAAACCGGTCTTAAGTTGGAACTGGCAGGGTCAGAGATCAAAGGAAGTTGCTCATAGAGTCATCGGAAGTTTGATGCTCAACTGGGCTTGAAATTATAACCAATCAGAGTGTGAGCCATCCTGAACCAATCAGAGCCAATGGGTGCGTTCCATCTTCTGATTGGCCCAGAATGCATATAAAATAGGGCTAGAATTAGCTGATCCCTCTCTTGAATTCCAGACCACCGGAAGTCCATGTAACGTATACTTGTATCTCTCTTCCCCTCTCTCTCTCCCCCTCTCTCTCCCCCTCTCTCTCCCCCTCTCTCTCTCCCTCTCTCTCTCTCTCTCTCTCTCTCTCTCCCCCTCTCTCTCTCCCCCTCTCTCTCCCCCTCTCTCTCCCCCTCTCTCTCCCCCTCTCTCTCCTTTTTATTATGCCTCTTTTCTATTTCTAATTATTTCTTTCTTAGGACTTATCTTGAAATATTGATAAAGATGTTGAAAGTGTATGTTTGTTGTAAGCATATGACCTAAATCATCTTGGCAGCCTAAGCAACTCTGTACTTGTAACATCACTTGAGTTATATGATAAGTTCTAATTATTCTAAAGTTTCTTCTCTGTATAAATAAATGTAATTGTTTATCTTTTCGCACTGTTATCGTTCATTTTTATTCTTATGTAGACAAAGGTTTAATCACTTATTTTCTTGTATCGTTAGTCATTTAAGTGAGATATAAAAACAGCCTTAACAGCTTCATATTTATCTAGTTGAGTTTTAACCTGTGGCTTAATGGCTATAGGTACATTGTGTGGGGCATATTGTACATGTTGAATGGTAGGATCACATTAAAAAAAAAACACTCCTTGAACAAAGACTACCAGCCCTCAAACACATCACTGTAGGCATGAACAATTTGTTATTTTGTCAGCGACCTAGTCAGAGATTTTGCAGGCTGATTATCAACATTGTGTAGCTCAGCAGGAATGGTGAACTGCATCAGTTAAAGGCGCTTACATGTTGAACCCAATAATAGCAGTTTCAACAATCTCAAAGTTAAGTTTGTGTATACGATCACGAATGCTGCATTCTGTTTGGAAAAGACCCAATGATTCCATTAGTTCCCCTGAATGCAATTTTAGTTTGGTGCTACTAGTCTGAACGGGTGCCCTGGGTGCCAGTTTAATTTTGTCCTTTAAACTTAAAACATCCCACGTTGCATCCAAGTCCAGCTGGCAGGGTTGGATTATATTGTTTAATCAGAGGTTTACAAACCATTTTTTGCCCCTTGTGTTTACAGCACCAATGCATTCTGAGGAGTAAACCATATCAGTGCTAAGCAGATGTGCATCCTCCAACATTTGCTCAATTGTCTGCAGCTTCCTTGCTTCCATTTTACTGGAGAGACACACTCTTGAAAAGTGATTTGGTTTACCACATGCAATACAGATTTTCTCATATGCAGCACATTTTTTTTTCTTTTGTACATGCACATTGCTGCAATACATGATGCAGGTTTCCTCCCAGCTGATTTCTATAAGTGACTCCTGTGTTGAAACTTGTGCTGGACTTCTTGAAGCTTTGCTGTTGTTTAGAGGTATCATTGATATTGTCAATCAGTTTATCCTGCTCCATAGCTTTCATATGTTTGTCAGTAAGCTCTGCAGTATGACATATCTCAATTGCTGTTTGTAGATCTAAATCATGTTTCCTCAATAGGTGGTGGTGTGTGCTTTTACTGGAAATACCCAGAGCTATTTTATCACAAATAAGTTCATCTCTCAGACAGCCATACTCACAGCTTGCAGCTTTTTCTCTTAGCCGTGTCAGAAACCTGTCTAGTGATTCGCAGTCTTCTTGCTTGCAGCAGCCAAATATATATCTTTCATATATGAATTTTTTAGAAGGCCTAAACAAAGCTTTTAATGCATCCAGAATGGCTTTAGTGTCGCCCTTTTGCTCCTCTGTGAGGTTCAGATTATGCTTGTAAACATGTAGGTGTTCGCTGCCCATTACCCTCCTCAGTGTAGCTGCTTGATCTGCTGCAGGCTTCTCATTTAACCCTGTGTCTAGGGAGTAGTCCTCAAACTCAGCTAGAAATTGCCCCAGTTACTGCTGATATTTCCACTCACCCTAATTGCCTCAGGCAGCGGAATGCTGTTAACTGCCGTGATGCTGTTTCCCTTGCTTCAAATGCTCAGCTTGTAAGACAGGAGTGCAATTGCTAGGAGGCACAATCAGTTCTAAAAACTCCCACATCAAGCCTAGCAGGCTCTCAGCATCAAATGTGTAGATTCCCGGGGGGGGGGGGGGGCACGTCCTGGCTATGGAGGAGTGAGAATGTGCTGTGCTTCAGCTCCACTCCATCGCCGCTTAAAACACAGCTAGAACGGGGGATAACAGCTCCCCCCATGTCACAATGACCACGGCAGTCCTCCCAACTGGCTGACAGAACACGGCAGGGACAGCTGGATTCCTATTTCCCGGGGACCCGAGGACAGGGCCGAGAGGCCTCCAATATGGCGCCGACCGGGAAGGCCCAGAGAACAACAAAATCCTCTCAGCCAGCCACAGCCGCGGCTTGGCTGATGAAAGGAACAGCTTCCCCAGCCTCTCTGGTTCCATCCCCAGTGTTAAGAACCTTGGGTATTGAGTCTGACTTAGTGGAAGGGGACCTCTCTTACGGCTCTGGTTCTGGTCTCACTGGAATGGGAACAGGGAGACCGGAGCGCAGTGGGGTAGGAGAGTCCAGCCAGGTGCAGCAGCAGGTGTCGGGAGATGAGGATCCTCTGAAGCAGGAACTCTCTGTAGCAGGGAAGCAGAAGGCTGCAGGCCACTGGATCAGGATGGATGGAACCTCTGGATGCAAGGTAGCAGATACAGGAACAGGCAGGAGACAGCAGAGGTATCAGGTGCAAGCAGGGGTTCGGCAACAGGAAATCAGTCCAAGAAGGGTCAAACAAGCCGGGGTCGGAGCAGGAGAGGTCAGCAAGGTCAAACGGAGCCGGGTCAGATATCAGATAGGTAGCAGGCAGGTAAGCAGGTATTTTCAGGCACTAGCTGCAGACGAGACAGCACAGAACCACTGTAGCTGCGCCTTTAAAAAGGGCCACTGGCGCCAATCGAGCTAACGCTCGTCCGTGCGTGCGTGTACCGCGCGCACATACGATCGACGTGCACCCGCGCGCGTTGGAAGACGCTCGTACCCACGACGACCCGCGGCACGAGTGCGCGTGCGCGTACGGAAAGTCGATCGTACGGGACGGACGGATTCCTGACATTGCCCCCCCACAAGGGGCAACCTCCGGGTGCCCCAAGTGGCTCTTTTTTCCGGGTGTGCAGCAAAGAAGGCTCGGATCAGTCTATTAGCATGTACATTGGAAGCAGGTTCCCAAGAATTATTCTCCGGGCCATAGCCCTTCCATTTAATTAGAAACTGACCTTGTCCCCGTCGTTTTCTGAAATCCAGAATGGCCTCCACTTCAAATTCCTCGCTGCCATCAACCAGCACAGGGTCAGGTGGTCTTGTTTCTCTACCAGGGAAGGGATCAGGTACAGCAGGCTTAAGAAGAGCTACATGAAAGACTGGGTGTATTCTCATGGAATCAGGCAGGGACAATTCATAAGACACCTCGTTAATCCTCCTCTTAACGGGAAACGGGCCCAGAAACTTGGGTGCCAATTTCCTGGAGGGACATGCTAATTTTAAATTAGAAGAAGACAGCCATACCTGGTCCCCGACTTGAAGGATCAATTCTCCCCTTCTTCCTCGATCAAAGCTCTTCTTGATGTCAGCCTGAGCCTTGGTTATGACCTCCTGCAGGGTCCGATTATTCTGCTGGAGAAAGGATACCGTATCCTGTACTGCTGGCACATGAGATTCTGTAAGGATATCGGGAAGAAAAGACAAGTTAAAACCGTAATTGGCAAAGAACGGGGACTGCCCGGTGGTGGCATGGCTGGCATTGTTGTAGGCGAATTCCGCCAGTGGTAACAGGGAGACCCAATCGTCTTGGACAAAAGAAGAAAAGCACCTAATATACTGCTCGAGGGTTTGATTGGTGCGCTCCGTTTGCCCATTGGTCTGTGGGTGGTAGGCAGAGGACAGGGCCAATTCAATCTTTAACCACTTGCCGACCGCCTCACGCCGATGTACGTCATCAGAATGGCACGGGCAGGCATAAGCACATATATGTACGTCCTTTGCCTCCCGCGGGTCGGGGGCCCGATCGGGCCCCCGCCCGGTGCCTGCGGCGGTCGGTTTTCGTTCGGGAGCGATCCCGGACGAGGGGACGGCCATTCATTCATGGCCACCCCCTCGCGATCGCTCCCGACGAATGGAAATCCCCGGTGACATCACTTCCTCTCCTGTAATGTAAACACAGGAGAGGAAGTGATGTATTCTCTCCTCCGTGTCGGTATTTTTCGTTCCGACACGGAGGAGAGCGGATCAGTGAGTTGCACCAACACATCCCACACACAGTAGAACATGCCAGGCACACTCACACCCCCCCTTTACCCCCCGATCACCCCCCCAATTACCCCTGCCCCCCAGTCACAGTGACACCAATGTCATTTTTTTTTTTTTTTTTTTTTTTTTGCATTGGTGTCATTTGTGACTGTAATAACTGTTAGGGCAGTTAGGGTTAGCCCCCTTTAGTTCTAATGTACCCCCCTAACCCCCCCAATAAAGGTTTAACCCCGTGATCACCCCCCGTCGCCAGTGTCACTAAGGCTGGGTTCACATTGCAGCGGTTTATGAGAACGAATGTGATTCGCACCGCACTGCAGTGCAAATCACATCCGATCTCTGTGCGATTCGAGTTCAGCCATTCGCCGCACCCGCCGCACCCGCCACACCCGCCGCACCCGCCGCAAATTCGCACGGGACCCTTTTTTTGGCCCGCAGCAGAATCGGATCGCATGGGTGTTCACACCATGCGATCCGAGTTTGCAGATCGCACTGCGATATGCGAACTGATCTGGGGGTGTCAGTAACATTTCACTGACACTCCCAGCAGTTCGCATAGGGCAGTGTGAACTGCCGCCGGGAGGCATGCGATGCGGGAACCCGCCGCGGATTCGCGGCGTTTCCGCATCGCTCCAGTGTGAACCCAGCCTAATAAGCGATCATTTTTCTGATCGCCGTATTAGTGTCACAGGTGACGCTAGTTAGGCAGGTAGGTATTTAGGTTCGCCGCAGCTTTTTATAGCGCTAGGGACCCCCATATACTACCGCATAAAGCCCCCTGATTGCCCCCTAGTTAACCCTTTCACCAGTGATCACCATATAACTGTTACAGGTGACGCTGGTTGGTTAGTTATTTTTTTATAGTTTCAGGGCACCCGCCATTTATTACCTAATAAAGGTTTAACCCCCTGATCACCCGGCAGGTGTCATTTGTGACTAATAACTGTTAGGGCAGTTAGGGTTAGCCCCCTTTAGTTCTAAGGTACCCCCCTAACCCCCCCAATAAAGGTTTAACCCCGTGATCACCCCCCGTCGCCAGTGTCACTAAGGCTGGGTTCACATTGCAGCGGTTTATGAGAACGGATGTGATTCGCACCGCACTGCAGTGCAAATCACATCCGATCTCTGTGCGATTCGAGTTCAGCTATACAGATAGTATGGCTGAATTCGTGTCGCACCCGCCGCAAACTCGCACGGGACCCTTTTTTTGGTCCGCAGCAGAATCGGATCGCATGGGTGTTCACACCATGCGATCCAAGTTTGCAGATCGCACTGCGATATGCGAACTGATCTGGGGGTGTCATTAACATTTCACTGACACTCCCAGCAGTTCGCATAGGGCAGTGTGAACTGCCGCCGGGAGGCATGCGATGCGGGAACCCGCCGCGCATTCGTGGCGTTCCCGCATCGCTCCAGTGTGAACCCAGCCTAATAAGCGATCGTTTTTCTGATCGCTGTATTAGTGTCACAGGTGACGCTAGTTAGGCAGGTAGGTATTTAGGTTCGCCGCAGCTTTTTATAGCGCCAGGGACCCCCATATACTACCGCATAAAGCCCCCTGATTGCCCCCTAGTTAACCCTTTCACCAGTGATCACCATATAACTGTTACAGGTGACGCTGGTTGGTTAGTTATTTTTTTATAGTTTCAGGGCACCCGCCATTTATTACCTAGTCTCACTAGTGTACCCCTAAATTTAGGGGTGTCTACTTTCTAAAATGGGGTCATTTGGGGGGGGGGGGTTTGTGCCATCTTGGCATTTTATGGCCTTCAAAACTGTAACGCCCTTAGAAAGCCTGAAGGCGGTGCTTGGTTTTTGGGGCCCCGTACGCGGCTAGGCTCCCAAAAAGTCCCACATATGTGGTATCCCCGTACTCAGGAGAAGCAGCAGAATTTATTTTGGGGTGTCATTTCACATATGCCCATGGCATGCGTGAGCAATATATCATTTAGTGACAACTTTGTGAAAAAAAAAAAAAGTTTGTAATTTTCCCGCAACTTGTGGCAAAATATAAAATATTCCATGGACTCAACATGCCTCTCAGCAAATAGCTTGGGGTGTCTACTTTCTAAAATGGGGTCATTTGTGGGGGTTTTGTGCCATCTTGGCATTTTATGGCCTTCAAAACTGTAATAGGTAGTGAGAAGTGAACTCAAAAAATTACGCCCTTAGAAAGCCTGAAGGCGGTGCTTGGTTTTCGGGGCCCCGTACGCGGCTAGGCTCCCAAAAAGTCCCACATATGTGGTATCCCCGTACTCAGGAGAAGCAGCAGAATTTATTTTGGGGTGTCATTTCACATATGCCCATGGCATGCATGAGCAATATATCATTTAGTGACAACTTTGTGAAAAAAAAAAAAAAAAAAAAAAAGTTTGTAATTTTCCCGCAACTTGTGGCAAAATATAAAATATTCCATGGACTCAACATGCCTCTCAGCAAATAGCTTGGGGTGTCTACTTTCTAAAATGGGGTCATTTGTGGGGGTTTTGTGCCATCTTGGCATTTTATGGCCTTCAAAACTGTAATAGGTAGTGAGGCGTGAAATCAAAAATTGACGCCCTTAGAAAGCCTGAAGGCGGTGCTTGGTTTTCGGGGCCCTGTACGCGGCTAGGCTCCCAAAAAGTCCCACATATGTGGTATCCCCGTACTCAGGAGAAGCAGCAGAATTTATTTTGGGGTGTCATTTCACATACGCCCATAGCATGTGTGAGCAATATATCATTTAGTGACAACTTTGTGTAAAAAAAAAAAAATAATTTTTTTTTTGTCATTATTCAATCGCTTGAGGCAAAAAAATAAAATATTCAATGGGCTCAACATGCCTCTTATCAATTTCCTTAGGGGGTCTACTTTCCAAAATGGGGTCATTTGGGGGGGTTTTGTACTGCCCTGTCATTTTAGCACCTCAAGAAATGAGATAGGCAGTCGTAAACTAAAAGCTGCGTAAATTCCAGAAAACGTACCTTAGTTTGTAGATGTGACAACTTTTGCGCAAACCAATAAATATACAATTATTGACTTTTTTTTTACCAAAGACATGTGGCTGAATACATTTTGTCCTAAATGTATGACTAAAATTGAGTTTATTGGATTTTTCTAATAACAAAAAGTAGAAAATATCATTTTTTTTCAAAATTTGCGGTCTTTTTACGTTTATATCGCAAAAAATAAAAATCGCAGAGGCAATCAAATACCATCAAAAGAAAGCTCTATTTGTGGGAAGAAAAGGACGCAAATTTTGTTTGGGTACAACATTGCATGACCGCGCAATTACCAGTTAAAGCAGCGCAGTGCCAAAGTGTAAAAAGACCTCTGGTCATTTACCAGCAAAATGGTCCGGTCTGAAAGTGGTTAAAGATTCACATAGGGCTCGCCAGAAACGGGAGGTAAATTGAACCCCTCTATCAGACACAATATTGGTGGGCACCCCGTGGAGCCTGATTATTTCTTTAATAAAAATATGGGCAGTCTCGGTCGCGGAAGGGGTTCCCTTTAAGGGTAAGAAGTGTGCCATCTTGGTCAGACGATCACAAACTACAAAGATGGCAGTGCAGTTCTCGGACGGGGGAAGTTCCACAATGAAATCCATAGTGATCATCCGCCAAGGGCGGTCGGGTGCGGGAAGAGATTTAAGCAGCCCCCAAGCCCGAATTCTGGGAACTTTATTCCGATTGCATACAGGGCAGGAACTTACATACTGTTTGCAAAACTCCCTCATGCCTGGCCACCAGAAGGAGCGCTGCACCAGTTCTAAAGTCTTACGGACACCAAAGTGCCCAGCGAGTGGGTGGTCATGAAGGAGGCCCAAAACCTTAATTCTCACATCTTCAGGGACGAAGATCAGGTTATCCTTCCAAAACAAGCCTTCTCTGGACGCTAGTGAGAGTCCCGGGGGACAGGAAGATGTAGAAGAAGCACTCCTTAGCAGAGACACTAGGTCTGGCTGGATGAGTAGGAAGGAGTTAGCAGGGAGGATGGTATCCGGGGGTGTGATGTCCTTGGGGCTGTCAAACATACGGGAAAGGGCATCTGGCTTGACGTTTCTTGATCCAGGGCGATAGGTTATGTGGAAACAGAACCAGGAGAAAAAGAGGGCCCAGCGAGCCTGCCGAGGTTTTAAGCGTTTTGCGGTACGGAGGTACTCGAGGTTTTTGTGGTCCGTGTAGATGAGCACGGGGTGTACCGTCCCCTCGAGTAAGTATCTCCACTCCTCCAAAGCAGACTTGATGGCAAGTAATTCCCGGTCGCCCACATCATAATTCCTCTCCGCCGGAGAGAGTTTTCGGGAAAAGAACCCCACGGGGTGCATCAGGTCGTCTTTACCTATGCGTTGGGAGACCACTGCCCCTACTGCTATCTCAGAGGCGTCTACCTCCAGAATATAAGGTCTAGATGGATCCGGGTGACTGAGGATAGGAGCAGAGGTGAACAAGTCCTTGAGTCTTTTGAAGGCGGCCTGAGCTTCAGGGCCCCAATGGAAGCGCGTATTTAGTTTGGTGAGCTGGGTGATGGGCGAGATAATGGCTGAGAAACCCTTAATGAATTTTCTATAAAAGTTGGCGAAGCCCACAAAGCGTTGGATGCCTTTTTTGTCAGAGGGGGCTGGCCATTCGAGGACAGCAGCGACCTTCTGCGGGTCCATCCTGATGCCCGCTGGGGAGATTTCAAGGCCGAGGAATTGGATCTCCTGTTGTTCGAATTTACACTTCTCGGCTTGAGCGTAGAGTCCATGTTGCCGGAGCCGAAGTAGTACTCTGCCAACGTGTCCCCGGTGCTGCTCCAGGGACCCAGAGAAGATCAGGATGTCATCAAGATATACGATGACAAAGATATCCAAGAAATCCCGGAAGACGTCATTAATTAAGTGCTGAAAGGTAGCTGGGGCGTTACATAACCCGAAAGGCATCACTAGATACTCGTAGTGCCCAAAACGAGTTCGGAACGCAGTCTTCCATTCGTCACCTGCTCGAATGCGGACCAAATTATAGGCTCCTCTCAAGTCTAGCTTAGTGAAGATAGTGGCCGACCTTAGTTTTTGGAAGAGTTCTGGAATCAGGGGTAGGGGATAGCGGTTTTTAATTGTGACCCTGTTCAGCTCCCGATAGTCCACACAGGGTCGATGGGTCTGGTCCTTCTTAGTAACAAAAAATATTCCAGCCCCGGCCGGAGATGTAGAGTGCCGGATGAACCCCTTTTGGAGATTCTCGGAGATGTATGTCTTCAGAGCCTCCTGTTCCTTCTCGGATAACGGATAGACACGTCCAAACGGGATCTCTGCCCCAGGGAGGAGCTCTATGGGACAGTCGTAGGGGCGATGCGGGGGTAAGGAATCAGCCCCCCGTTTACTGAAAACATCCAGAAACTCATGGTAAGGCTCGGGGACGGATTGACATGAGTCCAGATCTGGGTCTAGGCAGAGAAGAGTTCCGGATTGTTCAGAAGCCCCTGAAAAGCAGTGGTCCTGGCAGTAAGAGGAGAGGAACTTCACCTCCCCCGAAGTCCAGTTAATGGAGGGATTGTGGGCCTGCAGCCATGGGATGCCCAGAATCACAGGAAAGAGTGGGGATGAAATTACATCAAGGATCAACAGTTCCGTGTGTTGGCAAGAGGTGGAGGTAGGTAGTGGAAGGGTCTCCTGGGTGACTCGGCCGGACTTAATCTGGGAACCATCAGCCAAGAAGATAGCGAGTCCATGAGTCTTTTGCTTGAGTGGAATGGAATGTAGGTCGGTGAAGGCGGAATCAATGAAGCAACCGCAGGCTCCGGAGTTAAGGATGGCGTTGACGTGGATCGTTCTTCCCGAAAGCTGAAACGAGAGCAGAAGGGCAACATGGAGAGAGTTGGAGGGAAGGATACAGGTACTGTGAGACACTGAAGAGAGGCACTTACGTGACTTCACCGGACAGTTGGCCACATAATGTCCGGAGCCGCCACAGTATAGACACAAGTTCATCTGACGGCGGCGGGCTCGCTCTTCAGGAGACAGGGAAGGTCGGAGAAGTCCAAGCTGCATAGGTTCCTCAGGAGCAGGGGGCACACTGGCAGGTCCTCTTTGAGGGAGGGGAGAGAAGAAAGGTGTGGAAGATGGGGTCCTGGCCGTCATCCAGGCAGGTCTCAGTGGTTGGGAAGAGCGTTCGGCCCTACGCTCGCGAAGTCTGCGGTCTATCTGAATGGCCAAAGCAATCAAGTCCTCTAAGGCGTCGGGAGTGCCAACGCGAGCTAACTCGTCCTTGAGACCTTCAGACAGGCCCATGCGGAATTGGTGTCTGAGGGCCGACTCATTCCACTGGGTATCTGCGCTCCAGCGTCTAAAGTCCGAGACATAGTCCTCAGCCGTCCTACGGCCTTGCTGGAGCGCAGTTAATGCGGATTCTGCGGTGGCAGCCCATTGGGGATCATCATAAAGCTGTGCCATCCCTTCGAAGAAGGTGGAGAGAGTCTGTGTAAGGGGACTGTCATTCTCCAGGAGATGGTGGGCCCAGGACTGAGGTTCTTCTTGCAGGAGAGAAATGACAAATCCCACCTTAGTTGCCTCCAGCGAAAAAGTCCTGGGCTGGAGGGCAAAGTAAAGCTGGCAGGCGTTGCGAAAAGCCCGGAACTTGGAGCGGTCCCCAGAAAATCTTTCCGGAATGGGAACCCTAGGCTCAGGTGGGAGCATCATGACTGCCGAATGAGCTGCAGGCTGGGCAGCAGGAGGCTGAGGTGTGGTGTCTGGAGACCCCGAAATGGAGAGATGCTGGACCCGCTCCTCCAATCTGGTGTAGCCATCCTGAAGGGACTTCACGGCCTGGGTGAGAGCCGCAAGGTGAGAGCAAATCTCCTTCATGGCGGAGGCCCCTTCCGCAGACTCAGACATGGCTGTCTCGTACTGTTAAGAACCTTGGGTATTGAGTCTGACTTAGTGGAAGGGGACCTCTCTTACGGCTCTGGTTCTGGTCTCACTGGAATGGGAACAGGGAGACCGGAGCGCAGTGGGGTAGGAGAGTCCAGCCAGGTGCAGCAGCAGGTGTCGGGAGATGAGGATCCTCTGAAGCAGGAACTCTCTGTAGCAGGGAAGCAGAAGGCTGCAGGCCACTGGATCAGGATGGATGGAACCTCTGGATGCAAGGTAGCAGATACAGGAACAGGCAGGAGACAGCAGAGGTATCAGGTGCAAGCAGGGGTTCGGCAACAGGAAATCAGTCCAAAAAGGGTCAAACAAGCCGGGGTCGGAGCAGGAGAGGTCAGCAAGGTCAAACGGAGCCGGGTCAGATATCAGATAGGTAGCAGGCAGGTAAGCAGGTATTTTCAGGCACTAGCTGCAGACGAGACAGCACAGAACCACTGTAGCTGCGCCTTTAAAAAGGGCCACTGGCGCCAATCGAGCTAACGCTCGTCCGTGCGTGCGTGTACCGCGCGCACATACGATCGACGTGCACCCGCGTGCGTTGGAAGACGCTCGTACCCACGACGACCCGCGGCACGAGTGCGCGTACGGAAAGTCGATCGTGCGGGACGGACGGATTCCTGACACCCAGGCTCGGTGAGTGATTCAGCCCTCCCCCCCCCGTATCCCCTGCAACCTTGGATGGCCATTCAGAGGTGTCTGACTTCCTTGTGGATGAGGACATTAGGTGCCATATTATGTCCCTCCCCACTAGAGAGGACTCAGAACATTTCACATGCAGAGTGGAAAAAGCTTTCAATGAGGATATCGTCCAGCTTAAGGCTGATATCTCACATTTAGGCAACAGGGTGGAATCCCTAGAAGAGAAACTAGAGGAGTCTCTCCCCACTATTGTTCTGCTGCAGTCTAAGTGCCAAATGCAAGATCAGCAGATTGAAACCTTACTGTGTCAACTAGATGATGTCGAAAATCGCAGCAGGAGGGCTAATATTAGAATCCGGGGTCTGCCAGAGGCCACAGCTTCCAGAGACAATATCCCCATGCTGACGGATATTTTCAGAGACATACTGGGCCTACCAGCCTCTGCTCCCATAGAAATTGACCGGGCACATAAAGCACTAAGACCCCCATCTCAAGATGTGGACAACCCCAGAGACATAATTTGCAAGCTCCACAAATACACCCTCAAGGATCGCATTATGCAAAAAATGCGCGGCAAGCCCATT
Organism: Lithobates pipiens; assembly: GCF_037356315.1. Classification (NCBI taxonomy): domain Eukaryota; kingdom Metazoa; phylum Chordata; class Amphibia; order Anura; family Ranidae; genus Lithobates; species Lithobates pipiens. The sequence goes on from NW_027507764.1 coordinate 419,189,586, forward strand.
TATGACTTTGATGGTGCACGCTTATTTTTCTATCAGGACATCTCCAGATGCACCCTTATGCAGCACAGGGCTCTCCGCCCCCTCCTGACTGTGATCCAGGAAGCAGGATTGCCATACCGCTGGGGCTTCCCCTTCTTCTTGCAGGTGACTAAAGATGGACGACTGTTCACCCTACGTAATGACCTCCCGCAATTTCTCTCCTCTCTCGGACTGGACCCCATGGATTTCCCAGATTGAGGGGACCACCTGACGCCCCTGGGATAAAGCTCCCTCAACCATGGTCGATAGCTACACACAAAAACCAAAAGAGGGATAGACAGCACCCCGAATCATACTTCAGTGGGCCTATCCACTACCTGAGACTGATGCTGATGTCCTTCTTTCTTAGATAATTCAGTGGTAATAATTTTCTTGTTCAGTTGCTATGGGGATATCTTGCCCCCATATACCGAACCCCTTATTAGACTGACCCATGTGACTTGGCACTCATGTCTGGCCTTTGGGACTGCCCCAGATGGAACCTTTGCCCTTTCATGATACTACAGATACGGGTCCTGGTTCCTTACCAGCTAAACTTTGCTGCCCCCACCAGGGCCATAGATGGGGCTCCCCAACTTTACCACCCTGACCCTCACTAGGAGTCCGTGAACATTTGCTCTAACCACAATAACCCCCTCACTTGATCTTAACACCTTGCAAGATGCGGTGGACGGGGGTTGGGACTTCCTACCTTCCCCCCATGTTGGCACACATTCCCCCGCGTAGGCCCTCCATTTTTGGGTACAGTTCCCTATTGGGACACTAGATTGTGGTCTGAGGTCCCCCCCTTGGATGGGAGGTCCCCACACCCGGCTTACAGATGTTTTGTTTATCAATATGGTTAATGCTACATTATTGTGTTTTCTTTGCTTCAACAGATAATTCTCCATGTCTATTCTCTATTCTTTCTTCTCTCTTCTCTCACCCTTCTCCTCCCCTTTCCTCCCCTCCCACTCTGCTTCACAGTCTGCATCGGGCGTGTGGGAGTATCCGGCATCCCCTCTGTCTTCCAGATCCTCCATGACTACGCTTAAGGTAATATCCTATAACGTATGAGGCATAAAAAATTATGGTGGGAACTTAAAAAATTAGGAGCACAAGTGGTCTTCCTACAGGAAACTCATTTTACCCACCACTCCCTGCCTAGACTAACCACCCATTTATACAATCAATGGTTCCACAGTACCTCCCCTACCTCCAAGTCCAAGGGTACTACAATTGTGTTTCATAAAACTTGCCCTTTCCAGATCTCAGGCAGCAAAATAGACTCACAGGGCTGCTACGTCTTTTTGAAAGGTACTAATGCAAGAAAGATGTATACTTTCTCCACAATCTATGCTCCTAATGCTAACCAAATAAATTTCATAGATGCTACCCTCAAACTATTCTAAAGAAGGCTTTGTGGTCCTTGGAGGGGACTTTGACATCAGTCCAGATCCCGTACACAATACCTCTTACGTCTTATGCTCCATGTCATCCACCCCAACCAAACAGGCTTTATTACTGGGAGAGAGGCGAATCCCTATTATTATAGGTTAGCTTGTACATAGGAAGGGCTGCATCCACCATAGCATACCCCCTTTTTCCCCCCTCCTCTTCGCCCTGGTATTAGAGCCACTGTTATGCACAGTGAACGTGGACATAAAGGGCCTAAAGGTGGGAAACATTGAACACAAATTGTCAGCCTATGCAGACGACGTGCTCTTCCACCTTTCAGAGCCTCTGATCTCTCTGCTAAACCTGATGAGTGAACTAAATCGATTTGGGATGCTCTCCAATTTTAAGATTCACTTCTCTAAGTTGAAAATACTACCCATTCACCTGACTCCTTCCTTAGCAAATAGCCTACAAGCCGCCTTTCCCTTTACTTGGGCCAAGTCCTCCATTAGATATTTGGGTATTCGATTAACAGACCAGTATGACACCCTTTCATGCCGCAAGTTACCCCACCTTATTTTAAGCAGATCTTTCCCAATGGACCAAGACCACCTTTACGTGGTTAGGTCGCATTAACATCATAAAAATGAACATTCTGCCACACATACTCTTTTTCTTACAGATGATACCACTCCCCCTGCCCAGAGATATTTTTACCTGGATGTCTAGTATGCTGTCTGGGTTTGTGTAAAATGCATGGAAACCCAGAATAGCTCTGAGGGTGCTAAGGCGCTCAAAACAGGCAGGTGGTCTGGGGATTCCAGACATCTTGAGATATTACAGGGCTGTCGCTCTGCAGAGGATCCTCAACTGGCGTTTCTACACCCAGTCCAAACTCTGGGTCTTCCTGGAAAAATGTTTGACTGGGAGGAACTTAGCCCATGCACCATGGCTTTCCCGGGAGCATAGAGGACTGTCGGACACTACCTCCCTGTTAACGGTGCATGCTCTCTCAACTTGGGATTGGATAAACCAGACCTTAAACTTATCCCCCCCCCATGTCCCCGCTGGCTCCGTTGGGAGGGTTTCTGTGGTTCCTGCCAGGCCAAACTAATGGCATTTTTGGCCCTTGGGTGGAGGATGGCAACGCCAGTTGAGGAAAGCTAATGAGAAATGGTAAATTTCTGAGCTTCGAGTCCCTGCAGACCAGTCATAGCAGCTCCCAAATGAATTTTTGAAGGTACAGACAGCTCCGCCACTTTTTTGAGGTCCACGGCCCCTCTATAAGAGACATTTCCTCTCTCATACCATTTGAACGCCTTTTTGTAGAAGAAGAACCGATCCCTCACATGATCTCGGAATTGTACCACCTATTAGGTTCTACCACCCAAGACACTAGACCAGCTTATGTACGGGCATGGGAGAGAGACCTTAAACTCAATTTCTCCACGGCTCAGCTGACACACCTCTACTAGCTCACTCACTCCAGCTCTATTGAATCTAAAACCCAGGAAACGAACTACAAAATTCTGTTGCGCTGGTACAGGGTGCCGGCTGATCTAGCGCATATCTACCCCTTGGTGTCAGACCAGTGCTGGAGGGAATTTGGCCACAAAGGCATACTCCTACATATTTGGTGGGAATGTCCCCGGATCAAGTCATACTGGGTAGACATTAAATCCCAAATAAAAGAAATCCTAGACCTGGATATTCCTTTATCACCGGCCCACTTCCTTCTTCATGTCCCCCAGATTCCAATTAGCAGTTACAAAAAAAGCACACTGCCACACCTCTTAAATGCAGCCAAGCGTCTACTCCCAATCTATTGGAAGCAGACCAGAATCCCCTCAAGGGAAGAATGGATTTAATAAGTAAACAATATTAGAGAGACCGAACACTGGATAGCGACTTGTAGAGATACTGTGGAACGCTTTAACATCCCATGGGGACTCTGGATGGACTATGTGGCCAACTCGGGGCAGGAAACCTCCAGTTTAGACCTGGTGCTGCTGGAGCTAGCAGAACCGTCCCTTAGATCTCGTATAGACAATGGCACTATGGCACTGTGAAACCCCCCCCCTCGCTCCCTCTGGAGACGGATCGATCCTGATGAAACTCGCTCGGTGCAGAATTGAAGACTCCTTCCCCCGTCCCTTCCCTTTCTCCTCTCCTAATCTTTTCCCTTTTTCTCTCTCTCTTATTATCTTTTGTCTTTCTACTATTTACAGTCTCCTTGGTACATGGCTTTGGTTATTTTACAATATCTTTTTTGCACCAACTGGACTTGTGGTCATAGTGGCTAGCTGTAGAGAGGGAAGCCTCCTCTAATGGGGTTGGCCTTTGTTTTTCCCTTCCAGCGCTAACAGAGCACCACAGGCATTCCTGTCTGGTGCGGTTGGCCAGGAGAGGTTGATGGAGGCAGATCTGGCCCCCCTCTCTTGGGGCTATCGCCAGCAGGATGCCCCCTATCCTTTTGATCACACAATCACCTGGATGGAGGCGGAGCTGGCTGCATGCCGGCTTCTGCTCCCTCGGTCAATACTAGACAAATTTTTGGGTTATTGATCACAAAATGCAAGGCCATTCTAAGTCCAGGGAAAAGTTACAATCACTGACCTGTATCGAGCCATAATTTCTACTTATATTGTTATGCCCTCTCCTCTTCTTTATTCTCAAGATAGTTTATACATGTCTGTATATTTTTCTTGGCGTTCGCACATTTCAGTACGGTTTTTGACTATCTGATTTATTATGTTGTTTCATGCTAAATTGTTTCTAAATAAAGATTCCCCCCCCCCCCAAAAAAAAATGTGTAGATTTAGATACTTCTGTCACCATATTTCATGTGATGTAAGTAAAGACAGCACAAGCCATTACTGCACAGAAGCCATGTTCATCGAATAATACAATAATAGAACTCCAAAACTAGAGTAATTGCCTCCCTAGATGCCAAAAAGGTGTTTGACTCAATTGAGTGGCTCTACCTATGTTAAGCTATACGATTTATGGGTTCGGTCCCAAATTTCTTCATTGGCTCAAACTGCTCTATTGGGCTCCCAGAGCATGGGTCCGTACTAACAATTGGCTCTCTGAGACATTTCCCCGTTATTGAGGTACGAGGCAGGGCTGTCCTTTGTCCCATACTTTGTTTGCCCTAGCACTAGAGCCCCATGGCCATTTTGATCAGGGAATCTTCAGAGGTCCGGGGTTTGTGGGTGGGGACTTTAGAAGAAAAGTTGTCCTTAAATGCGGTTGAAGCCCTACTCTACTTTAATGATATAGGCTCATCAATCCTGGTGGCACTACAGATCTTTAGTTCCTTTGGATAATTTTTGGGCATCCAGATTAACTGGTTCAAATTAATCCTTTTTTCTATTAATGACCGGGCTGTGGGTTTGGGGTCCCCCTCTCCGTTATGTTGGGTGGATGAATTTAAGTATTTTGGGTTCAAGTTACTAGAGACCTATCTGGTTACCCTCCCTCTTTTGTCCTCGCTTGAAGCAGTGCACTCACCTGTCTGGCGAAGACTGTTTCACACTGTTTCTTCCACCGCGATTGGGAGGCCTGGCACCCAACTTCCATGTGTATTTTGGGCCACAGTATTAGTTTCTATTTTATGGTGGTTCCAGAGTTCCACATCTAATGCTGGAAGTGGCTTAATTTGGGTACTGAAATCTAGTGTATGGGGATCACAGGCATATGATGGCAATCCTAAGTTACAACTGACCCTCCTGCTCTCTCTCTCCCTAGCACTTCTGGGTATTTAGAATGATGAACAACATTTTCACCACACTAAGCTATTAATATCCTACCTCCTCTACTATGCTAATCTTCATCCTGGGGTGCTTTCCTGGGAGGCTATGGTGGATGCAGCCCTTCCTATGTACAAGCTAACCTATATTAATAGGGGCTGCCCTTGGAATATCAATAATGTGTGGAACCTTCTGGACCTTGAGTTAGGTGGTTTACTTGTACTATCTCTTGTCTGGGTAGGCTGGTTAGATGCTGAGTCTGGGGTATCCTTTCTATTGGCCCCTCCCTTCCCTGCCCGCTCCTCTTGTCCAACTCCTTCTCTCTTCCTCCCTCCCACTCCTCTCCTCCCCCCCCCTTCCCCCCCTCACTGTTACCCCTGGGAGCACCATGACTCTCGCCCTTATATTAGGGTCTTGATATTGTTCATGCCTGAATTTTGTCCATGCTTTGCTATTCTATGTCTGATCATTGTACCTGGCATATAAGTTTTGATTGCTGGATTTTCTCATATTTCTTGTATTTCTCCTTTTGTAGTCTAATGCACTGAACAATGTCATATGCTCTGAATATGCTTTATTTGTTGCAGACTGAAATAAAGCACCCCTGTTTTCTAAAAAAAAAAAAAAAAAAAAAAAAAAAAAATGTATATTCCTCTGTAAGGCAAAACAAAGGCATCTTTTAATGTATTTTCTCTTCATATAAGCTATGCATTTTATTAAACAAGGTATATTGTTGTTTTATATATTTTATTAATTATGACAACAACAAAAAAAAAATATATATATATATATATATATATATATATATTCCATTTTTAGTTAGGTAAATCTGAAATATTTAATGTTAATGTTTCATATTTGCCATCTACATCCAGCAGGGTGCTAGAGTAGTTTCCTAGACAGTCATGGCATAATGATATTAAGATATATATGGTATCAATAAAAGTGAGCTGTTAGTAGTCTCACATGGTACAGGAAGAGAAAACAAACCTATAATTTGGATGACTCTGAATTGGCCAGGATTGTGTTCTGTGAATACTGATCAGTACTGTACACTGATTTTATCAATGTATCAAAATGTGGGTGGAGTGTGTCTCAGTATCATTTGCTGAAAAGTTCTACAATGTCAGAAGCTACAAACTATGTATTTCATCTTTCAGCAGCCGAGTATCAACTTACATGGAGGCTGATTACTGAGTGTTTTCAGTAGATTTCATCACAGGCCCGCATCATTAAGACATGAACTGGTATGAACTTATGTAAATTCATAAATTTCATTTTAGGAGTGTAATTCACAAAGTTTGGCTGGATGCAGACAAGTGTCCACTGAAAACAAAGGAATGTGCTTGTCAAAGGGCTCTCGGCTGGAGAAGGACAGCAGGCATCACACACATCTGTCCAGTGCAGACCATCACTGGAGGGAACCAGGGTGAGATGAAGAATAACAGCAGTGAAGATACTCATTAGGTGGCCTTCATAAATAAATAATACCAGCCTTATGAGAGACCACCCTAGAGAGGGAAATGTCTGTGGAGAGCTTAAGAAAACAACCCAAGAGCAGGGTTCCAAAAATCTTCTCAAAACCAGATGGATGGTTAAGCTATGACAGTCTTATCTTTTCAGGGATCAAACTAAGCCAGAAGCAGACCTTACTTTTAAAATGCTGATATTTATAGTATCACCTCTTTTGATAAAAACTTGGTCTTATTTAGAACACCTCTCACAAGTCCAATATCTTTGCTAGAATTTTAAATTGTGCATGTTAACTACTTAAGTTCAATATTCTTTAAAATCCTTTAATCTCATACTAGTGATTTAAAACTGCTGTTTCATGCCCTCTTGCAACAGAGTGTAAATTGCACTAAATACTAGTTTAGGTTACTGCTTTGTACATAGAGCCTGTACAATGTGAAATTCAAAGGGCCTGTTAAGCTGACATAACATTTGAACTAACATTAACCACTTTCAGACCGGACCAATTTGCTGGTCAAAGACCAGACCACTTTTTGCGATTCGGCACTGCGTTGCTTTAACTGACAATTGCGCGGTCATGCGACGTGGCTCCCAAACAAAATTAACGTCCTTTTTTTCCCACAAATAGAGCTTTCTTTTGGTGGTATTTGATCACCCCTGCGGTTTTTATTTTTTGCGCTATAAACAAAAATAGAGCGATCATTTTGAAAAAAACGCATTATTTTTTACTTTTTGTAATAATAAATATCCCCCAAAAATATATAAAAAAACATTTTTTTCCCTCAGTTTAGGCCAATACGTATTCTTCTACATATTTTTGGTAAAAAAAATCGCAATAAGCGATTATTGATTGGTTTGCGCAAAAGTTATAGCGTTTACAAAATAGGGATAGTTTTATAGCATTTTTATTAATAATTTTTTATAATTTTTTTTTTTAACTAGTAATGGCGGCGATCTGCGATTTTTATTGTGACTGCGACATTGTGGGGGACCCATCGGACATTTTTGACACATTTTTGGGACCATTGTCATTTATACAGTAATCACTGCTATATAAATGCAGTGATTCCTGTGTAAATGACACTGGCAGTGAAAGGGTTAACCAGTGGGTGGCAGTGTAGGGGTTAAGTGTTCCTAGGGGTGTGTTACTAACTGTGGGGGGGTTGGGCTTTCATTTAGTGTACACTGATCTCTGCTCCAATCACATGGAGCAGAGATCAGCGTCACTAGTTGCTAGGCAGAATGGAAAAATGTTGTTTATACAGCATTTCCTCCATTCGGCCGCTCCGTGAGACGATCGCGGGGATGCCCGCGGCGATCGAGTCCGCGGGTCCCGCGACCGGACTCACGGGGGTCCCGACCAGCGCGGGAGCGTGCCGCCGGCGGCGCGCTCCCGATGGCACGGCGGCAACGAATATTGGACGTACATGTACGCCAATATGCCTGCCCGTGCCATTCTGTCGACGTACATCGTCGTGCGCTGGTCGGGAAGTGGTTAAAGTGAAAAAACAAAACAAAATTATCTTTGGAAGATCAATGTACATTGCAGGGATTTTAACAAACTTTATTGTAGATTCCGGCCTTTTGTTGTTCTTCACTGTGTCCTATGCAGGCTGATTCTAAAGAGAGTGACTGGGTCATTATAACCACCCTCGTGTACTTTCAGTGTTCTGATGAGGAAATTTGTAGAATTGCCATCCCTTTAGGCTGGCAATACATTATACAATTTTCTTGTACAACTTTCCTTTAGATTTACGAAAACCAAAAATTGCTCTATAAGCAGAGATATTATTATTTAAGTAACATATTTGTTGTTTGTTTGAATTGTTTTTCTGTTCTTTTAGTACTGGTGTTTGAAATGGCAATTCAAAGTAATTAAATAAAAATAAAAAATAAAATGAAAAAGATTTACCAAAATCATATAATATAAGGTCAGACCTAAACAATTTCAATTTGTATGCAAGACAGACCCTTGCACAACATGGTTGAAGATAAATCTAAAGGAAATTGAATAAGGAAATTGTATAATGTATGGCCAGCCTTTAGAAATATTTAACCCTTGGACTAAAGGAGGATGCTTAAAAGAGGATGCCTAAAGGTGAAGAGCTATTAGACAATCACAATAGCAGTAAATTGGGGTTGTTAAATTGCATTGAATTTTACAAAAAGTTAAGCAGCTGCAGGTCGAAAAGGAAATTTTAGTCAAGATTAAATTATAATGTTTTTTTTAAGAAAATTGTATTTTGTTTTAAAAAGTAAAAAAAAATATTCACAGAGATTCTGCCAGCAATTCAAAAGCAGCCAGGTGTTAATGCGGTATTAAACAAGGAAAAAATGTCCAAAGGAACAGTAAACTCCCAGGAAGCCAAGTAGGATTCTGGAGATGTTTGCACATGCTACTCAATACATTTGTGAGTGTCCTGCAACTCTGACTCCCAGAGCACTCCAATTTGCAAATAGTGACTTTAATTTCATGTGGACAGCACAGTGATTAGTACTACTGTCTTGTAGCACTGGGGTCCTCAGTTCAAATTCTGCCAAGGACACTATCTGTATGGAGTCGCATGTTCTTCTCCCTGTGCCTGAATATGTTCCTCCAGGGCACCCTAGTGTTTTTTTTTCACACTACAAAGACTTACTGGTAGTTTGGTTGGCTCCTTTCTAAATTAGCCCTAGTATGTACGTATGCAAGTAAAATAAGGACCTTAGATTGTAAACTAACTCTTTGGGGGAAGGTACTGATGTGAATGAATAGTATGTAAAGTGATGCAAAAATTTACAGCGCTATATAAATATCTGTAATAAATCGAAAATAGGAACCCTATCCCATCATGCCTCAGTATGGATCCATCACTGGCATCAATAGTTCCACTGTACACTTTTATTTTAGAAGAGCAAGTTTACCTTAAATATTCTAGTTAAAAAGCCAAACAATCAAACAAAATACAAAAATCCAGTTTTATTAAGTCTTCTAAATGCTCTTGCATTAAAACTGATAATCATAAAAGGGGTTTTGTAGATGACCAGATTTCTTACAAAGGGGGCAGTACTAATGCACTACAGCAAGCATGTCATACTGGTGATTTTTGGGTTGCATGTGTCCTTTTTAAATTTTTTTTGCATCTCTCGCCCAATTTTAGTGAATTGTGTCCTAGACTCTTGTATAGTTCATAAAGCCTACACTTCCTTACAATTTTATAGCTGAAAACTTCAAAACAGCTTTCTGCCAATTCTATCCCTGATAAACATTGTAATTATATTTGAAATAAATGGATGTGGCCCTCAGTGGATATAATGGAGCCCTCAAAGTGTTATTCTACTCAGTTGGGCACAAATTCACAAAAGTGATATCGGGGAACTGGAGAAAGTGCAGAGAAGGGCAACCAAACTGATAAGAGGCATGGAGGAGCTCAACTATGAGGAAAGATTAGAGGAACTGAATTATTTCCTCTCTTGAGAAGAGGAGATTAAGTGGGGATATGATCAACATGTATAAATACATAATTGGTTCATATAGTGAACTTGATGTAGTTATTCACTTTAAGGTCATCACAATGGACAAGGGGGCACTCTTTACGACTGGAGGAAAAGAAATTTAACCTCCAAATACAGAAATGTTTCTTCACAGTAAGAGCGGTGAAAATGTGGAATAGACTCCCTCAATAACTACTTCTGGCCAGCTCAGTAGATTGTTCTAAAAAAGAGCTGGATGCATTCCTAAATGCACAAAACATAACTGGATATTACAATTTAAAGGAAATAACACCAAAGATTGCTGATCCAGGGAATACCGAATGGCCTTCTGGGGGATCAGAAAGGGATTTATTGTTCCTCCACTGGAGCAAATTGGACTATAGATTATAGGGATTTTTGCCATCCTCTGGATCAACTATGGGTACAGGATACTGTATATGAAGGTTTTCTATTTATTCTATTTTTTTATGTTGATTGAACTAGATGGACTTGTGTATTTTTTTCAACCTGACTAACTATATAAGTTTGGCCCTTAGTTTCAGTTGAATTTCACAAGCCTGCATTATTGTAAGGCTTGATGGAAAAGCTATAACCCTAGAGTATCTGTATGCAAGTCAAGGTGTAATTATCATTATTGATGGGAGTATACCTTTAATACATATACTACTCATTTAATTTAAGTTATACTGGATATTATTTCATTCCAGAAAATATGGTCGGAGTTATCTGTTCTCTTGCTTACATTAGCATTATCATGCTACAGTATGTTTTTTACCAGTCCTAATTTATCTATGAACCATACATAGCATACCATAGCTGCTATTATGAGTGTTTTACGTACCACTGCTGGCAAATATGTAATCTTTGCTTTTTTTTAATGATAATTTTATGACTAATTGATACATGCTGTGCATCAAAATAAAGAAAAGGCCCATCTCTGCCATAGTTGTGCAATATTTTATTTATAGTTTCTAAAATGCAAGCAGGGTTTGGAAACGCCCCATAAATATACTCCCACACACTATTTGCAGCTGCATAACAAGCTATTTTTGTGAACGCTACATGAGATGACTAATTAGATAAAGCCTGTTAATTGGAAATTGATGTCACCCTAATAAGACATGACTAGTCAGAGCTCCTCCATGGGGAAATTCTGTTACGGGAAGGCATATTGATTTCCCAAACCGTTTAATATGATTGGATAGATGGGAGAAAGTTACAAATTTTCCCGAGGGATCTTGTGAATTCACATATGGTGCACATCTGTGTTTAGAAAGATGAAACTGCATTTTTTTCCACTTGAGGTCAATATCAAAGAAAATTTTATTGTGCGTTCAGCATAAAAATTGGTTTGGCAGATATATGATTTTGTTACTTTTAATCTATTGCCGGTATTCAATAATGACAGCAGCAAGACGTCTAGAATGGGATGGTAATGACGTGGTAGCATCTGAAAATAACAAATGAGATTTTTCGCCATGATAAATGTGCCAATTTAATGGCCATCTTGACATATAAGGAAAATGCTAAAAAATATTAGTGAAAAAAGTGACAGTGCTGAGTGCAAATATAAATAAATAAATATATGTGATGGTCTAAAACATCTAACAATCAATTGATAATAACTGTAAATATTATTATTTAATACCTCTATATAGTGATCAAATAACAATAATCTAAAAATAATAAATATATATCCAGTGATAATCTAGTAATATTAGCATGTGCAAAAATATAAAGTGAAAAAAATGTTCCAAAAAACGAAAAATTATGATTAAAAAACACAAAAAGCGTGCTAGCTCTGGATCTGTCAACCCTGCAAGTGGACACCCAATTCAACGTTGTGATGATACCTCCAAACAGCACACCCTATGTATGTTTCATTGTTAGGTGTCTTCACGGGGCCCCACTGTAACGGGTGTCTGCTTGCAGGGTTGACAAGTCCAGAGCGAATAGGCATATGTATTCATGCCTATTTGTCTGTGTCGGTAGACACCTTCACATGTGAGTGTAATGTGATTTTAATAAAATAAGATTTTTTTAAAGGATTTTATGCTACGCCGCGCTTGTTTTCCACATATTTTTACTTCCTGGTCAGTGTCAGCTGGTGCTAAAAAATTTTTTGGGGGGGGAGGGGGGGTGCAAAAACAAATGTGTAAAAAAATCATAAATTGCAGCTACTGTGCCATCAAATGTTGCCACTGTGCCATCAAACGCTGTCACTGTGCCCATCAAATGCTGCCACTGTGCCCATCAAACACTGCCACTATGCCCATCAAATTCTGCCACTGTGCCCATCAAACGCTGCCACTGTGCCCATCAAACAAAGCCACTGCGTCCTCAAATACTGCCACTGTGCCCATCAATTGCAGCCACTGTGCCCATCAAACACTGCCACTGTGCCATCAAGCGCTGCCACTGTGCCCATCAAGCGCTGCCACTGTACCCATCAAAAGCAGCCACTGTTCCCACCAAACGCTGCCACTGTGCCCTCAAATGCTGCCACTGTGCCATCAATTTCAGCCACTGTGCCCATGAAACGCTGCCACTGTGCCCATCAAACGCAGCCACTGTGCCCACCAAACGCTGCCACTGTGCCCTCAAATGCTGCCACTGTGCCATCACTTTCAGCCACTGTGCCCATCAACGCTTCCACTGGGCCATCAAACGCTGCTACTGTGCCCAAACGCTGCCACTGTGCCATCAAACGCTGCCACTGTGCCATCATATTCTGCCAATGTGCCCATCATATGCTCCCAGTCTGTCCATCAAATGCTGCCAGTCTGCCCATCATATCATATCTTTATTACAAAAACATAAGCAAAATATTATACAGGAGGTAGACAATATATTCACACCATACATAAAAACCACAGATGGCAGCAGTCAGATAGATTGAAGAAATTCCTATGCGTTTTGTGAAAAAAAAAAAACACTGAACTAAAATAAACAAATTATAAAACAATATACATAGTGGTCACATCCTGTCATATAATATGGAATAATAATTAAAAATAATGTGGTATAGGGTTGGTGTAGATGCAGTCTAGGTTCGGGATAAATGCATTATGAAGGGCATTATGGGTGCGGTATGGTTTCGGTACACTTGGTGTCCTTCTCTCAGAGGCTCAGTTCCTGCTAGCAATATTAACAATGGGCACAGAGCCCTCCCATCAGGCCCCAGGATTGCCTCTCGCTATAGAAGGGAAGCCCCCTTGGTCTCTCTTCAAAGCCCTCTGGTTATCAGCGGTGGAAAACAGAGAGTGAATGCTCCAGTCTCCTTGCAGCAGTGGTGTATGTGCTGTGATGAAGAGGGTGTTTTATGTGGCGCTAACTAAAATAACACTCTATGTGTACTAACCAAAACCATATAAATAAAAAATATATATAATAAATTTATACAGTGCAAAAAATGTGCAAAGAGGTAGCAAAAACTAGTGCGAAGCAATAAAGTGCATGAAATATCAATATGACATAATACCAATAGTATGGTGCATCATAAATAACAATATGACAAAATAAAGTCAATCAATAAGTCCATGCAATGGTGCAAAAAGTGCAAATCGTATAAACGTATTTATACCAAAAATAATCTTAAAAACTCCAGTAGGTTAAGGCAATCCAGTGTAAAGTGCAAAAATGTAAACAGTCCACTCAGAAACATGTGCAATCCGTCCAACAGATGATGATAAACATGCAATGTGAGCAATAAGTGCAATATACACTGTTCCTTCAAACTTCAGTGCTTTAGGTGCACCCCCTGTTTCCCCCAGCCTCTCACCTCTAATAGAGGTCCCTAAGGACCGGATCACGCTTGAGGGGTGGTTTGGTAAACAATCTTCCACCTCTTATAAATAAAACCTACTGGCCATCAGTTATTTCCTCCAATATCCACACTCCGGTTAGTATATATAAGAGAATAAGGGGGCTTCCAATGAGTAGTACAGTTAATCCACTTTAATAATAAAAATATCCACACTTACATTCAAATGTAGAGATTCACAAATACAAACAGCGGTGCTTCCGGTCTAGGCCGCGACCGGAAGTAACGAAAAACACCTCAACTCCTCCCTGACGCGTTGCGTCACATAACACGTGACTTTCTCAAAGCCATCATATTCTGCCAATGTGCCCATCATATGCTCCCCGTCTGTTCATCAAATGCTGCCAGTCTGCCCATCATATCATATCTTTATTACAAAAACATAAACAAAATATTATACAGGAGGTAGACAATATATTCCCACCATACATAAAAACCACAGATGGCAGCAGTCAGATAGATTGAAGAAATTCCTATGCGTTTTGTGAAAAAAAAAAAAAAACACTGAACTAAAATAAACAAATTATAAAACAATATACATAGTGGTCACATCCTGTCATATAATATGGAATAATAATTAAAAATAATGTGGTATAGGGTTGGTGTAGATGCAGTCTAGGTTCGGGATAAGTGCATTATGAAAGGCATTATGGGTGTGGTATGGTTTCGGTATCCTTGGTGTCCTGCTCTCAGAGGCTCAGTTCCTGCTAGCAATATTAACAATGGGCACAGAGCCCTCCCATCAGGCCCCAGGATGGCCTCTCGCTATAGAAGGGGAGCCCCCTTGGACTCTCTTCAAAGCCCTGTGGTTATCAGCGGTGGAAAGCAGAGAGTGAATGCTCCAGTCTCCTTGCAGCAGTGGTGTATGTGCTGTGATGAGTGTGGTGCTGGGCTACCCCCTTGTGTCCTCACTCTCAGGCTCGGATCTCCACTGATATGGTCTCCTGTTGCAAGGTAAATATTTAGATGGAGGTGCTCTCTCTAACTCCCTCAATGCCAAGAGGAAGAACTTTCCCAAGCAGTTTAATAAAAAATCATCTCTCACTCCTACTGCATATTGAGATCTGTAGTGTAAGTCAATTAGCCCTATTGTATGCCTGCCATCTCAAACTACACCTCTCAGGATTCTCAGCTCTCTGCATAGAAGTCTATAGGCCTGTTTGGCTTTAGCACACCCCCTGCTGGCCATATGAGGATGGTGCAGCATAACATTGCAGAATAACATCAGTATCTCAGTAGAGGGAGAGAAGAATAAAATGCAATGTCTCCGTCTCCATATTGCAGTACCAGGCTATATTCATTATTATTATTATTCTTGATAAATGGTCTTAATGATTTCACATTCTAACGGCAGTGTCTCTTCACTGTACACAGGAAATAATCTAGTTTGTGCTCCTGAGTCTGCTAATAATAATAAGGGATGTGGAATGAATGGAGCCACCCTTGTACAACAGCATTATCAGTCTGGGAAGAAGATAGTATTTGATGCACTATGTATTTTTTTTAATGAACTGTATTGAAATGTCATACAGTGACATTTCATTGAGTTCTATTGGCCAAAGCATTGTGTGCAGAGGTGCATTGTGTAACACTGCACTGTGCTGAAAAAAAGTACTGCATGCCATACTTTTTTTAGCACACACCCCTGCAACGCTCCTGAGAAACTCTGTTCCATGTTGGTTAGACAACAGTTGGCAACTCTCCCTATGACTGCACAACTTTCTTCAGGTCTCCGACACAAAGACGGACATCACATCATTCTCAGGGGATGTGCTCAACTGAGCTGTGCTGCAACATTCATCTGGAGGTATCTTTATTGATAACTATATATACCCGAGTATATGTGCACAGTTCCACCAGGACTCTTGTTGGGCCCTTTGCTGATAATACCTGTTTGTACAATTGATGTATGTACTGTTATTATTCTTTTCTTATATACAGCTTGTATTATTTTCATAGCATCTACTGTATATACTTATGGTTATTGCTATATTCTGGTGGCAGTAGTTCGTCTGCTCCCAATTACTTAGTTTAGCTCACTGATTAAATTCCAGGGAAGGGAATCCCTTCTGTTCACAGAGGTCCTGTCCTGGGTGGAGGCCCTGCCAACTTTATTGTCAAACCCACTCTTCCACTTAGCAAAGGTTCTGGTTCTCTTATTTACCTACGGGTTTAGCGCAATATCCTGTTTGGGGAGGGCCATTTCTCATAACTCTCCACCCCAAAAGAGAGCTACACTACAATGAAAAGTTCACTGTACCTCCATATGAAGTAAAAGGAACAACTGCTGAGCAACAACAGAGATTTTCTAGCACATTGGAATCTCTAATGCCATGTAAACATGACCGGACTTCCCGGCAGAATATGTCAGATGGAATCATTCCGTCGGATAGTCCGATCGTGTGTGGGACAGTCTGATCGTTTTTCTTTAAACAATTCCAACAGACCTAGAAATAGAACATGTTTCAAATCTGTCCAACAGACTCATTTACTATAGGGAAAACCGGCCGTCTGTATGCTGGTCAGACGGACCAAATACGACGCAAGGGTAGCTATTGGCTACTGGCTATTGAACTTCCTTTTCTAGTCCCGTCGTATGTCATCACGTTCAAAACGAACAAACTTTCAAATTGACTTTAATCCGTTCATGTGTGGGCAAGTCCGTTCGCTCATAAGTCCATCATAACTCCGTCGAAAGTCCGCACACGGCATAAGAGTAATGAGAAGCATATCTGATGATTGAGAATGCATTTCCTTCGGTGTTTGGGAGGAATGCCATGCTCATGTTAATTTTCTTGATGTCAGCTTTAGTGATAAATAATACACAGAGACTGATCAAAATTCATTCATTTTAGGGAAAGGAGGAAAGATTGTAGAATTCTGAAAGAGCCAGAAAGTCAAGGCCAGCCTTGAAATGTGCATGTGATCTAAAAAAAACTCTCTGAAAGTGACATTCATAAAGACGTCTGCCTGATTTTGTAGATCAGAACAGATATTAGGCAGATCTCATTTTATTATATTTTTCAGTATTTTGAAAGGCATTTTATTTCTTTTCATAGACTCTGCAACAGCATCTGAGCAGAATAAAAATAACAAATAAATAAGGAAATAAAAACAATATAAAGAGGGGAAACATATGCAGTTGCTAAGCCAAGACTATTAAAGCACACATTCAGGATTTAGGGTTTATAAAACAATGATGTGTGGGATGTCTGCACAGAGCAGTAAGCACAGCAACAGGCTTTGATGATCAACAACCTGACTGTAAATGCATTAAGCACAGATTACCCTGGGTCTTTATGACATTATGATAGGGTAGAAAATGAATCCTGCCAGAAGCATACAGGCTAATTGATGTGAAATAAAAGGTGTGACAAACAGTGGTTCAGCTTTGTGCTTTTGTATTTAAACCAGCATTATCCTTATATAGTCACTGAAATTACAATTCCTTGTGGCATAGAATAAAAGTAAATACATCTTTACAATAATGTAATTAACAATAATAATTGTATAGCATCTCTGTCCTAAACAGGGCTGCTAGTAAATTTAGTTGTGCTAGGTGGTATTCAGCCTGGCTAATTTGTAGTCTTTGATCAAATGCCTTTGGCATTAGTATGATGAATTGCAGTGAATTCAGGTTATGAGTTAGTACACTTCTCTCAGCCTATCAACAGGAGTTTTTTTGGCCGCTAAGGATGCTGGATAAAGGTGATTATTCAGAGGAGGTCAGATGATCTGGGTTCTTTCCATCTGGGCTTCGGCCTGGGTGGGCATGTGTGGAGCAGCAGCAGTCATTGATCGCCGCCATTACTAGTAAAAAAAAAAAATTATTAATAAAAATGCCATAAAACTATCCCCTATTTTGTAGACGCTATAACTTTTGCGCAAACCAATCAATAAACGCTTATTGTGATTTTTTTTTACCAACAATATGTAGAAGAATACGTATCGGCCTAAACTGAGGAAAAAAACGTTTTTTTATATATTTTTGGGGGCTATTTATAAAAAGTAAAAAATAATGTGTTTTTTTCAAAATTGTCGCTATATTTTTGTTTATAGCGCAAAAAAAAACTGCAGGGGTGATCAAATGCCACCAAAAGAAAGCTCTATTTGTGAGAAAAAAAAGGACGCCAATTTTGTTTGGGAGCCACATCGCATGACCGCACAATTGTCAGTTAAAGCGGCGCAGTGCCGAATCGCAAAAAGTGCTCTGGTCAGGAAGGGGGTAATTCCTTCCAGGGCTGAAGGGGTTAAAGGCTGCTCAGACATATAGACCTGATCCGACTGCTCTACAGCTCTCATGTCTATGGGTGGTTTGACTGTTCATAGGCATGTACTGTAGATCACCCACTGAAAATGGCAGAGTATTAAAGTTCTGCCCGTCACTGTCATCATTGCCACTGAGCCTGCTATGGCAATTTAAGAAGATCCCAGATAAGATGATGGATAATGTGAAGAGGGAACTTCTCCCACCAGCCTCAGACAACATACATTAGACTGTTCTAGTGTTTCATGGCCTGAGTTTCCAAAGAGGCCTGCACCCTTGATCCATCCAATATCCTTTTACCTCCTGTTTCTCTCCCCTGACTCCACATTCCTATCTTTTCTATCCAGTTCTTATCCCCTTCCCCTTCTTTCTCTTTGGTACTCTGTCAGTCCGTTCCTCATTGCTTTCCTTCTTGTTCTAGAGAACTCCCGCTGGATCATTGTTGCCAACCTACCAGATTAAAATTTACTGACATGACAAGTACGATATGTAATTAGCAATGTGATTTAAGGTAAATATAAAAGCAAAAGGGTTAATCCTCTGGGACTGTGACATCATAATGGGCGGGGACATCATCCGGTGATGTCCCTATATAAGTCGCCGCGCGCCGCGTCCCCGTCATTGTGAGCAGAGACAGCGACGAGGCAACATCTGAAGAGAAGAAGAGAAGAACAGAAGACAGCGACATCGGCGACAGAAGGGCGACACCGCCTGTAAAAGAGATAGAAGAAGGCGCGGTGGCCCGGCAAGAAGAGCCGAAGAGGGGGACAAGACCCCCGAAGTCAGAAGAAGAGGGCGGCGGCGAAAAAGAAAGCCGGGCTCCTCCGCGAATAAAAGAGCTAGCAGAAGATAGCGGAGGAGTCCGGGCGAGAAGACCCCCGAAGACGGACAGAAGACCCCCGGAGCTGTGCAATAAACTATTTTAACCCTTATGTGTTGTGTTTTATTTTTACTTTTTTTCATAGGTGAATGGGTAGGGGTACATTGTACCCCATACTCATTCACATAGGGTGGGGGGCCGGGATCCGGGCCCCCTTATTAAAGGGGGCTCCCAGATTCCGATAAGCCCCCCGCCCGCAGACACCGACAGCCAACGGCCAGGGTTGTCGGGAAGAGGCCCTTGTCCTCATCAACATGGGGACAAGGTGCTTCGGGGTGGGGAGGGCGCGCGGCCCCCCCTTCCCCAAAGCACCCCCCCATGTTGAGGGCATGCGGCCTGGTATGGCTCAGGAGGGGGGGGCTCACTCGTCCCCACCCCCTTTCCTGGCCGGCCGGGTAACATGCTCGGATAAGGGTATGATGTGGACCTAGGGGGGGACCCCACGCCGATTTTTCGGCGTAGGGATTCCCCTTTAACTCCATACCAGGTGACGGGGCCAGCAAGGCCTCGTTCGCTGGCCCCGGCTACCTGGAGACGCGCTCAAAATGAGCAGACTTTTCTCGGGGCGGGAAAAGTCCGTTCATTTCAAAAGTACGGTGGACTGGCACACACACGGCCGGATTGTCCGCCGAAATGCGAGTCCGGCGGACAGATTGGAGTGCAAAAATACTTTCTTAGTCCGCCGGACTTTTGGGTAAAAAAAGTCCGCCGGAGCCCACACACGGGGGGATTTCCACCGGATTGTTTGATCGTGTGTACGAGGCATAATACATTTTTTTTTAAAGTATGGGATATCTGGCTTGAATCCCTCTCAACGGCTTTTGCTTGAGATATTAAGCTCTTTTGGATATAAGTGTTTGTGGACTTACACTCTATAGTGACATTATGACTTAACTGTGCGCCCAGTAGCTCGAAGGTGCATATAATCCTAAGCGATGGAACATCAAAGACGACTGATACCATAGGTTATTCTCCTCAACAATATTGTATTTAGCACTGACCAGCCATTTTGTTACATTATGTTATGTAATCTTATGTTTACTTTTCTTATTGTTGTTTTGTTTGTTTTGAGCCAGGTATGCTCAGAGGCTCTCATTTGTATTTTCTTTGCAAAACTAATAAAAAGAATAAAAAAATAAAGGGTTCAACACAACTAACTGAATGTTCAGGTGCATATCACCTAATTTTAATTGTTCATGGTTGGGATAAGGTATATAGACTGTACTACTGCTCAACATAACATGATTTGCATACATCTATTACACGGTATTAACCAAAAACATTCAAATAGGGTTACACAGGAGTTACATTCAAACAAAAATTGTAGCTCAACCTTTCAACCATCAAAGAAAATCAGTCAATCCAAAGTGGTCATGTAATCTTGTAACCCCTTAAAGCGGAGCTCCATCCACGTTTTTCACTCCTTACCATGCAGCACTAATGTGCATCCTTAAATGAATTGGAAATGTATTTTCATTTTTTCTGCTCACTTACCTGATTTATACCTATATCTAATTTCACTTCCTCCTTTAGGGGAGCGGCGCTGTCCATCATTTCCGGTTTCACATTGGCTCCTGGGAGATCTTAGGTAGCTTGACATGGCACTGCTCCCCGTAAAACTTAACATTAGCACCTTTGGAAAATCTTGGTCAGCTTGACATGGCACGGCTCCATGGCCATGTGAAACTGACAAAGATTTTCCATAGAAGCCAATGTTAAATGTTACTGGAGCCATGCCGTGTCAAGCTGACCAAAATTGCACCGCACTGCACATGCGCTAGATCGGCAGGTGCATGCTGGGTAGCCGGCATGCATGGAATCCAGGAAAAAGGACACTGCGGCTTCAGATGCCCACACTGGAGATGGCCGTGCGATGCTGCACAAATAGAAAACTGGGCATAGTTTACAGTATACCTTTGTTACATTGTACGAGACATGACTATGGTTGTCCCCATGTTGATGGGGACAAGGGCCTCTTCCCTGGACGGTGGTTGTCGGCGTCTGCGGGCGGGGGGCTTATCGGAATCTGGAAGCTTCCTTTAACAAGGGTGCTCCCAGATCCCGCCCCCCCCCCCCCCGTGTGAATTGGTAGGGGTACATTGTACCCCTACCCATTCACCCCAAATAGCAGTGATACGTAAAGAAAAACAAGACTTGGTTTTTATTGCAACTACGGTATGTACAGGACTGAAGGCTGAATTAGGGAGAATATTTATTGCAATATATATATATATATATATATATATATATATATATATATATATATATATATATATATATATATATCAGTAGCACAAAGTGTCACTGATCCAAGCGCAGCTCAGTGCAGAACAGCAGCTATTATAAACATACACAATTAATAGAGTGTACCAAAGATAAAAATCAAAGCTGTCATCTCAGCACTAACAGCGCTAATAGAATAATGAAAACACAATATTCAGTGCAAAAAATTGTAAAAAAAAGTCCTTTGAAGGATCAATCAACATGCAATACAGAAAAAAAGTCCACATAAAATCTATGTAGTAAAAACTGTGCTCCGTGACCTTTAGCAACCAGAACTAGATTTCTCATCTGGATACCATCACCAACACCTCGTGCATGAATAATCGCCGTTGGTAATTAACTCACCAGACACGAGTTTTAAACGGGCCTTATGTCTCCACACACTGTAAGATAAACTCCAATCCTCCCAGCACGATGCAAATGTAACAGACACTCGAGACTATATATTCATATACATATATATATATATTGTATATAGTAACCCAATAGCCAAAAGAGTAGAAATAGCAGTAATTGTCCAATAAATAGGTAAAACAATGGAAATGTGAACTATACTCTTGATAGCAAATATGTGGAACATTGAGTACCCCTAAACCCTAGACTTTCTGTAATCCTGTCCAAAGGGGGTAATACCACGATAAAAGTCCAACAGTCTACATTAAACCGTCTCTCCCTACTAGGGAGTAGCACTTTGGGACCCAGAACTGGTATTGGTATTGGAGCACTCAGGATAAACTTCCTCCAAACACTGGTAAAGGCTCCTGGACTGTTACCCATGTGGGCAGCACTATTCCTCTTTATTGGCCTCTCACCGACTTCTGTGGGGACAGCTGATCTCTCTCCATCCACCATTAACAGCACAACAAAGTCAGCGCTCACAGCGTTCTCCCCGACAATCCAGCAGTGGGCTCAGTCAGTGTCAGTAGCATCCTCCAGTAGTTACTGTGCCCCTCCCTGTCCATGATGCAGTGGTAAGCAGCCTGCTAGTATCATGATACAGTCTACTTCCCAGAATGTTCTTCGTCTCACATCTAAACCCGGGAACAAGTCTTTGGTTTTTTCTTCCCCAAAGAGCTCCAGGGAGCCTGGGAAATGTAGTTCCTCTGTCCAGTCCACAAGGCAGGCTAAAGCCGCCATAGACTAATCGAAATTCTTACTAAGCCATACTAATTTCAATCTTGCTATGGGTAGGCTAGTTGAACTGCAGTCAATCTATCAATCGACCTCAATACAACCAACCTGTGGGGGGGTTTGTTTGACTACTGCCACAGGCTATAGCTGGCAACAGTAATCATTGTATTCTGATGGCTGGGAAAACTCCCTATCAGAATACAATAGCACAGTGGGAGGGAGTCTGAACACTGAAAGTGTTGATGGGGGAATCAAGCAATTTATTTTTCTTGTTGCAAAGTGTGGCAATGCCAAAAATAGTCCAGTGCACCCCCTGCCCCAAAGCACCCACTCCCATGTCTCCTGGTACGGTTCAGGAGGGGGGGCGTTCCCCTTTCCTGAATGCTCGGATAAGGGTCTGGTATGGATCTTAAAATCCATATCAGACCGAAGCAGGGGCGGACTGACAACTTATGGGGCCCCCGGGCAATAAGAGATTATGGGGCCCCCAGGCTTACAGATGGCCGCCACGTGGCAGCCATTTTTTTTTTTTTTTAGAGGAGGGGCACCAAGCTCGGCGACATGCAGGGTGGCAGGAGACCTAGAGCTGGTGACCCAGTAAAGGCACCACGAGCCTCTCATGGGCAGTTCCACCTTAACATCATGGGCCCCTGGGCAAAATACTGCACTGGGACCCCTACCAGGGAGATGATGATCTGTGGCATGCATAGTGAACCATGGTGAACAATGGGCATGGTCACTGGGAGAGTCTTAACCACTTCAGCCCTGGAAGTATTTACCCCCTCCCTGATCGTAGCACTTTTTGCGATTCGGCACTGTGTCGCTTTAGCTGACAATTGCGCAGTCGTGCGAGGTTGTACCCAAACAAAATTGATGTCCTTTTGTTCCCACAAATAGAGCTTTCTTTTGTGGGATTTTTAGTTTTTGCACTATAAACGAAAAAAGGCAGACACTTTTTTTTAAAGAGCAATATTTTTTACTTTATAGTATAAAAAAAAAGTAAGATAGATAGAAAGATGGATAGATATACACACACACACACACATACATACATTTTTTTTTCCAGAGTTTAGGCCAATATGTATTCTTCTATATTTTTTTGGTTAAAAAATAAAAAATAAAATCACAATAAACGTATATTGATTGGTTTGCGCAAAAGTTATAGCGTCTACAAAATAGGGGATAGATTTATGGCATTTTTATTATATTTTTTTTTTTTTTTTACTAGTAATGATGGCGGGACTGCGACATTATGGCAGACAGATTGGACACTTTTGACATGCCCTACGGCAGAGCCCCCAGAGTGCCACCTTCCATGAATATCCACACACACACACACACACACAGACACACACACACACACACACACACACACACACCTTTGCACCTTGGTGCTTGGTGAGGTAGGCAGCTGGCGGGCAAGGCCTTTAAAAAAAAATAAAGCCACATGTTGCAGGCTCTGAACTGCACATGTGCTATCGTAGAGCCATCGGAATAGTGAACTGCAGTGGTTGACCTCAGATCGGGCAGTGGGGCGTATGAATAAAAGCTGTGCACCGTGTTATCACTGCACAGGTGTGCACCCAGACCTGCCTTGCTGCCTGATCCGAGGTTGAGCTCAGCAGTGCACCAATCAGATGGCTCCGAATGGCAACAAGGGCATTTTTCACGGGCACAGGATTGTTGGATCAAGTTCTATTGAGCAGCAGTGAGCACACATGGATGATACAGTATACACACACGCATGCACAGTACACACAGATGCACAGTATATACACAAACACATGCATGCACAGTATACATACACGCATGCACAGTAACACACAGACACAGTATACTTACAGACACACACACACACACTAGTGCACAGTATACACACACACACACGCCTGCACAGTATACACACATACACACACAGTATAGACACAGACACATGCCTGCACAGTATATACATACACACACACACACACACACACACACTAGTGCACAGTATATATATACACACACACACAATATATTATATATATATATATATATATACATATATACACACATACACACACACACACACACACACACAGTATATATAGACACACAGTAGATACACACACACAGTAGTGCACAGTATAGACACAGACACATGCCTGCACAGTATATATACACACACACACACCACAGTATATACACACACACACAGAGTATACACACAGTATATATATATATATATATATATATATATATATATATATATATATATATATATATATATATATATATATTACACACACACAGTATACACAAGCATGCACAGTACACATACAGTATACTTATACACAGTACACACACCAGCACTTTTTACCCAAAAAAGTCTGATGGAACACACTGCTGCCTCCATCTCCTGGCATGCTGGGACTTGTAGTACCCCAGCAGCTCACAGACACAGGAATAGTAATGCATGGGAGGGGATTGTGCCTGTGTACTGGTAGGCAGGTAATGTGTAGCACAGATGGGGGGGGGGAGACATTCAGCACATCCTCCAGAAGCAGTTCACTTCTCCTCAGACAAACGATCTAACTGCTTCAGAGACAGGAAGAGCTCTGCTTGAGCAAACACAGCCTCCCCCCTCCCCCTTGCTGACAAGGGTAAACCACTCATAATAATACATTCAGCTCAGTTGCTCACCTTCTATCAGGCTGCAGGCTGTGCCCTCCATCTTCTTCTTCTCTCCTCCAGCTGTCGGCATCTCCTGCTCATATCTCAAATAAGCCGCGCTGAAGAAGGGGGCGGGTACACTGTTTTCCCATTGGCTGAGGAGGCAGTGGAGAGGCGGGGCAACTACAATCTCGGGATTTTTACATTAAAAGTATGTCGGTAAGGGACATTTCAGGGATAGAAGTAAAAAAACACAGATTTTTTACATACTGTCCCTGTTTTTATTATGGCTGACAACCCTGATGGGGCCCCCTAGTGGCCGGGCCCTCGGTCCGTGACCGAGTGACCGAATGGTCAGTCCGCCCCTGGACCGAAGGACCTGGTATGCTCTTGGAGGGAGAACCCATGCCGGTTTTTTATTTCAAATTTGGTGTGGAGTTCCCCCTCAAGATTCATACCAAACACAGTGCCTGGTATTGGCGGGGATCCAAGTCGGATGTCCGTTCATTGAAGTCGGACGCGTCTCTGACTTCAAGTCGCAGGGCAAAGTCGGATCCAGAGTAGGACGAGTGTCGTGTCGCACCAGTGTAAACCCGGGCCTCAAAGTTGGACCGACTTGTGCCGGACCAGTTAAGACAGCTATCATAGGGAAACATTGATTTGCACACGTCATGCGACATGATCTCCAAAAGTTGGAGCGTTTGTTGTACCAGTGTGGACCTGGTCTTAGGCCGACATCCATCCAACTTCAATTAATGGGGATCCGACTTTGATCCCAACAATGCCAGGCACTTGCATCTGGTATAAATGTTTAGGGGGAACTCCACACAAAAAAATGAAAAAACCTCCATATGGTATGGAGGGAGAGTTCCCCCTCCAAGACCATACCAGGCCCTTTGTTCTAGCATGGATTTTAAGGGGAACCCCCATGCCAAAAAAACGGTGTGGGGTCCCCCCCCAAACCCATAGCAGAGCCTTCTCCGAGCACGAAGCCCGGCAGGCCAGGAAAGGGGGTGGGGACCTGAACCATAGCAGGCCGCATGCCCTCAACATAGGGGGTAGGTGTATTGGGGCAGAGCGTGCGCCCGCCCACCCCAAAGCATCTTGTTCCCATGTTGATGAGGACAAGGGCCTCTTCCCGACATCCCTGGGCGTTGGTTGTCGGGGTATGCGGGTGGGGGGCTTATTGGAATCTGGAAGCCCCCTTAAACAAGGGGGCCCCCAGATCCAAGCCCACCACCCTATGTGAATGAGTATGAGGTAAATAGTACCCCTACCCATTCATGTAAAAAAGTGTCAAAAATAAAACACAGTACACAGGTTTTTAAAGTATTTTATTAAGGCAGCTCTATCATCTCTTTCAACTTCTTCCCCTCTCCGGCTCTTCTCCCTCTTTTGGCGACATCTTCTGCCTCTGCCACTGTCTTCTGCCCTCTCCAGTTCTTCTCCCTCTGTCCGCTGTCTTCTCGCTCTTTTGCCATGTCTTCTCCCTCTGTTCTTCTGCCGATGTTGACTCAACGCTCTCTCCCGCTCTAATGCTGGGAGCGTGGTGTGCCACTACTTATAGTGGCATGGGCGAGTTCACTGGGTGACTTCACCCGGAGGCCCCACCCCTTATGATGTCACGGTCTGGGACATCAACGCCCCCCCACCCCAAAGCACCCATCCCCCCATGTTGAGGGCATGCAGCCTGGTATGGTTCAGGAGGGAGGAGCGCTCGTCCCCGCCCCCTTTCTTGGCTTGCTGGGCTGCGTGCTCAAAGAAGGGTCTGGTATGGATGTTTTTTTCGGCGTGGTGCTTCTCCTTAAAATCCATGCGAGACCGAGGGGCCTGGTATGGTCTTGGAGGGGGAATCCATGCTGTTTTCCTTTAAATTTGGCGTGGAGTTCCCCATTAAGATCATCAGAGTACAAGTCGCATGCCAAAGTCGGATCAGTTAGGACGGCGATCCGACTTTGATCCGTCTTCAGTGATATTCAATGGGCTGAAGTAGGATCAAAGTCGGACCAAAGTAGTGCAGGGAGCATTTTCAAAGTCGGACCAACTTGTGTCGGACCAGTTAAGACGGCTCTCATAGGGAAACATTGGTTTTCACACGTAATGCGACATGAGCTCCCAGTGTTGGAGCATTTGCCGTACCAGTGTGAGCGTGATGTAGATCATTGTTTTTTTTCCTAAAGTAGAGCAAATGGAAAAGAAAAACAGATAAGCAGAAATTATTTCTGCTTATTTATATTGAACTTTGTGTTTTTTGGTAACCAGTAAATTATAGGGTGAGTTTTAAAACATACCATGATACTGGGAAAGAAGAAAACTTCCCATAGTATAAAAATAAATTGCATGAGGAGAAAGCGGACTGGAATGGTTGTTTTTTTTCTCAGTCCAGTTAGCTACTACAAGCAACATAGACTGTTTTTCAGCCAGTAAGCATGGTTAGGAAAACATAAAGGTAAATTCTGTCTAAAGCAAATATTTAGAGTGACACTAAATTCTTTAAAAACAAATCTATTAAAGCACAGTATGTATTCTTTATTGATACTAAAGTCTGTTTTTTTTTTTTGCTTAAAAATAACAAACATATACTTACCCGCTCTGTGTAGTGGTTTTACACAGAGCAGCCCAGATTCTCCTCTCCTTGGGTCCCTTGCAGGTGCTCCTGGCCCCTCCCTCCTGTCACGTGCCCCTACAGCAAGCAGCTATCTATATTGGCACCCCGCCCCCTCTTTCTCCTCATTGGCTCCCTGGCTTTGATTGCCAATCAGTAGGGAGCGTCCTGGACAGTCAGACTCTCGTGCAACTTCGCTGGATCGAGATGGGGCTCAGGCAAGTATTTGGGGGACTGGGGGGGGCTATTGCACATAGAAAACCTTCCAACTTTAGAACCACCTTAACTCAAAAGGTACCTTCCTAAGCCTAAGCCTCCTCCAAAGACCTTTATTTTTCCTACTGTGACCTGACTTCCTGTTAGAGGGTAGCTACATTTGTGTTCCATTGCCCTATATGTAGGAACATAGCTACCTTCTTTTGCTCACTCCCGAGATGGACTAGGTACTACAGACTATGGACTGTGGACTTTGGGATTTGTAGTGTGCATTGAGCAGTGCACATGACTGTAACTAATGTGCACTGCTCTTTTCCAACAATTGACAGGGGATGTCACAAGAAAGAAGAAAACACAATACAGGCAGTCCCCGGGTTACAAACAAGATAGGGACTGTAGGTTTGTTCTTAAGTTGAATCTGTTTGTAAGTCGGAACAGGTACATTTTTTAAGTGTAGCTCCAGCCAAAAAATCTATTTTTAAGCTTTTTGGTTAACATAGGGAAGGGTTATCACCCCTGTAACATTTGTTTTGCTGTCTGTGCCCCTGTTCAGAAGATTTGCCTTAATTTCTGTCCCCATGACAATTGGATTTGGAAAATTTTGGGTTGTTGTGGATTGGTGATGGAGCATCAGTGGAGACACCTTTTTCCCATAATAACTCTTACAGGAGTGAATTTGCCTTCCTAGGGCTAGATTTAATCTCACTTCATCTCACTTCCTGCGGTCTCCTTCTGTTTGCAAGTAGGAATCCTTTGTAAGTTGGATCTGTGTAACTAGGGGACCGCCTGTAACAAACAATTTCATGAAAACTATCAATTATATTTGGAAAATATGGAAATTGTTTATCATCATTTTAAAGCCTGAATATAAAAAATAAAAAATAAAATTTAATAATAATACCAATGACTTGCAGATCTAGAAGTACCAGTAGAATCTTCAACATCCAACACTTCTGACTCTGCTGGCCACTGCATCACTTTAGTGTCCCTGCAGCATCAAGTGTTGAATGCTGAAGATTTTACAAAACTGAGAATAAAATGAAAATTGGTTTAACTTTGCCCCTTACACTGATACACTGACTAGCAATGCAGTCATATAATGCTAAATCTATTATGTTTGTAAATTGATCATGTAAGCATTTCAGATGTCTTTGGATGATAGAAGCTGGTGAAAAAGTAGTGAACTTCCGCACTGATGTAATCTACCTGAACAATATCCCTGCTGGTCTTATTTTTCCTCAACAAGGAATGGGGATGAGAAATGTGTTTTCAACTGTTCCACTCTAAAAAAAATTGATATCATTATCATGAACTAAAATTCCTGTTGACACACAAATCTGGACTCACCTTTAGTTCCTGCTGATTTATTACAACGCCTACTTAAAGTAGTAGTAAAGGCAGAAAAAAAGAAAAAAAAGAAAAGAAAACTTCCCCCCACAAGTCGATGGCATAATGTGCTAGTATGCATAGCATACTAGCACACTATGAAAGACTCATCTTAAAAGGAAGCCCTCCAGTGGCGCTTTGTCAATGCTAACAGGGAGCCAATGGCTTCTCTCCTATCAATCTATCCAATCAAGACCCCGTGCAGAGAGGGAGAGTGCGTCAGGTAAGTAAAACAGGTGGGGCTGGGGGGCCGGTCACTGCCAGAAGTTTTTTCACCTTAATGCATAGGATGCAGAGTATTGGCAGGGTATTGCAGAGTATTGGCAGGGTATTGCAGAGTATTGGCAGGGTATTGGGTATTGCAGAGTATTGGCAGGGTATTGGGTATTGCAGAGTTATGGCAGGGAATTAAGGGGCTAAATTTCGGTGAGCAGCGATGTGGGCACTCCAGATGCAGCCCGAAGCGCTGCTGACACCGATCTCTTCCCCCTCCGCTGTACCGATCGGTACAGAGAGGGGAGGGAAGAACCGGCGTCATAACATGTTTACAAGTGATCGCCCTGTTATTTGAAGGAGCGGTCACGTGGTAAACGGCCGCGATGAGGACCTGTGGACCCGGCGGTCCTGGATGCTCTCGAGTGCGTGCCCCAGGGGGCACGCGAGAGCAGAATTCTGGGAGGCCGTTAATTAACGGCCTCTCAGAGTAAAACAACCACACTGTAGCCGTTAATCGGCTATGGACCAGTTGTTAAGTGGTTAAAGTATCACGCTACCTGAATTTCAGAGGTAGTATCGACCACGACACCAGATGTTTTGATGTAAAGAATGGGAGCCAATGCATTGTAATGTATTTCCACCTCTTTAATTCACTGTAACAAATGTCTCATTGTTAATAGAGTCTCTTCACATCTTTTGTTCCCACAGTAACACTGTCTGTTTTATGTCTTTTCTCTCAATAAAAAAAAAAAGGATTATACAAAAAAAGTATTCACAGTCAATGTAGGTGGAAAACCTTGATACAGCTAGACCCAGAAGCATAGTTTTCAAAGTAACCCCTAAGCATTAGTCCTGTCCCCACTCCCCTAGAAAGATACAAACACTTCATACTCACCAGATATGCACGTCCACTCACTGATGGCGTATTTCACAGAACTTTCAGGACCACTCAAGCAGGGCTTCAAAATTCACAAACCAGCACAAATCTTGTCCACAGGAATGCTTTCTGTTCTGGGTCTCTTGTAGAGGACTTCTTAGCTTATAGGAACTCAAGACAAAAATACATTAGGGTTTGGGTTCTGTGCAGGATTTCTTTCCACACTCCTGCTTCTGGGGTACCAAATGAAATAAATAGGGGAAATTCAAAACCACCCCATATTTATTTCACCCAACTTCTATAAATCCCCCTGCCAATAACACCATCACCAAATTGCTTCCTAACATAAAGCCCCCAACCCTCATAACCTTTACTGTACATCTAATCCTACCCCACAACTTTTATAACTCATAAAAAATGTAGCTGCTCCCTTGGTTCAGGGTGATGGCAATGGTGAAGACACTTGGATAAGGCTATGTAGACATGTGGCCACATTTCTAAACCTCGGTTCAATGTTTGTTAGATATAACTACAAGCAGTGTAAGCCAGCCCTGGGGGGTAGCTAGCTCGGGAGGCTACACTGTGTTATCTGTATAACAAGTGTTACACTATTCCTATTTTAGTACACAAAAGCTGCAGCTTGTTTACCTTTGCCTTGTGC
Organism: Lithobates pipiens; assembly: GCF_037356315.1. NCBI lineage: Eukaryota > Metazoa > Chordata > Amphibia > Anura > Ranidae > Lithobates > Lithobates pipiens. Next base: position 419,220,698 of record NW_027507764.1, read on the forward strand.
AGACGAAAAGTGAAAGATGTTGGCTGCTAGAAGTAATAGACATATTTTGTTTCCCTTTTTTTTGTTTTAGGGAAAAAAGCAGCAGGGGTAGACAAACTTTGACCTGCCAGCTCTTGCCAAACTGCAAGTCCCATTATGCCTCATCATGCTTGTAGCTGTCAGAGTCTTGCCATGCATCATGGGACTTGTAGTTCTGCAATACCTGGAGGGCTGAATTTCACCTAACTCAACCCTACAGTGTCTGTTTCCTGACATCTCCCAGCTCCATTCTACCAGGGAACCAAACTGCATTTTAACAGGTTCCTTGGTTAAAAAAAAAGTAGACAGAAACAAGTAGAAAAAATAACTCACAAAGTTTATGACCATAGATAAATGCACATCAGTAAATATATCTATCTATCTATCTATCTATCTATCTATCTATCTATCTATCTATCTATCTATCTATCTATCTATCTATCTATCTATCTATCTATCTATCTATCTTTTCTGTTCTAGTTTTAGTATCTTTCCAGCAATGCTCCAACACAATGCTGACACCTGCTGTTCGTTTTGATGTGTGTTTGTTTCACAGTCAGGAACATAGAAAATCGTTGTCTGTATGTTATCACTTGAAGTGTGACTATTGCAAATTTTACAAAACGAAATACAAAAGCTAAAATTTGTTGCAAATCTACTGGGATCAGCACTACAATATTTACCCAAGATGTTCCATAAAAATCCACAAGAGAAAGTATATACTGTATAGATTGTAAAGCCTTTGTATAACTCCCAACTGTCCTGCATTTGGAGGGACTGTCCCTCTTTTGAGACCAAATCCCACTGTCCCTTGTGCAGCCTCAGTCACTCATTTGGTCTGTTGTGTACATCTCTATACAAAACAATCTATTTTCCTACCAAAAGGGTTGGGCTGCACTAAACCTTTTGGGCTAGTTCACACCACAAAAACATCCTCCAGATCTGTTCCAGATGCGTTTCTTCATGCACGTTTTTGATGAGTTTCAGTGCGTTTTTGATGTGTTTCTGAGGCCATTCCAGACGCTTTCAGTCCAGTACAGTTTTGTGCAGGAAAAATGGTTTCAAGAGGCTTAAGGAAGAAGCCATCCCAAACGCATTGCTATGCCTACCCATGCCTCCAGTCTGTGATGAGCCTTCTGGGATTCCCCAGTTGTCATCCTCCTGCTCTGACTGAGTTCAGTGCTGTCTGTGCCTCACTGCAGCCTGGCTTGCCTTCAGCATACATAGTTGCCAACATTTCCCAAAAAAATTTAGGAACACTTTTTTGTAAAAAGCGAGTGTAGGCAGAGTAGTATGTTAATTAGGGGTGGGGTATTCATTTTATGGGCATGGCCGACAGGAAAAATGGTAGTGCACTGTGGCAAAAATGGGTGTGGTTTAAATTATGCTAAATTGTTGGGCATGGCTTAAAGGGGTGTGGTTAGTGTCTGTTTACATCTGTCTGTCCATAGGGATGCATGGACCTTAGTGCAACACAACTGAGAATGCTCAGACCTGCATATAGCTCTAGTTTTAGCTCCATTAGAGTTCATTTACTAAAGATAGAGAGTGCAAAATTTGTCACACTTCTGCAGAGAAACCAATCAGCTTTTAACCTTAGCTTGTTTAATTAAGCGTAAATAAAACCTGGAAGCTGATTGTTTTCTATGCAGAAGTGTGACAGATTTTGCACATTTTAGCTTTAGTAAATAAACCCCAATGCCTTTTTTACAGAGCACTATAGTAAATACCAGAATGAGCGCTGTGTTAACCACTACAGCCCCGGACCAATAAACACCTTAAAGAGGAGGTCCATTTAAAAAAAAAAAAGTCAGCAGCTGCAGTGTTTGCATAAACAATAATAATAATAATAATAATAAATAATAATAATAATAAACACACTCACCTGTCCAGGGCGCCCGCGATGTCGGCCGCCCGAGGCCGACCCGTCCCTCGGCTCTCGGGTCTCGGCGCCGCCATTCCCTCTAAGGGAAACAGGCAGTGGAGCTTTATGGCTTCACTGCCCGTTTCCTACTGCGCATGCGCAAGTCCCGCAGCTACTGCGCATGCGCGAGTCCCGCAGCGCTTTCTGAATGGGACGCGCTGTGTTCTGGAACACACAGTTCTGAGAACACAGCGCGACCCATTACCCAGAAGACGCCGCGACGAAGAGAGAAGACAGAAGATCTCCGCGGAGGAGGAAGAGGAAGATTAGGAGAAAGTGCCTAGCAACAGGCATTTCTGGTAAGTAAAAAAAAAATTTTTTTCATTTTTTTTTTTTATATTTTTTTGTAATTTTTAATATTTTTTTGTTTTCAGGGTGGCCCTCCACTTTAAGGACCAGAGGTATTTTTCCAATTTCGCACTGTGCTGCTTTAACTGGTAATTGCGCGGTCATGCAATATTGCACCCAAACAAAATTTGCGTCCTTTTCTTCCCACAAATAGAGCTTTCTTTTGATGGTATTTGATTGCCTCTGCGATTTTTATTTTTTGCGATATAAATGGAAAAAGAGCGAAAATTTTGAAAAAAAAAGATATTTTCTTCTTTTTGTTATAAGAAAAATCGAATAAACTAAATTTTAGTCATACATTGAGGGTAAAATTTATTCAGCCACATGTCTTTAGTAAAAAAAATGTCAATAAGCGTATATTTTTTGGTTTGCGCAAAAGTTATAGCGTCTACAAACTAGAGTACATTTTCTGGAATTTACACAGCTTTTAATTTATGACTGCCTATCTCATTTCTTGAGGTGCTAAAATGGCAGGGCAGTACAACCCCCCCCCCCCCCCCCCCAATGACCCCATTTTGGAAAGTAGACACCCCAAGGAAATTGCTGAGGGCATTGAATTTTTTTATTTTTTTTTGTCCCAAGTGATTGAATAATGACAAAAAAAAAAAAGTTTACAAAAAGTTGTCACTAAATGATATATTGCTCACACATGCCATAGCTATATGTGGAATTGCACCCCAAAATATATTCTGCTGCTTCTCCTGAGTACGGGGATACCACATATGTGGGATTTTTTGGGAGTCCAGCCGCGTACGGGACCCCGAAAACCAATCACTGCCTTCAGGATTTCTAAGGGTGCAAATTTTTTGATTTCACTCCTCACTACCTATCACAGTTTCGAAGGCCATAAAATGCCAAAATAGCACAACCCCCCCAATGACCCCATTTTGGAAGTAGACACCCCATGCTATTTACTGAGAGGCATATTGAGTCCATGAAATATTTTATATTTTGCCACAAGTTGCAGGAATCTTACAATTTTTAATTTTTTTTTGCACAAAGTTGTCACTAAATGATATATTGCTCACACATGCTATGGGCATAAGTGAAATTACACCCCAAAATAAATTCTGCTGCTTCTCCTGAGTACGGGGATACCACAAGTAATGCAGCGGGGGCATTTTAATAGGCAAGCAAGGGGACTAGTAGGAACAGCAGGGATTTCACACAAACGAAGCAATACAAAGATTGAGTGTGTTTTTATTTATTACACAAAAAAAGGGGGTTTATACTTGCCTGTTGTGTGCAATGCTATTTATTCATTTTTTTTTTTTTTATGCTATGTTTATTTGAAGATGCAGAATGAATGTTTTTAGGGCCGGTTCACACTGCTGCATGGTGGAAGATCGCATGTGATTCACACTGCAGTGCAAATCACAAATCATAGCTGAATTCGCATCGCATTCAGACCAAACTCGCACAGAACCCTTTTTTAGTCCGCAGCAGAATCGGATCACATGGGTGTTCACACCCATGTGATCTGATTGCTGTCCGAATTTGCAGATCACACTGCAATATGCAAACTGATCTGGGGCTGTCACTAACTTTTAACCACTTCAGCCCCGGACCAATTGTCAGCCTAAGGACCAGAGGTCTTTTTACAATTTCGCTCTGCTTTAACTGGTAATTGTGCAGTCATGCAATGTTGTACCCAAACGAAATTTGCGTCCTTTTCTTCCCACAAATAGAGCTTTCTTTTGATGGTATTTGATTGCCTCTGCGATATTCCTTTTTTACGATATAAAAGGAAAGACTGAAAATTAAAAAAATATATATATATATATGTATATATGTATATGTGTGTGTGTGTATATGTATGTATGTATAATATAATATAATATAATATAATATAATATAATTTTTTTTTTTTTTTTTTGTTATAAGAAAAATCGAATGAACTAAATTTTAGTCATACATTTAGGCCAAAATGTATTCAGCCACGTGTGTCTTTAGTAAAAAAAAATGTCAATAAGCGTATATTTTTTTTGCGCAAAAGTTATAGCATCTACAAACTAGAGTACATTTTCTGGAATTTACACAGCTTTTAATTTATGACTGCCTATCTCATTTCTTGAGGTGCTAAAATGGCAGGGCAGTACAAACCCCCCCAAATGACCCCATTTTGGAAAGTAGACACCCCAAGGAAATTGCTGATGGGTATGTTGAGCCCATTGAATATTTCTTTTTTTTGTCCTAAGGGATTGAATAATGACAAAAAAAAATAAAAAATTGCACGCCAAAATATATTCCGCTACTTCTCCCGAGTATGGGGATACCACATGTGTGGGACTTTTTGGGAGTCTAGTCGCGCACGGCACCCCGAAAACCAATCGCCACCTTCAGGATTTCTAAGGGTATATTTTTTTTTGTCCCAAGTGATTGAATAATGACACACAAAAAAAAAAAAGTTTACAAAAAGTTGTCACTAAATGATATATTGCTCACACATGCCATGGTTATATGTGGAATTGCATCCCAAAATAAAGTACAAACCCCCCCCAAATGACCCCATTTTGGAAAGTAGACACCCCAAGGAAATTGCTGATGGGTATGTTGAGCCCATTGAATATTTCTTTTTTTTGTCCTAAGGGATTGAATAATGACAAAAAAAAATAAAAAATTGCACGCCAAAATATATTCCGCTACTTCTCCCGAGTATGGGGATACCACATGTGTGGGACTTTTTGGGAGTCTAGTCACGCACGGCACCCCGAAAACCAATCACCACCTTCAGGATTTCTAAGGGTGCAAATTTTTGATTTCACTCCTCACTACCTATCACAGTTTCAAAGGCCATAAAATGCCAAAATAGCACAAAACCCCCCAAAATGACACCATTTTGGAAAGTAGACACCCCAAGCTATTTACTGAGAGGCATGTTGAGTCCATGGAATATTTTATATTTTGCCACAAGTTGCGGGAATATTACAAACTTTTTTTTTTTGCACAAAGTTGTCACTAAATGATATATTGCTCACACATGCTATGGGCATAAGTCAAATTACACCCCAAAATAAATTCTGCTGAGTACGGGGATACCACATGTGGGGGACTTTTTGGGAGCCTAGCCACGTACGGGACCCCAAAAACCAAGCACTGCCTTCCGGATTTAAATATAAAATGCTACCAAAAAAACTGTTAGCGATCACAGGGATCAGGCCTGACTCTGCGATCGCTGCAGTTATGTGTTTAGTGTTTTTTAAGTGACAGTGATCGATCGATACTGCACTTGGGTGGGCTGGGCAGAGGAGCAAAACGCAGGTGCTAGCAGGTATCTGGGCTGATCCCGCTAACAATGCGTTTTTTTGGAACCCTAAACTGCTGGGGACGCTAGTATAGATCTGATCAGATCAGATATTGATCTGTTCAGATTCTATACCACTACGGGAGGTTTATGCTTTGCGTGTGGGTGTTAGCGGTACTGGCACTAACCTAGCGCTGCCTGGGGCGACGCAGACCCTGACCCTAAATCCTAATTGATATCACCCGCCGGGTGATCAGGGGGTTAAACCTTTATTGGGTAATAAATGGTGGTTGCCCTGATGCTATAAAAAGCAAACTAACCAGAGTCACCCGTAACACTTATACGGTGATCAGTGGTGAAAGGGTTAACTAGGGGCAATCAGGGGGTTCAAATTTTTATTAGGTAGTATATGGGGTCCCTGGCGCTATATAAAAACCTGACGGGGAACCTAAATAACTAACTGGCTAACCAGCGTCACCAGTGACACTTATACTGTGATCGCTGGTGAAAGGGTTAACTAGGGACAATCAGGGGGTTAAAACCATTATTGGGTAGTATATGGGGGTACCTAACGCTATAAAAACCTGGCGGTGAACCTAAAAAAATAACTAGCTACCTAACGACACTAGTGACACTAATGCAGCGATCAGAAAAACGATCGCTTAGTGACACTGGCAAAAGGGGGTGAAAGGGTTAACTAGGGGCAATCAGGGGGTTAAAACCATTATTGGGTAGTATATCGGGGTACCTAGCGCTATAAAAACCTGGCGGTGAACCTAAAAAAATAACTAGATACCTAGCGCCACTAGTGACAATAATGCAGCGATCAGAAAAATGATCGCTTAGTGACACTGGCAAAAGGGGGTGAAAGGGTTAACTAGGGGCAATCAGGGGGTTAAAACCATTATTGGGTAGTATATCGGGGTACCTAGCGCTATAAAAACCTGGCGGTGAACCTAAAAAAAAACTAGCTACCTAGCGACACTAATGCAGCGATCAGAAAAATGATCGCTTAGTGACACTGGCAAAAGGGGGTGAAAGGGTTAACTAGGGGCAATCAGGGGGTTAAAAACATTATTGGGTAGTATATCGGGGTACCTAGCGCTATAAAAACCCGGCGGTGAACCTAAAAAAATAACTAGCTACCTAGCGACACTAGCGACACTAATGCAGCGATCAGAAAAATGATCGCTTAGTGTCACTGGCAAAAGGGGGTGAAAGGGTTAACTAGGGGCAATCAGGGGGTTAAAACCATTATTGGGTAGTATATCGGGGTACCTAGCGCTATAAAAACCTGGCGGTGAACCTAAAAAAATAACTAGCTACCTAGCGACAGTAGCGACACTAATGCAGCGATCAGAAAAATGATCGCTTAGTGGCACTGGCAAAAGGGGGTGAAAGGGTTAACTAGGGGCAATCAGGGGGTTAAAACCATTATTGGGTAGTATATCGGGGTACCTAGCGATATAAAAACCTGGCGGTGAACCTAAAAAAATAACTAGCTACCTAGCGACAGTAGCGACACTAATGCAGCGATCAGAAAAATGATCGCTTAGTGACACTGGCAAAAGGGGGTGAAAGGGATAACTCTAGGGGCAATCAGGGGGTTAAATCTTTATTGGGGGGTGATAGGGGGCTACCCTGGACCTAACACTAACTGCCCTGACAGTTTTTACTGTTACAACTGACACTGAATGGAGTGATCAGTAAAGAAATGATCAATGCAATCAGTGACACTGTGACTGGGGGGGAGGGGGGGCGGGGGGGATCGGCGGGCGATCGGGGGGGGGATCGGGGGGGGGGGGGGGGTTTGTGTGCCTGTGTGTACCTACATGTCAGTGTAGTGTTGGTGCACACTTACTTTTAGTCTTCTCCTCGTAGTCCGGTCAAAAAGACCGCCCCGAAGAGAATGACATCACTTCCTCCTTCCTGTGTAAACAATACACAGTGGGAGGAAGCTTCTCATTGGCCAGGAGCGATCCAGAGGGGGTGGCCAGAAACCAACGGCCATCCCCTCATCACGGATCGCTCCTGGAGCGAACCGGACCGCCGTATCCAGCGGGAGGGGGTCCGATCTGACCCCCGACCCGCTGGAAGGCAGGCACGTACATGTACGTGCTTGTGCCTGCCTGTGCCATTGCGATGACGTACAATGGCAATACGGCGGTCCTTAAGTGGTTAAAGAGCCTTTTTTGGGAGTCAAAATTGGTGCTATTATGCCTCGCACACACTGGACGTTAAGATAACATTATAAAAACATCAGTAGCTTTGCAGTTTTTCAACTTTGTCAAATTTTTTTTTCAATGGATCAAAAATGTTAAAAAATGTTTTTATCAGCGTTAGAGCGTTTTTACAGCTGAAAAACGTCTCTCAGAACCCACTCGTTTTGGGGTTTATTTACTGCTCAAAAACGCCATTGCCCAACTGTTGATAACAGCCTATGTGTGCATGGACACATAGGATAACATGATGGAGATGTTTAATAACTGTAGAAAAAAAACATCTACAACCAAAAACAGCTGCTGTATAAACGTCAAAAAAACGTCCAGTATGCATGTGGCCAATTGTGTATTCCAATGCAAGTTTTAGCCATTGATTCTTATGGTACAAGTGTAACTTCTCCAAATAAATCCTTTTAATGTTGAGATGGATTCTCTGAAATAAATTTTCCTTTGCAACATTGTAATCTATTTTGTTTTTAAGAATGCTAGAATGTTTTGATGTTTTGGTAAAATATATTTTTCTCTGCCACTTTCACTTGTTACTATTCATCTCACAAGAATCTTTACCCAAACTGACTCAGGCGTCTTTACAAACCACAAACAATACCATTGCTGATGCAAATTTAAAATGAGTCACAATGTTTGTACTTTTTATTATTTACAAATAATCATAATTTGGGCCCAAAAAAGATGTACCAAAATCAAACAGAAATCAAAATGTAATTTCCAAACACTTGAGGGTAATATCACTATTCTACACTCACCCACAAAGAACCACCAAATATCACAGAAGTCAAGAAGAAGAACTAAATTAAAAACTAAACTAAATAATACATTTATAAATAATAAATCAAGAAGAAAAACTCTTGAGTAATGTAATTCCATCACCAGTATGTACAAAGAAATGCAGTATTAATGTGTAGGAGGTCCTCACATGTGGCAGCTCTGTGGCTTAGCGGTTAGAACTTCTATTTAGCATCCCTGAGCGTCTGGGTTTGAATGCCGCTTCATGGAGAGAAGTTGTCTTATCTCCCAGGTCTTACAACTATGTCTGAATATAGTATTTATGTGTAGGAGGGTTCCACCACAATTGTAAATCTTGCCAGATACACTATCTAGCCAAAATTTTTGGAATACCTGCCTTTACACACACATTAACTTTAATGACAGCCCAGTCTTAGTCCATAGGGTTAAAAAATTATTTGGCCCTCCCTTTGCAGCTAGAACTGCTTCTGGGAAGGCTAGGAAGGCTATACACAAGTTTTAGTGTGTCTATGGGAATATTTGACCATTCTTCCAGAAGTGCATTTGTGAGGCCAGGCTCTGATGTTGGATGAGAAGGCCTGGCTTGCAGTCTGTGCTCTAATTCAGCCAAAATATGTTCTATTGGGTTGAGGTCAGGACTCTGTGCAGGCCAGTCAAGTTCCTCCACCTCAAACTCCCTCATCCATGTCTTTATGGACCTTGCTTTGTGAACTGGTGTGCAGTCATGTTGGAACAGGAAGGGGCCATTCTAAAACTGTTCCTACAACGTTGGGAGCATGAAATTATCCAAAATGTCTGGGTATGCTGATGCCTTAAGAGTTCCCTTCACTGGAACTAAGAGGCCAAGCCCAACCCCTTTTTGAAAAAAGGGGGCAGGCTTTCTGTGTGACGACAATGGATGGTCACGCCCTATGGCTGTGTAAAAAACAACAGACAGAAGGTGACAACACAACAGAGGAAGATGGCAGTGAGGAAGAACCTGGCGGCGAGGAAGAACACAGCAGCGGGAGACACAGAGGCTGCTTGCCCTTTCTTAGTGGCCCATGAGCGTCTGCCTCTCCTCGTTGGCCTTCGGGACATGATGTATTTTTTGTTTTCCAAACCACACTACACTGTATTAGATACTGTGTACACCGCCTGAAGTGTATTAGAAAGTGTACAATGGCTGCACTGTATTGTATACTGTGTACACCACCAGAAGTGTAATAGAAACTGTACACACTGTATTAGATACTGTGTACACTGTCTGCACTGTATTAGCAACTTACAATGGCTGCACTGTATTATATACTGTGTACACCACCAGAAGTGTATTAGAAACTGTACTCACTGTATTAGATACTGTGTACACCGCCTGAACTGTATTAGCAACTGTACTATGGCTGCACTGTATTGTATACTGTGTACACCACTACAAGTGTAGTAGAAACTGTACACGCTGTATTAGATACTGTGTACACCACCTGCACTGTATTAGCAACTGTACACCATGGAAGGCATTGTAGATATAGGCTACACTGGATACAGAGTATATACATATATATATATATATATATATATATATATATATATATACAAGACTGTATATATATATATATATATATATATATATATATATATATATATATACAGTGCCTTGCGAAAGTATTCGGCTCCCTTGCCACATTTCAGGTTTCAAACATAAAGATATAAAATTTTTATTTTTTGTGAAGAATCACCCACAAGTGGGACACAATTGTGAAGTGGAACGAAATCTATTGGATTTTTGAAACTTTTTTAACTAATAAAAAAATGAAAAGTGGGGCGTGCAAAATTATTCGGCCCCCTTGCGTTAATACTTTGTAGAGCCACCTTTTGCTGCGATTACAGCTGCAAGTCACTTGGGGTATGTCTCTATCAGTTTTGCACATCGAGAGACTGAAATTCTTGCCCATTCTTCCTTGCAAAACAGCTTGAGCTCAGTGAGGTTGGATGGAGAGCATTTGTGAACAGCAGTTTTCAGCTCTTTCCACAGATTCTCGATTGGATTCAGGTCTGGACTTTGACTTGGCCATTCTAACACCTGAATACGTTTATTTGTGAACCATTCCTTTGTAGATTTTGCTGTATGTTTGGGATCATTGTCTTGTTGGAAGATAAATCTCCGTCCCAGTTTCAGGTCTTTTGCAGACTCCAACAGGTTTTCATCCAGAATGGTCCTATATTTGGCTGCATCCATCTTCCCCTCAATTTTAACCATCTTCCCTGTCCCTGCTGAAGAAAAGCAGGCCCAAACCATGATGCTTCCACTACCATGTTTGACAGTGGGGATGGTGTGTTGAGGGTGATGAGCTGTGTTGCTTTTACACCAAACATATCATTTTGCAATGTGGGCAAAAAGTTTGATTTTGGTTTCATCTGACCAGAGCACCTTCTTCCACATGTTTGGTGTGTCTCCCAGGTGGCTTGTGGCAAACTTTAGACGAGACTTTTTATGGATATCTTTAAGAAATGGCTTTCTTCTTGCCACTCTTCCATAAAGGCCAGATTTGTGCAGTGTATGACTGATTGTTGTCCTATGGACAGACTCTCCCACCTCAGCTGTAGTTCTCTGCAGTTCATCCAGAATGATCATGGGCCTCTTGGCTGCATCTCTGATCAGTCTTCTCCTTGTCTAAGCTGAAAGTTTAGAGGGATGGCCAGGTCTTGGTAGATTTGCAGTGGTCTGATACTCCTTCCATTTCAAAATGATCGCTTGCACAGTGCTCCTTGGGATGTTTAAAGCTTGGGAAATCTTTTTGTATCCAAATCCGGCTTTAAACTTCTCCACAACAGTATTACGGACCTGCCTGGTGTGTTCCTTGGTCTTCATAATGCTCTCTGCGCTTTCAACAGAACCCGGAGACTATCACAGAGCAGGTGCATTTATACAGAGACTTGATTACACACAGGTGGATTCTACTTACTATTATCTAGACGGTATATATATATTACTACACTGCCTGCACTGACTGAATATCAAGTAAACACTGAATATAAAGTCTATGCTAAATGCAGAGTATATATATATATATATATATATATATATATATATATATATATATATATATATATATATATATTATATATATATATATATATATATATATATATATATTAGACTGACTTATATATATATATATATATATATATATCAAATACAATGGCACTAACTGAATAACCTGCCTGCTTAAACTAACTCAAGCTACCTCTCTGTCCATGCCAACAACAGTACACACAGCCGCTCGGTAAGCAGCCTTATATAGTGTGGGACGTGGACTTAGTCCACCTCAGCCATGATTGGCCAAAGGCACCTTGCCTTTGACCAATTATGGCTCTCTCAGCAGAGCGTGTTGTGATTGCCCAAAGCATGCAGGTCAGGTGCATGCTTTGGCCAATCATTATACAGCAATGCACTGCGATCTCGCAATGCATTATGAGGCATTCTGTAGCTCTCAATTTTTCCGCTAACGCCTCATATGTTTGGTTCATTTTAGAACAAACACAGACTCGAACTGTGGGCTCACTACCAACAGATAAACCTATAATAAGGCCTACCTGTAGGTAAAATTTAGGAGATATTCCCCTTGCATGGAGCCACTGACGACAGCGGCGCATGCGCAGTGAAGGTCCTGTGCATCGTGCCAGAACTTGCCGGAACGGAGGGCTCCCGCACGCTAGGGTTGCCACCTCATCCCTTTAAAACCGAACACATATTAATTACACAGGTTCTGTGGCTGATTAAGGTGGTAATTAAACTCACTTGGTGCCTTGTCCGCATTAAATTAGCCTCAGAACCTGTGTTATTCATATGTGTTCTGGTTTAAAGGGATGAGGTGGCAAGCACGCGTGGGAGCGACACCATCACGGTTCCGCCACTGACAGCACCGGAGCCATGAACCCAGAAGAAATGCAAAGGGAACATGTCAGCCCCCTCATCGGTGACTGGGCGGCCCTGTGGGAGCTTTGTTCGAAGGTAAGTGTTTCATAATGAGCTAGTATGCAATGCTCATTATGCCTTTGCCTTACAGGTTTTTTTTTTTTTTTGGCATACAACCGCTTTAAAGCAGAGTTCTGCCAGAAATTTTTTTTTTATTTAAAGTCATAAGCTACAAAAAGTGTAGCTGCTGACTTTTAATAATGGGACACTCACCTGTCCCATGGTCTAGCAATGCGGGCAAACGAAGCCTCGCTCCTCTCCGCCGGCATTCTTACTGCCTGGCACACACTGCGCATGCGTGAGCCACACGTGCTGTGAATGGCCGGCCAATCTTCTGAGACCTGTGACGAGTCCCAGAAGATTGCAGGGAGGGAGGGAGGGGGGAGAGGTCATCTTCTTTCCAGCCCCGTGGAGCCAGGGGAGGAGGAGGGAGCTGGGTACCTCTAAAAAGAGGGTATTTGCCCCCCCCCCCCAAAAAATGACATGCCAAATGTGTCATGTCAGGGGGTCACCATCACTTAAAGCAGTTCCATTTTTTGGTGGAGTAGTCAGTAAATGACCTCCTAACGCTGTTCTGATGAATTGTATAATTGTATAACTGTGCTGTATCCCTTTATTCTGTAAAGCCCTGCACATACTGTTAGCCCTATATACCCTATATAATGATAATAATGTCATACTACAAGGTAACCAGCAAAATATAACTCCAAAATGTGCAAAGCTAAATCACTGAAGAGTGTAAATACAAATGTCTCTGATTGGTCATTCTACTTGTCACATCATCCTTATGACACGACTCAGCGTTCACACAACACACTAGCCCAGAGCCCCGCCCCATCAACACTAGCAAATAACCCCGCCCACCCCATCGTTCGCCTCGGTACAAGCGACATCTCCATACGGTAGCTAGAGTGTCTCCCCTACCGGAAGTGACCTTCCCTTCCTTGCCTGAGAGTTCGGCGCTCTGTGATGATGTCATGAACAAGGGACGGGAATTGTAAGAATCGGTGAAGTATGTCTCCGCTGTTGTTCAGCCTGCAGGAGGCGAGGAATAAATTCATGGTGAGTAGTTTCTGCCACTGTGTGCTTGTGTCATCTCATGTGATGTTACATGGAAACAACGTGCAAAGAATTGCAGTCCCTGATTCATAGGGACAGCCTGGGGGTGTTGTGCCTGGCGTTTCCCGTGGTCACTGAGCTGCACGTGTAATGTTTGGCCCTATATCCTGCTTATATTTTTTTATTCCTATCTTCAGTGCACACTAGGTCTGCATGTTCCTTCAGGACAGGGTTGTTACCCTGTGCACATGCACATTGGGCATCCAATCGCGGGGCCACTTCACACCGGTGTCCTATCACATTGTGTCCCTCATCAGATAGTGTCCGCTGTGTACTGCGCATGCGCAGGACACACAGATTCCGAAAATAGCCGAAGATGAACGGCGCCTGCCCCGTGAGTCCAGGTTCTAGCCCCACCATCCAAGTGGACATAGAGTTGTAATAAAAAGAGCCGAGCGCAGCGAGGCCATGCCCGAAGCATGGCACAAGCGCTGCCCCTGCACAGTACAGGGTGGACACTATCTGATGGACGGATGCTATATGCCAGAACACCGGAACAATTGATTATTAAAGAGGAAGTAAACTTTCTCTGCTGGCATTTGCCTATAGGTAAGTCTATAATAAGACTTGCCTATAGGTAGTGTAAATATCTCCTAAACGTGCTCCATTTAGGAAATATTTACATTATATGCAGCCAGTGACATCACTGCCACATGAGCTCTGAATGAACCGCTGATTGTACTTCCGCGTGTATGCGGGCAGTGATGTAATCGCGGCTCTGGCCATTCGCATATCCGGAGCACACAAACCCGGAAGCAAGATGGGTAAAGATAGGAGCGTCTGCAGCGCTGATATTGAGGCACTGGAACAGCTTAGTTTTTAAGGTAAGGTTCACATAATGTGCTAATATGTGATGCATACTAGCACATTATGACTTTACCATGCAGGGAAAAAAAAACATCCCGCGGTATACAACCGCACCATGAACACATCTCATAAGTACAGCGCGTTTGTAGCCACCAAACTGCATGCTACTGCATTACAATGCGGTACAATCTGAAAAAGTAGCGATTACCACGTTGCAGTACATTTGGTAGCTCATTGAAATGAATAAGCTGTTAACACTCCTGAACTCATCTCTGCTTATTTACACCAGCTCAACAAAGAAGTCCTGGACATTATTTTAACCCTTTTAGCTTCTATGCAAGACACAATTATTTTTTTTCCGTATTTGCTCCCTGCTGATGGCTTTTTTGTAGAAGGGATTTAGGTGGCTGAGAATAAGTAGCGTAGAACTGCATAGATTTACAGCCAGTTTAGTAATGGAGGTTAAATTAACCAGATTTAATAAAAAATCGGGTTAGAGAATATTTGTTAAAGGTACTGTGTGTTTGTGGTGTTTTTTTTTTTTTTTTTTTTCATTTAGAATAACAAAACTTGTCAAACCTACCTGCTCTGTGCAATAGTTTCACACAGAGCTGCCCTGAACCTCCTTTTCTGGGGTCCTCCCCCCCCTCTTTGTCTTCTTTTTCCTCCCCCATAGCCAGCTGTGGGGGCAGATGCTCCTGAGCTGGGCTGTGTGTCTCTCTAGACACACACAGCCTGACACAGGCCTGCTCATTATCACAGGGTATGATTGACAGCAGCAGGAGCCAATGGCTCCCATTGCTGCCTCTGAGTCCTGTGAGGAAAGAGAGTGCAGCGCTGCTGTTCTCAGGCACAGCGCTCGATCGAGATTCAGCTCAGGTAAGTATTGGGGGGGTGGGATGCGGGTAACTAATAATGGGGGGGGGGGAAGATGTCCAGCCTGAGCTTTTTAAACTGGGCTCCTCCAGTGGGTCAAAGGAGTGCACTTCTTCGTTTTGCACTTCTGTGACTCATTTATAGCGGAGCGCAGTCTGAAGTCCACTCTCCGCTGACATCAGTCGAGGCAGCAGGTCATCTCGACTTTCAAGTCTGGATCCGCCAGCTGCCTTGACTGATGGCAGTCTCAGCGAGCCACTGAGACAGCCTCTCCCCGCTCCTCCACAGCTCATCGCTCCAATGAGCTTGGAGAAGCAGACCAGGAGGGATGCTGACTGACAGTGCAATATTTTTGTTTGTTTATTAAACTTTGTTTTACTTATATAAATGTTCTATATCGCATAGAGCAGCACGATTCTAGATGCAATGAGAATCAACATTTATTTTGATTAGAATAAAGTTCATCATCTTTCACATTATAAAAAAAAAAAATTGGGCTAACTTTACTGTTTATTTAAAAAAATAAAATAAATCTCATTTCATTGAAGTGTATTTTTTTTCTCCAAAAATTGCATTTGAAGGACCGCTGCGCAAATACAGCGTGACATAAAATATTGCAATGATTCTCATTTTATTCTTTGGGGCAGTGATGGTGAACCTTGGCAACCCAGATGTTTTGGAACTACATTTTCCACGACGCTCATGCACTCTGCAGTGTAGTTGAGTATCATAGTTCCAAAACATCTGGGGTGCCAAGGTTTGCCATCACTGTTCTAGGGTCTCTGCTAAAAAAAAATATATTTATTAATTTTTGGGGGTTTCAAGTAATTTCCTAGCAAAAAAAATACTGATTTTTAACTTGTAAGCAATAAGTGTCAGAAAAAGGTTTAGTCTTTTAAAGTGGACCTTCAGTCAGTTTCAATCTTTTTCTCTATTAAATCTTCTGCCCTTGTTTTAACTTTGGATACAAAGCCCACTTCTTGTTTCTTGTCTGGTAAAAAGCCTAGGCTTACTACACCATTCACATCTCTATTACTCTTGTGAGAGTTTGCCATAAAGGTAGATGAGTCATAAGAGGGCCAATGAAAGTTGCAGAGCTGGAGGTGTGCCTTTGTGTGTCTGTGTAAATCCAGGAAGTAAACGGGCAGCAGCTTTAGCTGCCTACAGTTAAAGTGATTGCAGCCAGGCTCAGCTGAGGGAGATTTCTGCAGCATATTCGGCAAGTACAAAATCACAGTTTTATATAAAATATGCAAAGTGATGTTTTTATTACAAATTATGTACACAGACTGCAGTTCCTCTTTAAGTGGTAACACTGACCTCATTTACAGGCCGAAGTTCACCCCTTTAAAGCGGTAGTTGTTTTTTTTAAACCTGCAAAGCAAAAGGCATAATGAGCTAGTATGCACTGCATACTAGCTCATTATGAAATACTTACCTTAGAACGAGGCCCCGACATCTGGCCCGAACCACGCCGAGGGAGCTGACATGCTCCCTCGGCGTTTCTTCCGGGTATCGCGGCTCCGGCGCTGTGAGTGGCCGGAGCCGCGATATCGTCACTCCCGCGCATGCGCGCGGGAGATTTCATTCCGGCCTGTCGGCCACTGCCGGATTTTCAGGCCGAGAACCCCCTTGTGCGCATGCGCCGCTGCAGTCAGCGACGCATACCGAGGGGAATATTTTTTTACCTACAGGTAAGCCTTATTATAGGCTTTCCTGTAGGTAAAAGTAAAAAAATTGAGCATACAACCACTTTAAAGAGAATGTAAACCCACTCTCATGATTTCTAAATTTTTTTCCATAGTGTTCATCTATAAGGCGATACATGCCTCCTGCGTGTATCCTTACCTGTCAAATATTTCCCCTTTAGCTGTTTGGAGCCCTGCAATATGCTGGATTCTGTGGGCAGGTCTGTTGTCCAGGGCTCGGAGGGTGAAGTTGTGATGTCAGTAGAATCGAGATTGCAAATTTTTTTATTTTTTACGATTAATCGCGTAGCTCTGTTATCACAATGGCTAAATCTGTGTTGGTAGTGCATGTTTAAATCCTAATACCATAAATAATACGTTTATTTGATTTTTAGTCCAGGAGTATATAATGAGTTTGGCAATTCTAGACAAATGCTTAAATAAAGCATTACAGTTTAACCATGTGCCACCAAATCACATGCATGTAAGTCGTTGGCTTGAGGTAGTTGTGCTGGAGTGATGCCTGCAGATTCGGGCATCACCCCGGTACCTTTTTATTTATTTTTTTACAGCTGATGGTTGGCTCTCTTGTAATAACAATCCAATGCGCTAAGCAGCCACTTGGCTGTTATTACAAGCAGCGGGAGGAACGAAACCTGAACAAATCTAGAATCGGCTTTGAGTGAGGACTGGATATGGTAACCTGGACATCACTTCTGGTTTACTCGGAAGCCAGCGGTGGCAGTTTTCATAAATCATAAGTTTTCAAAAATACCAATCTTGGCCTTTTGTATACTTTGAAGTGCAGGTAGGGGTTCAGGGTCCTATAGAACCCCGATCCCTCCCTAAAGACGACATTCCTTGTGACAGCAATAAAAGTGATTCCAAAAAATAATAAAACATTTAAAGGGACCCTGTCCATCTGCACTCAAGCGCATAAGCAAACAGTCAGGTTGAAAAAAGACACAAGTCCATCCAGCTCAACCAAAATAAATAAATAAATAAATAAAAAATATCGTACAATCCAATATACCCAATTCTATACCCACAGTTGATCCAGAGGAATGCAAAAAACCCTAGCCGAGCATGCTCCAATTTGCTACAGCAGGGGGAAAAAATTCCTTCCTGATCCCCCAAGAGGCAATCGGATTTTCCCTGAAATACTTTACCTATAAATGTTAGTACCCAGTTATATTATGTACATTTAGGAAAGAATCCAGGCCTTTCTTAAAGCAATCTACTGAGCTGGCCAGAACCACCTCTGGCAGGAGTCTCTTCCACATTTTCACAGCTTTCACTGTGAAGTAACCTTTCCTTATTTGGAGATTAAATCTCTTTTCCTCTAGACATAAAGAGTCCCCCCTGTCCTCTGTGTTGACCGTAAAGAGAATAACTCCACACCAAGTTCACTATATGGACCCCTTGTATATTTGAACATGTTGATCATATCCCCACTTAATCTCCTCTTCTCAAGAGTGAATACATTTAGTTCCTCTAATCTTTCCTCATAGCTTCCTTCATTCCTCTTATCAGTTTGGTTGCCCTTCTCTGCACTTTCTCCAGTTCCCTGATATCCTTTTTGAGAACTGGTGCCCAAAACTGAACTGCATATTCCAGATGAGGTCTTACTAATGATTTGTACAGGGGAAAAATGATATCTCTCTATCTGGAGTCCATACCTCTCTTAATACAAGAAAGGACTTTGCTCGCTTTGGAAACTGCATCTTGGCATTGCATGCTATTTATTGAGCTTATGATCTACCAAAACCTCCAGATACTTCTCCACTATGGATTCCCCCAGTTGTATTCCCCCCTAGCATGTATGGTGCATGCATGTTCTTAGCCCCCAAGTGCATAACTTTACATTTCTCAACATTAAACCTCATCTGCCACATAGTTGCCCAATTAGACAGGGCATTGAGGTCGGCTTGTAAATTGGAGACATCCTGTAAGGACATTATTCCACTGCATAGCTTGGTGTCATCTGCAAAGACAGAAATGGTACTTTTAATCCCAGACCCAATATCATTTATAAAGATATTAAAAAGTAAGGGTTCCAGCTCTGAACCTTGGGGTATACCACTGATAACCTTAGACCATTCAGAGTAAGAACCATTAACCACGACTCTCTGAATTCTGGCTTTTTAGCACGTTTTCTATCCATTTACAAACTGATATTTCCAGGCCTGTAGACTTTACCTTACACATGAGCCATGTGTGCGGAACTGTATCGAACACTTTTGCAAAATCCAAGTATACCACGTCCACCACCACCCCTCTGTCCAAGGTTTTACTTGCCACCTCATAAAAAGAAATCAGGTTTGTCTGACAACTTCTGTCTTTCATGAATCCATGATGTCTGTTGCTTTAATGTTTTTTTCCAGCAAGAACTCATCTGTGGTCTTTTATTAAATGCTCTGGTATCTTCCCGACTATAGAAGTTAAACTAACAGGTCTATAGTTATTTGGTAAAGACTTTGATCCCTTTTTAAATATAGGCACCACGTTCGCCCTGCGCCAATCCAGTGGTACTATTCCCGTCATTAATGAGTCCCTAAAAACGCACGCATATGTAAGTCAGGCCTGCAATTGTTAGAGCGAGAGCAATAATTCTAGTGAAAGACCTTCTCTGTAACTATATAAACAGGTAACTGTTAAACATTTTTAAAGCGTTGCCGATGGTGATTTATAAGTACCGTTGTTTGTCGCCCATTCCACGAGTGTGCACAATTTCAAAGCATGACATGTTGGGTATCTATTTACTCGGCGTAACATCATTCACATTCAACAAAATAATTGAACTAACTTTACTGTTTGTTTGTGTTTACAATTCATTAAAGTGTATTTTTTTTTTCCAAAAAAAATTGCGCTTGAAAGACTGAGCAAATACGGTGTGACATAAAATATTGCAAAACCTCCATTTTATTTTCTAGGGTCTCTGCTAAAAAAAAAAAAATGTATGTATGTTTGGGGGTTTTTTCCAGCAAAAAAATACGGATTTTAACTTCTAAGCAACAAATGTCTGAAAAGGGCCTGGTCTTCAAGTCGATTTTTAGTTGACCAAAATGGACTGGAGATTTTAGCCAACTAAAATACAACTAAGATGGGATTTTATTCAAAAGACTATGACTAAAAAAAACTAAATTAAAATTTGATGTCAAAATTAACAATGGTTTCTAATTGATCGTGGCTGTATTTGTTCTGTGCTGTAATTTTCTATCAACCGGTCTCTTTGTATGCAATAGAAGGCAAAATTATGTTACCTGTGACATGTATTCATGTGATTAACGCTGCTTTTACTTCTGCTTGATTCCTCAGAATGCTACCAGAGAAGCTGTGGCTAGCAAGAACACCAAGCAATTGTTGACTGCGTTTAGCCAGGTGGCTGGAAGGTAATGCAGACTTTGTTTTATTTTTATTTTTTTACAATCAAAGGTGCTTTATTGTCATAAAAGGAAAAATTACAGTATACCAGTTGACACAGTACATAACACTACACGTGAGTTGGACATAATTACTGACAGAAATCAACTTGGTGCAGGCAAGATATAGACTATAGTGCATTTGTACTAATACATGGATAATTTCTGTATTCCCACTCCACTTCTAAAGCCCTTACGGATATGAAACGAAGGGTATTAGGAAGATGTCCATGGAGTCCACACCCTCTCAAATTTCCATGGACAACCCCGGTTCACATAAGTTATCCTATACATGGGCTGCCTCGTTATACAGACTCTAAAGTAATTGGCTAAAGCAGAGCTCCACCCAAAAGGGGAAATTCAGCTTTAAGGCCTCCTCCCCGACTCCTGTTTGTAAAATGGAGCTTTTGGGGCGGAAGGGGGGGGGGGGTGGCGAGTATTTTGATTTTGACAAGTACCCGCTCCCACTTCCACTCCAACCGCCTAGGCGATCCGAAGTGGAAGTTCTTTCCCTCCCTCCCGCAGGCTTCTAGGACCCGTTACGTGTCCCAGAAGACCGCTGGACTATTCAGTGTGCAGTGGGCACCCGGCTGTGAAGCTGCAAGCCTATAGTAAAGATCCTGGTGGCAAAGAGAGATACACACAGGGTGAAAACAGCTGGGCCGAGCATGGCGCTGGATCATGGGACTGGTGAATGGTTGTTTGTTAAAAGTCAGCAGCTACAGTTTTTTATTTATTAATTTTTTTTTGTAGCTGCCGACTTCATTTCTCCATAGGAGACTGGAGCTCCTCTTTAATTTTTGTTTCCATGCATTTCATACATCTGACCTTCTCCCCTCCCTTTTTTATTTATTTTTATGTTTTGCAGTGAAAATGAGAAAAAGCTGACACTTGACCAAGTTTTCAGAGGTGTTTTGGAGGAGGAAATTGTAAGTAAACTGTTGAAATAACCATTTGAAAAGACAGTTCAACCTGTGTGGATATGTGTTTGTGTACATAATCATTTCCCATATCTCTGTATATTGTGTTCGCTAAGATGCACATCCAAGAGTATTTTAAACTATCAATATTCCTGTTGACGCCACTGATTGTGGAAGTGAGTTCCACATCCTTTACTGCCCTGACAGTGAAAAACCCCCTACGCAGCTCATATACCCAGTGAAGTGAACAGCCTCAGATGTTACACAGAGATGAAACAAATCTCCCTACATAAGTTTTACTTGTATATCTGCTGTCTTCAGCTTGCTATATTCTTTAGAATGTGCACTTTAAAGTGGAAGTAAACTCCCCTATTGTTTTCAGCCAAGGAAGCTGCCATCTTTGCCTCTGTTTAATCTTCAACTGCTATGGTGCTGCCCATGTGATTTGTTATACCACCAGCCGTTGGATGGTTTGATAGTTTGGCTGAGAGCACAGCCAATGTGCAGTTGGCATTCCCGGCATGCCTTTTTTTTTTTTAACTGTTTAAATCAATGGGTTTACTTCCACTTTAAGTTCCAATTTTTTTTCTTCCTATTCAGCACTGTGAGTGAAGTCTTGCCATACACTGTGTGACAGCTTGTTGGAACACACACACACACACACACACACACACACACACACACACACACACACGAGCAGCAGAAAGACACGTGACTTAAGGCCTTGGAGAGAGATAAGTAAATGCTACAGATGTGCTTAGGTCAAATTATATGAATCAGGTTTATATTCACTTTAAGGTTAAAACGCTTCTCTTCAAATCTCATTGTGTGTCCTTTTACACTCCCGAGACTGAATAGTTTCCTACCTACACTGGGACTGCCATTGAGATATTTGTATATCGCTATCATATCCCCTTTCAAGTGTCTCTTCTCCAGGGGGGATACGTTTAGTGCATGTAGTCGTTCCTCATATTTCAGCATTTGGCCTTTTATTTAGGCACACACAATGCTTTCACTTGGTATAGTGGTATAGTCATCCAAGATTTATTTATTTTTCCTCTCTAATGGAAAATATATATTTATATTATAATGTGTGTGTGTTTCACCTAGAATTGTGCCTATTCTGGCCTATGTGGTTCGTTGCAGTGCAATTTTGTTAAGGCAGCTCAATGAGGCTTTTTTTGCCCAACAATGTACCCCAGGAGAGTTGGTTTTTGTTTACAGGGCTGCATTCACACTTCTATGACTCAAGTCAAGTAACTTTGGAGTGCAACTTGGATGTAACTTGTTGTCACTCTGCAAAGTCAGAACAAACTGTTGCACCACTGTTGAATGTGAAGGATTCAGGCAAGACTTTCTTTCAACCTCTTATGCCGTGTACACACGATCGGAATTTCAGCCTTTAAAAGACCGATGAGAATTTTTTTGTCGGAAAAATGCGACCGTGTGTAAGCTCCATCAGTCTTTTGCTGCCCGAATTCCAGCCAACAAAAGATTGAGAGCATGCTTTCAATTTTTCAGTTGGGGAAAAGTTCCTATCTGAAAATGCTATTGTCTGTGGCAATTCCGACGTGCAAAATTCCTAAGCATGCTCAGAAGCATTGAACTTAATTTTCTCGGCTCGCTGTAGTGTTGTACGTCAACGTGTTCTTGACGGTCGTAATTTCAGTGAACTTTTGTGTGACCGTGTGTATGCAAGGCAAACTTGATTGGAATCCCGTTGGAAAAGCAGTCCTATCTTTTTCCGACGAGAAATCCGATCATGTGTACGCGGCATAAGAGTGAACATTGTAGTCTGTGGCCCTCAAGTTGCATGAAAGTCAGGCCAAAGTAGTGCATGAACTACTTTAAAGTCCCTAAGACTTTAAATCGCACATATATGAATAGTAATCATTGGAAAACAGGGTATGACTTGTCATGCAACTTTGAAATCCAAAGTCGCATGACCAGTCACACAAGTGTGGATGGGGGGTAATGCCACTGAATCAAAATTACAGCAATATCTATCCAACTTAAAAAATATAGCCAGAATGAGGTTAAACCACTTTCAGAAAACGGCTGCTCCATACCACCAGTCATCATCCATCAAGGGGATTTCCACAGTGCAGTTTTTGCTTATACACAGGAATTGCTCTAATATTCAAGACTTTCAAAGGGAAAGTAGGTACTTGAAAAATGGGTTTAAAGCCATTGGATATTGAGTTTTAAAGTGGTTGTAAAGCCTTAAGGTTCTTTTGGTTCCTGTATACCTGTATCTTTTTATTATGGTGTTTATTGATAAGTGCGTACTGTTTCATTCCTTCCGTAAGTAAATGAATTCTCTGATTTTTGTAGTTGTTTGATGGTAACAGTGATTATTTAACTTCATTATTTCATACATTTTGTGTTTATTGTAGATTAACCAAGCATCTTGTGACAACTGTCTTGCGATTATTTCTCTTGCCATCAATGGCGTTACAGAAGGTATGAACTTTAAATTTGAACATATGAAATGTATCAAAGACAGATAGAAATACCTATGTGGTAGCACCGCTAAATATATGAACATCCATACTTTTTTTTTTTTTTTTTTTATATTTATACAAGGTACAAATGCAAGTGATTTACACTTTTATTACTGTGGGGGTGGGGCAACGCACAACCATTCAATTGTTTTTCAATGAAATGTATCGCTTTTTTGTTCTGCTTGGTAAAGGGAAGCCCTCATGGTCTTGCATCATGCTTGCAGCAGTGGAGCTGGTCTCCAGTGATAAATGTTGTAGCCATCCTCTTGTGGTTGCTGGCACAGAACTTCTACTATCATTATTGAAAGGCAGAAACTTCTGAACCATTCTGCAGCATGTTATCCTGAGCACTAACCTGGGCTCCCAAGTTTTCCTTCCAGTTGCTGCCATTTGAGCAAGTGTCGCTGCTAGATTTTTATTATAAGCTTAGCAAAAGAAAAATATAATGGGCAAGCAACCTTCTGGTATGCAAGGAAGCAAAGCCAGAAATGTATTGTTTGTCCCAGACCCCGACACTGTATATCTGCTTCTTTTTCAGTGTGTATGTGTAATAAATATATATATATTTTGCATTTTGAGATGCTGGGAGTGAAGGTGACAAAGGTGATAAAGCAAGCAAATGATTAAAATTAAATTTATCTCAATACTTTCACCAAATGACTAGTGCTTTGCTGTGCCTGAACATACTTTTTCATTGTGTCCAAACTATGTTCTTTTGTAACCCTGGACCATGCTACTCTCTACAAGCGAAAGTCTTAAAGTACAACTATAAACTTTTTTGATAGCGTAAAGGGTTATTTATTGTCATCTGCATGGCATGGGAGAGCCTGGTAAAGGCAGCGGTGGGAGGGAGGTAGGACCCTCTTCCAACACCTGTAATGGTAATTCAGGGGCTGCTTGGCCCCTCATAACTTTTAAATAAGAGAATCGCTGGGGATAAAAACTACCGGGACCATGATCCCGTTATAACCACGTTCATACTGTGCTGTATACAGTACATGTGCGGCGGTAGAGTGGTGGTAAATGCAGGCATGTTTATCAGCTGTGGTGTGCAATGATATTTTACTTTCTTCAAATTCTTTTTTTATGACAAAATGGATTTGTGGCAAAACATTTTATTTTGAATATAGAGATATTAATATGTGGCAGGGGAATTCAGAAGGATTTGGTTGGCATAATGTTTTGACTTTTAACTATACCGTAAACTATACTTATTTTTTTCATGAAGGTATTTGTACAGCTACCACACCTTTTGTGCTCTTGGGAGATGTCCTTGACTGTCTTCCTCTGGACCACTGCGACAGAATCTTTACATTTGTTGAGAAAAATGTTGGAACATGGAAAGCCGTAAGTAAAAGTGCTTTAAGGTACACTTAGATCCTGTCCTAGAAGGAGAAAATGCTAAAGAAGCCCGATAACCACAACAATGATGAATTCCTGTTTTTCCTTATTAGTGCCCTTAAGTATATCTCATTTGACCATCCATGTTAGGCTGGGTTCACATATGTGCGAAATGGATGCAGGTTTCCCCACATCCAATTTACATGGGATGCGAGTGTGAACGGCTTTCCATGGAGCCGGATCACACAGGTCAAGGGTGGCTGCGGTCCGCATTCCCAAAAGGTCCAGTGCGTGTTTGGGTCCGATTCAGGTGCAAATTCAGGCAAAAATTCTGACCTGTTTCGCACCTGAACCAGTAAACAGGGACGTACCAAACTCCATGCTGGGAAACGCGGCCGCACATATGTGAACCCGACCTTGGTGAATCTGTTTTGTTGCAGTAGACCTATTTTAGGTTTGGCTATACACTTGATTCAGTGAGGTTTTCACTGAATACTAAAGACAAATGATGATGATCATTTTCTCATCATAACTATTATTATTTTGATTTTATTTTTATCTTATTTTCTGCTTTTTTACCATTGCTATGTACTGTGTTTTTGGTATTGGGGCATTATATGCTTTAATACCTGATCTGCATGAACTTTTCTCTTCTGATTTCAGAATACATTTTATTCAGCTGGCAAAAACTACTTGCTAAGGATGTGTAATGGTAAGAGCCTCAAATTTTACTAGTTCTTTTTTTACCCTCCTGTTTCTGTTTATCCCGATGTTCATGATTGCATTTTGGGGACAGAGACTTATTTAGTTCTGATAGGGTAAATAGTTTCAATAAACATCATAAGGTATGGAGCAGAAAAACACTGGTTTTCCACAGTTCTCTTCAGCCATGTGACTAACTTTCATATCTCATTGGATTATGGATACTGTTTGAAAATAAGAATCCTTATTTTGGTGTTTTAGCTTTGTGACTTGAGCCTATAGTCTGCGTAACCTGGGGTTGTGTAGGAAAAGTTATGAATCTTTTGTACTTTTCTTGCAATGTTTTTTCCAGACCTTTTGAGGAGACTCTCCAAGTCACAGAACACAGTGTTTTGTGGGAGGATTCAGCTGTTTCTTGCCCGCCTATTTCCACTTTCAGAAAAATCAGGTGAGTTTCAGACTGCTGTCAGTTGGTACCATTCATTGGGAAAAAACTTTGATAAATGAGACTGACAGTTAACATAGTAATTACTTTTTTATGATTTGTTTCTAAGGTTTGAATTTGCAGAGTCAATTTAACCTGGAGAATGTCACAGTGTTCAATGTCAATGAGAGCGAGAGCACTCTGGGACAGAAAGTGAGTGCCATTTTTCCCAATATTTAATATAGTTAACAGTGATGTTCTATTTAATTTACATGAGCAGATAAACTTTTCCTATATTAAAAAAATTATTTTCTTTAACAGCAAGTGGAGGATAGGGATGATGGAATGGAGATTGAGGAAGGTGAAATGGGAGATGACGAAGTCCCTAACAACAGTTCGTAAGTATGCCCGTTGATCTGCATTGGAGTTGATGCAAACGATTACAGCCATGTCGTTGTAAAATTCAGTCGTACCCTGTGAGAATTGTATTTAAGTGCTCAGATTTAGCCCTTGTTCACACTGACATGTTTTTCTAGTCGTTTCTCTATGCCTAACTATGCTCAACATGCAGAATCCTATTCTTTCTTCTCCCTGTCCACACTTGTACACTTAGTTGCCTTACACTCAAAGTACATGAGCTTTTTATTTTTAGCATATTGAGGCAGTTTTGGCCTCCTAGACTTCAAAAGGAGTGCCTTTAAATGTGCGATACATTTTTTTCTCCTTATTCAGCCCAGGATACAAACATGTGAAGCTTGATACAAATGCAGTAAATGCCTGTATTACACCTAAACATGCTTGAAAAAATTGCTTCATAGTCACCTGTAATAATGCTCTGCTCAGGTATGAATGCAGGCTTTAGTCTTTCAGCGAATGTAAAGAACAGCGGGGCTTTTCGGGCCACACAGAAGTGTCCTGATTGGTTGCTTTCCTGGGAAGTCAGATTGATTTATAGGCATAAGTATGCAGTATTATATATAACGTAATTTCATTTTTTTTTTCCCTAGGTCAATTCCCATAGATTACAACCTATATAGAAAGTTTTGGTCACTGCAGGACTTTTTCAGGAATCCAGTACAGTGCTATGACAAGAGTTCCTGGAAGACCTTTCTTAAGGTATACTTCCCTTATAGGTGATATATAGAGCATAGTTTCAATATTTTATAAATGAAAATTAAAATTTGATTTGTATTACATTTCAGACAGCTAAATGTCAAATTATGCAAATTACTATTTTGTTTTTACAGTGTTCAGCAGATAGGGCGCTACAATATTCTGATTACAAAATGTTATTGGTTCTTAAACTGCGTTCGCACAGGCGTTTAGCCACAGTGCAAATCCCAGTGGCTGTTTCCTGCTGCTGGGTCAAGTCCATACACTGTAATGACAGGCTGTTGGTTGCAGCCATTTGTGCTTGTTTGCAAAACCAGCAATCGCTGTCTGTGCAAATGGGCTAATTTCCTGCTCCTGGGATTCACACCGTTGTTAAATGTCTGTGCAAATGGTGCCTTATATTTTGTGCTATTTGATCCCATGCTGAGAAGGTATATTTAGAATCCACACACAGATGAATGAGTCAGAAGAGGAACACAACCCCTCCATCCTTCTTTTTTTCTCTTCCCCCCCCCCCCCCCCAGTTTTATAAATACAAACAGTCCAAAACTTAGAAGCTGCTTCTAGGCTGTTCACATGTGCAGTGTTTTGGAGGCATCCTGTGGTGATGTGTCCCTTTTTGTAAAATGTGAACACTTTAAGTAATAGTGTATTGAAAACCATGCTTTCTCTTTAGTTCCAATTTTTTTTTTTTTTTTTTTTTTTTTTTTCTCCAATAACTGAAATGTACAAGGCACCAGGACACCTTCATCAAGAGATCTTTAACACCTGGCTTTCTTCATTATAAAATGTATTATATTGTCTTGCCTATACAATTTTTAAAGTATGTTTAACTTTTATTGTAATTTTTATGCTATATACTATCAGCATTTTGCACTGAAGGATGAGAGGCTGCTGTATTTGTATGCCATTTTTTTTAATCTGGAATGAAATTTTATAATCTTTGCTTATATAAGACTCTCCTCCCTTTTTGTCTAGTTCTCGGAGGAGGTTCTTGCGGTGTTTAAGAGTTACAAGCTGGACGATACTCAGGCGTCACGAAAAAAAATCGAAGAGCTGAAATCAGGAGGTGAACATGTGTACTTTGCCAAGTTCCTCACAAGTGAAAAGGTAATATAAATGTCACAAACTGTGTGCACGTTAAGATTTTCTACAGTAATTGGACCAAACAGCTGTCATTCTGCTTAGTTCTGTCTCTGATCAAGATATACTGCTAATGACAGGCCTTTATCCAACTTTCCAAATCTATTTCTTGTATTCCTGTGATCTTATAGAGAACAAATTTGGTTCAGTGAAGTGTGTTAATTTTTTTTTCTGTATATATTGTTGTTTTAGTTAATGGATTTGCAGTTGAGTGACAGCAACTTCCGCCGACATATCTTGTTGCAGTATCTTATATTGTTCCAGTACTTAAAAGGCCAAGTAAAGTTTAAGAGGTAATTTATGTATTGATACAGTAATTGTGTATATACTGGTTCTTTTGAGGGGGGGGGGGGGGACTCAACAAAGCAACCGTGAAGAGGTGGGGTTTTTGGATTTTTATCTTGTATTATACCAATTACAGGACGTCTTCTCTGATGTTTACAATGCCTTTTTAATTGAAATTAAGTAAAATTGTACTTCTAAGTGAAGTAAATTTCATTGCTGCTGGGAATCAAAGTGTATCTAAACCTAAAAACAAAAAATGTAATATGATGCAGTTTACCAATCCTTCAATGTGGTGGCTGCATTCATTTTTTCTTTCGTCTAGTATTTTTCACCTGGAGATTGTGCCAGTAACACGCTTCCCACCCTAGGGACAATAGTCACTCACTTTACTGTATGTATGGAGGAGCAGCCTTTTTGCCCTAGGACAGGACTACAAACACCACTTCCCTCCTTATCTCTGTAACATAGGATGAAGGTGTTCTGTAGTCAACAGAAAAAAAACTGGGCTAGGCTGGTAACACCACATAGTACACAGGATAGCACTGTAGTTATGGCAGGATCAATAGGTATTTATTTATTTTTTCCAGATGAGTGTGCTTCTCATAAACTATTCTGTGGTGTAAAGGAGATGTACCTTCTGGTACTTTTATACTTTGTGTTTAACAAAATGCTTAGGTTGAAGGCAACAAAACATTTCCTTCTTTGGGATTTCCAGTTCATCTTGGAATACCTAACCATAATAGAAACAAACTTCCAACAGCAGATCCTGGCCAATCTGGTCATTACAAAGATAGATTGTTTAATATTCAGTACATATTGACACAGAGGGGGATTGAGTTGATTACGTATTGCACTTCCCTACACCTTTGTCAGATTAGACCATTTTTAATTGAATGTTGCTTACAATCAAGCCATTTATGACCAGTAAGCACAAATGGAGAGAGGAGTAGCCTAAAAGTGTATCTAATACTGAAACATTAATTTCTTGTATTCTGTTGGAGAGATTTCCCTTCATGTCCTGTCCTATCCTGTAGACACAGCAAGAATTGAGCAGAAATCCCTCTGAAGTAAGGCCCCATTCACACTGGGGTGCTTTGCAGGTGCTACAGTGCTAAAAAATAGCACCTGCAAAGCGCCCTGAAACAACCGCTGCTGTGTTGGGCTTTTACACAGGAATGGTGTGCTTGCAGGATGTTAAAAAAAAAAAAAAAAAACACCCCTGCAAGCAGCATTTTTGGAGCGGTGTATACACCGCTCCTGCCCATTGAAATCAATGGGGCAGCGCAGCTATACAGCTGCCAAAGCACTGCTGCAGCGCCACTTTGCAGGTGGTTTTAACCCTTTTTCAGCCGCTAGTAGGGGTTAAAACCGCCCCACTAGTGGCCGAATAGCGTCGGTAAAGTGCCGCTGAAAAATAACGCCGTTTTACTGCCGACGCCGCTCCCGCCCCAGCGTGAAAGGGGCCTAAAGGGAAATCCCTCATTAATACAGATGTCTCCTTTTGGCCTTTTGCCTTTTTTAAATATACTTTTTATTATGTGTTCAGTATGGTATGTATTCACTCCTATAGTCATTTTGAAATGGTCCTGATCTCTTGCTTATCACATGCAAATTCTTTTGTATTTCAGCTCCAATTATGTGCTGCTAGATGAGCAATCTCTTTGGATTGAAGATACCACCAAGAACGTTCATCAGGTATATAGATAAAGATTGTTACTGCTTTGCTCACTTATATTGTAGCAATCCAAAATGGCATACATTTTTTTTAATTTTTTTCCCTTTATTTTAGTTGCTGCGTGAGACTCCCCCTGATGGAGAGAAGTTTTCAAAAATGGTGGAGGTATGCCATATCATATAGCAATATTGTGGTGGTTAAAGAATGAGCAAAATATTGAACTTGCCTTCTATTTAGCACATACTGAACACAGAAGAAAACTGGAATTCTTGGAAAAATGAAGGCTGTCCAAGTTTCGTGAAAGAGAGGTAAGAGGTGCGCGGCTTTTTTGAGTCTGTGTGTTAATGCTCTGTTTTTGCTACCCTACTGTTTTATTTATTCAGTGTTTTTAATGTGTGCAAGCATTTTTATATAATATATATTATAAAAAAATTGTGTTAGTATCCTGGAGAATCTAACCCTAGCATTGGTGTTAGAGCCGCACGATTAACTGTTGAGAATCGAGATCGCGATTCTTTCCCCCTCGCAATTGTAACAAAGCATTTTCCCGATTCTATGCAGAGTTCTCTGCTCAAGCCGACAGCTGTCAAAAAAACAGGCAGTCTGCTACGTTTCACAACATTCCACAGCTGCTGAGCTAACTATAAACATTGTAAGGGCCAGTTCACACCAGATGCAGTGTGTTGTGTGTTTTTTTTATTTTTATTTTTTTCTGCATCAAAAACGCATGGAAAGTAGGTTATATGGTTTTCAATGGCATAGTTCACACCAGTGCTTGCAGTTCCAGTTACAGAACAAAAAGTAAATGTGCTGCATTTTTTTTTCCTGCACTGGAACGCTGTAAAACATGTCAAAAATGCACCTAAATGCACCAAAAACGCACTGCAACACACTTGTCCTTATTTAAGGTTAAGAAAAAAAAGGGAGGGGGGAGCACTGGACTGCATCGAAAATGCACTGGAACGCATCAAAAACGCGCAAGCAGAAAAGTACCTGGAACGCATCCGGGCTGCATTTCTATGGTGTGAACTGGCCCTTACGTTTTGGGCTTTGGATCAAAGGAATGAACTTCGTTCTATAAATGACTTAAAGACTAAACCTTTTTCTGACACTTGTTGGTTTCAAGTTAAAATCCTTATTTTTGCTACAAAATGACTTGGAACCCCCAGGTAAATAACTCTTCAAGTACTACCACTGCCCCAAAAGTAACCTAAATGTGCAACAGCTGCTACTTTAAATATAAGCATTTACAGTATAAATTTAAAATAGTAGCATTAAACAGTATAAATAAACCCAGTGATAGTGATCAGCACTAATATAAAATAAGCAATTAATAAAGTTTGTGCAAAAATAGTCCATACATAAGACTGGATTGTCTCCAACAAGGAAAGCTGAATATATCCTGATATGAAATCTTCAAAACTTTCAACACATTCCGTGTACTCAGTGTCCCCTTTTGGTTAAACACTCACCGAATGATGCCTTGCGCTCTCATGCGTGGCAAACCAGCATCAACCCTTACAGGGTTAAATATTCAAATGTGACACCCAATTATCAGACTCTCCCATATGTTTTTATATTTTTACAAGCATTGTGAATAACTATTGACCTTGATAGCCCAGGATAGGTTGGACATATACCGTATTTATCGGTGCGTTACGCACTTTTTTTTCCCCCTAAAATCAGGGGGAAATCTTTTTTTTTTTTTTTTTTTTTTTTTTTGTTTCCCTTAAACATCCCTATTTTTATTTTTATTTTTTAAATTCCCTCCTAAACTTGGGGTGCGTGTTATACGCCGATTAAATATGGTAATAATATTGAGACCATGTTTAGAAAAAAAACGAACTGAAAATTGAGTTTGAACATGTGTAAATTGTTTGCTTTCTTTTTATTTCAGACAGCAAGACAACAAACCACAGAAAGTAGCAAGAAAACGTCCAGCCCCTGAGGACTTTCTGGGCAAAGGTTCAAATAAAAAGCTCCTAATGGGAAAGTAAGATCCCCCATTCTGTTGTCTTTATATGGAAACTCAATATTTTTATGTCACCTAGGGGCACCCTAGTGGGTGTTCACATTTATAGGGCTTCATATGCCTCATACTGAAGGCTTTCAATGGCATCTGTATTGTGTGCTTGAAGATGTTTGGTCTTTTCATTTACTCATTCTGTCACTTGATAAGCAGAATTTTATCTCGGGCATTTTTTTTTTCCTGCATGATTTGAAGGGGCATCAGTAAGAGAAAGTGTTGAGAAAGAAACAGGGGAAAAAGTATTTGATCCCCTGCTGATTTTGTATGGGTGTTTTTTTGTTTTGTTTTTTGTCAGTGGGCAAACATAAGTTTTACCAATTTAATGGTAGGTTTATTTTTTTTTAACAGTGAGAGACCGAATACCCTCAAATATCCAGAAAAAAACACATTTCAAAAGTTATAAATTGATTTGCATTTTAATGAGTGAAATAAGTATTTGACCCTTTTGCAAAACATGACTTGTGCATGACAGGTTTGTACACATCTTAGGGGGGATTGTGTCCTCTTTGCAGTCTCCTCTCCAAGTCATTACGTCGTCAAGGCTGACGTTTGGTAACTCGCACCTTCAGCTCCCTCCACATTTTTTCTATGGGATTAAAGTCTTCTTGAGCCACTTCTTTGTTGCCTTGGCTGTGTGTTTTGGGTCATTGTCATGCTGGAATACCCATCTACTACCCATTTTCAATGCCCTGGCTGAGGGAAGGAGGTTCTCGCCCAAGATTTGATGGCACGTGGCCCCGTCCATCATCCCTTTCATGCGGTGAAGTTGTCCTGTCCTCTTAGCAGAACACCCCCCCCAAGCATAATGTTTCCACCTCCCATGTTGGATGGTGTTCTTGGGGTCATGGTCAGCATTCCTCCTCCCTCCTCCTCACAAGGCGAGTGGAGTTGATGCCAAAGACCTTGATTTCTGAATCATTCAGATGTTTATTTCAGTTACTTATATAGCGCCATCAATTTACGCAGCACTTTACATATACATTGTACATTTACATGAGTCCCTACCCTCAAGGAGCTTACAATCTAAGGTCCCTAACTCGCATTCATACATACTAGGGACAATTTAGACATGATCCAATTAACTTACCAGCATGTTCATTAGCAACTTCAGACAGGCCTGTACATGTGCTTTCTTGAGTAGGGGGACCTTGCTGCAGGATTTCAGTCCTTCAGGGCATAGTGTGTTACCAATTAATTTCTTGGTGAGTATTGTTGCCTTCTGGGGAGGTTTATGTGTAATCTCCATTAGTAACTAGTAATATTTGTATGTGTGTGTGTGATAGATAGATATATATTATATGAGATCTAAATTGGCAGGCTTTAGTATAAGGACTTAATTGATTTACCGGTTCCTTTTTGATCTGCAAGAGATTTTTATGGGTGTGTAATATAGGAGATGTTGTGCTGTTTACCCTTTCGTAAACCCAGATGTGAGAAAAGGACCACATCAAATTAAATACTTTATGGTAGACCTTACGGGGCTGGGGTAATTGGCTAGGTCGGGCATTTTCAAACCCCTTTTGTTAACCCTTTTATCAACTTCAACAGACACATTTGATATGCAGAGAATATGGCCATCTGTTCAGGAATAGGCAATTTGCTTAGGATAGGACCTTAGATAACTAATGCCCCATTCAAGAGAAGGTAATAACCTGGCCTAATTAAGTTTCTCCCCAAGAAAGGAGGTGCTAGTGAGGGGCTGGGCTATGTTAAATCAAGGGGATGGGGGGGCGGGGGGGTGGTGGGAATTGTCCAGTCCTGGATGAGATACGCCTGAAGGCAGGAGAGGCGTAAGCTAATTCTGCCGATCGGAGTGGCCCTATACAAGTCTATGAGAGATGGGCCTTTATTAGTTTAAATTTAAACAGATATGGCAGGAGACAGGAATCTGATCTGGGCCCTCACACAACACCACTGGTAAATATAAGGACATCTCCTAGTATAAATGCTTGTCCTACATGTTTTGCTATTTGTATTTTAATGTTTTGAGGAATATGCTCTGTATTCCTGCCATTTAATCTATGATTTTTCTTCCTTTTTGTCTGTACTATAGATTGCTGTGTATTAGTTTAGACCATCTTACTACTTGCCAATACATTTTTTGTTGTGTTTTAAAGCTTTCACTCATGGTCAGAGAACTCTCCTTAATCCAAATCATAGCTGAGCTGTATTAAATCCCAAAATATAACTTACGGGAAATACTATGGTCCCAGCTGCCTTGAGATCATTGACCAGATTCATTTATTATTTTTATTTTTTTTGTTCTGTCTCGCTGTTAAAATAAACCTACCAGTAAAATTTTAGACTTATTTCTTTGTCAGTGGGCAAACGTACAAAATCAGCAGGGGGATCAAATACTTTTTCCCCTCAC
Organism: Lithobates pipiens; assembly: GCF_037356315.1. NCBI lineage: Eukaryota > Metazoa > Chordata > Amphibia > Anura > Ranidae > Lithobates > Lithobates pipiens. Next base: position 419,255,596 of record NW_027507764.1, read on the forward strand.
TGTAGGTGATTTCATATTGTTAGGAAGTCTCCCCCTGTTATCCCATATGTGTGGCAAACTAGCAGTGGTATATCATAAACAAGGATGGATTAACCACTTCTGACTAGAGTATATCATTAACAGTGATGAATTAACCCGGCTGTGGAATCTTTGCCCAGACAACATAGAGGCATGCAAGTTAGAAAGCAGGTAAGCCAGCACATTTGTGCTTTTATTTCTTTAATGCAGTGTGTGTAACATCTGATTCTATTTGTTTTAACCTGAAAAGCATTAGTAAAGACCATATGAAATGTATTACTCATTATCATTACTAAAATGGCTGGGTACTAGTTTTTAAAGTGATACTAAATACACACTGTTTAATTTTATATTGTCTCTTCTCTTTCTGTATATGGATGATGGCACTGTAATTTAAACAAAAAAATAAATAAATCTAAGTCCCTTTTTCCTAATTGATATATAGCTGTCACGTGACCCAGATCTACGGGCAGTGCACTTTAGTTGCGGTCATGTGCATTTCTTTATGTACACTACAAATCCCTTATCCATGGTCCCTAGTCTGTCTCGGGAGAGAGCAAGAGGGTTCCTACATACAGTGAGACCATGCAGTTTGAATGTAGCCACCCTCTAACAGAAAGTCTATCACAGCAGCAAAAAAACAAAAACAAAAAAAAAGAAAACATAAATTTGGAGGGTGCTAGGAGCAATAGAAGGTACTTTTTTATTTTCACAAAGTCTGATGCTTCAGTGTTTGTAGATCCTTTTTTCAAGATATTACTATGGTATACTGAAGTATAATTGCATGCATTTCATAAGTGTCAAGGGCTTTTATTGATAATTACATTAAGTTTATGCAGAGTCAATATTTGCAATGTTGACCCTTCTTTTTCCAGACCTCTGCAATTTGCCCTGGGATTCTGTCAATCAACTTCTGGGCCACATCCTGACTGATGGCAGCCCATTCTTGCATAATAAATGCTTGGAGTTTGTCAGAATTCTCAATTAAATTAAGGTCTGGGAGGTTTTCCTGGCCATGGACCCAAACTTTTTGATGTTTTATTCCCCAAGCCACTTATCACTTTTGCTATATGGCATCATGCTGGAAAAGGCATTGTTATTCACCAAACTGTTCTTGGATGGTTGGGAGAAGTTGCTGTCAGGGGATGTTTTCATACCATTCTTTATTCATGGCTGTGTTCCTAGGCAAAATTGTTAGTGAGCTCGCTCCCTTGGCTGAAAAAGCAACCCCACACATGAATGGTGTCTGGATGCTTTACTGTTGGAATGACACAGAACTGATGGTAGTGCTTTTCTTCTCCGGAGAAGATTTATTTTTTTTTTTTCTGGATGCCCCAAACAATCGGAAAGGAGATTCATCAGAGAAAATTACTTTACCCCAGTCCTCAGCAGTCCAATCCCTGTACCTTTTGAAGAATATTAGTTTGCCCCCTGATGTTTTTCCTGGAGAGAAGTGATTTCTTTGCTGCCCTTCTTGAGACCAGGCCATCCTCCAAAAGTCTTCTCACACCTGCCTGATCCCGCAGCTGAATCTACTGTAGAAGATGGTCTTGGTGCTTGCTGGACTTTCTTGGGTCCCCTGGAGCCTCCTTCACAAATGCAGTGGAAATGTTTTTTTATGGCATTAAAGTGGAATTAAATCCATGGATTTAAACAGTTAAAAAAAAAGAAAAAAAAAGCATGCCGGGAATGCTAACACCATAGCAGTTGAAGATTAAACAGAAGCAAAGATGGCAGCTTCCTTGGCTGAAAACGATAGGGGAGTTTACTTCCACTTTAAGTTCGTTTTCATGGCAAAGAGGGCCTTTGCAATTCATTTTTTGGAGTATATGCAAATTGCTATCATAAAAACTGAGGCAGCAGACTTTGAAAATGTTATATATTGTGTAATTCACAAAACATTTGGTCGCGGCTGTATTTCTAAAACACAGTTTAGTGTCACTGTTAACATTGTGGCACGTAGAGGACTCTCTAGAAAGGGAGAGAGTCGTAGCTAACACCATAGCCTGATTGCTCTTAATGATGTCTTCTATATTGTGTTTTAGAGAGTTTATGCCAACGCTGGAACAGTTTTTTGAAGAGGCCATTGAACAAGCAGATCCTGAAAACATGGTGGAAAACGAATACAAGTATGTCAAAGACCCGCAGTCATTGAAAAAAATAATTGTGTTTTTTATATTAGGTGGCATGTATATGGAGCCTTGTGAAATGTATTTGTAATCAAGGTGGTACTCTACAGAATTTATTTTTTTTTTCACCGATAGCAGAGTGCCTGTATTCTTATTTTAAATGTATTTTCCTTTTAAATTACAAAACATTACATTCATATTCAACATATACATACATATAGTACTCCTTTTGAGTATGCAAACCATAAAACATTTAAAATACCCATTAGTATACAAATGATTTCAGAATTCTCTCCAACCAAGGAGGGGCTGGGGGACTTGAAACTGTTGTCTAAAGAATTGTGAATATTAAATCTTTTGGGGTGAATCCTGAGGTGACTGCTTACCGCTGTCTCCCAAAAAAACACCCTTATCCCAAGTTCCCTTGCTAAACATCCAAAGTACTCTTATCCCTGGGAAAGGGGAAAAAATAAATCTAAAAAATGGTTTCTTTAAATATATTTTGTGATTGAGCTTAAAAGAGAAATATGGGTTTTGGCTTTTTGCAGATTAATACTTACCTAGGTCCGGTTCCCTTATCTGTCCCCCGGTGCCTCTGCACCGAGGACTAAGCGATTGAACACCACTGATCGCTTGGTTCTGACAGCTTCCCAAGCAGAGAGCTGCTGTCAGTCACAGCTCTCTGCTCTGCTCACTGGAGCACGGAGGGAACAGGAACAGCTGGCTAAGGCTCTCAGCGGCTCACTGAGAGCCAGGTGTTGGTTTAGGGATCTAGGCAGATCCCAACTTCCATTGGCGTGATGCCGCGGCGCCTGGACATCAGCAGAGAGCGACTTTCAGCCCGCTCTCTGCTGAAAACGGGTCACAGCAGTGGAAAAACGAACTGCAATCCTTGATCCACAGGAGAAGTATAGCCAAACGATTGGGAGACCCATCTGTCCCAAATTTTATGCCATGGAATCTGTAAGACTCTCCATAAATTTCTCAATGGAAAAAGTCCACTGAAATCTAGTCTTCACTGTTGCTAAAGAGAGGGAGTCAGTTGGCAAAGCCTTAGCATTGCTCTGGTTGCCGTAGGGACATGTAGCAACAGTTTAATTTGGCATTTGATCAGTCTGTCTAGTTTGAGGTTAAGCAATGCCTCACCTGGCATTGTAGGGATGACTAAACCTAACAATCTGGCCAACATGTTGTAAACTTGAGTCCAGAGTTGTTGGGAAAATCAGGAACAGGATTAAAGTCACCACCTCCTTGACTCTGACGTTCATGTACACAGGCTGGGAGGAAGAGGAGTGATTTTAGGGGGGGGGTGGGTGGAGGTTAGAGGATATTTGCTAGGGGGTGTTTTGTTTTGGGTTAGAGAGGACCTGTGCTAGGAGGGGGGCAGATTTGACGTTTAACCACCCCACCCCCCCAGCACAATTCCTCTCCCCTTCCAAAGCACCCCCTAGTTTACAGGGGTCTCAGACTTGTATCCCTCCAGCTGTTGTGAAACTTCAAGTCCCATCATGCCTCTGCCTGTGGGATTCATGCTTGTAACTGTCAGCCTTGCAATGTCTCATGGGACTTGTAGTTTCACAACAGCTGGAGGGCCGCCAGTTTGAGACCCCCTGCCCTAGCACATATCCTTAATCCCCCACCCCCCTCGAATCAAAGATCCCATACCGGCACCCCCCTCCCCCTGATCCCAATCCGGCTCCATCCACTACTATGATTCCCTTCCCTTCCATCCAACAACTCTGATCCCACCCCAATCCCGTCCTGGCTCCATCCACTGTGGCAGGCTGGGGGGAAAGCTGTGCCAATGCAACTAAATTTTATTGTACACAAACGCAATAAAATCCACACATTTTTGATAAAATATTAATGTGAGGTTGTGTTGAGTAAATGGATACCAAATCTGTCAACTCTCAAAATACATGTGCCTGCAAAGCAGCGAAAAAATATATGGTCCCCAAAATTGTCCATAGGTGACACTTTGAAAGCCTTTTTTACAGGTCTTCAGTTTAGAGTTAACATTGAATGATGGTCCTAGAATTATTGCTCTCTCCGGCCACAATTGACCAAAGGGTTAGGGGAATTCTCACAACACACAATTCATGTCTGTGATTCCTCAGATATATTTTCTACGGCTTCTCACATGTGCTGTGAAATGGATTTCCTTTAACTGCATCAAAGGTATTCAATCATGTATTTAAAGCGGAGTTCCGGCGTTTTTGTTTTTTTTTTACTTTTATTTTTTTGCAGCTGCTGACTTTTTTAAAATATGGACACTTGCCTGTCCAGCTTGCCTGCGATGTAGGCACCTGAAGTTGATCGGCTCTCGGGTGCTGCCGCCACCATCTTCGGTATGGGCAAGTTGCTCTGTGCAATACGGATGGTCCTTGCTGTTTCCCAGCAGACACCTGGGGGATGACAGGAAGTGGTGTAGCTAGCCGCAGAATCAGCGGCTATCTATGCCCAGATGTGGGTGCAGATACCTGTATTATACAGGTATCTTCACACACACCAATTGTGGCACTGGAGGGAGGGTTCCGATGAGCGAAAGTTCCACTTTAGGGTGAAGCTCTGCTATAAAGAATTAGAAACTGAAGAGCATCTTTTAAAACTGGCATTGATTTTTTTTCCAGAATGAATACTGAGGCCTCCTTGTGTATTTTTTCACCTGCCTTTTGTTATGGCTTCACACTGCTCTCTAGGAGATTTTAAGGGAGTGTTACTGGGACTGTCACCTGTTTGAAGGCTGCTACCTGTATTTTGTTTTGCATATACAACATGCAATATTTAAATTCCACCAGATGATGGCTAGTAGTAATAAGTGGTGTGTTTGTTTTTTTCCCCCCCCACAGGGTAGTAAACAACTCAAATTATGGCTGGCGTGCGTTGAGGCTATTGGCTCGTAGAAGTCCTCACTTTTTCCAACCTACCAATCAGCAGTTTAGGAGTTTACCAGAATATCTGGAGAATATGGTGATCAAGTTAGCCAAGGAATTGCCAGTAAGCTGTCTTTTTCTTTTACTGTTTTATTATCAGGTGAAAGCTATTTTTTTTTTTTAGTAACAATGTGTGGGCTGTCTTTTTTTTTTTTTTATTTTAATTTTTTTTTCTCCAGCCAATTTTGCAACTACTTTCATGGATTACTTTATATATTGAAACACTGTATTGAAATAACACTTGTAATGGTGTTTCCATGTAATATTATTATGCCTTGGTTATCCGGAATTGTGTGGAATAAAGGATCCTTATAGCAGTGTACATTTTTTGCTGTGTTTTAAGTGGAGTTGTATTTACCATGGAGTGAATAGAATTGTAGCATTTAGTGTAAACTAAACTAATGGGAGCTACGTACTGTCAGCCAGGAGTAAAGGGAAAAGTAAGTACATAGATAAGTAAAAGGTATTAAATAGCAATAAAATATTCATTTTTTTTTTTTTGTCACCTTTTACTTAGACTCCTAAACTACACAAATTGAAGATCAGGGTAAATGAGATAAAGATCATACTGTATATAAAATTTGGTGCTCTCACCATATGGATACTAACCACTCTGTTCTGTTAGCCCCCATCAGAGGAAATAAAAACAGGAGAGGATGAAGATGAGGATGATGAAGACAACGAATCTTTATTAAAGGAAAACAATGAAAGTAAGTGTAGCATTACTTACCTGCCTGTGCACACTTTTTTTCTTTCCAGAAATCCCAGAACATGAGGCTGTTTATTAACAAATGAAAGAAAAAAGGTTTTTGTTTTTATAACGACTAATCTTTAGGACTGTTCATTCCTGCTGTTAAAGTGCCAGCAGTGATCATTAGGGGCTTGTTCATTACATTACAAAAAAGGTGTTTCCGCTGTAATGCCTCCAATTAGTCTAGTATCTGATACCCAAGACTCTTCTAGCTTTTTAAAACTCCACTTTACAACGTTATCCATTTACCAAAGTCATTATCTTTATCACTTAACATGCTTTTCTCTCTTGCTGGCTGTGGTACTATATGCATAACTATGAGCATTCCTGTTGCCATGACCTGATCTTGGATATGGATTGATATAGGTGTGTGTATATGTATGTATATATCGCGATCATCTCTATTTTTGGTTCCATCTTTATAATATCTGTATGAGTATCAGTTTAGACACTTTTTATAGTACCCTCAGACATGGCAGTGCCTGAATGGAATAGATCATACCCTGCAGTTATCTAGAATAAATTGGTCCATTCAAAGGTCATGCATATGAAGTTGTTTTAAAATGAACGGCAAAACGGGGGGAAGAAAGGAGATACCTGATCGCATTTCCCTTTGTTCTCAGCAGCATTAGGGCTAGGGGAGGAGAAACGGCACACTGAGCTTCCCAGTGAATAGCTGTGCAGCGGGGGCATTTTAATAGGCAAGCAAGGGGACTAGTAGGAACAGCAGGGATTTCACACAAACGAAGCAATACAAAGATTGAGTGTGTTTTTATTTATTACACAAAAAAAGGGGGTTTATACTTGCCTGTTGTGTGCAATGCTATTTATTCATTTTTTTTTTTATGCTATGTTTATTTGAAGATGCAGAATGAATGTTTTTAGGGCCGGTTCACACTGCTGCATGGTGGAAGATCGCATGTGATTCACACTGCAGTGCAAATCACAAATCATAGCTGAATTCGCATTGCATTCAGACCAAACTCGCACAGAACCCTTTTTTAGTCTGCAGCAGAATCGGATCACATGGGTGTTCACACCCATGTGATCTGATTGCTGTCCGAATTTGCAGATCACACTGCAATATGCAAACTGATCTGGGGCTGTCACTAACTTTTAACCACTTCAGCCCCGGACCAATTGTCAGCCTAAGGACCAGAGGTCTTTTTACAATTTCGCTCTGCTTTAACTGGTAATTGTGCAGTCATGCAATGTTGTACCCAAACGAAATTTGCGTCCTTTTCTTCCCACAAATAGAGCTTTCTTTTGATGGTATTTGATTGCCTCTGCGATATTCCTTTTTTACGATATAAAAGGAAAGACTGAAAATTAAAAAAAAAAAAAAAAAAAATATATATATATATATATATATATATATATATATATATATATATATATATATATATATATATATATAATATATATATATATGTGTGTGTGTATAATATAATATAATTTTTTTTTTATTTTTTTTTTGTTATAAGAAAAATCGAATGAACTAAATTTTAGTCATACATTTAGGCCAAAATGTATTCAGCCACGTGTGTCTTTAGTAAAAAAAATGTCAATAAGCGTATATTTTTTTTGCGCAAAAGTTATAGCGTCTACAAACTAGAGTACATTTTCTGGAATTTACACAGCTTTTAATTTATGACTGCCTATCTCATTTCTTGAGGTGCTAAAATGGCAGGGCAGTACAAACCCCCCCCCAATGACCCCATTTTGGAAAGTAGACACCCCAAGGAAATTGCTGAGGGCATTGAATTTTTTTATTTTATTTTTTGTCCCAAGTGATTGAATAATGACAAAAAAAAAAAAGTTTACAAAAAGTTGTCACTAAATGATATATTGCTCACACATGCCATAGCTATATGTGGAATTGCACCCCAAAATATATTCTGCTGCTTCTCCTGAGTACGGGGATACCACATATGTGGGATTTTTTGGGAGTCCAGCCGCGTACGGGACCCCGAAAACCAATCACTGCCTTCAGGATTTCTAAGGGTGCAAATTTTTTGATTTCACTCCTCACTACCTATCACAGTTTCGAAGGCCATAAAATGCCAAAATAGCACAACCCCCCCAATGACCCCATTTTGGAAGTAGACACCCCATGCTATTTACGGAGAGGCATATTGAGTCCATGAAATATTTTATATTTTGCCACAAGTTGCAGGAATCTTACAATTTTAAATTTTTTTTTGCACAAAGTTGTCACTAAATGATATATTGCTCACACATGCTATGGGCATAAGTGAAATTACACCCCAAAATAAATTCTGCTGCTTCTCCTGAGTATGGGGATACCACATGTGGGGGACTTTTTGGGAGCCTAGCCACGTACGGGACCCCGAAAACCAAGCACTGCCTTCAGGATTTAAATATAAAAAGCTACCAAAAAAAACTGTAAGCGATCGCAGGGATCAGGCCTGACACTGCGAACGCTGCAGTTATGTGTTTTGTAAGTGACAGTGATCGATCGATACTGCACTTGGGTGGGCTGGGCGGAGGGGCAAAACGCAGGTGCCAGCAGATATCTGGGCTGATCCCGCTAACAATGTGTTTTTTGGAACCCTAAACTGCTGGGGACGCTAGTAATAGATCTGATCAGATATTGATCTGTTCAGATTCTATACCACTACGGGAGGTTTATGCTTTGCGCGTGGGTGTTAGCGGTACTGGCACTAACCTAGCGCTGCCTGGGGCGACGCAGACCCTGACCCTAAAACCTAATTGATATCACCCGCCGGGTGATCAGGGGGTTAAACCTTTATTGGGTAATAAATGGTGGGTACCCTGATGCTATAAAAAGCAAACTAACTAACCAGTCACCCGTAACACTTATACGGTGATCACTGGTGAAAGGGTTAACTAGGGGCAATCGGGGGGTTAAAATCTTTATTAGGTAGTATATGGGGGTCTCTGGCGCTATATAAAAACCTGACGGGGAACCTAAATAACTAACTGGCTAACCAGCATCACCAGTGGCACTTATACGGTGATCGCTGGTGAAAGGGTTAACTAGGGGCAATCAGGGGGTTAAAACTATTATTGGGTAGTATATGGGGGAACCTAGCGCTATAAAAACCTGGCGGTGAACCTAAAAAAATAACTAGCTACCTAGCAGCACCAGTGACACTAATGCAGCTATCAGAAAAACGATCGCTTAGTGACACTGGCAAAAGGGGTGAAAGGGTTAACTCTAGGGGCAATAAGAGGGTTAAACCTTTATTGGGGGGGGTAGAGGGCTAGCCTGCACCTAACACTAACTGCCCTGACTGTTTTTAATGTCACAACTGACACTAAATGCAGTGATCAGTAAATAAATGATCACTACAATCAGTGACACTGTGACTGGGGGAGGGGGGGTGGATTTGTGTGCCTATGTGTACCTACATGTCAGTGTAGTGTTGGTGCACACTTACTATGTGTTCTCCTCGCAGTCCGGTCAAAAAGACCGCCCCGAGGAGAATGACATCACTTCCTCCCTGCCTGTGTTTACACTACACAGGTGGGGGAAGCTTCTCATTCGCCAGGAGCGATCGATGGCCAGAAACCAACGCCCATCCCCTCATCCTGGATCGCTCCTGAAGCGAAACGGACCGCCACAGCCAGCGGGAGGGGGTCCGGTCGGACCCCCCCACCCGCTGGAAGGCAAGCACGTACATGTACGTGCTTGTGCCTGTCGGTGCCATTCTGCCGATGTACATTGCCATGCGGCGGTCCTTAAGTGGTTAATTGACACTCCCAGGAGTTCGCATAGGGCATTGTGAACTGCTTCCGGGAGACGCGCGATGTGGAAACCCGCAGTGGATTCACAGGGTTTCCGCATCGCTGCAGTGTGAACAGAGTCTAAAACCCGGCAGAAGTACACTTGGACACACTGACTAGCAACAATTATTATAAGTTAAACAACCAAGCTGGTGTCACGTTAAAACAAAAGTCCCATATAGATATCACCTTATCCTCTCTATACATAGCTTACAACAGTAAAAGGTAAGTACATGTACCTCACAGCACTTGCTAAATAGGGATGCATGTTTTTGCTTTGATAGTGAGTTTGTTTTAAAACTCTGTATGATAAATGCAAAGTCCCACCCAATTCTGCTCCTATTTTTGCACATGCTTTTTTGGGGATGGTATTCATGTAGGGCTGAATCATCCACATTTACCCCCCGTACCCCTTAACTAGACAAGTTTGTTTAAAGTTTCTGCATTTTTTGTGAATTTTAGACACATATGAAACCTTTTGATGTAACAATGTATGCTTTAAACTAATTTGCAGGTCCAGAAGTCCAGCAACAGAATCCAGTCTCTGGTGAGCTGATAGAAGCACTTGCCAACAAGCTTGGAGAGCACTGGAAAACACTGGCCCCTTACTTAGAAATAAAAGACTCCGACATGAAGGTTATTGAATCGGACAGTGAAGACGTGAAAATGAGGGCAAAATTGTTACTTATCGCTTGGCAAGATCGAGAAGGAGCTCGTGCCACCACTGAGAATCTTATTTCCGCTTTGAATCAGGCTCATTTAAATGAACTGGCAGAAATCTTAGCCAGTGACGCAGAAAATTGCACACAAATCTAGCACGGTAAACCTATTTTGTATGGTTTTTTTAATCTCATTCCCTAGCTGGTACCACTGTCATGTGACACATTGCTGTGCAATGCCTTTTCCTTGCTACCAGCATGCAAGACTTTCGTTGGATACCTTTTTTTGTGATAGATTTGTATGTACATGTAATAAAAAAAAATTAAAAAATGATCTAACTTGGTTAATTTGTTTTACCTAAAAACTTGACTGTATATTCATTGACAAAATAGGATTTTTGTGCTTGCCATAAAATCTTTTTTTGGAGTCCATTGAAGCGCACAGGTAGCATTTTACCTTCAGGCTTTACTACCAGCTAGAAGTGGATTGGACACTGGCAAACTGTAGGCCAGCCGAAGAAACCTCTCCTACTGGTAACATACCTCCATATGGCACTGCTCAAAGCCGCCTCCCATACCATCTCACTGACTCCCTCTCTGCTTCAGATGCTGTCAGTCATAAGAGGGCCAATGAGAGCTGTAGAGCTGGAGGTGTGTGTCTGTGTAAATCCAGGAAGTGAACGGGCAGCTGCCCACAGTTAAAACAATTGCAGCCAGACTCAGTGGAGGGAAATTTTTGCAGCATATTTGGCAAGTACAGAATCGGTGTATATAAAATAATATGCAAAGTGGTTGGAGGGAAGCTTCAGAATGGCAAAGATGTTTTAATTTTATAAATTGTGAGCAGACTGCAGTTCCTCTTTAACCACTTCCAGCCCAAGGGCATCATATGACATCCTGGACTTTGAGTGGGAATTCTAAATGATGCCTGCAGTTGCATCTTTTACAGCCAGCAGTTTTGTACACTGTAAGAATAATCGTCGCGGCAGTTCAGCTGCTTGATCGTTCTCACAGGCGACAGGAGGGGACATCCGCCCTCCCGCCGCCCTTGGTGCTTCTACCGACTTGCCCACGTGATTGGCGAGCAGGAGAATAATGAATCCGCCGCCTGCAGAAGTTGAGAATATAAATTTCTGGTGACCCAGATGGTCCCCAGTAACCTCTATGACCCTTGGAGGCCTGGGTGTGACATTGTGTGTAAAAATAAAAGTAGAATAAACAATAAAAATTAAAGTGTCCCTGTATGCTCACGTGCAGAAGCGAACACATATGTAAGTCGCACCCACATATGTAAATGGCGTTCAAATCACACTTTGGGTATCGCCATGTGTTGGCGCAAGAGCAACAATTCTAGCCCAAGACGACCTGTAACTCTAAACACTGGTAACATGTAAAGAAAAAAAAAATGTAAATCGTCGCCTATGGCGATTTTTAAGTACCAGAGTTTAGCGGTATTCCACAAGTGTGCACAATTTTAAAGCGCCACATGTTCAGTATCTATTTACTCGGCGTAACATCTTTTACATTCTACTAAAAAAAAATGGGCTAACTTTACTGTGTTGAATTCATGAAACACTCCCTAGAGCAATATTCCCTAGAGCCTTTGCTAAAAAAAAAATATATATAATGTTTGGGGGTTCTGAGTAATTTTCTAGCCAAAAGTTATGATTTTTACATTTAGTTGAGGCGTACCAGAATAGGCCCGGTATGGAAGTGGTTAATCGGGGTGAAATATATCAGATGGCTGCAGGGAATGTAGCTGTAGCTTTTACTTTTCTCTTTGAGACGTGGTTGATACAGAGTGCAACCCACAGTTTTGTATTGCTGTTAAAGCAATACTGAGAGCATAATCATAAACATGAAGGGTGGATTTACTAAAAGATGAGTGAAATCTGGTGCAGCTCTGCATAGAAACCACTCTGCTTTTTTTTTTTTTTTTTTTTTTTTTTGCGCCAAAGTTTAATTGAACAAGCTGAAGTTGGAAGCAGATTGGCTATCATGGACAGCTGCACCAGATTTTTCCCTCTCCAAATTTTTAGTAAATCAACCTCTGCATCCTCAATGGACTCCCAGCAAATTTTATATGGCGAGTACAAAAATTCTACACTGGAGAAACCACTATGGGCAAAGGGGATGTGTAATTATTTGATACAGTATACTGTAATCTTACAGATTACAGTACTGTATCTATACTGTGTTAAAAACTTTTTTTGAATTTGGCACCAAACTCAGTCCCCGTGCGTCGCAAGCGTCACTGTCACAGATCGAGTGAGACACGGCGGCTCGCTGATCACAGCGGGGAGACATCACTGGATCCAGGGGACAAGGTAAGTAACCCTTACATGGATCCAGCAATGTGATCCCGAGTCTGGCTCGGGAATACCGCTTATGGTACTGAATTCTCACCCCGAGCCAGACTCGGGAATACCGCCAAGGAGGTTAAACACACTGCTAATAGTCCTAGCAAAATTTCCATTCAGTGTACCTCTAGCAGACCTGATACAGGAGATGGTAAGAGACTGCAGAGCTGATACAAAAGATCAATGCAGCCTCACCATTGCCTGTCGGATGCAACCTGCGTGTGCCCGGATCAGAGCAGTGATCTGTGTGCCACGGAGCTGGATTTGAACTGCCTGGGCCACAGTAACTATATCCCGCCTGTGTTCATGTCACACTGATTCAATGTCCCGCCATTGAATCAGTGTGCCTTCTATCACAGGAAGCGGGACTTTGTTCTGCCGGAGCATTGCACTGTATGTAGCTGAGGCTACATGCCATTCATTGTTACTGTGGCCTGTGCAATTCAGCTCAGTGGCATACTGAGATTGCTGCTCTGTGAGAGGGAGGGGATATTAGGGCATGTCATGACACCCCCCCGCAATGGGCAGCACCAGGGGAAGACCCCGCCCCCCTTTTTGGCTTCCATTATTGGCATTTCCTTTTCTTTCGGCCAATGCTGAAAACAGTTTCTGGCCAAAATTTTGGTGCACCACTAATCCCTTGAAGTAGTATAAAAGTGGGGGAAAAAAATGTACCTTCTAAAATACAAAGGATGTGTGATGCTCACAATTTCATGGAGAGAGGTGGTAGGCTGACACTGCTAATCGCCATAGCATACCTCAAGAGATGGTTTGTTAGCTGCCCTTACATTACAGTAAGTGTGCAAAATTTTTATTTGCTAAGAGTTTAACTATAGTATTACTTTGTAATCTGCTGATAAAGGGAAAAAGCCTAAAGCCTCATCAGATTTTCTGCAGACAAAGCGGCAGACTTTTATCCGAAGGGCGTTGGCCAGGAACTTGTCTTGCATACAAACAGCACACAATTGTTGGCCAACAAACAAACGTAGTGAAGTACTACGTGGTTTTTTCATCTCTTTAGCACCACCCTTTGGGCACCTTCTGCTAATGTGTTTGGTGAGCATTGATTCCAAGCATGCGTGTTTGTACTTTGGACTTTTGTGCGGACTTGTGTACACACGCTCGGAAAATCCGACAACACACTGTTGTCTGGAAAATGTATAATCCTGCCATCCAACATTTGTCTGATGGAGCGTACAAACGGTCAGCTTTTCCGCCAACAGCCTGTCATGACACAATTCCTGTCGGAAAATCCGATCGCGTATACAAGGCTTAGGAGTGCCCCTTGATTCTTTTTTTTTTCTGGCACTACTAATACGTCTGTAACTTTTTGAGAGAAATTTTGGAAGCTTGCTTGTGTAAGTAGGCATAATTATTTGGAAAACTGACACTTTATATACTGTACACGGTACCCATAATAACATGGCACTTAGATGCTCCCCAAGACCTTGTTCAGTTTGTATGTAAAAATTAGGGCTGTTAATGATTCAAATTTTCGTGTTCGATTAATCGTTTTTTTAAATCAATTACCGTATATACTCGAGTATAGGCCGACCCGAATATAAGCCGAGGCCCCCAATTTACCCCCAAAAAAACTGGCAAACTTATTGACTCGTGTATAAGCCGAGGGTGAGACATGCCTGTCCATCCCTGTGTGTGTGTCCGTCCATCCCTGTGTGTCCGTCCATCCCTGTGTGTCCGTCCATCCCTGTGTGTCCGTCCATCCATCCCTGTGTGTGTGTGTGTCCATCCATCCATCCATCCCTGTGTGTGTGTGTCCATCCATCCATCCATCCATCCCTGTGTGTGTGTGTCCATCCATCCATCCATCCATCCATCCCTGTGTGTGTGTGTGTCCATCCATCCATCCATCCCTGTGTGTGTGTGTGTCCATCCATCCATCCATCCCTGTGTGTGTGTGTGTCTCCATCCATCCATCCATCCCTGTGTGTGTGTGTCTCCATCCATCCATCCATCCCTGTGTGTGTGTGTCTCCATCCATCCATCCATCCCTGTGTGTGTGTGTCTCCATCCATCCATCCCTGTGTGTGTGTGTGTCTCCATCCATCCATCCCTGTGTGTGTGTGTGTGTCTCCATCCATCCATCCCTGTGTGTGTGTGTCTCCATCCATCCATCCCTGTGTGTGTGTCTCCATCCATCCATCCCTGTGTGTGTGTGTATCCCATCCATCCATCCCTGTGTGTGTGTGTGTGTCCAGCCTACCTGTGTCCCGAGCCTGTGTCCCGAGCCTCCGTCCCGTGCCTTGCCTCCGTCCCGTGTCGTGCCTTGCCTCCGTCCCGTGTCGTGCCTTGCCTCCGTCCCGTCCCGTGCCGTGCCGTGCCGTGCCTTGCCTTGCCTCCGTCCCGTGCCTTGCCAGGATCGTCGGCGCCTCGGCGGCCATTGTAAAATTCAAAAGCCGCGCCTCCGCCTTCGCCTGTGATAGGCGGAACACTGAATTTCCCAGCAGCCTGTGTTCCGCCTATCACGGACATCGTCTCATCCTCGTCCGTAGTACGAGGATGAGACGATGTCCGTGATAGGCGGAACACAGGCTGCTGGGAAATTCAGTGTTCCGCCTATCACAGGCGAAGGCGGAGCCGGAGGCGCGGCTTTTGAATTATAGAATGGCCGCTGTCTGTCTGCTCGACACGCTGATCGAGCAGGCAGACAGCGATGACTCGAGTATAAGCCGAGGGGGGCACTTTCAGCCTCAAAAAAGAGGCTGAAAATCTCGGCTTATACTCGAGTATATACGGTAATCGACTAATTTTGATTTAATTATAACGCACATACAGATCCAACTACTTTTAGCTGATCTCCTTGCATTGAAACTCTGCATTAGTCAGTGGTAAATGTGGTATACACTATATACAATCACCCGACACTAGTTCGCACAATCCATGACTTAACTTCACAGTTCACACAAATACGTTTTTTTAATTCAAACTGTAGCACTGACGTAATTTATTTTCCCCAGTTGTCTTCCAGGACAGCCCTTGAGAGATGGAGTCGCTCCCATCGACCCAGGAAACACATTGCCAACAGTTCAAAAAGGTGGTCCTTCAGGTCCCTGGCCAGTCATTTGTGTTTCCTCCATCGGAGGAACATGTTGCCAAGAACCAGGCTCGGGGGCTACCTGAAGGGGGACTGGGTCCTATGCGGCAGCCTTCAAGCTAGTCCGCATTTTGTTGGCATCAACTTTTAAATCTCTCCGGGATTTAATTACGGATGTAGGTCCAGCTGCTTCCACCAGTAGGGCGACTACAATCTTCTCCTCACCATGCCTTACAACACCCAGGTCCGGGGAGACCCGTATAGTCAGGGAGCATAGCCCCGCGTTAGTACTGAATCCTCTGATGTACATTCAGACCAGGAGGAGGATCAGGCTGTAGCTAACAAGGGTGCAAGATATAAGCTATCTCTTGAGGAAGTAGAAGAGCTATTGAGCACCATTTATGATACTCTGAAAATTGATGAAAAATAGACTCAATTAACCAGACATGATCTAATATATGAGACTCTGGGGAAAAAGAAAGCGAAAGCTTTTCCCATACATAAGGTGCTTTCTGACCTGTTCCTTAAGGAATGGTCTGAGCCAGATAAAAGGGTCTTCTTTCCCAATTCACTAAAAAGAAGATTCCCTTTTGATGAGAGCCCAGAGGCGGTCTGGAATAAGAATCCTAAACTAGACGCTCCTCTATCCAAGATCTCTAAACAGTCTGACCTAGCCTTTGAGGACATGGGTTATTTAAAGGATCCAATGGACAGAAGGACAGACGTAGTCCTAAAGAGGGCCTAGGATGCTTCCATGGCAGGTTTGAAACCAGCTCTAGCCACATCTTGTGTGGCTAGAAATCTGGAGTTCTGGTTATGAAAACTGCAGGAACATCTTAACCACTAGAGATCCGTGCTATAGCCGAATGACGGCTACATCGCGGGCCTGCTTTGCCGGGACTACGTCTGATGATGTCACATGCAGGAGCGGCCTACGCGCCCCCTGAGGGGTGCGCGTGGCGCGCTCTGTGATCAGCGAGTCTATGAGACTCGCCTGATCACGGATCGGAGCAAGGGGTTGATCCCAACCCCTTACCACGTGATTAGCTGTCAGCCAATGACAGCTGATCATGTGACACAACAGAGCCGGTAATCGGCTATTTTTCCTCCTCGCGCTGACAGCACGAGGAGAAAAAAAAAAAGCGCCGAGCACCGGCGGCCGTGAGAGGGACTTCAGTCCCGATCACGGCCAGCTCATCAGTGCCCACCTGCCTCCTGCTAGTGCCACCTACATATTAAAGTGGCACCCATCAGTGCCCACAGTGCCACCCATCAGTGCCCACAATCTGCCTCAACAGTGCTGCACCCCAGTGCCACATATCTGTGCCCATCAGTGTCATCTACCAGTGCCACCTATCAGTGCCCATCAGTCCCATCTATCAGTGCCACCCATCAGTGCCATCTTATCTGTGCCCATCAGTACTGCCTTATCTGTGCCTATCGCTGCCACCTTATCAGTGCCGCCTCATCAGTGCATTTCAATGAAGGAGAAAAATGACCTGTTTGCAAAATTTTATAACAAACTATGAAACATGATTTTTTTTTATTTATTTTGCATCTTTTTTTGTTTGTTTAGCAAAAAATAAAACTCCCAGCTGTAATTAAATACCACCAAGAGAAAGCTCTATTTGTGGGAAAAAAAATTATAAAAATTTCATTTGGGTACAGTGTTGTATGCCCGCGCAATTGTCATTCAAAGTGCATCAGCGCTGAAAGCTGAAAATTGGTCTGGGCAGGAGGGGGGTTTAAGTGCCCAGTAAGCAAGTGGTTAAAGCAGGCACTCTTAGGGCTGAACTATTAAAAACCTTTCCTATGCTTTTTAAAGTCACGAGTTTAATTTCTGATGCCTCCACTGATTCCGTTAAGTTCACAGCTAAGTCGGCAGCACTCTCAGTTGCAGGTAGGAGAGCAGTATGGATGAAAACTTGGGGAGGAGACACTGCGTCTAAAACTCGCCTGTGCAGTGTCCCTTTTACAGGAGACCTAGTCTTTGGGCCTGAATTAGATACCACCTTAGGATGGCAGACAAAAAGAAAAATTTTCAAAGGAAATTTTTTCGGCCCGCAAAGACAGAGAAGGAGTTGAAACCCAAAAAGGACTGGACGGGACAAAAAGGAAAAGGGGGCATACTTTTTAACCGCCCCAGTCAGACCCCCAAGCCCCAGTGACAGGTTACATACATACTTACATAGTCAGGTTGAAAAAAGACACATGTCCATCAAGTTCAACCACAAAAAAAAATAAAAAAATTTATAATAATATCATACAATCCCATATACCCAATTCTATACCCACAGTTGATCCAGAGGAAGGCAAAAAAAAACAGCAGAGCATGATCCAATTTGCTAAAGCAGGGGAAAAAATTCCTTCCTGATCCCCCGAGAGGCAATCGCATTTTCCCCAGATCAACTTTACCTATAAATGTTAGTACCCAGTTATATTATGTACACTTAGGAAATAATCCAGGCCCTTCTTAAAGCAATCCACTGAGCTGGCCAGAACCACCTCTGCAGGGAGTCTATTCCACATTTTCACAGCTCTTACTGTGAAGAAACCTTTCCGTATTTGGGGATGAAATCTCTTTTCCTCTAGACGTAAAGAGTGCCCCCTTGTCCTCTTTGTTGACTGTAAAGTGAATAACTCAACACCAAGTTTACTATATGGACCCCTTATATATTTGTACATGTTGATCATATCACCCCTTAATCTCCTCTTATCAAGAGAGAATAAATTCAGTTCCTCTAATCTTTCCTCATAGCTGAGTTCCTCCATGCCTCTTATCAGTTTGGTTGCCCTTCTCTGCACTTTCTCCAGTTCCCCGATATCCTTTTTGAGAACTGGTGCCCAAAACTGAACGGCATATTCCAGATGAGGTCTTACTAATGATTTGAACAGGGGCAAAATTATATCTCTCTCTCTGGAGTCCATACCTCTCTTAACCACTTTCAGACCGGACCAATTTGCTGGTCAAAGACCAGACCACTTTTTGCGATTCGGCACTGCGTCGCTTTAACTGACAATTGCGCGGTTGTGCGACGTGGCTCCCAAACAAAATTGACGTCCTTTTTTTCCCACAAATAGAGCTTTCTTTTGGTGGTATTTGATCACCCCTGCGGTTTTTATTTTTTGCGCTATAAACAAAAATAGAGCGACAATTTTGAAAAAAACGCATTATTTTTTACTTTTTGTTATAATAAATATCCCCCAAAAATATATAAAAAAACATTTTTTTCCCTCAATTTAGGCCGATACGTATTCTTCTACATATTTTTGGTAAAAAAAATCGCAATAAGCGATTATTGATTGGTTTGCACAAAAGTTATAGCGTTTACAAAATAGGGATAGTTTTATAGCATTTTTATTAATAATTTTTTATTATTTTTTTTTTTACTAGTAATGGCGGCGATCAGCGATTTTTATTGTGACTGCGACATTGTCGGGGACCCATCGGACATTTTTTACACATTTTTGGGACCATTGTCATTTATACAGTAATCACTGCTATATAAATGCAGTGATTCCTGTGTAAATGACACTGGCAGTGAAAGGGTTAACCAGTGGGTGGCAGTGTAGGGGTTAAGTGTTCCTAGGGGTGTGTTACTAACTGTGGGGGGGTTGGGCTTTCATTTAGTGTACACTGATCTCTGCTCCAATCACATGGAGCAGAGATCAGCGTCACTAGTTGCTAGGCAGAATGGAAAAATGTTGTTTATACAGCATTTCCTCCATTCGGCCGCTCCGTGAGACGATCGCGGGGATGCCCGCGGCGATCGAGTCCGCGGGTCCCGCGACCGGACTCACGGGGGTCCCGACCAGCGCGGGAGCGCGCCGCCGGCGGCGCGCTCCCGATGGCAGGGCGGCATCGAATATTGGACGTACACGTACGCCAATATGCCTGCCCGTGCCATTCTGTCGACGTACATCGTCGTGCGCTGGTCGGGAAGTGGTTAATACAGGAAAGGACTTTGCTTTGGAAACCGCAGCTTGGCATTGCATGCTATTATTAAGCTTATGATCTACCAAAACCCCCAGATCCTTCTCCACTATGGATTCCCCCAGTTGTACTCCCCCTAGCATGTATGATGCATGCATATTCTTAGCCCCCAAGTGCATAACTTTACATTTATCAACATTAAACCTCATCTGCCACATAGTCGCCCAATTAGACAGAGCATTGAGGTCGGCTTGTAAATTGGAGACATCCTGTAAGGAGGTTATTCCACTGCATAACTTGGTGTCATCTGCAAAGACAGAAATTTTACTTTTGATCCCAGACCCAATATCATTTATAAAGATATTAAAAAGTAAGGGTCCCAGCACTGAACCTTGGGGTACACCACTGATAACCTTAGACCATTCAGAGTAAGAATCATTAACCACTACTCTCTGAATTCTGTCTTTTAGCCAGTTTTCTATCCATTTACAAATTGATAATTCCAAACCTGTAGACTTTACCTTACACATGAGCCGTGTGTGCGGAACTGTATCGAACGCTTTCGCAAAATCCAAGTATACCACGTCCACCACCACCCCTCTGTCCAAGGTTTTGCTTACTACCTCATAAAAAGAAATCAGGTTTGTCTGACAACTTCTGTCTTTCATGAATCCATGCTGTCTGTTGCTTAAAATATTTTTTTCCTGCAAGAACTCGTCTATGTGGTCTTTTATTAATCCCTCCAGTATCTTCCCAACTATAGAAGTTAAACTAACGGGTCTATAATTGCTTGATAAAGACTTTGTTCCCTTTTTAAATATAGGCACCACATTGGCTGTGCGCCAATCCAGTGGTACTATTCCTGTCATTAATGAGTCCCTAAAAATTAAATACAATGGCTTTGAAATTACAGAGCTCAATTCTTTTAGGATCCGTGGGTGGATGCCATCAGGTCCAGGTGCTTTATCCACCTTAATTCTGTCCAAATATTTCTGGGCCATATCACTTTTGAGCCATTGTGGATTTGGGGCTGCGTCACTACCACCCCCATTATAGACCTGAGCTCCCCCATGCTCCTTTGTATACACAGAGCTGAAGAAAGTATTTAATAAGTTGGCCTTCTCTTTGTCCCCAGTCACCCACTCCAGATTCTTTTGTAAAGGGCCTACATGCTCAGACTTGACCTTTTTACTATTAATATATTTGAAGAATTTTTTGGGGTTTGTCCTACTATCTTTTGCAATCTGTCTTTTATTTAGAATTTTTGCATCCTTGATATCCTTTTTACATATTCTGTTATATTCTTTGTAACATTTAAATGACACTAGCGTTCCCTCATTTTTATATTTTTTAAAAGCTCTTTTTTATAGTTTTTTTAACTTTGGCCGTGAGCCACATCGGTTTTATTTTTAGCCTTTTAAACTTATTGCCCATGGGAATATACTTTGCCGTGAGATCACAAACAGTCTTTTTGAAGAATTCCCATTTCTGTTCTGTGCCCTATGATGCCAGTATTCCCTCCCAGTCTAAGTCCTGGAGAGCAGCACAGGTTCCCTGTGGGGGGAAGGTTATCGAACTTTCTTCCACAGTGGGAAAGGATAACCTTAAACGAGTTTATCCTAAACATAATAAGAAGAGGTTATGCGCTAGTTTCACAGCTACCCACCCTCAAAATTTCTCGTAACAAAACTCCCAAGTCACTCAGAAAAGGCTAGGGCCTTACCATTACTGATAGGGGAGATGGTGGATCAAGAGGTATTAACACCAGTCCCCATTTAGGAGCAGGGGGACGGTTTTTACTCTCATATTTTGGTGGAAGGACGCAGAGAACCTAAACAAGGGGGTTCTCTGGGTCTTACCTATCACATCCACTCTGACCACGAATGCGAGCAATTGGGGCTGGGGAGCCCATCTCAACTCGAACTGGGCCCAGGGCAGGCGGACTCAGGAAGAGAGGCATTTCTCCTCCAATTGGAAGGAGCTAGCAGCAATCCTCAGAGCTATTCTAGCTTTTCAGACCACAATACGGGGTCACCATCTACAAGTCTGCTCAGACAATATGACGGCTGTAGCGTATCTAAACAAACAGGGAGGTACCAGAAGTCCTCGTTTAATGTCGGTGGCCAGGCACATTTTTCAGTGGGCAGAATCCAATCAAGTCCATTTCTGCAATACACTTGAAAGGGGAACTGAACAACACTGTGAACTTCTTGAGTTGACAACGAGTATCGAATCAAGAATGGTCGCTACATCCAGAGGTGTTCAATCTCATAGCAACTCACTGGGGAAGGCCAGTGGTGGATCTTTTTGCAAACAGGGAGAACGCAAAGGTTCCCAATTTTTGTTCTCTATGCCCAGGGGATTTCCCCTTGGCAGTAGATACCTTGCAGACTCCATGGATTTTCAGCTTGGCATATGCGTTTCCTCCACTTCACCTCATCCCAAGGGTTTTAGGGAAATTTCTTGCGGAGGAAACATGCTTAATTCTCGTGGTGCCGTTTTGGCTCAAAAGACCATGGTTTACAAGGCTGCTGCAGTTGACAGACCAACCTTCCCTGAGACTTCCTTGCAGACAGGACCTTCTGTCACAGGGACCTCTTTTTCATCCACAAATAACCATGCTGAACCTCTCAGCGTGGTTACCGAAGAAGAAATTTTGAGAAGGGCCTGACAGAGTAATTCAGACCTT
The DNA here is from genome assembly GCF_037356315.1 of Lithobates pipiens. Lineage (NCBI taxonomy): Eukaryota > Metazoa > Chordata > Amphibia > Anura > Ranidae > Lithobates > Lithobates pipiens. The sequence goes on from NW_027507764.1 coordinate 419,277,895, forward strand.
ATTACAGAGTAGAAAGCCAACCACCAGAGCCATTTATAAAAAAGTCTGGAGAAAATGTAATAGTTGGCTGGATGGCTGTGGGGAGAAAAACATGGATACAGCTAACATCCTTCAGTTTCTACAAGAGGGGATAGACAAAGGTCTAACTCCTAGTACTATCAAGGTTCAGATAGCTGCTCTAAGTGTGTACCTAGAAAAACGGTTACAGGAAGATCCTTTCATCTCTAGGTTTTGTAAAGCAATCTCTAGACGTAAACCAGTCAGAGTCAACAAAGCTCCATCCTGGGATCTAGCCTTTCTTTTTTTTTTTTTTTTTTTTCCACAAAATTTTTATTTGAAACAGAGAGAATACAAAGCCAACACAGGTATAGTAAACACAAACAGCATTTAGATACATCATATTCACTTGATCTACCCTAGCTGTTCAATATTAACATCTCCATTATCTGCCTTTGAGATCAATTGGTCACCTTAAAGTCAGGAGCAGGGGTTACATATCTTAGGGGATCAAGTTATAGAAACCATTTAGAAACACTTGAGGAAGGTAAACAGTAAGATTTATGTATTGTTAATACACTGACAATCTCAAGATCTGTATCCTGTATTGGGGGGCGAGATGTGTGTTACCATATATAATGAAAGATAATGATATTGATAAACAGGTCCCACTGCTATGCGGATGGGGGGTTGAAATAAGAGGACGACGTGAGTATGGGTGACAAGAGGAGGAAGAGAGGGGATGGGAGGAGGTGGAGGGCAGTATCGTCTCTGGCTCCCCTGAGGGATCTAGCCTTTCTATTGAAAGTGTTCTTGGGGTCACCCTTTGAACCTTTATCAGAGGCCTCTCTAAGACTGATTACATTCCAGACAGTACTTCTTGTGGCAATCACTTCAGCCCGTAGGGTTAGTGAGATACAAGCCTTTTCTTTAAGAGAGCCATTCCTACAAATTTTAGAAGACAGAGATGTTCTTAAGACAGACCATGTGTTCTTACCAATAGCGGCATCTAGTTTCCATAGTTCGCAGGACATTGTTCTTCCTTCTTTCTGTCAGAATGCATCAAATGAGAAAGAGGAAAGATTTCATTTAATAGACGTAAGGCGGTGCATTTTAGAATACCTTAGGGTTACAAATCCATTTAGAATCTCAGATTCTCTGTTTGTTCTGTTTTCAGGTTAACTTAAGGGACAGAAGTCCTCAAAAGCCACCATAGCTAGGTGGATCAGGTTAGCTGTAACAGAGGGTTATAGAGCAATGAACAAAGACCCTCCTGGGGGTATTGGAGCCCATTCCACAAGGGCATTAGCAGCATCCTGGGCAGAAAAGGCTGGCGCCACCCGGAGCAAATATGTAAAGCAGCCATGTGGTCAAGCTTTTCCACCTTTACAAAACATTATCGACTGGACCTAATGTCCAGTCAGCATCAGGCTTTTGGGAGGAAAGTCCTCCAGGCCGTGGTTCCCCCCCCCCCCCCCCCCCCTAATCTGATGAGTACTTGGAGATCCTCTCAAGGGCTGTCCTGGAAGACAACTGGGGAAAACCGGAGTTAGTACTTACCAGTAACTCCTTTTCCAGTGGTCTTCCAGGACAGCATGATCCCACCCTTTTTTCTCTTTTAATGTTGATATAATAACGATATTACTTGTTGTGGTTATGTTGTTTTTTACAGTTCCATCCTTCGGTTCTTGGTAAATGACTAGCCAGGGACCTGAAGGACCACCTTTTTGAACTGTCAGCAATGTGTTTCCTGGGTCCATGGGAGGGACTCCATCTCTCAAGGGCTGTCCTCGAAGACGACTGGAAAAGGAGTTACCTGTAAGTACTAACTTCGTTTTTTTTTTTCTCCACGGTAGAGTGACAATCCCTCCACCTCCGGTCTAACTAATCACTCTCACCTTATGGCATGGACCCCTGTGCAAGTATAAGTATAAGATTAAATTTTTGTGTTCAAACACAAACTACTCACATAAAGATGATAAAAACACTGCATGTAAAGCCGACAATCGCATTAGTTCCATAGGACAGCAGCGGGTGACGTCATGCGTAGCTCCTCTCCCGTACGTGTTATGTTCAATCAGAACTTCAATGTCACTGGACTCCTCCCCCCTTCCCGTCGTTAGCAGATGGAGGCACTTGGGGAAGGGGGGAGGAGTTCAGTGACGGCGATGTCTGTGACGTCACTGGATCGCTGGCGGAGAGGTGAGTACCGATCAAAAAAAATTAATCGATTAATCGAGGAATTAATCTTTAATTTCCACAGCCCTAGTAAAAATGTGTACAAGTTACGTTTGAAGTCTTTAATCACTTCAGCTCTGGAAGATTTACCCCCGCCTTCATGTCCAGGCCATTTATTTGCGATACGGCACTGCATTAATTTAACTGACAATTGCGCGGTCGTGCGACGCTGTACCCAAATAAAATGTAAGTCTTTTTTTTCCCCACAAATAGAGCTTTCTTTAGGTGGTATGACTCCCAGTGAGAGTGCTCCTCACTGGGAGTCACTACCCCTAAACTGACTCAGAACTGCGGTAAGAAAATGCAACCGTGCATTTACTTAAAGGTACTGTGTCTTTACCAAAAAAACAGGAAAAAAGGTAAGTGCAATTATACATCAGCCGATGCACTGACATCTACCTTGTAGAACTTTGTAAAGATGTGGACAGACGACCAAGTTGCCGCTTTACACACTTGAGCGACAGACGCTTGATGTTGGAAGGCCCAAGACGTTCCGATCGCCCTGGTGGAGTGGGCCGTGACCGGAAAGGGGGGGCACCTGCCCCTACAAGGCATAGGCCTGAACTACAATCTATCTGATCCACCTGGAAATGGTGGCCGACGAGACCGCCGTGCCTTTTTTTCAAACCAGCCACCGAAACAAGCAAGGAGTCTGACTTCCGAAAGGGAGCCGTAGCAGACAAAGGCACCCTCAGAGCCCGAACCATGTCCAGGGAATGGAGGGCCACCTCCTTAGGATATGTCAGTTTAGGACACAGAGATGGTGACACAATGTCTTCATTGATGTGAAACGCTGAAACCACTTTCGGCAGAAAAGAAGGTTGCGGACGCAACACCACCTTATCCTTATGGATCCAAAGCCGCCAGTTCTGAAACCCTCCTGGCCAAAGTAATGGCCACTAGAAAGACCACTTTCTGGGAAAGAGTCAACAGAGGGATCTCTCTGATATTTTTCAAATGGCGGTTTTTGAAGCGCCGATGACTCCAGGTTCAGATCCCACGGGGGGTAACGTTGGACGCACCAGAGGAACTACATGTCGGACCCCCTGAACAAAAGTGCTCACTAGAGAGTGAGATGCCGGGGTCACTGAGAAAAAAAAAAAAAGACAGCCAGAGCTGATATTTGTCCGTTAATGGTGCTTAAAACCAATTTCTGGTCTACTCCTTGCTGTAGAAACAGCAGGATCCTGGATATAGGAAAGGAGCGCGGACGCCATCCTTTCTGCTCACACATGGAGATGTAGGCCTTCCAGGTACGATGCTATATTCTTCCGAGAAGAAGATTTCTGTGCTCTCAGCATAGTTGGAATCACCGAGTCCGAAAGACCCGGTTCCTCAACACCTGGCTCTCAATAGCCATGCCGTTAAAACCAGCGATGGTAAAGCAGACGGAGATGGAGAATCGGACCTTGAGACAGAAGTTCTTCTCGTAATGGCATTCGCAATAGAGGGTCCGCCACCAGGCGCACTAGGTACGCATACCAGGGACGCTGGGGGCAATCAGTATTACTGGAATCCCCTCTGCCTCCACTCTGCGGAGCAGACGTAACAGTTTCAGCGGAGGGAAGGCATAGATCAGCTGGTACTGAGCCACCAGCGCGTCTGCCCAAGGATCTTTTGTCCTGGACACGAATCTCGGCACTTTCCGATTGAGATGGGAGGCCAGAAGATCTACGTCTGGTGTGCCCCATCGCAAGCACAGTAGCCTGAACACCTCCGGATGCAACGCCCATTCACCTGGGTCCAGCATCTGGCGAATTAGGTAGTCCACCTGCCAGTTCTCCACGGCCGGTACATGTCGCTCTGCCCACTGAAGGATCACGTAAGGGACAGATCGGATGCCTTCAAAGTCTTATCGACCATGTGGAGAGGCACAGCCTGATCACTCTCAGTTCGAGCAAATTGATTGGCAACTTGGATTCCTCCACCGACCAAAGGCCCTGGGTCGACTTAACTCCCATTACTCCACCCCAGCTGGTTAGGCTGGCATCCGTTGTGATCACTGTCCATTTCAGAGGTAGCAACGACTTCCCAGACCAAAGTGCTGGGGACCTCAGTCACCAGAGCAGGGAATCCCTGACTAACTGGCTCACCCGAATCTGCCGATCCAGGGACAACGGAGATTTGTCCCACTTTGTGCTATCAAACTCTGCCCAGCACCGGCAGCAACTGTGCAGTTCCAGGGAGCTGGGGCAGTTGGCCCATCTCCCCAGCCACAGATTACAGAATTTATGGACTTAATGGACTGTTCATCAGAGGATGTCATAGATTACGCATCACCTGCTCAAGTACTTGCAGCAGGACAGAGTACTGCAGACCCCTGCTCCACACCCGTGGTAGTTTCGGAGGCCCAAGGTGAGAAGGTGATGGTCCCTCTCTCCCAGTGGATTTCAGAGATGAAGGGAGGAGAAGCAGACATTTTCCCTCCCCAACAAGGGTTCATGCACCTGGGAGACAATACCAGTGAAAGGGAGTTCCAACAGCAGACTGCGCCGCCCAGAATGATGACGCCAACCCAGCTGAAGCGCTGGCAACTGGGCAGAGTGCTACCAACCTCTGCCCAGCACTGGTAGCGGCTGCAGAATTCCATGGAGCTGGGTCAGTCACCCTGTCTTTTCTCCAGTGGCTGAAAAGACTCGAGGGAGAAGGGTCAGTCCAGGCCTGTCCCCAGCAGCAGATATGTTCTCAGAGAGGCAGAGGTTGGCTGGGTGAGGAATACTCTGTTTGGACCAATTTGTTTGGGGTACTGTGTGGATACCGGCATTGGGGGGACTGGAATCACTGACTAACTTTGGAGTCAACCTGTCTGGGGTCTCCTCCTGTGTTAGTCTCCTGCCGAAAGGGGAGAAATGTGACAGACCTAGCCGGGACAGAGACTGTTGGAGAGGACAGTCTTTCCCTTGAGATTATGGGCCCTGGCATTTGGGGGAACGGTACTCTTTGTGAGCTGTACGCCTGGGGAGCCCTGAGGTGGTGTTACTTGGATTCAGATCCATGTCTCCCCCCCCCCCCCCCCCCCCCCAAAAAACACACAGACTCTGGATATGTATTTGCCATATTAGCAATAGACTGAATCACACTGTTGGGACACAAACTGTTAGATGCTAATGTCATGAACTCCAGCCACCTGTCTGTTGTGTAAATGAGACTAGTCTGGCTTGTAAGAATATTCCATACATTGTTGTTTGTGCTAATTAACTCTGTGTTTATGTTTATGGTAATGTGTATTGAATAGTCAAATCAGTGAGCTAGGATACAAAGTCTTACCCTGAAAAGTCCTATCACTCAGACAACTAGTCTGGGTCAATGATTAGATAATTAGCTCATGCTAATTAGGTTAGGTTTTAGTCTTCTACTGTATTATAAATACTTGTCATTTTGGTTCTAATAAACCAGTCCATGTTGAGCAGCTAAGCAAGTGTCGTCTTGTTTTGTGCTTGTGAGAGGTTGGAATATCTGATATCTATATTCAGACTTAGGAAGCGGTATACTGACGTAAGCACTCAATCGGAGTGTGGGATCGGATCCGTCACAGAAAGTATCCAGGACCGCATCACAAATGTACTTAAGGCATTGCACTAATTGGTCTACTAGTTCCACGCCGACAGGAAAAGCCTATTGCCCTCCCAATTCGAGGTGCAAAAGTTCGCCCACTCAGTGTCTGAGGCACAAGTGCGGATGCCAGTATTGGTCGCATAGTTGACCCTACAACCATGAACAAGGAACGAGCCACTGCCTCTGCCTTCCTGTCCGGGGGATCCTCAAAGGCAGGAGTCCCCTCTACCGGGATCGTGGTTACTTTGTTTAACCTGGATACTGGGGGGGTCCACGACCGGAGAAGCCAACCACTTTTCGAGAAGGCTTTCATCAAAGGGGTAACGTACCGCCATGTATTCGGGGACCGAAAAGGTCAGTTGCGGTCAACCCCATTCCTTGTAAATGAACTTATCGAAATAAGTCAGATACGGGAACACCTTAGGTGTACGGGCTGGCTTACAGGACCCAAAAGGGACCGCAACATCAGCAGAGGGATCTGCTGGCTCCTGAATTTTCAGGGTATCACGCACAGCTGTGATAAGCGCTCCAACAAGCGCTTTATCACACATGGACCCGGACGGGGACTCATCCTCACTGTCCGATCGTTCCTGGTCAGCGTCATCTGAAACGACAGAGCAGGAGTCACCCGCCTCAGCAGGGCCCGAGTCTGCGTCAGAGCTCTTCCCAGAGGACAGGGGGGCAGGGGCCATATTTTACCACCTTTGTACCCACGCACCGCCTCCATCTTGGCAACGAATTAATTGAGGACCGCCAACAAGCGCCCAGAGGCACTGCACTGTCTGCAGGCGAACCGGATGCAATTGGCTGGTTTTTGGGGGAAGAAAAAACTGTTTCTGAAGCCAAGCTGACCCTACCTTGTCTGCCACCTGTTGGGGACTTGTGATGGTCCCACCCTCCTAACTGCTGCTGGCCGAAGGGCTCTTCCCGCAGGACTCACCAGCCCGAATGAGTTCTGCGCCGTCCAGCTAAGAGTGCCTGTGTCCTGTGTCAGCTCCCAGATGCATAGGAGACCACGCCGCGCAGTGCAGAGCTGCTCAGAATGGCGCTGAAACTGAAAAACGTGTTCAGGCTTCAAGAACATGGCTGCCGAGCGTCCAGTATAAAGGACATAATCACAGGGAAAATGGCCACCGAACTACAGGAAAATGGAGACAGAGCATGTTGCTCCCTGGTCACACCAAAAATGCCCACGGAGCACTGTATACCATGAGGGAAAGTGAACAAACAGGCAGAGAAATGGCGGTGAAACAGCGCTACAGCGATCAACAGACACAGCCTCCAGCCATCTCCAGGGAGAGACCTACACACATCCAGGGCACAGCCATCCAGCGCAGAGCCCCTGTCTAGGGCGCGCACACACACACACAACGCTCAGAAGCCAATGCAGCATCCCCCACAGGGAAGGGGGAGGGAAGATAGGGAGAGAAGAGAGGGAGGTGAGGGACCCCCGAATCAACCTCCCAGGGAATGCCCAGCTGCTCAGCCCCACCGAGGCAGGGAGAGCTGTACTTACCAGTCCTGAAGAGCTGGGAGACATTCCATCACAGACCCACTCTACGATCAGTACGGGGTGGCTGGTGGCCCGGCACACACGCAGACATCAGTAGCCCGGTCATATGTGTGCCACGGAGCATATACACTCACCGACCGCCCCTGGAGCTGGGGCATGTCGTGGCCGACCCAGCACGGAGCTCTGGTCTGCACACGCTCACTGGCCAGGCTGGGGAGACTTCAAGGATAAGGAGTATCCAGCCTTTCACCCATTCTGCTGTTGATAGCAGATCACAGGATCTTTAATCTTGCACAAAAGGCAAAGCTTCTGCAGAAACATCCATGGACTTATGGGCCCGCAGGGTTCCTAGGTCCTACTCCTTCACTAGGCAGAAAAAAAACTGAGGCTGCAGTAGCAGTCTGAGGGGTTGTTACCTAAGGGACCACCTCTTGGGTGAACTATAAAGTTCTAGTTTTATTATCACATGTTAACATGTTATGCCTAGTCCTCTTCTGAAGGTGGCGTAACTACCCAATGGTCTAAGAAAGGAGCTGTGTCAGCCGGTGAACATAAGAGAAAAGACATTTGTACTCAATCTGTGGATAGTAAAAGAAAGGAACAAAAGAGCAACAGAGAACATAGACCTGAAGTGTGCCGGGGTCACGTGGTTAGTATGCCTAAAAGGGGGCATACCCAAGTATGAAATATAATGAATGACATGAAAAGAAAAGGGAATGGGTGGGTGGGACACGAGATCCAATGACCACGAGGGGAGGAGGCAAAGGAGGGCAGGCTTTAAGAAGCCTGAGCTGCGGTCAGCCTTACACTTGGAGTCAATCTGTGGATAGTAAAGGAAAGGAACAAAAGAGCAACAGAGAACATAGACGTGAAGTGTGCCGGGGTCACCCGGTCAGTATAAAATATGCTTAAAAGGTCCAGACCCTGTTTGGCCAACAAGGGGGCGGCAATGAAGTATGCATTTGGCTGCGGAGAGGGGAGCATCAGGAAAAGGCAACAAAGGAGCATCCCAGGATTTGACGAGCTGGTTTAAACCAACACCGGGCCCCCACACCTTGCCAGGCTCCAAGAACCTGATGCCAGTGCCGACCCCCGACTGTTGCGACTTGCAAGCATGCAGATGTAACAGAAAAAAACAGGGGCCCAAACCAGTTGATTGGCCAGAAACAAGCAAAACCCTGGCCAGAAACGCAACTCCCCTACCTTGGGAACCGCAAAAGGCCAGCTATATCGCTACCTTGAGCTCCAAACTGATAATGCAAAAAGGAGACCTGAGAGCATGTAAGATATGTCATGAAAAATATGACCCACAATGGGAAGACCACTGAGCACAGCAGGAGGACTACTCTTCTGGATCACCTAAGGATGGCTTAAAAGAGTGCGCAACAAATAAAGAAAAGCCTGTCAGGGCCTTCAACAAATATGAAATGCTGAGTCTCAGCCAGATACGCCCCGAAAGTGCTATGGGCAGATACGATCTGGAAGAGGCAAAAAACAAAGCAAATAGGGACTGGATAAAACCCCTCAGGACTTGGAAACCTAGCCCGGAAAGCCTGGAAAACATCCCAAGCAGTATCATGAGCCTACCTGGTATTCAAAATAAAACTAAATGATCAAGGCTGCTGCATCAGCCAAATGGGAATCCAATGCCTCACAAATGCTGGAACTGAAAAGAAGGTGTGACGCCGGCATCTGCAACTGAGACCTGGGCCTACTAGTACTGGCCTGGACACCGAGAGGGTTCCAGAATCCACCAAAAATCCCAGAGCCAGTAGCAGCTGCTGGAGTTGCAATGGCTGACTAACCAATGGTACCATACTAATACATGAGAGGTAACAGTAACCTAAATAGCTGGGCTAACCGAGCCAAAGCCGGGAAAGCGAACCCCCTGCGTTGAAACTGCCAGAGCAAACGTGAAGCTAGCTACGTGTGAATACTGAAGCCTTGGGATGGTCCCGGTTCTTTAGAGAGGGTGAGTTACAGAGCTCCGACCCCCCCCCCCCCCTCCCCACAGGAGAAGGAGGGATAGAAGTGAAGTCACCAATATCCGCTGCTAGAGACATGGTAAACGAGAGTACCATGGGAAAATATGAGAAGCATGAGAAACTATAAAAACCTAGGAAAACGAGAGAAACATGAAAACATGAGCTGGAATGGAAAACAAAAATTGCATGAGAAAAAAGTAAATTGCATGAGAAAACGTAAATTGCATGAGAAACGTGAGACTGAACGAAATATGTAGGCAGCGTAAGAACAGATAAGGAGACTTGCCACCGAACAAGCCAATTAAAAACGAACACGTCAATCTATTAACCCATAGACGTGATGGGTAACCTGCAGTGGAAGAACATAGATAACCCTGCTGTAAAAACAACCAGAGAACATAACGGACGACCAGCTCATGACATAACACCCCTGGTACCTGACAAGTATGAGGATGTGGGTGTAGACCGAGCTCCGACCCCCCCAGCTGGAGAAGGAGGGATAGAAGCGAGGTCCCCAACATCCGCCACTTGAGACATGGGAAACAAGAGTAACAAGGGAAAATATGAGAAGCATGGGAAACTAGAAAAACCTGAGAAACATGAAATGTGAACCGGCATAGAAAACAAAAATTGCATCAGAAACGCAAACTGCGTGAGAAGCGAGGGATTGAATGAAATATGTAGGCAGCGTAAGAACAGATGAGGAGACTTGCCACTGAACAAGCCAAATTAAAAACGATCACCTCAATACGTTAAACCCATAGACGTGATGGGTAACCTGCAGTGGAAGAACATAGATGACCCAGCTGTGTGAAAATGACTAGAGAACATAACAGACAACCAGCTCATGACATAACACCCCATGGTACCTGACAAGTATGAAAATGTGGGTGCAGACATAACAAGACCAACAGTGCATGAAAGTGAACCCAATGACAACAGCAGACATAACAAGACCAACAGTGCATGAAAGTGAACCCAATGACAACACCCCCCCCCCCCCCACTGTATGCAGTAAGCAAGCCCAAGCAACCTGCAGCGCCAAGTCAGGAAATTGAAAACAAACTCTCAGGGCTAGGGTACCCACAGACCGTGGTGAGTAGTAGTAAAGGTGTAATAGTGAACGTGCACGTATGACGTATGGAATACAGGCGAGAAGATTGTGGGACAACAATCAATTAAAAACGTAACCTCAGCCCTTATGGTTCTGTAGACGTGACAGATCCTGGATGTGAGCACTAGCTAACGAAAATGCTGCAAACGAAAGACAATAACATGAAATGTGAGCAACATGGGAAGGGTAAGAAACTGAAAAACCAGAGAAAAGTAAGAAACCATGGGAAACCATGGGAAACGTAAGAAAAATGAGAAACGGGAAACGTCAGCAATATGAAAAACGGGAAACGTGAGGAAACGTAAGGAAAACACAGGAAAACATAAGGAAACACGGGAAAACATAAGGTAACACGGGAAACCTGAGAACATGGGAAACGTGAGACCATGGGAAATGTAAGAAACACAGGAAACGTGAGAAACGCGGGAAACGTGAGAAAATTTAAGAAACACGAGAAACGTGAGAAATGGGAGATGTAGGAAAACACGGGAAACAAAAGAAAAAACATGGGAAATGGCATGAGAAACGAAAACAATGTATGAGAAACCAGAAACATAAATTGCATGAGAAACGTAAAAAATAACACAAAAAACGTGAGAAACGTAAATAACGCGAGAAATCGTAAATTGCATGAGAATTGTACCTTGCATGAGAATCGTACCTTGCCCGAGAAACGTAAATAGCATGAGAGGTGTAAATAGCATGAGAAACTGTAAACTACCTGAGAAAACCGTAACCTGCCTGAGAAACTGAAAATTGTGTAAGAACCGTAAAATTGCAAGAGAAACCTAAATACCTCCGCTCTGAAGCCTAGTGTGAGTACTGGGAGGAGTGAGCGGGGCGGGCAGATGCCCCCCCACGATGCCTGGTGAGCGGGAAGAGCAAGCGTGGGGCCCTCCTACTGATGAAAAATAGATGATGTGACAAACCTTGGCAGGTATGGTCATCTCTACCATGCATACATGGCTGGCCAGGACAGAGAGCCAGACACAAAGGGCCAGGAGGATCCAGACCGGCCGCAAGAGCTGACTGAGCATGGAAAAACTCTGCCCCCCACCACACAGAGATGGGCAGAAACCACACAATGCCATTGGCCCGAACATCTGGAAAGCGGGCGCCCCCTGTGGAACCCCCCCCCCCCCCGCAGGGCAGCCCCCCCGTGGCCAAAACCATGTCAGGATGACTGAACCCCCCCCCCCCTGCAAACACCAGGAGGAGCGGATGGGAGGCCCCCTCACATGAGACATTATGGTTCTGCCTGAATATAGAGATCCCTTGCCAGCCCAATCATATCAGCAAAACCTCCCCTTATGTCACATGTGTATAACCATATACTGTATGTATAACCTTGCAAACCTCTCCCGTGTAGACATTGCAGAGCCCTGAGACTTCTGCTGGGAGAAGAAGGCGGGCGGGAGAAGCAGCTCCCTTGGAGACAGGAGCTTGTTAGGCGGTCACCCCCCCCCCTTTTCCCGGCAGAAGCAGGCGGCCGAATCCTCCCCTCCTCCCCCTGGCAGAAACACCGGAAGAAGGAGGCAGGCGAGAGAAGCGGCTCCCACTGGAGCTGTTAGGCGGACGACCCCCCCCCCTCCTCCAGCAGAAGCAGGTGGCCGAATCCTCCTCCCCGACAGAACACTGGGAGAAGGAGGCGGGTGGGAGAAGTGGCTCCCTCGAGGAGACAGGAGCTGCCAGGCAGTCGAACCCCCCCTCCCCCGGCAGAACGCAGAGAGAAGTGGGTGGGTGGCAGAAAACAAGCGGGCAGGCGGGAGAAGCGAACGTCTCGTGGAGTTGTCAGGCGGCCGAAACCCCCCTCCTCCTCCAGTGGAACACCGGGAGAAACAGGCAGCCAGATCACTGCCAATGAGTGGAGCTGCAGGGGGCCAAAACCCCCCCCCCCCGTGTGAACCCCAGGCGGGAGGCCTCCTCAAAGATCGGGGAGATGAGAAAGTGGGTGGGCAGACACTCTAGTAGAGCCCGATGTGAGCTACCACCACCCACTGAAAACAGCCAACCGTCTCTTAGCAAGGACTCGGAAATGACATCACACAACAAGAGATCTAATGACCACGAGGGGAGGAGGCAAAGGAGGGCAGGCTTTAAGCAGCCTGACTCCTCCTACAAACACAGGCTGACCTGCGGTCAGCCTTACACTTAACTCCTGCAAGGCCATTTAAAACGCCTGAACATTTCAAAAAATATGGGGATTTGGTCACACCATATGACTATATGGTTCTTAACGGTTTGCTGACCGGCTCATGCCGATATAGGTCGGCAGAAGGGCACATACAGGTATATTAACGTACCTGTATGTTGCCCTTTAAGAATCAGCTTGCGGGCATGCTGCGAGCTCCGTGAGTGTGATTGTGGGTCCTGCGGACTCTGTCTGCGGGGATACCTGTGATTGCCTCACGGAGAGAAAGAATGGGGAAATGCTGATATAAACATGCATTTCCCCGTTCTGCTTAGTGACACTGATCACAGCTCCCTGTAATCAAGAGCGGTGATCAGTGTTGTGTCACACATAGCCAGCCCCCTCCCACAGTTAGAATCACTCCCTAGGACATGGTTAACCCCCTACAGCTCCCCCTATTGGTTAACACCTTTACTGCCAGTCACATTTACACAGTAAAAAAAAGGTTTTATATATATATATATATATATATATATATATATATATATATTTATTTTGGGGATATTTATTATAGCAAAAAAAATTACAATTTTTTTTCAAAATTTACGCTATTTTTTGTTTATAGCGCAAAAAATAAAAACCACAGAGGTGATCAAATACACCAAAAGAAAGCTCTATTTGTGGGGGGGGGGAGCCCACTTACTGCAACAAAGTACCCCATTATCAGTGGCTCCTACGCTATCCATAGAATGGAAGATCCTGCTTCTCTGAACCATGGAAGAAATACACTCCTCTATATGGGAGAACTAAAGGACTCCTTTTCCCTACCTGGAAATGTCTGCTCACGTATTTTATGTGTGTGGTGCAGAGGTGCTGCCCTGTATCAGTAAAACTGCTATAGGGTGGACCTTAAGTGGTTAAAGTACCAATCATCAGCTTTTTTTAAATGTTAAACATAGATCTTGGAGAAGTTTGGGTTTAAAAGACATAAAAAAAAACAAAAAAAACACATTCATAATGCCTCTATGCTGCAGCTGTCCCACATTGGCTGAAGGGGTAACATCTAGGCATCCTGGATTGTGGGCAAAAATCCAATCACAGAGCAATTTTGCTTCCCCAAAAGAAGTTCTTGTACTGGTGTGGGACATCAGAAGAAGAGCATCAGGGCTGCTCTGTGCAAAACCCTTACACAGAGCAGGTAAGTATAACATATTTATTATTGTAATAATACAAAAGAAAAAAAAAAACAAAGCTTTAATCCCCCTTTCCAAACATCCTCTTTTCTTGAGAATCCTCCAGGCCATCAGACCGGAAAGCCAAAAATGCATATGGAACACTGGTCCCTGTGATACATTTCGGACAATTCTTTAGAAATGTAGCTTGGTCTTGGCTGATCTTCCTGATCAATAGTGCTAGCAATGATAGCGGGAGGAATACCCCAATCTGAACCCACTCTTTAAGGCATTCTAAATCTACTTACCTGTCTAAGATAGGCAGGTAGACTCAAGTTGTCAGTCTATATAGTAGAATACATTTTCATAGCCCAGTAGGAGATGTTTCTTTCTTTGAAACATGAGGCATGTTGCATGGCACTGAACAGGTTAATCCATGACCTCTGTAGGGTAAAGACTGACATCTGAAGAAACTCCAAATCTCACAAGCCCTGGGACTTCCAGTTTAATGCTGGTGCAGGTGAAAGCTAAATAGTAGTAGATGAGAGATTAGATTAGGTGCAGATGAAAACAATTAACAGAGTTTACCCTGCTAGTAGAGATGTGTTTGTTTCATAAAACATTTGTGATGCACACAGATAAATGGCAAGGCATGCATGACCCAAAAAAGAAGTCTCTTGTCCCTCTAGTGAAATGGGGACAACGTAGGTGGATCCATGGATGGACATAGGGGAGTCAATCAGCCATGACACTACAAACCAGCTACCACAAGTGAATCCACGATTACAAGGTAAGGCACACAAATGACAAGTGAAAGTGTACAATGCAAGCACATCAGTTTGATGAAGCATTCCCCACACGAAAAAAAAAAACCTTATGCAAATGGCAGATTCTAAGCAGGATGGATTTCTCAAAGTTTGCTTAGGAAGTGCAGGGCTTCATTGGGAGGTTTACTGGCTGTGCCCTATACACAGTCTAGGATCCACAATCGTATGGCCTTCAACCTCTAGTATTCACTGTTCCAATCCTGGATCCTTTTGACAATGTCAGACTGGAACAGTACAGCTCCAGAGTGTGGCTGCCCATGCGTTTAAGTGGCTAGACAGAGATGCACACACTGCACACCAATACATATCATTTGGTGATAAATCAGAGCCAGTGCATTAATCCTCCTAGGCCTACCATACAGAAACCTGCCAGAGGTACCATACTACTAGAAAAATACGGGATGAAACCCCCTAGGAAAGTGATGGTGAACCTTGGCACCGCAGATGTTTTGGAACTACATTTCCCATTAAGCTCATGCACTTTTCAGTGTAGTTGAGCATCGTGGGAAATGTAATTCCAAAACATCTGGGGTGCCAAGGTTTGCCATCATTGCCCTAGGAGGACCAATGATTATATGTGCTACTATCCCATGAGAAGGAACAGGCCAAAAAAAAGGAGCAGTGGACTGAACTTGCTGGCATCATTCAAGCAGCAAGGTCCACCACCCCTTAGGTAAGCAACGTAGCCAGGAACACCAGGATCTAGTCACCTGAGGGGCGCCGGACGTCCACAATTATCAGAGCCAGGGAAAACCAAGCAAACATGAAGAAGTGTACTCAGTGGATGGTTTATATTTCTGGTTTGCATTTCCTGTTGAAGGTGAAGCCAGAGGCAGGGAACTTAGCAGTCCATTCCATAAATATTTTCTAAAGAGGAGTACTCTCACAGCATTCTTAACCACTTTCAGACCGGACCATTTTGCTGGTAAATGACCAGAGGTCTTTTTACAATTTGGCACTGCGCTGCTTTAACTGGTAATTGCGCGGTCATGCAATGTTGTACCCAAACAAAATTTGCGTCCTTTTCTTCCCACAAATAGAGCTTTCTTTTGATGGTATTTGATTGCCTCTGCGATTTTTAGTTTTTGCGATATAAACGTAAAAAGACCGCAAATTTTGAAAAAAAATGATATTTTCTACTTTTTGTTATTAGAAAAATCCAATAAACTCAATTTTAGTCATACATTTAGGCCAAAATGTATTCAGCCACATGTCTTTGGTAAAAAAAAAGTCAATAATTGTATATTTATTGGTTTGCGCAAAAGTTGTCACATCTACAAACTAAGGTACGTTTTCTGGAATTTACGCAGCTTTTAGTTTACGACTGCCTATCTCATTTCATTGAGGTGCTAAAATGGCAGGGCAGTACAAAACCCCCCCAAATGACCCCATTTTGGAAAGTAGACCCCCTAAGGAAATTGATAAGTGGCATGTTGAGCCCATTGAATATTTTATTTTTTTGCCTCAAGCGATTGAATAATGACAAAAAAAATTTTTTTTTTTTTTTTTTTACACAAAGTTGTCACTAAATGATATATTGCTCACACATGCTATGGGCATATGTGAAATGACACCCCAAAATAAATTCTGCTGCTTCTCCTGAGTACGGGGATACCACATATGTGGGACTTTTTGGGAGCCGCGTACGGGGCCCCGAAAACCAAGCACCGCCTTCAGGCTTTCTAAGGGTGTAAATTTTTGATTTCACTTCTCACTACCTATTACAGTTTTGAAGGCCATAAAATGCCAAGATGGCACAAAACCCCCACAAATGACCCCATTTTAGAAAGTAGACACCCCAAGCTATTTGCTGAGAGGCATGTTGAGTCCATGGAATATTTTATATTTTGCCACAAGTTGCGGGAAAATTACAAACTTTATTTATTTATTTATTTTTTTTCACAAAGTTGTCACTAAATGATATATTGCTCACGCATGCCATGGGTATATGTGAAATGACACCCCAAAATAAATTCTGCTGCTTCTCCTGAGTACGGGGATACCACATGTGTGGGATTTTTTGGGAGCCTAGCCGCGTACGGGGCCCCGAAAACCAAGAACCGCCTTCAGGTTTTCTAAGGGCGTAAATATTTGACTTCACTCCTCACTACCTATTACAGTTTTGAAGGCCATAAAATGCCAAGATGGCACAAAACCCCCACAAATGACCCCATTTTAGAAAGTAGACACCCCAAGCTATTTGCTGAGAGGCATGTTGAGTCCATGGAATATTTTATATTTTGCCACAAGTTGCGGGAAAATTACAAACTTTTTTTTTTTTTTTTTTCACAAAGTTGTCACTAAATGATATATTGTTCACGCATGCCATGGGCATATGTGAAATGACACCCCAAAATAAATTCTGCTGCTTCTCCTGAGTACGGGGATACCACATATGTGGGACTTTTTGGGAGCCTAGCCGCGTACGGGGCCCCGAAAACCAAGCACCGCCTTCAGGCTTTCTAAAGGCGTTACAGTTTTGAAGGCCATAAAATGCCAAGATGGCACAAACCCCCCCCAAATGACCCCATTTTGGAAAGTAGACACCCCTAAATTTAGGGGTACACTAGTGAGACTAGGTAATAAATGGCGGGTGCCCTGAAACTATAAAAAAATAACTAACCAACCAGCGTCACCTGTAACAGTTATATGGTGATCACTGGTGAAAGGGTTAACTAGGGGGCAATCGGGGGGCTTTATGCGGTAGTATATGGGGGTCCCTGGCGCTATAAAAAGCTGCGGCGAACCTAAATACCTACCTGCCTAACTAGCGTCACCTGTGACACTAATACAGCGATCAGAAAAACTATCGCTTATTAGGCTGGGTTCACACTGGAGCGATGCGGGAACGCCACGAATCCGCGGCGGGTTCCCACATCACATGCCTCCTGGCGGCAGTTCACACTGCCCTATGCGAACTGCTGGGAGTGTCAGTGAAATGTTAATGACACCCCCAGATCAGTTCGCATATCGCAGTGCGATCTGCAAACTCGGATCGCATGGTGTGAACACCCATGCGATCCGATTCTGCTGTGGACCAAAAAAAGGGTCCCATGCGAGTTTGCGGCGGGTGCGACACGAATTCAGCCATACTATCTGTATACTATCTGTATGGCTGAACTCGAATCGCACAGAGATCGGATGTGATTTGCACTGCAGTGCGGTGCGAATCACATCCGTTCTCATAAACCGCTGCAATGTGAACCCAGCCTTAGTGACACTGGCGACGGGGGGTGATCACGGGGTTAAACCTTTATTGGGGGGGTTAGGGGGGTACATTAGAACTAAAGGGGGCTAACCCTAACTGCCCTAACAGTTATTACAGTCACAAATGACACCAATGCAAAAAACAAAAAAACAAAAATGACATTGGTGTCACTGTGACTGGGGGCAGGGGTAATTGGGGGGGGGGGGGGGGGGTGATCGGGGGGGTGTGAGTGTGCCTGGCATGTTCTACTGTGAAGTGTCGTGTTGGTGCAACTCACCGATCCTCTCTCCTCGGTGTCGGAACGAAAAATACTGACACGGAGGAGAGATTACATCACTTCCTCTCCTGTGTTTACATTACAGGAGAGGAAGTGATGTCGCGAAGGATTTCTATTTGTCGGGAGTGATCGCGAGGGGGTGGCCATGAATGAATGGCCGCCCCCTCATCCCGGATCGCTCGTGAACGAATACAGACCGCCGCAGGCCCCGACCCGCGGGAAGGCAGGGACGTACAGGTACGCCCATATGCCTGCCCGTGCCATTCTGTCGACGTACATCGTCGTGCGGCGGTCGGGAAGTGGTTAAAGTAGAATTCCAGATGATATAAAAAAAATAAACCCTTTATTTGTATGAATAATACAATAAACTTTAATATTAAACACTTGAATTGTGTTTTAAATTGAGTTGCAGATCAGCAAGTAAAACATGACTTGGTGGAGAAACCCTTGTTGACAAAGCACAGAGGTAAGATGTTTCTTGTAGCTGGTTACCAGGTTTGCACACATCTCAGGAGGGATTTTGGTCCACTTTTTACAGATCTTCTTGAAATCGTTAAGGTTTTTTGGCAACTCGAAGTTTCAACTCCCTCCATACATTTTCTATAGGATTAAGATCTGGAGACTGGCTAGGCCACTCCATGACCTTAATGTGCTTCTTGAGCCACTCCTTTGTTGCCTTAGCAGTGCTCTGGGTCATTGTTATGCTGGAAGACCCATCTTCAGTGTTTTGGCTGAGGAAAGAAGGTCCTCATCCAAGATTTTACAAATACATGGCCCCTCAATTCGGCAAAGTTAGCCTGTACCTTTAGCAGAGAAACTGCCCCAAAGCATGACGTTTCCACCTCCGTCCTCGACTGCAAGGATGGTGTTCTTATGGTGACAGTCAGCATTTTTCTTCCTTTAAACACGACAAGTCAAGTTAATGCCAAAGAGCTCAATTTTGTTCTCATCTGACCACAGCACTTTCTCTCAATCCTTCTCTGAATCATTTAGAAATTCATTGGCAGACTTCAGACAGGCCTGTACATGTGCCTCTTTGAGGAGAAATATTTAAATCCATGGCAGCGTATTGCGTTACCAATGGTTTGTTAGGTGACTGGTCCCAACTGCCTTGAGATCATGCACAAGCTCCTTGCATGCAGTTCTGGTCTGATCCCTCACTTTTCTTATGATCATCCTTACCCCAAAGCAAAGTCTTGCATGGAGCTCCAGACTGAGGGCGATTGATTATTTTGTATTTCTTCCATTTGCTAATAATCGCTCCAACAGTTGTCTCCTCACTCAGCTTCTTCCCGGTGGCCTTGTAGCCTATTCCAGCTTTGTGCAGGTCTACAATCTTGTCCCCGACGACCTTGCCCATGATGGCAAGGTTTGAATGGAAGAAAGATTCTATGGACAGATGTCTTTTATACACATAACAGGTTGTCATTACAAGCATCTTCTTAAATTGACTAATCTATGTACCACATGAGCACGTACTGTAGCCAGTCTGTGGGAGCCAGAATTATTGTTGGTTGGTAGGTGATCAAATACTTATTTTACTCACTGAACTGCAACTCCATTTATAACATTTGCATCGTGTTTTTTCCTGGATTTTTGGTTAGAATGGTATATAATTTAAAATACACCTATGACAATAATTATAGACCCTTAACTTATTCGTAAGTTGTCAAACTTATAAAATCAGCAGGGGATCAAATGATTATTTTCACCACTGTATATCCTTAATGATTGTGGAGAAGGATTTGAATGCAAGGCTTATTTTTTACTTTAGGCTGGGTTCACACTATTGCAAATTGAATGCAGGTTTCTTCCCATGTCAGGAGATTGTGACCGCTCTCTATGGAGCCAGTTCACACATCCACAGAGTGAATTGCACGGGAGTCCTGTGCGTTTTCTGGTCCCTTTCAGTCAGACCAAAATTGGACCTGAAACAAGGACGCACACTGAACACCTGCTGTGAGCCACTCTGTACAGCAGTGTGAACCCAGCCTTAATAGGGATGCCAAAAGCTGGCCCATAGATGCTATTTACACAAATGTCCTGCAGTCCAGCATTTTAACCTTACGAATATGAGCTGACATGATACACATGCCAGAAATGAAACAGGAGGCTTCTAGCAAACTGTCCCAACTGAATTTTAACACTACAGCAATCTTCTCCATACACTGTATAAAGTGAGAGATCAACTTCCACAGCACTTGGATCTCAAGAGCGTTTTATCAGTCAGATAATGGACTGATAAAGTAAGGTCAGAGAAGAATCGGCTAGGCAAGATGGGCAGCACCCAGCAAGAAAAGGCATCCAACCAACTTATCCGTTAGGTCCTTAACCACTTAAGGACCACCGTATTGCCAATGTACGTCATTACAATGGCACAGGCAGGCACAAGCACGTACATGTACGTGCCTGCCTTCCAGCGGGTGGGGGGTCCGATCGGACCCCCTCCCGCTGGATACGGCGGTCCGGTTCGCTGCAGGAGCGATCCGTGATGAGGGGATGGCCGTTGGTTTCTGGCCACCCCCTCTCGATCGCTCCTGGCCAATGAGAAGCTTCCTCCCACTGTGTATTGTATACACAGGAAGGAGGAAGTGATGTCATTCTCCTCGGGGCGGTCTTTTTGACCGGACTACGAGGAGAAGACAGAAAGTAAGTGCACCAAAACACTACACTAACACATAGGTATTGCATTGATCATTTATTTACTGATCACTGCATTCAGTGTCAGTTGTAAAAGTAAAAACTGTCAGGGCAGTTAGTGTTAGGTCCAGGGTAGCCCCCTATCACCCCCCAATAAAGGTTTAACCCCCTGATTGCCCCTAGAGTTAACCCTTTCACCCCCTTTTGCCAGTGTCACTAAGCAATCATTTTTCTGATCGCTGCATTACTGTCACTGATGTCGCTAGGTAGCTAGTTATTTTTTTAGGTTCACCGCCAGGTTTTTATAGCGCTAGGTACCCCGATATACTACCCAATAATGGTTTTAACCCCCTGATTGCCCCTAGTTAACCCTTTCACCCCCTTTTGCCAGCGTCACTAAGCGATCATTTTTCTGATCGCTGCATTAGTGTCGCTAGGTAGCTAGTTATTTTTTTAGGTTCACCGCCAGGTTTTTATAGCGCTAGGTACCCCGATATACTACCCAATAATGGTTTTAACCCCCTGATTGCCCCTAGTTAACCCTTTCACCAGCGATCACAGTATAAGTGTCACTGGTGACGCTGGTTAGCTAGTTAGTTATTTAGGTTCCCCGTCAGGTTTTTATATAGCGCCAGGGACCCCCATATACTACCTAATAAAAATTTGAACCCCCCGATTGCCCCTAGTTAACCCTTTCACCAGTGATCACCGTATAAGTGTTACGGGTGACTCTGGTTAGTTGCTTTTTATAGCATCAGGGCACCCACCATTTATTACCCAATAAAGGTTTAACCCCCTGATCACCCGGCGGGTGATATCAATTAGGTTTTAGGGTCAGGGTCTGCCTTGCCCCAGGCAGCGCAAGGTTAGTGCCAGTACCGCCAACACCCACACGCAAAGCATAAACCTCCCGTAGTGGTATAGAATCTGAACAGATCAATATCTGACCTGATCAGATCTATACTAGCATCCCCAGCAGTTTAGGGTTCCAAAAAAATGCATTGTTAGCGGGATCAGCCCAGATACCTGCTGGCACCTGCGTTTTGCCCCTCTGCCCAGCCCACCCAAGTGCAGTATCGATCGATCACTGTCACTTACAAAACACATAACTGCAGCGATCGCAGAGTCAGGCCTGATCCCTGCGATCGCTAACAGTTTTTTTTGGTAGCATTTTATATTTAAATCCGGAAGGCAGTGCTTGGTTTCGGGGTCCCGTACGTGGCTAGGCTCCCAAAAAGTCCCCCACATGTGGTATCCCCGTACTCGGGAGAAGCAGCAGAATTTATTTTGGGGTGTAATTTGACTTATGCCGATGGCATGTGTGAGCAATATATCATTTAGTGACAACTTTGTGCAAAAAAAAAAAAAAATTGTAAAATTCCTGCAACTTGTGGCAAAATATAAAATATTTCATGGACTCAACATGCCTCTCAGTAAATAGCTTGGGGTGTCTACTTTCCAAAATGGGGTCATTTGGGGGGGTTAGTGCTATTTTGGCATTTTATGGCCTTCGAAACTGTGATAGGTAGTGAGGAGTGAAATCAAAAATGTGCACCCTTAGAAATCCTGAAGGCAGTGATTGGATTTCGGGGTGCCGTACGCAGCTAGACTCCCAAAAAGTCCCACATACGTGGTATCCCCATACTCAGGAGAAGCAGAATATATTTTGGGGTGCAATTCCACATATAACTATGGCATGTGTGAGCAATATATAATTTAGTGACAACTTTTTGTAAACTTTTATTTTTTATTTATTTTTTTTGTCATTATTCAATCACTTGGGACAAAAAAAATAAAAAAATATATTCAATGGGCTCAACATGCCTCTCCACAACTTCCTTGGGGTGTCTACTTTCCAAAATGGGGTCATTTGGGGGGGTTGTACTGCCCTGCCATTTTAGCACCTCAAGAAATGAGATAGGCAGTCGTAAATTAAAAGCTGTGTAAATTCCAGAAAATGTACTCTAGTTTGTGGACGCTATAACTTTTGCGCAAACCAATAAATATACGCTTAGACATTTTTTTTTTTTTTTTTTACTAAAGACATGTGGCTGAATAAATTTTGCCCTAAATGTATGAATAAAATTTTGTTTATTCGATTTTTCTTATAACAAAAAGTAGAAAATATAATTTCTCAAAATTTTCGGTCTTTTTCCATTTATATCGCAAAAAATAAAAAAATCGCAGAGGCAATCAAATACCATCAAAAGAAAGCTCTATTTGTGGGAAGAAAAGGACGCAAATTTCGTTTGGGTACAACATTGCATGACCGCGCAATTACCAGTTAAAGCAGTGCAGTGCGAAATTGTAAAAAGACCTCTGGTCCTTAGGCTGTTTATTGGTCCGGGGCTGAAGTGGTTAAAGAGAAACTGCAGTCTGCTCACATAAACATATTTGCCATTCTGATGCTTTGCTCCAACCACTTTGCATATTTTATACACACTGTGATTCTGCAATTGCCAAATATGCTGCAGAAATCTCCCTCCGCTAAGTCTGGCTGCAACCATTTTAACTGGGGGGCAGCTGAAGCTGCTGCCTGTTCACTTCCTGGATTTACACACCCCTCCAGCTCTCATTGGCCCTCTTACGACTCCTCCCCCCCTGCCTCAGAGAGCGAGCTGTGCATGAGGTCATAAGCTTAGGCTTTTTACCAGACAAGAAACAGGAAGTGGTCTATATAAAAAAGGTATTTACTGGCAGGAAAAAAATAAAAAAATGATGTATTACTATCTAAAGCAACTATTACTATTAAAACAACCAGGGCAGAAGATTTACCAGATGGAAAGTTGAGGGAAAAAAAAAAAAAAAAAAAAAAAAAAAAAAAAAATGATGGAAGGTCCGCTTTAAATGCAAGTGCATATCATCTACCAGAATAGTAAGCACTCATAAAGCGGGAGTCCGCCGGGACTCCGCTTTTTTTTTTTTTTTTTTTTTTTTTTAAAAGCCAGCAGCTACAAATACTGCAGCTGCTGACTTTTAAAATAGTGACACTTACCTGTCCAGCGCGCCCGCGATGTCGGCACCCGAAGCCGATCTCTAGATAGTCTCTCGGGTCCTGCCGCCGCCATCTTGGGTATGGGAATCAGGAAATGGAGCCTTTCGGCTTCATTTCCTGGTTCCCTACTGCGCATGCGCGAGTTGCGCTGCGCAATAAGGACGGTCCCCGCTGCCTCTGGGATCTGTGAGTTTCCCAGCAGGCAGCGGGGCACTTGCGGAAAGGGACGGGCACTTGTGGAAAGGGGCGTAATCTACGCCCCTTTCCGCAGAGAGCTATCCCGGAAGTGGGTGCAGATACCTGTACAGGTATCTGCACCCCCCTGAAAGGTGCCAATTGTGGCGCCGGAGGGGGGGGGGTTCCGATAAGCGGAAGGTCCACTTTAGGGTGGACCACCGCTTTAAAATAGGACACTGCAGGGAACAAAACAAAAAAAAAAAACAACCTGCTAGCAAAAAACAGGATTTTTTTTTTTTTAAAACACCTTACCTGTAAAATCCTTTTCTTTGATGTACATCAAGGAACACAGAGCCATAGTAAATGACTGTGGGTTATAGGGCCACCGATAGGTGATGGAGACTGGCACGCATCAGTGGCCCTATA
Source organism: Lithobates pipiens (assembly GCF_037356315.1). NCBI lineage: Eukaryota > Metazoa > Chordata > Amphibia > Anura > Ranidae > Lithobates > Lithobates pipiens. The sequence continues at coordinate 419,302,150 of NW_027507764.1, forward strand.
AACCACAGTCATTTACTATGGCTCTGTGTCCCTTGATGTACATCAAAAAAGGATTTTACAGGTAAGCCATTTTAAAAATCCTGTTTTCTTTTCTTACATCAGGGGACACAGAGCCATAGTAATTACTATGTGGGCTGTCCCATAGCAATGGCAACTGAAGGGAGGGAGACAACAGAAAAGGAGGGCCAGAGGACTCATACTGCAGCCTGCAGTACACTCATGAACTTTAACACCGATTTGATAAAATCTGGTAAACATAAACCGAAGACCAAGTCGCAGCCTTACAGATCTGAGTCAGAGGCCTGATGATGCACCACCCAAGAGGCACTAATCGAGTGTGCTCTAACATAAGAAGGAAGAATTTTCTTCTTAAGTTGAAGCTTGATCAATCACTTGACGAATCCATTTGGAAAATAGTAGATTTTGACAGTGCCAACATTTTGGACCTTCTGGCAGTACAAACAAAACGTGTGTTTTGCGAACCTGAACTGTCGCCTTTAGATAGACTGATCGCTCTTACTACATCAAGGGAATGTAGTGCTTTCTCTTCCCTAGATTGAGGCTCGGGGAGAAAGAAGCAAGAATAATATCTTGGTAGGAATTCAGGGTGACATAAAACCACATCATCCTTATGCATGATCAAATATGGCTCTTTACAAGACAGAGCATCTAGTTTCGATACTCTTCTAACAGGAGAAATGGCAACCAGAAAGATTATCTTTCTTGACAAAAGAACCAAGGGAATTTCTCGTAAAGGCTTAAACGGCTGATTTAGCAAAGCCGATAAGACCAAATTTAAATCAAGGATTTAGAGGTGCCTTGATAGGGGGAATAATGTTACCCTCTGAATAAGATGCTTCCCAATCTTGGTGCGTAAGAGGCCATTGAAAAAACACTGACAAGGCCGGGATCTGGCCCTTGATAGAAGTCAAGGGCAGCTTTATTTCAGATCCCATTTGCAGGAATCAAGGATCCTGGCTATGACATACTTTCTAGGGTGCCAACCCCTGGATCCACACCAAGAAACATATGCCTTCCAGACCCTATAGTTAATGATTCTGGAAGCCGGCTTCCTGGCATCAAAGTAGACACTACCAAAAGGAGATCACCCACAATCCTTTATAAAAGTGGGATTCAATAGTTAAACCCGTTAAATTTTTCATCCGTAAGGTAGGATGAAATAACGGACCTTGTGCGAGAAGGTCTGGCTATAATGGCAGAGTCCGAAGGACTCCTACTGCCATCTTTATGACCTCGTTAAATCAAGATCTTCTGGGGCCACCAGAATCACCCCCTTTCGTTCCCACTTGATCCTGCGGAGAAGGTGCTGAAGAAGCAGAACTGGAGGAAACGCATAGATCAGTGAAAAACTGATCCCATGGGAAGACTAATGCGTCTGTTCTGCCTGCTAGCGGATCCCTTGTTCTCGACACAAAGTTGTCAACTTTGTTGTTGAATTTGGACATGACTAGGTCCATGTCCGGAATACCCTATCTCTGACATATCGCTAGGAAGATGTTGGGGTGAAGAGACCATTCTCCCGGAATAATTGTTGGTGACTCAAGTAGCCCGCCTGCCAATTCTCTATTCCTGAAATGAAAAATGCAGATAGGCAAGGAATGTGTTCTGCCCAAGCTAGAACATTATTCACCTCTTTTTGGGCTGCATGACTTCTCCCGCCGCCCTGGTGATTGATGTAAGCCATCGCAGTGGCCTTGTCGGACTGAATCCTGACAGGACAGTCCTGTAGTCTGACCGTCCAAGATTCTAGGGCCAGACGTACTGCCCGAATCTTCCAAAATGTTGATAGGCAAGGTCCTCTAATTTGGACCATGTCCCCTGGACAGAATCTTCTTCCAGGGCTGCTCCCCAGCCTAGAAGGTTGGCATCTGTTAATACTTCCCAGGATACAGGTAAAAAAGGATCCCTTTTGCTTGATAACCACCAATTTAGGCTCTGACTTGCGTCAGGAGCCAAGCGTATTGGAAAAACAAAACAAAAAAAACAAGGCCTGAATCTTTTTGAGACCGACAGGATGGTGTTTTGAAGCAGTCTTGAGTGAAAACTGCATGAGGGACAGCCTCGAAGGAGGCAACCATTTCCCCTAACCATCTCATGCAAAGTCAAATGGAAGGATTTTTCCTGGTTTTGATAAGTTGAATTAGTCCTGCAACGGAATGGATTCTTGTCCGGGGTAAGAATACCTTCTGTACGGTATCTATAACCAGCCCCAAGTACTGTAATCTCCTTGATTTGTAAGGAGGATTTTTCTAGGTTGAGTATCCAACCCAGAGATTCCAGGTAGTTACAGCTGTAATGAGACTCTTGTTTAGACCTGAGACTGAATGATCTATTAAAGGTAGATCGTCTAAATAGGCTAGGACCGTTATGCCTTGAGCCCTATATCTGTTAAAGGAGGTGCCAGAGATTTTCAGAACACCCGTGATGCTGTGGCTAAACTGAATGGCAGGGATGTTTAAGTGCCGATTCAGATCTTTGAGATCTAGAATGGGTCTTACCTCTTAGTTTGGTTCCGAAACCGTAAAAGGTTTGAATCAAAAACTTGTGCCCTTTTCCACTAAGGGAACTTCTGGGATAATAGATGATCCAGAGCCAGAAAGACTTATTTTCTCTGGATCCTTGGGAACATCTTCCCTTAGAAAAAATAAATAAAAAAATGAGGAGACGGAAACTCTCAGAACTCTAGTTCTAGTTAGAGAAAAAAAAAAAAACTGCAGAAGACACCCATCTCTCCTAACATTGTCTTGAGAATTGCAGGAGCATTCCCCCACCTGAGAGAGCGGGGGCGCCCCTTCATGAAGAGGTTTTAGCATTCTGCTTTGTGGACTTTCTGCCCCAAAATCTGTTCCGACTCTGGTGCTGCCCTTGGGGACTTCCCCTTAAACCAGACGGTGAGGCAGTTGAGACGGCACAATTAAAAGGAGAATATTTTAACTTCTTTAATAGTAAGAGAGCTTTTCCCATTAGAGGTCCTTTGGACGTACTTATCCAGATCTCTAAATAGCCGTTCACCATCTTTTTACACAGTACTTCAGCTCACCAAATTTTCAGCCACAGAACTCTGCGAGAATGCACTAGTCCAAGCATAAGCCATGAGGTTTAAATGATAGGGTCTTTCATAGCATCTACTGTGAAACACAGTGCGTCTGATATACCAGCTCATTGCTGGGCCTGTTGATCAGGCAGAATTTAAAGTATCTCCACAAACTGTTCCTTAATGGACTGAAATACACCAATTGCAGCAAGGACCGACTGTGCTACTAAACTTGCTAAAAACATATTGTTTTTAGAAAGAAGTTCCAACTTTTTATCTGTTGGATCCTTTAACATCAGTGCATTATCCACCGGACATGTGAGATTCTTGCTCACCGAGGCGATTGCATCATTATTGCTGGAGCCCCCCCATTTTCTTTCACAGAAATCCTCTTCCATAGGATAAAGTGTGGAGAAATTCTTGGGAGGATATTATTTATCCGAATGTTCCCATTCAGAATACATTAACTTTTTTTAGTATATGTGCTACCGAAGCGAGCACCATGAATAGGGAAAAACATCCCCAAATGGGGGAGGTTTCAATTAACCCAATTAGAGATAGGTTCCTCAAGAGCCTGCGCTGTAGGCAGCAAAAAGGTTGAGTAATGGAGTACACAAGCAACCTGTCTTGTGATGCTACTCCTTCCATATTAAGATCCTCAGAAAAAGGATAAATAAGTATCTTCCAAATATTTGGGAAGATCTACCTGATCCCCAGCCTCCTGCACCTCAATAAGAGGGTTCTGAGCACATGATGGGAATCTGCTATGTTTAGCCCCACTATGGAGAGACATCATAGCATCAATCTTATTTCCAAATTACAAATGGTAGAAGAAAAAACCTCTTGTAAGATATATACAGGGACTGAAGCGTTTATGCAACAACTGTTTCCTCTCAGAGGAGGATGACATTCTTTTGGAAATGGATTTAGTTTATAGTAAAACCATTGACCTCTTTAGAACCCTTAGAGGAGTTCCTGGTCCCATTACCACTCATAGCCTGAAGCATAAAGCAGAGGCACTCAAAAAATGTACATTGCTAGCCTATAGTCCAGCGCCATTAGCTGCTAATAATCCTAGCCTGGTAAAGAATAATGTGTCAAAGGGAAATGCCTTTGTCACCAACCTGAATAAGCCATCCTCCTGCTCTGTCCCTCCACAGCCTGCAGCAGCTACACATAAACAGCGCTTTACAATTCTTCCATGTGTTGCTGGCGTCTGTCGCCATTAGCCATGCCCCCCTGCGAAGTGTGCCCCCTCCTTTCCTTTCAACGGCGTCCTGGGGTTAAATCCTCTGCTGAGCGATCCGTCCCAACCACCCCCCCCTTTTTTTTTTTTTTTTACAAAAAAGGAAACAGTTTTTATATCAAACCCCTGAAGGGAAAAAGATCAATATTGGGGACGCAGGAGGAGAACCAGACAACCCATCTTACCGGAGGATCTGTTGTGGCCAGAGGAGAGGAGAAAACTACAGGCTTCTGTGCCGTTTCCAGCGTCCGGTCGGTGAGTGCTCAACACAGCCCCCAGTGGTGACACATAGGCATGACATCATTATACATAAAAGGAGGAATTCCTGAGAAAATCTCCCTTACCTTTTTCTTGCAGCAGGGTTATCCGAGATAAAAACCCAATCTTCACCCATCAAGGTGGGCTCAGAGACCTTTAGGAAACCTTCAGGAACAGGGGGACCTCAGATTACCCACAATCCTGGACCTGCGACCGCACCCTGCCAGTAAAAACTTTATGGCCTTACTACCAAAAAGTACTGGATCCCAGGGTACAGCTCTCTAAAGAGAAGCATTTACAAGCAAAACCTTGTTTCTTCAGACACGAGGCCCGGGTACCATCCATTTAGCCCATGAAAGGACATCGGAACGGATTCAGTCAGCATGGCTAGCCCCAGCAAGGAAGCTTCCAGTGGAGCTCAGCAGACCACATCTTTACTCGTGACCAACACCTTAGACACTGGCGAATAAAAACTGAGGACTCCTAGTAGTGGGAGGGGTTATATAGGGAGTACACTTCTTTCCTTAGGGCATGCCAGTGCCCATCACCTATCAGTGGCCCTAAACCCACATAGTAATTACTATGGATCTGTGTCCCCTGATGTAAGAAAAGAAAAAAGGTAAGTTGTAGAATGGCATCCATCCTCCTAGCACTTTAGCCCAAAAAAAAAACTGGCGCATGCTTGTATTGGGGTGGGTTATCCTGAGCTGGTCTACAGAATCTTTGCAAGTATTCAATCCTCCTGTAAGGGGCAGCATAATTTAAAGGCAAGATTTCCCATGCCCCTGAATAGACAAGAAAGAATTTGTTTTATGTGTAAACTTTATATCAAATGACAAAGTAGCTAGTTACTACTGAAAAGTTTCAACTGTATTGTATTTAATTTCTGTTTAGCCAAAACATTATGTATTTATAATGGTCTGTAATGAGAGCCATGTTGCAGAGCAGGCCTGAATCTTATTTTTGAACTTTTTCAAATATTTTTATGCTAGATGTAAATATTCCATTCACTAGAACAGGCAGAAAGATATTCAAATAAAAATGGTAATTGGAGACAGGGAATTGATCATATTTTTATTCTGAAGTCACCGAGATGCCAGCAACAACATGGACCAGAAAGTCAGCTGAGGCTGGACACAGATGCAAGTGTGGCCACGTTGTCAGTCATAGGAAGCAGCACTGTTACAATGAGGCAACACATATCCTTTTCTCCTTCCTGGCAGTACTGTCAGATAGGGCAAGGATGGTAAGTACTGTGGTATAAACCATGCAACGGTAACAATGGATGAGTTGTAGGTGTGTAATAAATATTTTTTGGCCTCTGTTCCAGACATTGACAGAAAAAAAAAAAAAAAATGGTTTTAGGCAGGCAATTTGGCATAGTCAGATTCCAATTAAAAAAATTATTTTAAGACCTGGTAAGAAAATATTTTAACTTGACACAATTTACTCAGTAGAAATGATGTGGATTCTCAAGCTTTTGCAGGACATGGTGAATTGAACTATACAATTCACATCTTTGTCTAAAACAAAAAGTTCAGGGGCAGGAGATTCTAACTGTGGAACATTTATTTCACACCTAAGAAAAAAAAAAAATAATGACTAAAACAGCAAAATGTCATTATTGTTCAGTGTCTTCAGAAGCTGCGATTCGTCGGGGTCCATAAAGTAGAACATAAGCTATATGCCAGTCTCCACCTCCAGACAGCCGTAGTATATCTTCGGGAGAGACAATGCTCACTTTGTCATCATCAAACTTAATCCATTCATCTAAAAAGAGAAAAAAGCAGATCCAGTGTGTAAGAGAAGCAACATAGCCTCTTCAAAATATGCAACACCTAAATGATATTTCTGCAGAGTACATACACATTTCACTGAACCATCACTGCTCAGAAAGGAATTTTCTTTGACACTACAGACATAGGCATCAATATACAGTAGAAGGAGCCTTGCATGTATTGTCATCTGAGGCTCAGAGGCTTCGTGCATACATACTACTACTATATAGGTTTTATATAGCACCAACAGTTCGCACAGCGCTTTACAACATGATGGCAGACAGTACAGTTACTATACAAGAGGAATCAGAGGACCGGCTCCTTAAAGCTTACAATCTAGGTGGAAGGGTCAAGTGATACAAAAAAAGGTAATAACTGAGGGATGAGCTGGAGAAAATCAAAAGTATTGTTAGGTGGGGGGCAGGATAGGCTTCTCTGAAGAGAAGAGTTTTCAGGGATGGTCTTAAAGGCAAACAAAGCTGGGAGATAAAATCAGACAGATTGGGGTAGGGAGTTCCATAGGACGGAAGATGCTCTGGAAAAGTCCTGGAGGCAAACATAGGAGGTGGTGACAAGGGAACTAGAGAGCAGGAGGTCTTGGGAGGAACGAAGAGAAGGATTGGTATTTTGAGACCAGGTTAGTGATGTAGCTGGGGGCCGAACTGTGGATGGCTTTGTAAGTTGTTAGTATTTTTAACTTAATTTGTCGGGTGAGTGGAAGCCAGTGAAGAGATTGACAAAAGGGTACCAGACACAGAGTGGTTGGTAAGGTAGAAGAGCATGGCAGCAGCATTTATGATGGACTGAAGGAGGGATAGACTATGTAGAGGTAAGCCAATGAGAAGGTAGTTGAAGTAGTCAAGGCGAGAGATGATCAGGGCATGAACTAGGAGCTTTGTTGCGTCAATGGTTAGAAAGGGGCATATTTTGGAGCTGTTGTGGAGGTTGAGGCATCAATATTTTGACAGTAATTGGATGCAGGGCCTAAAGAATAGATCAGAGTCCAGCATAACACCTAGCATCTTGGCATGCGGGGATGAGCTGATAGTTGTGCCATTGCTCTTGACAGAGATCAAGGGAAGGGGCACGTGGGGGAGGAAAGAATACAAGCAGTATGGGAGTGGGAGATGCTGCTGTAGTTCACATTCATTTTTATAGATTTCTTGAGATCTAAGAACAGATGGCAGACAGATTGCAAGGGTGCTACAAGTGCCCTTACATCCAGTATACAAAGCCCTTTAAAAGCTTCAATTCAGCCTTACCTTCAGTCTTGCACATGCTCCTCTCCTGTACTGAAATGGCCTAGTCTGATTTCACTGCGAGCTTTGCAGCAAATCAGACAGCACCTACCTGATTTCCTGGTTGGAGGATGCCCTTACCTCCTAAATTCTTTCAATCATGGATCAGCATCACATGAGGGATTTACCTTGGGCAGTCTTTCATGCAAATGCAGGCTGCTTAGGAACACCCAGACCTCCAGATTAAAAAAGTAGTACAGCCAGAGCCATTTTGCAATACTTCTCTCCTATGGATCAAAGGAGTGCAGTTTGTACTTTTGCACTCCTGTGATCCATTTTCAGCCGACAGCAGGCTAAAGCCTGCAGTCAGCTGACGTCACTCAGCTGATTCAGGCTCAAAGATCCCATCTCTACAGTTGGGATCCACCCAGATGCCTGGGCCAGCAGCTGGCTCAGGCTCTCAGCATGCCAGCCCGTTCTGTCCCCTTCACAGGCCAAAGCTCCAGTGAGCGATGGAGGGGCAGAGCAGAACGCCAGTGACTGCCAGTCATGGCTCTCTGTTCAGAGCGGGGGGGGGGGGGGGGTTTGGGGAGAACTGAGAGATCATCGGTTTGATTGTTCAGTTCACAGGGTAGGAGCCAGCAAGGGACAGCTGCCACTAAGATCAGTGCTGCAGCCATCTAGGTGAGTATGTTTTTTTTTTTTTGCTATTCCTGAACTTCTTTTAAATTCCACCCTTTAAGACATTGATATTTGCAGATGTGCCAGCCCACCGCGTGCAACAGGGCTGAGAGGTACGGAGACAGTTTGTTGTGATGTTTTTAGGAACCTATGTACAGCACCCTGCCAGTTCCTTCCAGCAGCCATGAGCTGTCTGCATTATATAGAGAAGCACAGAGATCAGACAATAAGTCTAGGAAGCAAAATTTAAGCAGATTAAACCTCATATTTAGGCCAGATCTACATCTTTTTTCATTGAGACAGCATGCCGCTACCCAAAACATAGCTATAAAGACACTATTTTTAGTGTGGATTAAAATTATAAATGTGTGAAGATCACATGGTGACCAAACATCAATGAGTATGTACCCTAAAAAAAAAAGAGATTAGGCAGCTGCAGGAAGTTACCTTGTTTCCTTTTAACCCATGAAACATAGTGCCCTGATGAACTTGATCTTCCCTGGTGTGTAAGAACTGCCTGCAGTTCATAGTAACCACAATTATTAGACCCAACATCTACAAAACAAAAAGAAATATTTTGTTACATTTATGCCCATTGTTCAAGAACATAACAGTCACAAAGAACATTACATATACTGTAGCTGCTGACTTAATAAACATGCACTGACCAGTCCAGGGATCCAGCGATGCCCTTACCCGGGCTAGTGCTTCATGGATCCTGGGGTCCCTGGCACCATCATCTCGGATGTGGGAAGCCGGCTGTGGCTTCTTGGTGCTTCCCCAACAGCTTCCTACTGTGAATGTGTGAGTACCACTGAGCTCCCTCAACCCACAGGAGATTGCAGGGGGTGGTAGGAGAAATAGGAAAATGTAACTTCCCTTTATAGGTGAAGTTCTGCTTTAAGAACACAGAGCAGATTGTTTGCACCCCTTTTGTTAATGAACAGGATCTGCTTAATTTTCTCAGTGTAGAAAAATGGTGCAGATTGTACACTTGCTCCACTGTTATAAACCCCATTGAGTCTGAGCAGCCATCCCCAACTCAGAGAACCCCACAAAAGTATTCTTATATACACAACAGCTTATCTCCCAATGTTGCTACACTAATGTTCCTTAGCTTTAGCGCCTCTGAACTTTCACAAGAAATCATACCTTGCTCACCAGTTGTTCCATTCGTTGTATTTTGTAACTATATATTTTTTCTTAGTAATGCAAGTCTCTGAATGCATTTTTTTGCTAAAAGTTGCCATTATAAAATATGTTTGTCATGTCTAGCACCTCTGAAATGTCAAAAAAGCCACTTTTTTGTCTTTGAGACACTTTTCATCTAGCTTTGTTCTTGTAATATTACCAAATTCTATTTGTAATAAGTTCTTACCTTCAGGAAAGGCAAACGGTTCATATTTAACTTCTTTTTGTGTCCCTTGAGTAACCTAAAAATACACAAAGGACATTAAATAAAAAATATTGTCTAAATACAATAAGCATGTGCATTCCTTTATTCTTGGTGTGCTTTGTAAATTTCTTCTACATCTGTACAGGACTTTTCTGTAATAAAGAGGTCACTGCCATTCTCTCTCATTTTGCAGACACATTGTAGTGGGTGAACTTGCTGGGTCTGCAATCTACACAGGCTACGTGCACCTCATTGATTAGGTCACTACTTTTACAATGTGATATTTCAGTTCCCAATACAATATGGTGCATACAAAGCAGATTTATAGCTTTGTGACTATTGCGGAATATAAATATTGTGCCAGGAGCTCAGCTTTAACTTATTTATTTTTTAATATAACACCCTCCAAAATAATTGTATTTTAAGGTGGAGTGGTTACATCCAATTTGAATCATACTCTAGCTAATGCACACTAGACACAATGTATAACAGACTTCTTCCACATAACTGCCACAGCCATTACAAAGCTAAAATTATTGTACCACAGTCCCTTGAGGAATCATCTAATTTCAGCCTTGAGTGCTGGTTCACACTGCTGTGGCTTATCATGCGACTTGAGTTCAAAGAGTGTGACTCAGAAAATGTTCCTGCACTGACTTCTGTTAATGAAGTCGCACAGGAGGTTGGCTGTCGAAGCCAAGTAGATGTGGCGTGGCACTAAGGGAGTGAATGAAGACAACTACTGCAGTGAGGTTCTGTTATTACAATCTGTGAGCAATACTCAAACCAAACTTCGTACAACTAGTCATACGGAAATAGTCGATGACTAGACAAATGTTGTTCTAAAATACTTAAAGATTTTAATTTGCTTTTAAAACGTACATATTTGTAATGACTGGACTTTTCTGAACAAAAACCACATTCACTGTTGGAAATTTATTTGGTTGAGAAAAAATTTCCATTAAGCTTCCTCAAATTTCTTCATCACTGGTTGAAAATTATTGATTTGACTCCACTTAGAATTAGAAAAAAACCAAAAAAAAAAACAAAAAACAAAACGTTTTTACAAATGAAACATTTCAAAGACAAAAATCTACTAGAATATAGCCAGCTTAACCACTTGCCGACCGTTGCACGACGATTTACGTCGACAGAATGGCACGGGCAGGCATATGGGCGTACCTGTATGTTCCTGCCTTCCCGCGGGTGGGGGGCCCGATCGGGCCCCCTCCGGTGCCAGCGGCGGTCAGTATCCGTTCAGGAACGATCCGGGATGAGGGGGCGGCCATTCGTTCATGGCCACCCCCTCGCGATCGCTCCTGACGAATGGAAGTGAGGCGTGACATCACTTCCTCTCCTGTAATGTAAACACAGGCAGAGGAAGTGATGTAATCTCTCCTCCGTGTCGGTATTTTTCGTTCCGGCACCGAGGAGAGAGGATCGGTGAGTTGCACCAACACGACACTACACAGTAGAACATGCCAGGCACACTCTCACCCCCCCATCACCCCTGCCCCCCCAGTCACAGTGACACCAATTGCATTTATTTATTTATTTTGCATTGGTGTCATTTGTGACTGTAATAACTGTTAGGGCAGTTAGGGTTAGCCCCCTTTAGTTCTAAGGTACCCCCTAACCCCCCCCAATAAAGGTTTAACCCCGTGATCACCCCCTTGTCACTAAGGCTGGGTTCACATTGCAGCGGTTTATGAGAACGGATGTGATTCGCACCGCACTGCAGTGCAAATCACATCCGATCTCTGTGCGATTCGAGTTCAGCCATACAGTTCAGCCGTGCAAACTCGCACGGGACCCTTTTTTTGGTCCGCAGCAGAATCGGATCGCATGGTGTTCACACCATGCGATCCGAGTTTGCAGATCGCACTGCGATATGCGAACTGATCTGGGGGTGTCATTAACATTTCACTGACACTCCCAGCAGTTCGCATAGGGCAGTGTGAACTGCTGCCGGAAGGCATGCGATGCGGGAACCCGCCGCGGATTCGTGGCGTTCCCGCATCGCTCCAGTGTGAACCCAGCCTAATAAGCGATCGTTTTTCTGATCGCTGTATTAGTGTCACAGGTGACGCTAGTTAGGCAGGTAGGTATTTAGGTTCGCCGCAGCTTTTTATAGCGCCAGGGACCCCCATATACTACCGGATAAAGCCCCCTGATTGCCCCCTAGTTAACCCTTTCACCAGTGATCACCATATAACTGTTACAGGTGACGCTGGTTGGTTAGTTATTTTTTTATAGTTTCAGGGCACCCGCCATTTATTACCTAATAAAGGTTTAACCCCCTGATCACCCGGCGGGTGATATAAGTTTGAGGGTCAGATAAGGTCTGCGTCGCCCCAGGCAGCGTCAGGTTAGTGCCAGTACCGCTAACACCCACGCACAAAGCATACACCTCCCTTAGTAATATAGTATCAGATCTATATTGGCGTCGCCAGCAGTTTAGGTTTCCCAAAACGCATTGTTAGCGAGATCAGCCCAGATACCTGCTAGCACCTGCGTTTAGCCCCTCCGCCAAGCCCAGACCAGCCCACCCAAGTGCAGTATCGATCGATCACTGTCACTTACAAAACACAACACACATAACTGCAGCGTTTGCAGAGTAAGGCCTGATCCCTGCGATCGCTAACAGTTTTTCTTGTAGCGTTTTGATACAGTCGCTGACAGCCTAGGTGCTTTTTTACCTGTGAGTCTCACTAGTGTACCCCTAAATTTAGGGGTGTCTACTTTCCAAAATGGGGTCATTTGGGGGGGGGGGGGGGGGTTTGTGCCATCTTGGCATTTTATGGCCTTCAAAACTGTAATAGGTAGTGAGGAGTGAAGTCAAAAATTTACGCCCTTAGAAAGCCTGAAGGCGGTGCTTGGTTTCGGGGCCCCGTACGCGGCTAGGCTCCCAAAAAGTCCCACATATGTGGTATCCCCATACTCAGGAGAAGCAGCAGAACTTATTTTGGGGTGTCATTTCACATATGCCCATAGCATGTGTGAGAAATATATCATTTAGTGACAACTTTGTGAAAAAAAAAAAAAAAGTTTGTAATTTTCCCGCAACTTGTGCCAAATATAAAATATTCCATGGACTCAACATGCCTCTCAGCAAATAGCTTGGGGTGTCTACTTTCTAAAATGGGGTCATTTGTGGGGGTTTTGTGCCATCTTGGCATTTTATGGCCTTCAAAACCTGCCCTTAGAAATCCTGAAGGCGGTGCTTGGCTTTCGGGGCCCCGTACGCGGCTAGGCTTCCAAAAAGTCGACCACATGTGGTATCCCCGTACTCAGGAGAAGCAGCAGAATGTATTTTGGGGTACAATTCCACATATAACCATGGCATGTGTGAGCAATATATCATTTAGTGACAACTTTGTGTAAAAAAAATAAAAAAAATAAAAAATATTCAATGGGCTCAACATGCCTCTTATCAATTTCCTTAGGGTATCTACTTTCCAAAATGGGGTCATTTGGGGGGGGGTTTGTACTGCCCTGCCATTTTAGCACCTCAAGAAATGAGCTAGGCAGTCAAACTAAAAGCTGCGTAAATTCCAGAAAACGTACCTTAGTTTGTAGATGTGACAACTTTTGCGCAAACCAATAAATATACAGTTATTGACTTTTTTTTACCTAAGACATGTGGCTGAATACATTTTGGCCTAAATGTATGACTAAAATTGAGTTTATTGGATTTTTCTAATAACAAAAAGTAGAAAATATCATTTTTTTTCAAAATTTGCGGTCTTTTTACGTTTATATCGCAAAAAATAAAAATCGCAGAGTCAGTCAAATACCTTTAAAAGAAAGCTCTATTTGTGGGAAAAAAAGGACGCAAATTTTGTTTGGGTACAACATTGCATGACCGCGCAATTACCAGTTAAAGCAGCGCAGTGCCAAATTGTAAAAAGACCTCTGGTCATTGACCAGCAAAATGGTCCGGTCTGAAAGTGGTTAAAGAAGAACTCGAATAGTGAATAAACCTGTACAATAGCCCTCTATAATTAGTGAGGGAGGAGGCATCTCAGAAGCAGTATTGCCACTTCCTGTTAGCGTTTGTCACCACTTACTAAGACCACAAATCCCATCATGCCCTGGGATTTAGAGTTTAAATGTGTAGAAATGTGGGCAGTATTGTAGACCTGTGTTGGACGATTGAGACTCCTGGGTCCGATCAATGAAGAGGTGGTGTAATCACAGCATCGCTCCATTTACTAAGCACTGCAATGGGAAATCTACAAGACCAATTGCCAAGGGAATAGAGGGCACAGCAATCTAATCAACACTATATAAGGGGATCAGAGGGTTTTCCACAGAAAAAAGGGTGGATTACTGACTGCTAAGGGGACTGTGCTCTGTAACACCAAAAGGCATGGAAGCACCTGTATACATTATAGTATAACATTTCTACCCAGAGTTCAGCTTTAAGACTGAAATATAGCATCATGCTACATTACTAGACATCATTAATGCCTGCATACAACTCTAGACACACTGCTTATCGCAAAATTATTCATACTTCATAAAAATGAAGACACTGAACACATTACTTGAATATGTATAAAACGGCAATGAATAAATGTACTTACTTTTGGTACCGGCCCAGGTACTTTGTCTTCCAATTCTTTAAATTTGGAGCGGAATGGGACCATCTTTTCTTGAAGCTCTGGTGTGCAAAGCTCGTATATATCCAACATAAGAGGAAATTTAACATCCTGCAAATTAGAAATGTACTTGTTTTTTAGGGTAGAGTGTAATTTTCACTAAAGACCCAAACATTTTACAGGGTCAAAAATTAACAGGTGAACCAACTGGCATCTTGCTGTGTAAAGCTCCAGGAGTTTATGTCTTTCTAATTGGTTGTATAGCTCCAGGAACATGACAACCATATGTAAGGAGGATGACCCTCTTAAGCAACAGATCATCAGAAGCCAGACTTGATACCCAACAATATAATTATTTAATTATTATAGTTTCATTCTCATTTCAGTTTAATGGCATCAAAAGCAAAAAAGCAATTTTATTGGTGAATTTCAGATTTCTAATCGTAGTTCTAATCAGGGGCGGATCCAGAGTCTAGTCTCAGGGGGGCACTGCCAGAAAATAAGGTGTTGCTTACGGAATTGAATTGTAATGTATAATACAGTGTACAGAGGTCAGTAGTATGTAGGGCAATGTGCAGGGAACAGTAGAGCACATGCGGGGGAGGGGGGAATCGGGAAGGCATACACTGGGGAGGGGGAATCAGGATGGCATACACTGGGGAGGGGGAATCAGGATGGCATACACTGGGGAGGGGGAATCAGGAAGGCATACACTTACCTATAGGTATTGTAAATATCTCCTAAACGTGTACTGTTTAGGAGAGATTTACATTACACCTAGCCAGCGACATCACTGGCACATGCGCTCTGAAGGAATAGCCATCGGTGTCATTCCTTTTCAAGTCCAGCAGTATACAAAACACTTTAATGAATAGTGGGCATGCACATTTAAAAAGTGTACACCAATTTCCTATTATTGACAAATCTGCGTAAATAAATGTCAGCAATAAAAAACACAAACCTTAAGAACTTTGGCATTGACAGACTCCTTCTCTTTATAAAAGAATCGGACCATCTGGATAGTCATGTAGGCAGGTAATCGGCTTATTCTGGACTACAATGGAAAAAGCACAAATGAGACAAATGATCAGGTTCTGTTTACCATACAGCATCCAAAGCTTATTGGTTCAAGCTTGCACTGCAGTCACACACCCTGCTATACCTTAATGTCACTACTGAAATTAGCAATTATAAAATCAAAATTCTTGTGATGGAATGCAAGGTTATTAATTCCACCTAAACCCTCCATAAAATAAATTAGTGCCATTACCAATTTAGCAACCCAGATCCACCAACTCAAATTTCTTGTCAAGGAAGGTTGTAGGAGTTGCTGTACTTTGGTAAACAAGCCAGCGTATTAAATTAAAAAAACATTTTACATGAAGAAGGCATGTTTTAATATGTTGGCTGTATAAGACCAATATTCTAACTTGAATCAGCCTGTTCAGCTTTTAAAGTCTTGGTGCAATGCCATAGTGAGTGGCACCCTAACGCACTATACAGTAGCTGGCAAAGCAACTGCATTGCATCACACAGCACATGCCATATGATGTGATGCACTTAGTTTAAAACAAGGTTATGTGCATTTTAGGCGAGTTGGCAGCCCAATCACAATCAGCAGGCTGCTTGAACAGAACCCACATTAATATATAAAAAAAAAAAAAACCTGGTGTTAAAAGGCATACCACTTTTGTCAAGACACTACCTTGGAGATTGTGTTCAATTTTGCATAGTCTAATAATCTTCCAAAACATAAAAACACATTTTAAAGTAGGGTAATCTAATATTTGCACTCACAGTTTTGATATATAAAGCATTTCTTTGCAGTGATGGTGAATGTTTGGTGATTTCTTCTTGAAGGCGCTAGAAAAAGAAACAAACGCAGGTCAATGTCTGAACTGTTCTGCCATCTCCAAATTATGGTTTGCTTAGTTCATTTGTCAAAAAAAAAACTGATCAGGCAGACTCTATTGCTGAAGGGACATGTAATAAAATAAACCTACCTAGCATGTGGAAAACCGTATGGTTTTGGAGCTTTGGCACCTACAGGAGGACCCCCTGTGCTAGGACCCCTTTTCACCCAGTCTTTTGACCAGCAACGAGAGGGGAGTTTTGGACCCCGGTCTCTCCTTCTGACTAAACTCCATTGATTTGTTGTTCTGTTCATTTTTTTGTCCTCCCCCCCCCCCCCCCCCTCCTATTTTTTGATGGCTTGGTAATATTTTGTAGGACATTGGAGACAGTCACCGTTTTGGAGCAATTGTTGCCCTTTCTTCATCTGCTTTGGGCGCTATCTGCTTATACTTTTGCTCTGTTTAAGTGTATGCTGTATAACAATAGTCTATTATAATTAAGTATTGTATAAACTCTCAATGAATGCCCTGTAAAAAGTTCTTTGCTTGTTATTTTTAATTTTTTAAAATTTAAATTTGTTACTTATCAAAATAAATCTACCTACCTGCTTGCAGCCTTCATTAGCATATACAATGAGATGCGCATGTACAGCTCAGTTTACATTCCAGCCCAAATCCTGTGCGTCAGGATGACAAATCATAATCCAGAACCAGTCAATGAAGACCACATCCCGTCCAGAAGAAGCTGGTCAGATGCCAACTCCAGCAAGGGATATTAAGGAGAGGCAAGTATTGTGGACTTCAGTCCCAATTTAACTTGATCAGAATGCACTGGTCAGTGCTCCAGCTGACAGGCTGAATGAGCTGATTGGACCAAAATTTGCCAAAAGTCCTATTCGGGAGGAACTGCTCGTCAAATCCTCTCGAACAGGAACAGCCATAGATGGATCAAAATTTGGTCTGTACCTGCTGAACTGGCCACTTTTCAATCCATATATGGCCAGCTTTAGTCTGTGCTGCTTACATCCTAAAGACATTTGCTTGGAAATCATTCCCCTAAATGTCTATGAAGGCCCAGTGCTCAGGTGCATTCAACTGGAAGATTTGGTGCCAAGAATGAAAATATTATGGTGGGCTGTGGCTGAAAGATTCAAGTATGCAGCTGGGCCAGTGACGGTAGGTAGGCAGGCAAGGTAAGTGTAATTAAAGTATAATCACCCTTTAATGTAGGCAATATTAAACATTCACAATATCCTATCACGTTAACTGGTTAAAGTGAAATACGTTTTTGGCTCCTAAAAGGATATCTAAACACATATGTATTACTGCCCATTAAACAATATTTTTGCATCCCACTTAAAGCAATCATTAAGTGCATGCAAGCCAAACCATGGAGTTGGGAGGTAAAGATGGTACTGCAAGTTACTATTTTGACATGGTTAGTGCTGGTAAACAGAGCATACATAAAATATTACACACACACACACACACACTCTTTATATAAATAATACAGTGATTAAATTGTTCTCACCAGCTTGAGTCCAGTAAACAGATATTTTACTTCTTGGTTAATGAAACAGCTAAGCTGTAACTGAGTTTCTTTACTTTTTGTTACTTCTTCCTCTTCAGATTCTGTGCATTTCATGCTTTTGAAACCATTAAAGAAAACATCCACAAAAAAAAAAAAAAAAAAAGTGTGATTGAAATAAAGTGGCTTGTGTGAACTATGTGAAATTTGCTGTCATTTTACAAGGAGGCTGCAACTGTTCATCTTTTTAAAGCCATCTTTTTTAGACATGCGGTAGGAGGACAGCAGTGCTTTTCCTGTAGTGCTAGTGGAGACAGAGAATGCTGGAGGTGTGTGTGTGTGTGTGTGTGTGTGTGTGTGTGTGTGTGTGTGTGTGGGGCTGGGGTTGACGTCACTTCCAGGTTGTTGCTTAATGCTAAAAGCCCTGCAGATCTAGTACCGTGTGGTTTGACAGGCAAAAATGGAACCTGATCCTTAAAACCATAAGCTTGGATGATAGGTGTGCCTGAGCCACCTAAAGATGGTGAACTAGAAGCGGCCTTTATGGGGACCATCCAGGATGACAAAAATAAAAATAAAAAATCAGTCTGAAAGAATCAGTGGCAGAGGGATAGACTTGGGAAGAGAAGTCTGGATGGATGTGGTAAAAATCTCAGGAGCAGAGGGAAACAGGCTTCAGCCAATGGCCACATTAGTGGGCATGCTGCAAACAGCACCAAAGCTGTAAGTAGAGGGTGATCTGGAGACTTGGTACAGTGGGACTGTCCCCCCCCCCCCCCGTGTAGGGTAAGAAAACGTAAGACTCAGGGTATTGAGGCCTCATTTACTAACAAAACCTAGATAGCTGTGGCAAGTAAGAACAGGTGACCAAAGTCTGCCGGCGAGAAGCAGAAACAGAACAAAGATCAGTGTTCATTGTTGGTCTTTGCAAAGCAGCAGCAAGAAGATTCTTCTTTAATGCTGTAGAGTGGGAAATTGTCCTATAGTATCCCCCACTGTGAAATATTGCTGGAAATAGGAAATTGTAAAAAGGTAACCAGCAACCAAACTACAAAAAATACCTGTTGGTTGGCATGACAGGCCCATTCACAGGGACAGAGCAAGCGTTGAGGCAATGCCAGTGGCTCTAGAAAGTGATCAGTAGTTACATTTATTTTACCCTAGCTGGGTCTGAAAAGCTTCCTATGTGACACTCAGTGCCCGAAGGTCACTTACAGGCTTATCCCTGCAATGTCCAGTCCAGCAGGGTCCTGATTGGGCAATCCAAAAGCCAGGCTAAGGGGGGTCTGTCCCCAATACCTGCGATTGTGATGGTCAGTGGAAAGAATGGTCCTTACACTTGCGCTCCTTGGGAAGAATTACTTCCTTACAGATAGTTAAAAAGATCAATGGTGTCAGTGCGAACTTATCTGAGAGGCAGACATTTCCCAATGCTGAAGGAACACCTAGCAACCTCTGGAGGAACCCTAGTTAAGAATCACTGCTGTAGATGTATATCAACGTACCTGTGATTAGGCAACGCGCTTAGCTAATATACAGTTAGGTTCATATGCTTGGATACAGACAATGAGTTTTTTCAGTTATTTCCCAAAACATATTCAAGCTATAATTTTAGAATGACTGAGCTGAAAGTGCTCAGTCTCAGGTTAAATTTGAGTGCATGTATAGCCAAATCAGAGTAAGGGTTTAGGAATTGCAGCTCTGAAGAACAGCCATCCCTCTTTTTCAAGGGACCAAAAGAAATTGGAGAATGGAATCAAAAGCCGTTTCATGGACAGGTGTTGGCTACTCCTTTGTTATTTCTTCATCAGTTAAGCAGGTAAAAAGGTCTGGAGTTGATTCCAAGTGTGGTATTTGCATTTGGAATCTATTGCTGTGAACCCACATCACGCATTCAAAAGGAGCTGTCCATGCAAGTGAAACAGGCCATTGTAAGGCTTCAAAAACTAAACAAATCCTTCAGAGAGATAGCAGCAACATTAGGAGTGACCAAAACAGTTTGGTACATTATGAGGAAAGAACGCATTGGTGAGCTCAGCAACTTAAAAAGGCCTGGATGTCCACAGAAGACAACAGTGGTGGATGATTGCAGGATCCTCTCTGGTAAAGAAAAACCCATTCACAACATCCAGACAAGTGAAGAACACTCTCCAGGAGGTTGGCGTATAATTGTCAAAGTCTACAATCAAGAGAGGACTTCACGAGAGCAAATACAGCAGGTTCACCGCAAGGTGCAAACCATTCATAAGCCTGAAGAATAGAAAAGCCAAATTAGACTTTGGCCAAAAAATTAAAAAAAACACCACACCATCTAAAAGAGTCAGATCAGTTCTGGATAAAGCATACGTTGCATACGTTGGATGGATGAAACTAAGATTATTTTGTACCAGAATGACGGGAAGAAAATAAATTAAAAAAAAACAAAAAAACAAAAAAAAAAAACAAAAACAAAGTGTGGAGAAGGCTTGGAGCAACTCATGATCCAAAAGCACACATCTGTAAAACATGGTGGAGGCAGTGTAATGGCATGGGGCATGCATTGCTTCCATTGACACTCGGTCAATTGTGTTTATTGATGTGACAGAAGCAGCCAGATGAATTCTGCAGTGTTAGAGATATACAGCCAGCCCAGATTCAGCCAAATGCAGCAGAGTTGATTGGATGGAGCTTCACAATACAGATGGACAATGATCCAAGTCAATCACCTGATCTCAACCCAATTGAGCATTTCACTTTATGAATGCAAAACAAAAAGGCAGAAAGACCCACAAACAACAACTGAATACAGCTGTAGTTAGAGCCTGGCAAAGCATCAGAAAGGAGGAAACCCAGTGATTGGAAATGTCCATGGGCTCCAGACTGTCACTGCCAGTAAAAGATTCTCAAAAAAAATAAAATAAAAAAAATTATTAACATTTTATTTATGATCATTCATTTGTTCACTTACATTCGAGCCCCTGAAAATGGAGGAAATGAATATAAAAATGGTTGCAGGTCCTAAAAATTGTATTTGTGCCTTAAAGCTGAAAGTCTGCCCTTGAAATTAATTTGGATTGTTTCCTTTTCATTTTATTCTGGTGGCATACACAGAGCCAAAAGTATGAAAATTGTGCTGTGTCCAAATATATATGGACCCAACTATTACCAGACTGCAGAAAACATAAGGACAGTGCTGAAGATGTCTGACATTTTTGCCTCCAGCTTTTTGTGGAAAAAGCAGGAAGCCAGTAACACCAAAGCAGGAAATTATATATCTCTGTATTCTCTTCCCAGTGTATAGAATACCATTAGTCCATGCCTGAAAAGTTGTAATCTTTGGAATGAATTGGTTTATTTTTTGGGGACGGATTGCTTTTCACCTGCATTTTTTTTTTAAATGTAATTTGATGGGTATAGGACACACCCTGTATGCGCTGTGGCACAAGAATCTAAATGTCTGTGTATACTTACCTACACACCTTTGCATAGATCAGTGAATCAAACAATGTTTGCCATTTAACACTTGAATCTACATATTAAAAAAAGGATACGTTGACTCGAATTCTATGCCAAAAAATTGGTCAATAAAGCTTTTCTTCTTTGGTGCAGCAGCAGCAGCAGCTCCTGAGTTGGTCTACAAGAGATAAAATTGGTTATCTAGTGCTTGTGCTTTCACTCATTGCTTCATTCATCACAAACCATACTATGGGTTAATTTACTAAAGTCAAATTGTCCGTGCATTTCGCAAGTGCACTAATTTTCTCCAGAGCCAAGCCGTGTTCAGCGTACATCCCTTCGTCATCTGCAGCCCTGCTCTCGTCTCTCCCTCTCACCCCCTCCTCCTGCCTGTCAGCTATGCATCTGTGTCTCTGCTCTGCCCCGCTATTAGTAAAATAAAAATTCTAAAATGGTCCCTGCCAACCCCTCTATTATAGCCTGATATAGCACACTGCAGTATTCTCTTATAAAAAGGGAGCCTTGTAAATACCAGTTTAGCGTGATCTTCAGGCCGGTCACGTGACTCCCGGATGGTTTCCAGGACTACCGCAGGAGGGACCGAGTGGTCATGTGATCTCCCCGGTTGACATCAGAGGGAGATCTCTGACCCTCCTGCAGAAGCCATATATCAGAGGTATACAGCGGCCATAAGTCATATCACCGGCCCGAAGATCATTCTAAATTAGGTATTTACAAGCTTAGTTTTTTATAAAAGACTAAATGCAGTGTGCTATGCCAGGCTCTAATAGAGGGTCCGGCAGTGTTTGTTATACATGGGTTAACAAACACTTTAGTACCTGTTTAGATGGTCCTCTAAAAGAACAACTAGTGCACAAAAACAGTGTAAACACAGGCAGAGTCAAACTACTGTAAATTCTTCCAATGATAAACTGTGTAGATCAATAGATCACAACTAGGGTGCCAACTACATTGGCTCAAATATTTCAACATTTGAAGACTTCTGTCTGCTATTTAAGCAGAGAAAAGGCAGAACTGTACAGTTTATATAATTTTCTGGTGGTAAAGATACCCTCTACTAATCTGGTGTATTACTATTTGCTTTCTTAGAAAGACACATATAGGGGTTAAAGAGGCTGTAAAAGGTAAATAAAAAAAAAAAAAAAAAAAAAAAAAAAAACAAACACTTACCTACTCTGTGCAATAGAATTGCACAGATCGGGCGGGAAAATCTTCTTTTCGGGTGACCAACCAGCACTCCTGGCACATCCTCTCTGGCCAGTGGCCCCATGGGAATCAGCTTCCATGGGGGCACTCGTGTATGCTCACACTTAAGTCCCTCTGCTGCATCCATTGACACAGACAGCAGGATTCTGGCCCACCCCCCGCTTCCTCATCACTGGCTTGGATTGACAGCACTGGGAGTCAATGGCTCCTGGTGCCCCAGCAAAGCCAGTGAGACACGGATGTGAGGGTAGAAAAGATCTGCAGAAGTAAACTGGATTGAATGAGGTCTCAGGTAAATAAAAGGGGGCTGAGGGGTCAATGCTGACACCCAAAACATTTTTTTAACTTAAGGCAAAGAAGGCATTAAAAAAAGTTCGGACTTTACAACCCCCTTAAAAGTCCAATTGCAGCACCCTTACAGTGACTGCCAGTTGACAAGGATACAGGTAGCGTCTACCTTTCAAGCTATCCCTTAGGCAAATGACAAATAAGAACTTCTCTTGTCAGCAATCATTAGAAGCTTGGGGTGTGCTTCCAGTACTTACCTCCATGTCAGTGTCCCCTTCTATGGGCTCTAACTTCTGTTGTAGCACCCTCATTACTTGTACCCAACATTCATTGGCATCCTGAAAAGAAAGAAAAAGGATAACAATGGAATGGTCAAGTTTTTCACTCAGGTTGAGTTAAACGAATTAATCCACTTAGCAAGAGAAATACACTTGCATGAGTTTAGACACAATATAGACATGAAAGCAAGATGACCTGAGCAGCATAGACCCGAATGTCACACTTGGAACCCTTGATTATGCATGCTAAACAATTACCAGCTTGCCAGGCCACATTTCCAGCTCAATGGCTAAAATGTACTAAAAAGTAGAGAAGTGTCCGCTTCATATTCCATCATGACAAAATAAAAGCTTCATGTGGTTTTGCTGGCTTTAAAGCGGCTGTATATTTAGTCTCTATTTGGCAGGCCACAAGCTAAAGTGCTGGCTGTGTTGGTGTTCGCCACAAATATAAAAGCCTTATGGCTGTATACAACTTCTAATGAGGGCTTTAGGAATACCACACACACGTCTAATGATTACCTGCTGCAGGTACTGTCCCTGGTCACCTTTCTCTGCAAACTGTGGGAAGGCCATGTGCAAGAACTGGAGGAGGATGATAGGAGGGATACTGGAAGATGTCTTCTCCATAGATTCAAACAGATCTCTGAGGGCTGCAAAAACATGATGTACTTTAAAGTAACATGCAACACTAGCCATTCAAATCTTCACAGCCCTGGTACTGAAACATGAAGACTACAGAACAAAAGCCCACCACTAAAGAATGACATACAAGAGAATAAAAGATTGGTTTATAAAAATGCCTTTACATGTCCAGACAATCTTAAGCAGGGTATACATGGACTGGAAATCATCCCTTTAAGCAGGAACAGGGGAGTCTGCGCTTCCAGAATACAATAGCACGGTGCTCTGTGATCCCAGTATCATGGGTGCATCCAGTAGTAAATGCTCATTTTTTTTTTTATATTTTAGATAAATAAAAGAATCAGAGATGCAAAGTGTTTTCTGACTGGACGAAGTGGAGAGGCGTGGCAGCAACTTCACTCTCCACTTTGTCCAGAGAACACTTTGGAATCTTCCACAAAATATTCTCTGAATGGCGCTGCGCCAAGTAGTCGACTTCCTGAGTTCAAAATGCAGCAGGGAAGCCGTTCAGCACAGGATCTGAAAGCAAGTGGAGGTCACTGGAGTAGTGGTGTCTGTCAGCAATTTCCAACATCCAGGAGGATCAGCCAGGCTTCCTATATGCATAGTTATATATACAAACACATACATACACACACTTTAAAAACAAAAAGAAGTTTACAGAACACTGTAGTTTCCCTTTAATTATAAATGCACAAACCTGCAGTAATATACTGAGCAGAAGCCATTTCACCAGAAGCTCTCAAGGCACCTGCATAGCTGGGGGGGGGGGGGGGTAGGGAAGAGACGAAGGAAAAAAAAAAAATAAAAAAAAAATAAAACACACCATATAAATATTGTTGCAAATAAAACAAAAAATGACCCAATAGTACAATATTTTACCATCTACACCAAGTTTAGTCAAAAAGCCAAAGGATACCTCCGCTATATAATATAGCATCGCAGCAAATAAATATCAGGCAACCAATTCAAACCCAGCAACCAAAAAGCCTACCTAAGGCATATTGACTATACTTGCGGTGACAGTCTAAAAAGAAGCTTTTTGCACGCACTATAAAATCTAGGTTTTGGAGTCCAATAAGGGACACAGAAAGTGGGTATTCCCCTTTGGGTTTTACTGCTGTCTACAGGAGGACTAGACACTGGGAAAAAAAATGCAGGGATGGTGAAGAGTGGCGAGTGAAGGTTGCACACACAGCACTGCTCGGGACCGAGCCCGTACGAGTGCCCTCATAGCATGCGGCTCAGGAGTCAGGAACACCACAGAAGACAAGGATTAGGGCTGCTCTGTGCAGAACGAATGAACATGGGGCTGGTGGCTATCCTGGTAAGGTCTACAGTGTTTTTGAGCAGTGCCCAATCCTCCCGTAGTCGGCAGGAAAACCTTAAGGTGAATATTCCCTTCCCCCCCCCCCCAATGGACAAGAAAGAAATTAAACTTACATTAACACTAATGGGATGTTTCTCTGTCACCCAAAATATATAAGAAAAAAAAAAAAGACAAAAAAGGAGCAACTTACTAAAAGGCAAAACAATTGTGCACTCTGCAAGTGCAGCTGCTCTCATTTTCACTGGAGCTTTGCTTTATAAATACCAGATGCAAGAAAACAAAATGCTGTTTTTGTTTGCACATGATTGAATGATAGAAATCAGCAAAGCTTCACAACAATCACTGACTGGTTTAAACCCCTTCAGTATCAGCCATTGCTGGTGTTTTGGGGAGGAGGGGGTTCCCCCCGCACTTAAAGATTGCTTAAACCCCCTAAAAATTATGCATTTTTGTGATACTTGCACAATTTTAGGTCACATGACCGTTTATCAAGCCCAAAAATGTTAAAGTTACATTTATGGGCACTCAAACACAATATACTAACCAAGTTTTTGGTAGCATAACAAGAGACGAGGTTGTGCTGCGTAAATAGATAACATGTCAAGCCTTAAAAGTAGAACTATAGGCAACACTTTTCATTTTGGATAGAGTAAGGCAGTTTATTTTTTGCCATCTGGGTCCCATTGGGGAGATCTCCCTTCACTTCCTGGCAATTGGCAAGACAGAAAGTGGGGAAATCCAATCAAATTAAAGCGCTGCCAGAAAAAAAATAAAAAAATAAATAAATAAATAAATAAAAAACACACAGCACAATGCTTGTGCTGCATAATTGGGCCCCCTGTATCACCTGAAAATGCCTGGCTGATCCTGCCTGGTTCTGCATTCTACTCTGTAAAAAGGACCATGGTTTATCATGGCTGCTGAAACCCCGACACCGTGGTCATTTTACGTGCCTCCATCATCCATAGCTCTTCTGTCCTGCTCCCCCGCCCCGTGCAAACAGAACACACCTAGGGAACACACTTACTTAGGGAACACACTTACTTAGGGAACACACTTACTTAGGGAACACACTTACTTAGGGAACACACTTACTTAGGGAACACACTTACTTAGGGAACACACTTACTTAGGGAACACACTTACTTAGGGAACACACTTAACCCCTTAATTGCCACCCCCCCCCCCCAGTGTTAACCCCTTCCCTGCCATTTTTACATTGATCAGTGCATTTTTATAGCACTGATCAAAGTAATAATGTCACTGGTCCCCAAAAAGTGTAATTTGGGGTCAGATTTGTCCACTGCAATCCCCGAAAAAATAAATCACAGATCGCCGCCATTAGCAGTAAAAAAATAAAAATAAAAGTCCCTAAATCTATCCCATAGTTTGTAGACACGATAACTTCTGCACAAACCAATCAATGAACAACTATGGTTATTATTTTACCAGAAATATGTAGAAGAATTAAAATTTATATATCTCTGATGTCCGCAGAAGATTTTTGGCCCCTCCCGTACTGTCAGATGGGGAGAGGGGGCTGGTCACGTGAGCGCTGAGAGGCGCTCTGAAAACAAGTAAAGACTGCAAATTTTTTATTTTTTTTTAACACACACAGGATTAGGAAACACAATGGCTTATATGAAGATATGACTTTGGCTTAACCACTTTAAGGAAATTCCTTGGGGACCCCCCATGTCACCAGAACCGGTGTCCCATTTGGAAGATTTCCCCTCTGTTCGTTTTCTGGGGGCAGCCAAAAATTTGGGGTTTTATATAACTTTATAAGGGGTTATATCGTGCAATAAACATATACAGCAGGAACAAATCAGATCTCCACAGTGCAAAAAATGTATATAAAACAAGTTGCGCTCATATACACAGTGTGCGTGATCAAAAAAAATAAAATGAAAGTGCAAAACCAAGTCAAGACTCTGCATAAAAATAAATGGGGGGAGAAGAGAGAAAAAATAAAATAAAAAAAAACCCCACACACAAAACATTGGGGTCGATTTACTAAAGGCAAATTCACTTTGCACTACAAGTGCAGTCACTGTAGATCTGAAATGAGGGGAAGCTGTGATGATTTCTATCATCCAATCATGTACAAGCAAAAATGCTGTTTTATTTTTTATTTTTTTTCTGAGGGGGGCATGTCCCCCCTCAGAATAACAAGAGTGATGGATGTTACAGTTGATGATAATAAGTGATAGTAATACAAGATTAGCTGCTTTGATGTGGGGCAGATTTCATGCTTAGAAAATACTATAGCGAGCTTTCATACATTGACAGATTGCCACAATATTTACAGATATAATAACTTCACTTGGTGAAAACGTGCGCCCCCTCCATTTTTTAGACGCGATTTCAAATTTTCAAGTTGGATATTGAGGACTTCCAGCCACTGTCGGAGAGCTCCGGTGACAAGGAGGACCTATAGACCTTGCAGAAGTCTGCTGGCATATATGACCTTGCTCTTTAGGGGGGTCCACCAGTTCCGGTAAGAGTCCCCACGTATCAAGTGGGTTTTTTCTATTCAAGATACCCCCATCTCCTTGGTGAAGAGGGAAGTGACCTGGAGTTCATCACCTCATCTCACACTGTGGAATCCTTTATGTATGGACTCAATATGTTTTTTTCCATTTCTTTTTATGCAGTCTTTACTTATATACTTATATTTGTGCTGCACTTGCACTTTAATAATTTTTTCAGTATATGGGCACAACTTATCAAATCGTGAACCAAATGTTTCCTATCTGATAGCGCTTTGGTATTACAGGATCTATTGAGGCATCAGGCATCTATTAGACCCCTGATGTCTCACCAGCCTTCCACTGAAGTGAATGAATCACAGATCACACACTACCAGAGGACCATGGAAGTGATACAGTGGCTGTAGAGTTGACAGATCTTTTACCTGAGAGCTGACTCAAATTAATGCATACATACTCCCCCCTGCTGCCAATCTAGGATATACATTAGTGGCAGCAAAAGGGTTAAATCGTCAAAGGATGCTCATCCATTTCATTTATGTAAGCTATAAACATACCGTTTAAGAGAGTCTTTTAGCTCTGGCACTGAGCGGATACACTGAACAGTGGCATTCATATAACAGGTGTTTCCTAAATTTGTTAAGCCACAGGGCAGTTCCATCTGCAAGACAAGATATATATATATATATATATTATTAATATATATTTTTTCCCCCCAGCAGTGTGTACAAGTAAAACAAGATGTAAAAAGGAAGACATTTAAATTTAACAAAAAGGTGAAAATATGCTCAGCTTTGCAAAAGTAGCAAACTATATCTGTGGAACTTTTCCACAAAACAAAGTATTACCTTAAAGTATACACAGTTTTAAAAACACTACAGTGGAAACTGGATCTAATGGGAGTGATTTCATGATCAATCAGCTGCTGCACTTGCAGGGCTCCAATGAGGAATGTGGCAGGGCCCACTCCCCTTTAGACATTATTTCTCTTTGGGAGTAGCTCATGAAAAATTTGTTGCAGGGGGTGCCCAAAATCTGACCCGTATCTTAGTGCAGACTTCTGAAAAATCAGTATGTGTACAAGCAAAAAAGACGACACAGTAGCTCAAAATAGTGAGTACACCCGTCACATTTTTGTAAATATTTTATTATACATCTTATGTGACAACGCTGAAGAAATTACACTTTGCGACAATGTAAAGTAGTGAGCATACATCTTCTATAACAATGTAAATTTGCTGTCCCCTCAAAATAACTGGACAATAATGTCTAAACTGAAGGCAACAAAAGTGAGTACATCCCTAAGTGAAAATGTCCAAATTGGGCCCAATCCACAGAGAACAGGCCTCGCCATTGTCGACCAAAGAAGCTGAATGCACTTGCTCAGCTTCAAATTCAGAGGCTGTCTTTGGGAAATAGACGTAGGAGTGCTGCCAGCATTGCTGCAGAGGTTGAAGGGGTGGGGGTCAGCCTGTCAGTGATCAGACCATAAGTCACACACTGCATCAAATTTTTCTGCATGGCTGTTTTCCCAGAAGGAAGCCTCTTCTAAAGATGATGCAAAGAAAGCCCGCAAACAGTTTGCTGAAGACAAGCAGACTAAAGGGCAAGGATTACTGGAACCATGTCCTGTGGTCTGATGAGACCAAGATGAACTTATTTGGTTCAGAAGGTGTCAATCGTGTGTGGTGGAAAACAGGTGAGGAGTACAAAGACAAGTGCGTCTTGCCTACAGTCAAGCATGGTGGTGGGAGTGTCATGGTCTGGGGCTGCATGAGTGCTGCTGGCACTGGGGAGCTACAGTTCATTGAGGGAACCGTGAAAGCCAACACGTACCGTGACATACTGAAGCAGAGCATAATCCCCTCCCTTTGGCAACTGGGCCACAGGGCAGTATTGCAACATAACCCCAAACACCGCCAAGACAACCACTGCCTTGCTAAAGAAGCTGAGGGTAAAGGTGATGGACTGGCCAAGCATGTCTCCAGACCTAAACCCTATTGAGGGTCTGTGGGGCATCCTCAAAACGGAAGGTGGAGGAGCGCAAGTCACTAACATTCACCAGCTCCATGATATCGTCATGGAGGAGTGAAAGAGGACTCCAGTGGCAACCTGTGAAGCTCTGGTGAACTCCCTGCCCAAGAGGGATAGGGCAGTACTGTAAAATAATGGTGGCCACACAATATATTGACACTTTGGGCCAAATTTGGACATTTTCACTCAGGGGTGTACGCACTTTGTTGCCAGCAGTTTAGGCATTAATGGCTGTTTGTTGAGTTCTTTTGAGGGGACAGTAAATTTACACTGTTGCACAAGCTGTACACTCACTACTTTACATTGTAGTAAAGTGTAATTTCTTCAGTGTTGTCACATGAAAAGATATATTAATTTACAAAAATGTGAGGGGTGTACCCACTTTTGTGAGATACTCTATATGGGGGCCTCCAGGTTGCCATATTGCATTTTACAGAGAAATTACAGCGCTGTCGATTGAAAGGGAAAGGTCGTTTTTAATACCATTCAATTACAGAATGCCTTGTGTAGCATATGTATATTCTATATACATTAGCCTTTAAGCAAGAACCATAGGGCACCTTCTTTTTAAGCAACCACCTGAATTATAAGCCCCAGTAAAAACATTTAAAAAAGGTAAAAAGGTAAACCTGACATTCAGCCAGACCCAAGAGCAAGAGGAACTCTCTTAGCCCTCCACAAGTATTTCCCAAAACTGGAAAAGCACTTCAGGGCATTCTGGCACAGGGGGGAAAAAAAAAAAAAAAAAAAAAAAAAGGAAGAAGAAGAAGGGACACTTAAGTGGTGTTTCAGACACCCCAAAATAGTTTGTAAATTTTGAGCTCACTGAAAATACACAATACTCTCCCTTTCACTGTCATCTGAGCATTTAACCTTAAAGCTATTTTTAGTAGTCGCTTTCCCAGTTTACATACGTGCAGAGCCTGCCAGGAAGTCGGCACTGCCCTGATCACAGGCACAGACTTTGTCCTATGCGCGGCTGCAGAGAACGGGTAATGTCTCACTGCCTGTGATTAGTGCAGCGCCGACTTCCTGGCAGGCTCTGCACGTATGTAAACTCTGCACGTTGGGTGTGCGAACATGCCAAAGCTCACCCTGTCAACGTCTCACTTCCACCTCGGCTTGGAACTCTGCACGAACTCTCCCCGTCCCCCACCTCTGCACACATTTCCATTAACAGTCATCACCACCACCCCCCCCCCCCCCCAAAAGCTTCCTCACATCTCATCTACCTGGCTCTCAGCTCTAGTACCTCCCGAAGTGCGGCAGCTTTGCCTGCTGCACTTGGAGGGCAATCAATGGTCGCCATCTGTGATCCCCATCTGTGCCTGGGTGCACAGCGCAGTATAATACATGATGCGCCCCATCTCAATTTGTACCTGCATCTCCCTTGTCCCTATCCTGAATGCACAGCAGGCAGGGATCTGTGAAATCCACAGAGAGGAAAGCGGTGTTTGGAGAAACAGAAGGCTGCTTCTGTGTTTACAAGTGACAGTGGTGAGGGGCCACGTTTTTTTATTTATTTATTTTTTAGACAAAAGCCCTGGGTACGGGGGCCGCATTAAATGGCTTAAAGCAGGGGTAGGCAACCTGAGAGATTAGATCTACCTGGACAACACTGAAGAGATCAAAGATCACAGCACTTTTAATAAAGAAATTAACTAGCAAGTAAAAAAAAAAAAAACTAGCAAGTAAAAAAGTAAAGACAGCATTAAAAACCTAGAAAAATACACTAAAACTGCCACTGTAAAAAGACACTTAGCCTACCTTAAGCCTAGGTTCAGACTAGTGCAATACAGGAACGAGGGTGATCACAGCACCAGTTCCTGCATCACTTCTCTCCCACAGGCAGTTCACACTGCCCTCTGCAGGAGTCAATACATTATTATTGACACCCCCAGAAAGGTTCACGGATTGCAGTGGGAACTGTGGATCCGATTCCAGTATGGGGGGGGGAAACCAAGTCCCTGTACCCTTTTTCTGTGCAAATCCAAGGAGAGTTCAGCCATACAACTGCAGCGCGGGTGAAAATCACATGCAATCTATGAGATCGCACTAGCCTGAACCTAGGTTAAACATTAATTTCAGTGAGAAACTGGGCATTCAATTTTTTTCATGTCTGGGGAGCAAATGGTTACCCCCACAAGTCTGATGCCTGAGCTCATCATGAAAAGCAGAACATCTGGTATTGCAGGCTAATTTTCTTGTCTAATTTCTGGCCAGGGCTCAGAGGGTCAGTAGTAGGTAGTGTACAGAGGCTTAGAGGACCTTGCGTTTGACACAACACCACCACTATAGCTATGTGTTTAGTACATAGGAAAAACTGAGTGCATTGTTTGCAAACAGTCTGCCAAAACAGACTTTCACTCAAAGGAGCAGCAGTAAAGCAGTTATTGTAGAACACTAATACAGAAAGAATGGCTGGCTTATGTAATGGGCAAATATAGTGGGTATAGAAAAGAACCACCAACACGACCCCCCCCCCCCCCTTAAAATAATCATATCCTGTGATTACGCCACACCTCAAGAAAGGCCACATGCAGTCATGCTTTGCAAAAACGCACCTTAAAGATCTGAGGCCACATGGAAAAAAGGGGTTATAGTCAGAGGAGACTAAAATTGAATTATTTGGCCTCAACAAATGATATGCATGCCAAAAATCCAATACAGCTAACCATCCAAATAACGTGGTAATATAAGGTGGCAATATCCTGTTATGTGGGTGTTTCTCTGCAGCAAGGACTGGAGCACTTGTCAGAATAGAAGGAAAAATGGATGGGGCAAAATACCATCATGTTCTCGAGGACAATCCGCTAGAAAGTTGTCAATGGGAAGGTTTACCTTTCAACATGACAATGACCCAAAGCACACAGCAAAAAATTACCACACAGTAGTTGGCTAAAAGGGTGAAAGTCCCTGCATGGCTTTGTCAGAGCCCAGACAATCTGTGAAATGACTTGAAGACACCATCAAAATGTAACTGAACTGTGAAGAAGATTGAGCAAATATTGCAAAGTTTAGATGTGCAAAGTTAGTAGAGACATATCCCAACAGACTAAAATGCTGTAATTAAAGCAAAAGGTGGTTCAACAAAATACCGACAAGGAGGAGATTCCCTTTCCAACTCAGGGATCCTGTTTTTTTTTTTTTTTTTAAACCAAAAAAGAAACCCAAAAACAAACACACACACACACACACCCCCTCGCAGGTTGGCATTATATTTTTTACTTGGATGTTTTAAGTCGCATTGAATAAATACAGTGGATATAAAAAGTCTACACACCCTTGTTAAAATGTCAGGTTTCTGTGATGTGTAAAAAAAACAAAAAAAATTATTTCAGAACTTTTCCCACCTTTAATGTGACCTATAAACTGTACAACTCAGTTGAACAACAAACTGAAATCTTTTTAGGTGGAGAGAAGTAAAAATAAGAAACTAAATATGGTTGCATAAGTGTGCACACCCTTACACTAATACCTTGTTTAAGCACCTTTTAATTTTTATTACAGCACTCAGTCTTTTTGGATATGAGTCTATCAGCATGGCCCATCTTGGCTTGGCAATATTTGCCCACTCTCCTTAGCAAAAACACTCCAAATCTGTCAGATTGTGAGGACATCTGTGCACAGCCCTCTTCAGATCACCCCACAGATTTTTCAATAATATTCAGGTCTGGGCTCTGGCTGGGCCATTCCAAAACTTGAATCTTCTTCTGGTGAAGCCATTCCTTTGTTAAGTTGGATGTATGCTTTGGGTCGTTGTCATGCTGAAAGATGAAGTTCCTCTTCATGTTGAGCTTTCTAGCAGAAGCCTGAAGGTTTTGTGCCAATATTGACTGGTATTTGGAATTGTTCATAACTCGCACTACCTTGACTAAGGACCCTGTTCCAGATGAAGAAAAACGGCCCCAAAAGAATAATGCTGCCACCATCATGCTTCATGGTGTGTATGGTCTTTTGGGGATGTGCAGTGTTTTTGCGCCAAATTTTTTTTAGAATTATGGCCAAAAAAGTTCAACCTTGGTTTCATCAGACCATAAACACATTTTCCTACATGCTTTTGGGAGACTTCAGATGCGTTTTTGCTTGGCTTGGATTTTTTTCTTCGTAACAAAAAAAAAAAAAAAAAAAAGAAGAGCTTAATGTCTTGCCACGTTACCCCATAGCCCAGACATATAAACAAAACAGGAGATTGTTGTCAGATGTACCACACAGCCACTACTTGCCAGATATTCCTGCGGCTCCTTTAATGTTGCTGTAGGCCTCTTGGCAGCCTCCCTGACCAGTTTTCTTCTCGTCTTTTCATCAATTTTGGGGGGACGTCCAGTTCTTGGTAATGTCACTGTTGTGCCATATTTTCTCCACTTGATGACAATTGTCTTCACTGTGTTCCAGGGTATATCTAATGCCTTTGAAATTCTTTTGTACCCTTCTCCTGCCTGATACCTTTTAACAATGAGATCCCTCTGATGCTTTGGAAGCTCTCTGCGGACCATGGCTTTTGCTGAAGAATGCGACTAAGAAAACGTCAGGAAAGATCTACTAGAACAGCTGAACTTTATTTGGGGTTAATCAGAGGCTTTAAAATGATGACAGGTGTGTACCGACTCCTATTTAAACATGAGGTTCTATAAATATATAAAAAAGGGAAGGTGTGAACACTTATGCAACCGCATTATTTTTAGTCCCCCCAACTAAAAGATTTCAGTTTGTTTTTCAATTGAATTAAAAGTGGGAAAAGTTCTGAATTTTTTTTTTTTATGCGTCTTTTACATCACAGAAATCTGACATTTTAAAATGGGGTCGTGTAGACTTTATATCCATTGTACAGCTGGATAAAAAAAAAAAAAAAAAAAAAAAAAAAAAAATTGTGTGTCTAATTCAGGCTGCAAAGCAACAAAATGTGATTTTAAAAAGGGGGGGTGATTTTCATTTTTTTTTTTATACTCACTTTATGCCTGCCCCCATGTCGATATGTACTACACACAGTATGCAGCCCTTCAGTCATGGCTGCTTCTACTACAGTCTGTTATAGATGCATCTATAAGTTCAAATTTCTTTGGACACCTAACCATCTCACGGATGAGCTTTTTGAAAAAAAAATTCATGGGTATAAAAAAAAAAAAAAAAAAAAAAAAAAAAAAAGGAATTAAACTAAGTCTTTACAGACCTGTCTTTGTGCAAAGGGGCAGTCATGCTGGAAAAGAAAAAAGGGACTTCCCAGAACTTTTGCCCCCAGGCTGAAGCTGAACAAATTTCTATAATGTCTCTGAATGTTGTAGCATTATCAGGACCCCTCGCTGGAATTAATCTTTACTGTAGGCACTATTCAAGTCCAGAAGGTAGTGTTCTCCAGACAAATGCCAACCCAGATTCACCTAACTAAACTCAAATGGTTCAATGCGTTGAAGCCTGCTAGTACCAGATTATTTTTACCACCCCCATTGATAAAGCTGCAATGAACCCAAAATAAAAAAAAATATTTGGGGGAACAGTCTGGATCGCAAGTGACCACTCTGGGATGACAGTATCTCACCAAACTGAGTACAACCCTCACATATTTGTAAATATACATATTTTCATGTGACAACACTGAAGAAATTACACTTTACCACAATGTAAAGTAGTGAGTGTACAGCTTGTATAACAGTAAACTTGCTGTTCCCTCAAAACAACAACATAGAGCCATGAATGTCTAAACCGCTGGCAACAGAAGTGAGTACACCCCAAAGTGAAAATGTCCAAATTTGGCCTAATTAGCCATCTCCCCTCCCCGGTGTCATGTGTATTACAAGGTCTCAATGTGAATGGGCAGCAGGTGTGTTAAATTTGGTGTCATCGCTCTCACTGGAAGTGCAACACGGCACCTCATGACAAAGAACTGAGGATCTGAAAAATAGGATTTTTTGTACTCACCGAAAAATCCTCTCTCTGCAATTCACTGACTCACACAGCTCCTCTCTTAGCCATTGGGTTGTTACGCCCCCTTCAGGAGAAGACTAGGCATAACATGTTATGAAAAACACAGAACTTCAAGTTCCGCCCAAGGGGCGGTCCCTTAGGTAACAACCCCCCAGCCTGCCATGCAGCCATCAGTACGTCAACAAGCAATATAACGTAAAGAAAATTTGGGACGGACGGGTGCTGTCAGTCGATGAATTACAGAGAAGGATTTTTATTTTTTATTTTTTTTAAACGGAGAGCACAAAAAAAATAAAAAAAAATAATAAAAAATAAAATATCCTATTTTCTCTTATATTCACCGATTGACACAGCTCCTCTCTTAGCCATTGGGATGTCCCCAAGCAGAGCCAAAAACAACGGGTGGGAAAACAGCATAAAAACTTCATCCACCATGGCAAGTGGGAACTAGTATGAACTTTACCCACAAGACGACAGTGTATGGCAAAAACACCACAACAACCAGGGCGCTCCTCAACAGAGAGACCCTACCTTCAAACCGCACCAAAAACTGTGGTAACAAATGCAACAGTGCATTAACTTAAAAATGTACTGTGTTTTTACAAAAAAAAAAAAAACCTCACACAGGAAAAAAGGAAAACTTGCATATGCAATTGCAACTATACAGCCGTCTGCAAACCTTTGCGCCAAAACAGGCATCAGCCGATGCGCTTACATCCACCTTTTGTAAACGTGTGGACAGACTACCAGGTCACTGCCTTACACACTTGAGCGACAGACGCTTGATGTCGGAAGGCCCAAGACGTTCCGATTGCCCTCGTAGAGTGGACCGTGACTGGAAAGGGGGCACTTGACCCTTCAAGGCGTAGGCTTGTACTACAATCTGCCTGATCCACCTGGAAATGGTGGCAGACGAGACCGCCATGCCTTTCTTTGGACCAGCCACCGAAATAAACAGTCTGACTTCCGGAAGGGAGCTGTGGCAGACAAATACACCTTCAGAGCCCGAACCACGTCCAGGGCATGAAGGGCCACCTCCTTAGGATGTGTCGGCTTAGGACACAGATGGCAACACAATGTCTTCATTGATGGGAAACGCCGAAACCACCTTCAGCAGAAAAGAAGGTTGCGGACCCAACACCACCTTATCCCTGTGGATAACCAGAAAGGGTGACTTGCAGGACAAAGCCACCAGTTCCGAAACCTTCCTGGCTGATGTAATGACCACTAGAAAGACCACTTTCTGGGAAAGAGTCAACAGCGGGATCTCTGATATTTTCAAATGGCGGTTTTTGCAGCGCCGATAACACCTGGCTCAGATCCCACGGGGGTAACGGTGGACGCACTGGAGGAACTACATGTCGGACCCCTTGGACAAAAGTGCTCACTAGAGAGCGAGACCAGGTGTCGCTGAAAAAAAAAAAATAAATAAATAAAAAAGGGACAGCCAAAGCTGATATTTGTCCTTTAAATGGTGCTCAAAGCCAATTTGTGGCCTACTCCTTGCTGAACAAACAGCTGGACCCTGGATATAGAAAAGGAGCGTGGATGCCATCCTTTCACCTCACACATGGAGATGTAGGCCTTCTAGGTACGATGATATATCTTCCGAGAAGAAGATTTTCATGCTCTCAGCATAATAGGGATCACCGAGCCAGACAGACCCCGGTTCCTCAACACCTGGCTCTCAAGAGCCATGCCGTTAAAACCAGCGATGGTAAAGTAGGATGGAGAATCGGACCTTGAGACAGGTGGTCTTCTCGTAAGGGCAGTCACCAGGGAGCATCTGCCACCAGGCACACTAGGTCTGTGTACCAAGGACGCTGGGGCCAATCTGGGGCAATCAGTATTACTGGGATCCCCTCGGCCTCCACTCTGCGAAGCAGACGTTGTAACAGTTTCAGTGGAGGAAAGGCATAGATCAGCTGGTACTGATCCCAAGGAGCCACCAGCGCATCCGACGTGTCTGCCCATGGATCTCTTGTCCTGGACACGAATCTTGGCACCTTCCGATTGAGGAGGGAGGCCATTAGATCCACGCCTGGTGTGCCCCACCGTAGGCACAGTAGCCGGAACACCTCCAGATGCAATGCCCATTCTCCTGGGTCCAGCATCTGGTGACTTAGTCCGCCTGCCAGTTCTCCACTACCGGGATGTAAATGGCTGACAGGGCCGGTCTGCCCAAAGTATGTGAGCGACCACCCGTGCAGCAGCAGAGCTTCTTGTCCCTCCTTGGTGATTGACGTATCCCACAGCCGTGGCGTTGTCTGACTGGATCCTGATCGGACACCCTCGCAGTCTCATCAACCATGTGGAGAGACATAGCCTGATCGCTCTCAGTTCGAGCAGACTGATCGGCAACTTGGATTCATCCATTGACCAGAGGCCCTGAGTCGACTGAACTCCCATTACTCCACCCCAGCCGGATAGGCTGGCGTCCGTTGTGATCACTGTCCATTTCAGGAGGTAGGAACGACTTCCCGGTCTGAAGTACCGGGGACCTCAACCACCAGATCAGGGAATCCATGACTAACCTGAATCTGTTGATCCAGGGACAACGGAGATTTGTCCCACTTTGTCAAAATCTTCTTCTACAGAACTCTGGTGTGGAACTGGGCATACGGTACTGCCTCGAAGGAGGCCACCATGAGTCCCAGGACTCGCATGCAGAAGCGTAGCAACGACCACTTGCGGTTCATCAGCAGTTTCACCGCGGCTCAGAGTCTGCAGCTTGTCTGAAGGGAGGAAAACGCTCGCTTCCATGGAGTCCAGCAGCAAGCATAGGTACTCCAAACGCTGAGTCGGTACGATCACCGACTTCTTTAGGTTCAACAGCCACCCAAATTCCTGCAGGGTCTGCATGATCTCCACATCCTCCTCTAACTCCGAGGTGGAAGATGCTCTCAGGAGGAGATTGTCTATGTAACCCACAATCGCAATCCCGCGTTGCCGCAGCAACGCCAAAACAGGAGCCAATACCTTGGTAAAAACTCAGGTGGCTGATGCCAAACCAAAAAGTGAGAGCCACAAACTGGTAGTGGGCTTCCCCCCGACTGCAAACCGCAGAAACTTTTGATGCCGGAGGCATATGGGTATGTGCAGGTACGCATCCTGGATGTCTAAGGACGTCAGGGAGTCCCCTTGATGGAGTGCAGCGACTACTGAGCGAACTGATTCCATTCTGAACCTCTGTACTTTTACAAAGTAACTGAGGGCTTTTAGATTCAAGATTGTAGTTCCCAAGGAGGGGGTACGTCCAAACAGGTTTGAGTAGAACCCCTGGAAACGTTTGATTCCGGAACAGGTACTATCACCCCCCGATTCAGCAGGTCCCTTACCGCCCCCAAGAGGGCCACCCGGTGAGTCAGGAGTATGGGTATGCTGGAGGGGAAGAATTTATTTTGCGGCCAAGACAGGAACTCCATCTTGTAGCCGGAGGAAATCACAGATCTCAGACCCATTGGTCGGACAGTCGAGAGGTCCACCGGGCTGCAAACTCCCGTAGGGCAACCCCCCCAGGCTTGCGGTTCCAGGGGAGCTTTTGTCCTTCAGAAGTCGTCCTGTAGGGCTGGGGATGTTTGGCCGAAGCTACAGGCGGACAAAAAAAAAAAAAAATAAAATAAAAAAAAAAAAAAAAAGAAGGAGGAGGAGGAGGAGGAGGAGGAGGGAGGAGGGAGGAGGGAGGAGGGAGGAGGGAGGAGGGAGGAGGGAGGAGGGAGGAGGGAGGGAGGAGGGAGGGGTTCGTGAGCCGACCAGCATTTTAACCAAATCAGGCACCTCAGCACCACTGCCGACACTAAAGCCCTTGGATAACAGAGGGAGGGTATCCAGGGCCGTGTCACAAAAGTACTTCAGGCCTTGCACTAGTTGGTCTGCTAGTTCCACGCAGACAGGAGAAACCTGTTCTCCCAATTTGCAGTGAAACAGTTTTGCCCACTCAATTAGTGTCTGCGACACAAGTGCGGATGCCAGTACTGGTCATATGGTTGACCCAACAACCGTAAACAAGGAACAAGCCACTGCCTCAGCCTTCCTGTCCGAGGGATCCTTGAATGCAGGAGTCCCCTCAACCGGGATCGTGGTTACTTTGTTTAACCTGGATGGGGGGGGGGGGGGGGGGGGTGGTCCACAACCGGAGGAGCCGACCATTTGTTGAGAAGGCTCTCCTCAAAAGGGGTAATGCACGGCCATTTATTTGGGGACCGAAAAGGTCTATTGCGGTTGACCCCATTCCTTGTAAATGAACGTGTCAAAATAAGTCAGATACAGGAACACCTTAGGTGAACGGGCTGGCTTACGGGACCCAAAAGGGACCGCTACATCAGCAGAGGGATCTGCCGGCTCCTGAATATTCAGGGTATCACGCATATCTGTGATAAGTGCACCAACAAACCTTTTATCACGCACCGACCTGGACGAGGACTCATCCTCACTGTCCGAAAGGTCCTGGTCAGCGTCATCTGAAACGACAGATCAGGGGTCACCAGCCTCAGCAGAGCTCTCCCCAGAGGACGAGGGGGGGGGGGGGGGGTTGGGGCCGCTTTATAGCACCTTTGTGCCCACACACTGCCTCCATCTTGGCAACGAACGAACTGAAGACTGCCGACAAAGTGTCCAGGGGCACTGCGCAGGCAAACTGGTTGCAATTGTCTGGATTTTGGGGGGAAGAAACACCAGTTTTTGAAGCCATGCTGACCTTACCCTGTCTGCCACCTGTAGGGGACTTAGGACAGTGATGGTCCCACACTCCAAACTGCTGCTGGCTGAGGGGCTCTTTCCCACAGGACTCACCACCCTGACTGGTTCTACGCTGTCCAACAAGTAGTGCCTGTGTTCTGTCAGCTCCCAGGTGCAGAGGAATTGCCACTGTCATCCAAAGCTGCTGCTTATGGTGCTGAAACCGATCTGCAATGTGCCCAGGCTCAAAGGAAATGTCCGCCAAGCGTCCAGCATAAGGACAAAGCACTGAGAAAATGGTCGCTAGAATATAGGAAAGCATGCTGCTCCTAGAGCCTGATGAAAAACGTGCTCAGGCTTCAAGAAAATGGCTGCCGGCATCCAGTATAAAGGACGAAATCACAGGGAAAATGGCCGCCAGATTGAGAGCATGCTGTTCCTTGCCCTCACCTAAGATGGCCACTGAACACTGAAAACCATAAGGAACAGTGACAGAAAATGGCGGTGATCGGCGCTGCAGGCATTACAGACACAGCCTCAGACACCGCCATGCAGCATCCCCCACGGGGGGGGGAAGATGGGGACAGGGAGAGAAGAGAGGGAGGTGAGGGACCCCAAATCGACCTCCCAGGGAATGCCCAGCTGCTCAGCCCTGAGGCAGGGAGAGCTGTACTTACCAGTCCTGAAGAGCTGGGAGACATTCCATCACAGACCCACTCTCCGATCAGTACGGGGTGGCTGCTGACCTCGGCACACTGTGATGCAGACATCAGTAGCCCGGTCATATGTGTGCCCCGGAGCATAAAAGCTCACCGACCACCTCTGGAGCTGAGGTATGTCGTGGCCGGCCTAGCGCGCAGCTCCGACCTGCACATGCTCGCTGGCCAGGCTGCGGAGACAAGGATAAAAAGGTATCCAGCCTGTCCCCAGCCGGCTGTTGATAGCCGATCACAGGATTTTTCAGCTTGCGCAAAAAGCAAAGCTTCTGCAGAAAAAAAAAAAAATCTAAAAATAAAAAACAACCCACGGACCAATGGGCCCGTCAGGGTTCCCAGGTCCTTCTCCTCCACTAGGCAAAATAAAACCGATGGCTGCATGGCAGGCTGGGGGGGGGGGGGGGGGGGTTGTTACCTTAGGGAATGCCCCTTGGGCGGAACTAAAAGTTCTGTGTTTTTCATAACATGTTATGCCTAGTCTTCTACTAAAGGTGGCGTAACAATCCAATGGCTAAGAGAAGAGCTGCATCAGTCGGTAAATATAAGAGAAAAAATAAAAAAAATAAAATAAAGAATTGTTGCTCTACATAAAGACGGTCTAGGCAATAAAAGGGTTGCCAAGACCCCGAATACTGAGCTGCAGCATGGTGGCCAAGACCATACAGTGGTTGAACAGGACAGGTTCCACTCAGAACAGGCCTCGCCATGGTCAACCAAAGGAGCTGAGTGCATGTGCTCAGCGTCATAGCCAGGGGATTGCCTTTGGGAAATAGACGTATGAGTGCTACCAGAATTGCTGCAGAGGTTGAAAGGGTGGGGGGTGTCAGCCTGTCAGTGCTCAGACCATACGCAGCACACTGCATGAAATTGGTCTGGTGAGACCAGAAAACTTATTTGGTTTAGACGGTGTTAAGCGTGTGTGGCAGAAACCAGGTTAGGCGTACAAAAAGACAAATGTGTACTGTCTACAGTCAAGCATGATGGTGGGAGTGTCATGGTCTGGGGCTGCATGAGTGCTGCCGGCACTGGGGAGGCTATAGTTCGTTGAGGGAACCATGATCCCCTCCCCTGGGAGACTGGGCCACAGGGCAGTATTCCAACATGATAACAACCCCGAACACACCTTCAAGACGACCACTGCCTTGCTAAAGAAGCTGAGGGTAAAGGTGATTGATTGGCCAAGCATGTCTCCAGGTCTAAACCCTATTGTGGGGCATCCTCAAAAACGGAAGGTGGAAGAGTGCAAGGTCTCCAACATCAACTAGCTCTGTGATGTCATCATGGGAGGAGTGGAAGGATGACTCCAGTGGTAACCTGTGAAGCTCTGGTGAACTCCATGCCGAAGAGGGTTAAGGCAGTGCTGGAAAATAATTGTGGCCACGCAAAATATTGACACTTTGGGCCCAATTTGGACATTTTCCACTTAGGGGTGTACCCACTTTTGTTTCCACATGAATGGCTGTGTGTTATTTTGAGAGAACAGCAAATTTACACTGTTATACAGGCAGTACACTCACTACTTACATTGTAGCAACAAGTCATTTCTTCAGTGTTATCACATGAAATAAAAATATGCTCATACACACACAATGCATTATAAAGAAAGGTAATGCATATGAAAATAAAAAAAACTTACAGCTGAGGCCAGTTGCTCCTCCGTCATGTCCTCTACAAAGACAGGTCTTACTGCTGGTTCTTCAGGAAGAGCCTCGGCTGACCCAACCATTAACAAGCTCATTCCCTGGAAACAAAATTAATAAAAGATAAGACTACTGTAAAACATATCTACCATTGCTCGATGAAAAAAAGAATGATCTGGACAAAACAAATAGCTCCTTTATGCGTGGGCGATCCCACAAGATTGAACCATTTATGTCCTACAAAAAAAAAAAAAAAAAAAAAAGAAACCCCACCCACACACAAACACACACCTGAAGCACAATATATTTATTTACACAAGCAAATACATTTACCCTTAAAGCCTAACTCCATGTTTTAGTGAACTTTAAAAATGGTTTGATTGGGGCAAGCTGGTCCAAATTAACGATTTCCTCCAAGAACACATGAAGCGGCTGTCAATGCTGTATAAAGCATCAGCTAAATACAGTGTTGCCTGAATAAAACTGAATTGGGCCGAGCGCTGCTCAGCCATTCATAGGAAGCTTATTTTCCTAATAAACACATGGCTTCCTCTGATTGGCAGACATCATAATCTCAGCTTCAGCCAAATAGAGGAAGCCTTGAACTCATTTATAAAATACAAAGCTTCCTTGAATGGCTGAGCAGCGCTCAGCTTGATTAGATTTTGTTCCAGGTAGGAATTCCCCAACCTGCTGCTGGAACAGTGCTGTATACCATGTGTAGCCGATGCTACATACATTTCATACAAAGCCGACAGCCACCACATGCTGAAGGTAATTGTTTGTTTGGGCCAGCCTATGACACTACCTCAGTCCTGCAGATTAGAGTAGCTGCATACTGTGGCCATACTTGCTTTTACTTATAGGTGTACCTCATGCATCAATATGATCCTTTTAAAAACAAAAAGGAACAAACTTCACTTGTTAAGGGACAGCAATCGTGTTTGCTTGCTTCTGAACTAAAATTTATATACATACACACTTATTTTTAATTTTATTTTTTAAGACAGACCTTGGAGAAAAAAATAAAAAAAAGGGAGGAGAATGTTACAATACTTTCAGGTCACACGGTAATCACGCAGCTGTCTTACAAAGACACACAGTTTTTTTGAGAAAACACACAAAAAAACAAAAAAAAAAAAACCCGGAAAACTGTAAAAGTTAGCCCAATTTTTTTCTCTATAATGTGAAAGGTGAAAGATTTAAAATTGCTCACGCAGAGAAGGTCTTGGGCTAGAATTATTGCTCTTGCTCTAACAATCGCAGTGATACCTCAGACATATGGGTTAAAACACAGTTTACATATGTGGGCGTGACTTGCATGTGTGTTCGCTTCTGCGATATATATAAAATTTTGGATGACTTTTATTCCTATTACAAGGAATGTAAACATCCCTTGTGATAAAACTAAGCAGGTCAGGGGCTCTTTAATATGAGATCTGGGGTCAAGAAAACCTCAGATCTCACATTTACACTTAAAGTGGATGTAAGCCCTCACATACAGTGCCTTGCAAAAGTATTCACCCCCCCCCCCCCCCCAGGCTTTCTACCCATTTTTTTTTTTTTTTTTTTACATTACAGCTTTTAGTTCAATGTTTTTTTAATCTGAATTATATGTGATGGATCAGAAAAATAGACTAAGTTGGTGAAGTAAAATTATAAAAATATATACATAAATCTATTTTTCAGAAATAAACTG
Source organism: Lithobates pipiens (assembly GCF_037356315.1). Taxonomy (NCBI): domain Eukaryota; kingdom Metazoa; phylum Chordata; class Amphibia; order Anura; family Ranidae; genus Lithobates; species Lithobates pipiens. The sequence continues at coordinate 419,346,170 of NW_027507764.1, forward strand.
ATAATTGGCGTGCGTATGTATTCACCCCCTTTGTTATGAAGCCCATAAAGCTCCGGTGCAAACAATTACTTTTAGAAGTCTTATAATTAGTGAAATGATGTCACCTTTTTGAAAGTCCCAGAGGCTGCAACACCTAAGCAAGAGGCGCCACTAACCAAACACTGCCACAAAGACCAAGGAACTCTCCAAACAAGTAAGGGACGATGTTGTTGAGAAGTACAAGTTGGAAAGAACATGGCACAACAGCAAACCTGCCAAGAGACAGCCGCACACCAAAACTCACGGACCGGGCAATGAGGGCATTAATCAGAGAGGCAGCACAGCGACCGAAGGTAACCCTGGAGGAGCTGCAGAGTTCCACAGCAAAGACTGGAGTATCTGTACATCGGACAACAATAAGCTGTACGCACCATAGAGTTGGGCTTTATAGCAGAGTGGCCAGAAGAAAGCCATTGCTTTCAGCAAAAAACAAAATGGCACATTTAGAGTTTGCGAAAAGGCATGTGGGAGACTCCCAAAATGTATAGAGGAAGGTGCTCTGGTCTGAGGAGACTAAAAATTTAACTTTTTGGCCATCAAAGGAAATGCTATGTCTGGTACAAACCCAACACATCACCCAAAGAACACCCACAGTGAAACGTGATGGCCGCATCATGCTGTGTGGATGTTTTTCAGCAGTCGGGACTGGGAAACTTGTCACAGTTGAGTGAAAGATGGATAGTGCCAAATACAGGGATATTCTTGAGCATAACCTGTACCACTCTGTGTATGATTTGAGGCAAGAACGGAGGTTCACCTTCCAGCAGGACAATGACCCGAAACACACTGCTAAAGCAACACTTGAGTGGTTTAAGAGGAAACATGTAAATGTGCTGGAATGACCTAGTCAAAGACCAGACCTCAATCCAATAGAAAATCTGTGGTCAGGCTTAAAGATTGCTGTTCACAAGCGCAAACCATCCAACTTGAAGGAGCTGGAGCAGATTTGTAAGGAGGAATGGGCAAAAATCCCAATGGTAAGATGTGGCATGCTCATAGAGACTCACCAAAAGCGACTTGGAGATGTGATAGCTGCAAAAGGTGGCTCTACAAAGTATTGACTTTGGGGGGGGGGGGGGGGGGGGGGTGAATAATTCTGCACTTATGTTATTTTGTCCTATTTGTTGTTTGTTTCACAATAAAAAAAAAAAAAACAACCCATGTTAATTCCAGGTTGTGAGGCACAAAACAAATGGCAAGGGGGTGAATACTTTTGCAAGGCACTGTATACCCAGGGAAGTAAACAGCCTCAGGTGATACAAAGGGATGAAACAAATATCCCTACATAAGTTTTACATGTATATCTGCTGTCTTCAACTTTATATACTGTTTAGAAAGTGCACATTGTTTTAGATTTTCTCTTCCTGGTTAGCACTGCAGTGAAGCCTGTGCATACAGCCAAGAAAGCTGATTGGAGGAAAGGCACACACCCCCTCTCCACATAGGTAGAGAAGCTCGTTTACATCCACTTTAACCACTTAAGCCCTGAACCATTTTGCAGACCAAAGACCAGAGCACTATTTGCGATTCGGCACCGTGTCGCTTTAATTGACAATTGCATGGTCGTGCAACGTGGCTCCCAAACAAAATTTGCATCCTTTTTTTCCCCCACAAATAGAGCTTTCTTTTGGTAGTATTTGATCACCTCTGCGGTTTTTATTTTTTGCGACAATTTTGAAAGAAAACGCATTTTTTACATTTTGCTATAATAAATATTCCCCAAAAATGGATTATAAAAAATGTTTTTTCCTCAGTTTAGGCCGATACATATTCTTCTAATTTTTATTTTTTTTTTAACCAAAAAATAACCGCAATAAGCGACTGATTGGTTTGCGCAAAAGTTATAGCGTTTACAAAATATGGGATAGTGTTATGGCATTTTTATAAAATTTTTTTTTTTTTTTTTACTACTAATGGCGGTGATCAGCAATTTTTATCATGACTGCGACATTATGGCGGACACATCGGACATTTTTCGGACCATTGTCATTTATACAGTAATCAGTGCTATACAAATGCACTGATCCCTGTGTAAATGACACTAGCAGTGAAGAGGTTAAGTGTGTCCTGGGGCAGGTTTCTAACTGTGGGGGGGACGTGGCTGTGTATGACACTTCACTGATCTCTGCTCCGATCACAGGGAGCAGAGATCCGTGACACGGTCACTAGGCAGAACGGGGAGATGTTTGTTTAGATTAGCATCTCCCCGTGCATGGTGGCAAATTTAAAGGGATGTACCTGTACACCCATTTGGCGGTCCGTGACATTCTGCCGACGTATATCGGCGTGCGCCGGTAGGCATGTGGTTAAAAAGCAATTTAAGAAAAATGGCCCTTTAAGGCCGGAGGTCAGAAGTGACGTTTGACATCACTCCGGTCCTCCAAGGGCATTGAGTCAAGTGGGGGCCATCTTGCCCCCACTCGACTTCCTGCCAACCAGGCATTCGGATCAGATAGCTTCCACCACTACAACAGCTACGGTAAGCAGCAGAAATTACCAGAAAGCCACAGAAGGGTAGGGGGCACCTCTCCCGCCACCCAGAAAATCCTGTAGCAAATGCGCCACTTTTATGCTAAATCAGACCGCCTGCCATTTCAAAAAAATACTGCCCACCGTGTATATACGTTGCTACTTTGACGTTAATTACCGGGGTTATGGCAGCTATCTGCTGTCATAACCCCAGTAATTAACGTCAAAGTAGCAACGTATATACACAGTGGCCGGTACATAAGTGGTTAAAGCACACACTTTGCATTTATGCAAGCTAATTCATTTTTGGGTGAATGGTTTCATTTTTAGAATGCAATTGCTCTGTACTCCTCCTGTTAACGATCTAGGAAATCATTTTGACCAAAATCTTCCTTCATCGTTATTTGTTAGCAATCATGTTTGAACCTAGACCATTAAGACTGTTTACACTTGTCAAACGGGTTTGACAGTTATACAGAAACCAGATTATAGTCAGTACACACCTTGGCACCAGATGTGTGCCTGCTGATGGTTTATGCTGAGCATAGGATATTATTGAACAGAATCAAGAGATTATGTACTTACATTTTTTATCTTAAGGGTCCCCCAGTCATCGTCCTAGAGAACAAAAAATAAATAAAAAATAAAGAATGATATTACACATTTGAGAATTATCACCCGCTGGGTCAGTAACGGGTACCATACGTTTCCACATTCAGAACATTGATACCTACACATGATCTTCGTAAACCTTAACCCCCCACACCCCCCTAAACTTCTTAATACGTTTGAGAGCAAGCATACCTGGGAAATACTGCAAACTCAGGCTCCAGATATTTGCGGGAGAAAGATGTCCCCCCCCCCCCCCATAAAAAAAAAACAAAAAAAAAAAAAACATTTAAAAAGAAAACTAAGTGCTGGTATAAGTAGGGCAGGGGCAGAGTTTTCACTTTTTAAAGCTGAAACCCAATCAAAAGAAACAGACTGACTGAGAAAGATGTGCCCTGCTCTTTTCTGCAGAAATGATCTGGGTGCCCAGCAATCTCTGCAGACACCAGAAGTGACTGCCAATTGTACCAGATACAAAGCATGATTAATACAAAATTAAACTTACTTTTAATGTTCCTCCTTTAACCATGACTTTTTGCCTGTCCGGCTGCACACCAGTCAAGGCAAACAGTTGGGCCTTAAAAACCATTGGTGGCTCATCAGTGTTCAACTCCACATTATCAAACTTCTCCTTTCCCCACTTCACGTTCACTAGGATAAAAAATAAAAACACACCCAAAGATTACATGTACTGGATGAACACAAACCACAATATCTTGCTGGGAAGCATAGAAAGTATAGGTTATAGAAAGGTGGCAAAGAAAATAAATAAATGAATCTCACTTATATAATTCAGTAAACAAACATAAGGTTGATGACAAGAAGGATTATCAAACACTAATGACAGAGAAGGTCCCATATTGGTTATAATGTGTTTTAGGCCAAATTTGACAAACAAAGCCATGTACTGGTCTAGCAAAAATATGAATTTGAAAAATGCTGGGATCCCCATGACATTATGAAAATACTATGTTGGCTCCTCAACACCTCCGTCACAGCAAAAAAACAAAACTTGTCCAAAATAAGTCTCCACCGATATCCGTACATTAGAGCTGAACAATTAATCGTTATCGTAGCTAAAGTGTTTCTCAATTCTTTCTATGCAAAGAATTCTCTTTGCTCTTCTGAAGCCACAGCGGGTGCCAAGAATCAAAACATTCTTTATCAGTTGAACTCAAGTATAAACATTGTAACAATTTGTCAATGGCTTGTGTGTGAGGAAAGTTTAACCACTTAAAAACACTAAACCTTTATCTGACATTTGTTGGATTCAAGTTAAAATCTTTATTTTTATTTTTTTTTGCTAGAAAATTACTTAGAACCCCCAAACACACGTGTGTGTGCATGTTTTTTTAGTAGACACCCTAGAGAATAAAATGGTTGTGGTAGGAAAACTAACCAGTAAAGTTAGCCCATTTTTTTTGTATAATGCAAAAGATTTTATGTTTTACGATAATCCTAAGAGAATCGTGATCTTTTCATTCTAAGCAAAAAATGCGATTCTCATTTTGGCCGTCGTGCAGCTCTAATGTACATGGACAATAATAGGGTCCCTCCTTAGATACCTCAAGTGGTTCTAAAGGCAGAAGTTTTTTTTTTTATCTTAATGCATTCCATAAATAAAAAAAATCTGGGTGTGGCAGCCCCCCTAATACTTACCAGACCCCCATCTCAATCCTGTTATGTTGCACGCGAGACTCGGCTGTCCGGGACTCTCCATGCCGATTGGCCGAGACACAGCAGCGGGCGCCATCGGCTCCTGCTAAGGTCAAAGTCAGTGAGCCAAAGAGGAGAGAGGGGGCAGGGCCAAGCCGCTGCTTTGTGTGTCCATTCAGATGCCCCCATAGCAAGCTGCTTGCTGTGGGGGCAAGAGGAAGGGGGTGGAGAGATGGTCTTTCGTTTAAGACCACCTCTTAAAAAAAGTGTGTGGCACTCCGCTTTAACAGTGCATGTCAGAGCACACAAACCAAGCAATTATCTGTAGACCTCCGAGACAAGATTGTATCGAGGCACAGATCTGGGGAAGGGTACAGAAACATTTTGGTCCCATAGTGCACAGTGGTTTCTATCATCCGTAAATGGAAGAAATTTGGAACCACCAGGACTCTTCCTAGAGTGGGCCACCTGGCCAAACAAGTGATTGGGGGAGAAGGATCTAAATCAGGGAGGTGACCAAGAACCCGACTGTCACTCTGACAGAACGCCAGCGTTTCTCTGTGGTGAGAGGAGAACTTTCCAGAAGAAACACCATCTCTGCAGCACGCCACTAATCAGGTCTGTATAATATAGAGTAGCCAGATGGAAGCCACTTTTCAGTAAAATGCACATGACAGCCCGCCTGGAGTTTGCCAAAAGGCACCTGAAGGACTCTCAGATCATGAGAAACAAAAATTATCTGGTCTGATAAAACAAATATTGAACTCTTTGGCCTGAATGGTGAGCATAGTGTCTGGAGGAAATCAGGAACCGCTCATCACCTGGCCAATACCATTCATACATACAATGAAGCATGGTGGTGGCAGCCTCACGCTGTGGGGATGTTCATCAGTGGCAGGAACTGGGAGCCTAGTTAGAATTGAGGGAAAGCTGAATGCAGCAAATGTACATACTAAAAATATAAAAGAAAAAAAAATGCAAATAGTCACTTTGCCCTAGCGCTCATAAATTCTAATTATTAGTGCACAGAAAGATCAAATGCACTGGAAGCAGCGGCTATTGAAATTGCACAATATAAAAATTATATGCTTAAACTTCCCAACAGAGACAAAAGCATTAGCAGCGCTAAGCAGGCGACACGCAGCTGGCAGCGACTGGAGGGGGCAGGGCTGAATCCTGGAAGACTTGATTGCCAGGCTAAGCTAGGACAGGAGCCAAGTGGTACTGAATACTGCTGATGAGAGGAGGCTCATCACACTCAGCAAAGTCTGTTGGAAGAAGGTGTTTGTGCTTAAGAGAGGTAGAGGCCGCTAGTCGGGATAAGATCGAGTGCAGTTGGTATCATGCCACGTGGTACAGAAGCCAGCACTACAGAGGAGGAATCGGACTATTCGGCTCTTCCTCCAATTTATCCCTCTGCATTGCACTCTGGGATGCGATGCATAGTAGTCCATTATGCTTTGCCTTTGCAGGGAATGAAAGAGGAAGTAAACCCATCAGGGTAATAATAATAATCTAACTCGCTCATGTCAATGTTGGCCAGCTGAGGTATTCCAATCCCAAGGCTCCTGTGAGAACACTCCTTGGTAACGTGTTAGCTTCACTCTGATACGAAATATCTCTCCAATATCCCCGGCTCATCCTACATCATGATCTGTGGAGCCGGGGATATTTGAGAAATATCGTGTCAGAGTAGAGCTGCACGATTGATCGATAAGAATCAAGATCGCGATTCTTCCCCCTTGCAATACGAACAAAGCATTTTCCCGATTCTTTGCAGAGTTCTCTGCTCAAAACAACAGCTGTAAAAAAACAAAAAACACACACACACACACACACACACACACACACACACACACAGTCTGCCAAGTTTCTCAACATTCCTCAGCTGTTGCTACCTATAAACATTGTAACGTTTTGTTCTTTAGATCAAAGAAATTGACTTCGGTCTGAAATAAGGGTAGTTTACTTAAAGACTAAACCTTTTTCTGACACTTGTTGGTTTCAAAGTTAAAAATCATTTTTTGCTAGAAAATTACTTAGAACCCAACACATGATATATCTCACAGACCATAGAGAATAAAATGGTGGTTGCTGCAATATTTTATGTCAATGTATTTGCGAAGCGGTCTTTCAAATGCTTTTTTTTTTAATCCAAGTGTAAAAAATAAAATCAGTAAAAATTACCCCCATTTTTTGGTATAATGTGGAAGGTGTTACACCACGAGAATCGTAAACTTTATTCTAAGCAAAAAAATTGTGATTCTCATTTTTTCCAAGAATCATGCAGCTCTATAAGATCTAAGTGAAGCTGACCACTTACCAAGGAGTGTTCTCACAGGAGCCATGGGAGTGGAATACCTCAGCTAGCTGACATTGACACGAGCAAGTTAGATCCTTCTAATTTGGGATCCAGCCACTCTGGTAAGAGGCGTACAGCTTTTTGTGTGGGAGAGATCACCAGATGAAGCGCTGGTGTTTTGTGAATCACTTTTCGTCCACATAATAAGAGCACCTAAAATGGACTTATACTTATGATACCTTTTTGGGAGTGGAATACCTTTAGCTGGCCGACATTGACACGAGCAAGTTAGATCCTTCTAATTTGGGATCCAGCCGTTCTGGTAAGAGGCGTACAGCTTTTTGTGTGGGAGAAATCACCAGATGAAGCGCTGATGTTTTGTGAATCACTTTTCATCCATATAATAAGAGCACCTTAAATGGACTTATACTGATATCTTTTTGGACTTAAATTTGTTGAATATCTTACATGGAAACATTTGGAGGGGATGCGCTCTTATCTGTTCAATAATTGAAACAACAATCAGCCAACTAATCGATTTTAAAAATAATTGTTAGTTGACGTCCTACTTGATGCATCCTCATCTCTTACATTCTACCAACAATTGTGTAATATATGGTTTCTAAAATTCACTATGGTGTACTTTTTTTACTGAAATGTTGTGGTTCGTAAACTGTTGCGCTAATATTGTATTACACAGACACTCTATCTGGGGAGGTTTACATTATTTTTAAACCTGGAATGATTTAACGTGTGCAAAAAGAGGCTCTGATAGCGAGCTGGTTTTGGGTGGGGGGGGGGGTCACACTCCACCTGTCCCAGGCCAGGGGGGTTACCTAGGAGACAGAGCTTGTTAGATGAGGGGACGCGCCTTCATAGCGCTGACATATACCATAGCGCCTCACCAGAGCTCTGTCCATTTCATAACTAAAGACGAATTACATTTTGAAATGGAAGCCCAGCCATAGGCACTCCTTTGTATATTTTGCTTTACTTCCGTCATAACTATGAACCTTGCCGAGGCAGAACTTCCCCTGAAATAGACCTAGGGCTGTATGGAGGCTGCACAGCCCTGGTATAGGATAGCGCTACAGAGAAGGTACTAGTCGGTCTTCCCAGTACCACCCAGCCCCCTCAGTCCTGAGCAGTGCAGCCCATTCCCAGCCACGGGGTCTCCGGTACCTGTATACAGGGGCATGATGGGTATTCGGGGCGTAGGATCGACTCGCGGGGCGCTCTCTCTCTCCCAGGTTCATTCAAACAGGGCCCCGCACAGCAGTGACGCTGCGAAATCACACGCTGCTCCGAGACTTCAGCCAATCGTTCCGCGCCGCCCGGTCACCTGAGCAATCACAGGCCCCTGCTGCCGCACCTCGGCCAATCAGAAACAGGGAAATTTGACTGCCGGTGTTTCGTCATATTAACAGCGGTCCAATCAGAGTATTGTCGCCTTTCTGGTGACCCGGAAGTGATAGTGTCGTCATTTCCCTGTGTCACATGGGTGACAGGAGTCACCGGGTGAATAGGAAGCTGAGTCTGACAGACGCCCGGGAGATTCAAATGAGGTTATCCTTATCGTAATTAGACCTCAGCGGACAGAGGCCCTGTGTAGTTTTGTGCCATAATTGGAGGAGGTTTGGTACTCTGAGGAAGTGCTATGGAACATGCAAAAAATCTGTGAGAATAGCACAATGCATTTGCCATGTCGTTAGTATTTTATGGCACCTCACACGTGGCTGGCAGATGTGGGTTATTGCGTGAAATGTAATGCCCAGAAAGTGGAAGCTTCTTTGGCATGTTTGTAACACACTCACAGGCCAATTTATGAGGTACACCTGTTAAGTTGCTTGGAAACACAAATTGCTAATCAGCCAATCACAAGGCAGTAACTCAATGCGTTTAGGCATTTAGATGTGGTGAAGATGACTTGCTGAATTTCAAACCGAGTATCAGAATGGAGAAGAAAGGGGATTTACAGAGGATGTCTGCCCCCACTCCCAGCAAAAAATTAACAGTCAGCAGCTAAACAAACTCTACCTGCTGACTTTTATTATTAGGCCTCTTACCTGTCCTGGAATCCAGCGATGTCAACACCTCAGCTGATGTTTCCATCAGCTCTCAGGTGCTGCTAGCAGGGACAGGTACCTGTCAAAAACAGGTGCCCGCTCCCCTCCCCCCCCCCCGAAAGGTGCCAAATGTGGCATCAGATGGGGGGGGGGGGTGGGCACCTGTTTTTGACATAAGTGGAGGTTCCACTTTTGGGTGGAACTCTGCTTTAAGTGACTTTGAACGTGATGTGGTTGTTGGTGGCAGACGGGTTGGTCTGAGTATTTTAAAAACTGCTGATCTACTGCAATTTTTACGTACAACCATCTCTAGGGTTTACAGAGAATGGTCCAATAAAGAGAAAATATCCAGTGAGCGGCAGTTGTGTGCATGAAAGTGCCTTGATATCAGAGGCCAGAGGAGATGGGCAGACTGGCTCAAGATGATAGAAAAGGAACAGTAACTCAAATAAGTACTTGTTACAACCAAGGTATGCAGAATACCATAACTGAATGCACAACACATCAAACCTTGAAGCAGGTGGCCTACAGCAGCAGAAGACCACACTGAGTGCCACTCCTGGCAGCTAAGAACAAGAAACTGAGGCTACAATTCGCACAGGCTCACCAAAATTGGACAATAAAAGATTAGAAAAACATTGCCTGGTCTGCTGAGTCTCGATTTCAGCTGTGACATTCAGATGGTAGGGTCAGAATTAGGTGTAAACAACATGAAAGCATGGATCTATCCTGCCTTGTATCAACAGTGGTGTAATGGTGTGGGGGATATTTTCTTGGCACACTTTGGGCCAATTGAGCATCATTTAAATGCCACAGCCTACCTGAGTATTGTTGCTGACCATGTCCATCCCTTTATAACTACAGTGTACCCATATTATGTCACAAAGCTCAAATCCCCTTAAACTGGTTTCTTGAACATGACCATGAGTTTACTGTACTCCAATGGCCTCCACAGTCACCAGATCTCGATCCAATAGAGCCTTTTGGAATATGTTGTAATGGGAGATTTGCATCATGGATGTGCAGCCGACAAATCTGCAGCAACTGTGTGATGCTATCATGTCAATACGGACTAAAATCTCTGAAGAATATCTTCAACACCTTGTTGAATCTATGCCACGAAGAATTAAGGCAGTTCTGAAGGCAAAAGGGGGTCCAACCTGGTACTAGCAAGGTGTACCTGATAAAGTGGCCGGTGAGTGTATGTTATTCCATTCAAGTCATTTATAAAAAATGCAGCGCTTATTAAAAAAAAAAAAGTTTATCCAGATCGAGTACACAATTTCTAGGGAGCACCCAGAGTGCTCCCTAGAATCTGCAGGTAAAATTACAATCCTTCACCAACACCACAGCAATCTGGGTCTCTTACCCTCAGAAGTGGACCACTAATTATAGGCTTGCTCCCATCAGATTGCACAAAAGGTTAAGACTCAAATCCAGTTGTCCCCCCTGATAATGTCTCTCCACAGGTTTTGATTCTCATGTACATGTGCCAAAATGAGAACAAAGACTGCCTCATAGTGTAGTATGTAAAAGAACTCAGATATTTAAAGAGGAAGTAAACCCCTTCAAACCACTTTGACCTACAGGTAAGCCTAGATTAAGGCTTACCTGTAGGTCCAAGCAATATCTCCTAAACCTATATGGTTTAGGAGATATTTGCCCGAAAATGGGCACCGCTGTCTACGGCGCATGCGCCGTAGACAGCGGCGCGCAGGCGCACTAAATGCGGCAAGTCCAAGAATGGATTTGCCTAATTTGTCGACTCCCGTGCGCATGCGCGAGAGTGACGTCATCGCGGCTTCGCCGAATGGCAGCGGCGGAGCTGCGAGACGCGACTCCCGTGCGCATGCGCGGGAGTGACGTCATCGCGGCTTCGCCGCTGTCATTGGTCGGAGCTGCGAGACGCCACCAGCAAGATGGATGCGGCGGACTACAGGGATCAGCGGCGACTTCGCTGGCTCCTGTGTCAGGTAAGTGACACATAATGAGCTACTATGCGATGCATAGTAGTCCATTATGCTTTACCTTTGCAGGGAAAAAAAGAGGAAGTAAACCCATCAGGGTTTACTTCCTCTTTAATAAACTGTATCCAATATACTCAGACATTAGCAGTAACAATCAAGCATGTCAAGTACAATTCCCTGATAGTTTCCAACCAACAAGATGGCTGTGGTTATGCAGCGACCTCACATGCCCATATCCCACCCAAAGCGTTTCATCATATCAGATGCTGTCAGGGGTGTGGCTAATGGGCATTGATGTGTGTGTGTGTGTGTGTGTGTGTGTGTGTGTGTATATATATATATACAGTGGTGTGAAAAAGTGTTTGCCCCCTTCCTCATTTCCTGTTCCTTTGCATGTTTGTCACACTTAAGTGTTTCGGAACATCAAACCAATTTAAACAATAGTCAAGGACAACACAAGTAAACACAAAATGCAATTTGTAAATGAAGGTGTTTATTATTAAAGGTGAAAAAAAATCCAAACCATCATGGCCCTGTGTGAAAAAGTGATTGCCCCCTAAACCTAATAACTGGTTGGGCCACCCTTAGCAGCAACAACTGCAACCAAGCGTTTGCGATAACGTGCAATGAGGCTTTTACAGCGTCCTGGAGGAATTTTGGCCCACTCATCTTTGCAGAATTGTCCTAATTCAGTTACATTAGAGGGTTTTCGAGCATGAACGGCCTTTTTAAGGTCATACCACAACATCTCAATAGGATTCAAGTCAGGACTTTGGCTAGGCCACTCCAAAGTCTTCATTTTGTTTTTCTTCAGCCATTCGGTGGTGGACTTGCTGGTGTGTTTAGGATCATTGTCCTGCTGCAGAACCCAAGTTCGTTTCAGCTTGAGTACACGAACAGATGGTCGGACATTCTCCTTCAGGATCTCTTGGTAGACAGCAGAATTCATAGTTCCTTTTATCACGGCAAGTCTTCCAGGTCCTGAAGCAGCAAAACAGCCCCAGACCATCACACTACCACCACCATATTTACGGTTGGTATAATGTTCTTTTTATGAAATGCAGTGTTCCTTCTATGCCAGATATACTTGGACACACACCTTCCAAAGAGTTCCACTTTTGTCTCATCGGTCCACAGAATGTTGTCCCAAAAGTCTTGGGGATCATCAAGATGTGTTGTGGAGAAATTGAGACGAGCTTTGATGTTCTTTTTGCTCAGCAGTGGTTTTCTCCTTGGAACTCTGCCATGCAGGCCATTTTTGCCCAGTCTTTTCCTGATGGTGGAGGCATGAACGCTGACCTTAACTGAGGCAAGTGAGGCCTGCAGTTCCTTGGACTTGTTGTGGGGTCTTTTGTGACCTCTTGGATGAGTCGTCGCTGCGCTCTTGGGGTAATTTTGGGCGGCCGGCCACTCCTGGGAATGTTCACCACTGTTCCATGTCTTCGCCATTTGTGGATAATGGCTCTCACTGTGGTTCGCTGGATTCCCAAAGCTTTGGAAATGGCTTTATAACCCTTTCCAGACTGATAGATCTCAATTACTTTCTTTCTCAATTGTTCCTGAATTTCTTTGGGTCTCGGCATGATGTGTAGCTTTTAAGGATCTTCTGGTGGACCTTACTGTGTCAAGCAGCTCCTATTTAAGTGATGCCTTGATTGTGAACAGGTGTGGCAATAATCAGGCCTGGGTGTGGCTAGAGAAATTGAACTCAGGTGTGGACAACCACAGTTATAGTATGTTTTAACAAGGGGGGCAATCACTTTTTCACACAGGGCCATGATGGTTTGGATTTTTTTTCACCTTTAATAATAAACACCTTCATTTACAAATTGCATTTTGTGTTTACTTGTGTTGTCCTTGACTATTGTTTAAATTGGTTTGATGTTCCGAAACACTTAAGTGTGACAAACATGCAAAGGAACAGGAAATGAGGAAGGGGCAAACACTTTTTCACACCACTGTATATATATATATATATATATATATATATATATATAATATAATATAATATAATATGCTAAGGGCTAGAGGGGACTGCCCTTCAGCGGAAGCGACGCAGCAACAGAAAGGCTATTGGTCTGGTCTGGACCAGAAATTATGTCAGACCCGGAACTAATCACCAAATAATGGAGTAAGAGGCATTCAAGTGAATTGGGTATCCTATGTGTGATGTGCAAAAAAGGACCAAAAACACATTTTGGTTATGCTAGCTGTGAATGGGTCTGAACTGAAAAGTAATATGTGTGATATTTAATGTATTATATTTAACATTTTAAATTTAGGACACCCACTCCAAATTCCTGAAGGTTTGGGACCCTTGGATAATATTTAATGACCATTTAGGTGTGGACCGCTACCCTGCTTTCAATTTGACTTCTAGCGCGGCCCCCTCCGGGACAGCATAGTGGTTTGAACCGCACAGGACACTCGCCTCTTCTCTTTTCTGCGGCCCCATGGAAAACAAGCCCAGTCCAGTGAGGGCGCATATATATATTACGTCGGCCTGAAGGGGTTAAAGTTCAGTAATACACTGTCTCACCCTGCTCTGCACATTCTCAGTTGCTCTTTCTACCCAAAGGGGCAGGATGAGAACCTTTGTGCACAGCATAAGTGAGCATATCAACATTGACAAACATTTACATGAAGCCATAATATCAGGTTCATATTATTATTATACACAATTTATATAGCGCCAACAGTTGACGCAGCCCTTTACAATGTAGAGGGGGACAGCACAATTACCGTACAGTTCAATACACAAGGGACACGCCCTGCTCATAGAGCTTACATTCTAAAGGGAGAGGGTGGTGATACAAAAGGTAATAGATGCGAGGAATGATTTGATGGGGGTGACTCAGGCACAGTTGTTAGGTCAGACATACCGGGGTAGAGAGTTCTAGAGGATGGGAAAGGCTCTGGAGAAGTCCTGAAGGCGAGCATGGGAGGAGGAAACAGGGGAGCTAGAGAGCAGGAGGTCCTGGGAGGAGTTGAGGGGACGATTTAGGTGATATCTGCAGATGAGGTTGGTGATGTAGCTGGGGGTGATGTTGTGGATGGCCTTGTATGCTGTCGTTAGCATTTTGAATTTTATACGGTGGGGTAGGGGAAGCTAGTGAAGGAATTGGCAGAGAGGGTCAGCAGTCATGGATTGGTTAGTGAGGTGTATTAGTCTAGCAGAAGGAGAAGGAGCCTGGTGTTTTTGAGCCCTAGACCCGCCCGGCTGTATTAACACCATTAGTTGCCTGTCTTAGATTGCTTGTCATGTGCCTGAGATAACAATAGAATTGGTTGCAGGGAAGGATGTTAAAATTGGGTCATGATCTGGTGCAAGAGAAGCATTGTCACTATGAGACTGAATGTTTTTCAGGCCTTTGGCAGAGCAAAAGTTCATCTGAGCTTTTGCTGTGGCTCCCTTTTGCCTGGTTTCCATCATTGCTGTGGCAAGGGAACTCCCCTGTGGATCATTTATCGAGTAGAGTGAAGAAATAAAGTAAGGGTAATTGATATAATGTTTTTTCTTTTTTTTTTTTTTTTCTTTTTTTTACAGTAACAGGCAGACGTTCAAAGTGACTCTTGCCTATCTATGTCCCAGGTCCCTATATATGGTCCTGGATTCACTAGTCACAGTGGGTAATACTCAAAAGTCTGGGTTTCATAGGGATAGACCATGACCCTGGACGTGTAGCACCCTGAGACTAACTACATACATGACACAAAGTGCAGCGGTGACTGCCCATTCAGGATCCAATGGACAATCCCCACTACGTGGTACGGTTCCCAAGGTTAAACTGCCTGCATCATATCATGTCCACCCAGGATAGGAGAGCTCCTGCCTGGCTGTCATTTGTCTCTAGGCCGGACAGGAGCTCTCCCATCCTGAGTGGACATCATATGACATTCTCCCAAGATTGGGCTGTGCGATCCGTCACACAGCAGATGACAGATCAGTGTATCAGACCGCTGTTGATACAATGCGACCAATCACAGAAAATCACATGAAAATTGTACACAATGGATGGCTTCCATTCATACCTGTGTTCTGAATAGACAAGCTCCGATCTGAGCTCTCCCTCACGACACAAATTTATCTCACGTGTCAGAAAAACTTCTCAGAAGTGACTCATGCTGATAGCAGAGGAACAAAGCACCAGAGAGGACTGACACTTAGAGCTGTGGAGAGAGCTAAGTATTGCAGATGTATGTGCTTTGCTCAGATTCCATGACTAGGTTTACAACCACTTTAATTATATTTTTTTGTATATTGTACCACTTCAGGAAAAATCACGTACCTGTACATCATTTGCTTGAAGTGGTTACACCATTTTTCAGAGCTAGCGGTCAGCTATCTCATGATAACCGAGGCGGCTAATGAGCCACTCGGCCATTATAAGGATTGGAAGGGGAAACCCCCCCCCCCCTCTCGCAGCTCTACCCCAATCTCCTGTCTCACCGGCTGTTTGGAGTCCCGAACGAAGCTGGAAACGGCTTAGATCGGGTCTCGTATGTAAAAACACGGAAGCAACGGTTCCGGTTTACTCAGCTGCCAACGGCGCAGATTTTTTAAAAATTACAGTATTCTAAAATGCAGATTTTCACGTTTTGAATACTTTGAAGTAGAATGGAGGGATTTGGGGTATTTTAGACCCCCCATAAAGAGTACCTGTCACCACCTATTACTGTCACAAGAGATGTTTACATTCCTTGTGACAGCAATAAAAGTGATCAGTTTTTTTTTTTTTTATTAAAGGGACAGTGTTCAATTAAAAATAAATAAATAAGAAAAAAATAATTTTATTTAAAGCGCGAGCACGCGAACTAAAGAAAATGCATACGTAAGTTGTGCCCACAAATGTAAACGGTGTTCAAATCACACATGTGAAGTATCGCCACGATCATTAGAGCAGGAGCAATAATTCTAGCAAAAGAGATCTGTAACACTAAACAGATTTGAAACGTCGCCTATGGAGATTTTTAAGTACCATAGTTTGTCACCATTCCACCAGTTGGTGCAATTTTAAAGTGTAACGTGTTAGGTATCTATTTACTTGGCGTAACATCTTTCACAATATGAAAAAAAATTGGGCTAACTTTTGCTGTTTTCTTATAATTTCCATTCAAAAAGTGTAATTTTGAAGGATCATGGCAAGCAGGATTGTAAAGCTTATATGCAGCGCATACAGAGCGAGGGGTTGTGAGCTTTCCTTAGTGTTGACTGCAAACCAGGGTGGTGGCAGCTTCATGGGTGGTTTGTTTAAACGTGTTAATGGAGACCATCTGTAGGGCAGCATCATGGTCTTCCCAGAATACCTTCCTAAGGCATTATAGAGTGGCCCCTGGCGCATTGTCGTCTCTAGACTTTGTTAGAAGAGCTATCCAATCTTCTGTCATGTTATAAATAAATTTCAAGCAGTACCCACCCTGTCAGCTAGTCTTTTATCACTAGTATGCTGCCATGTTGGTGTCAGGAAAACAGAAAATGTTATCAAATACTCCCTGTAATTTTCCTTTTCTGATGCCAAACCATGGCAGCATAGAAGCTCACCCTGTACATTTCTGTATGTGGCTTGTTACAAAGAATAGGGGGGTAACTAACTACTCCTTTTTTTTATGTTATTCACTGGTCCTGAGAGAGTGGTCAAGAGGCAGAGCTCTATCACTAGACTGCTGCCATAGTTTGGCATCAGAAAGTAAAATTACGCTAAGCATTTGATACAATTTTTCATTTTAGGATTAGGGCTAACACGCAAGCGGCACACAATCAGATGACAGTTTGTGGAATTACTGTTGAGCTTCTGAGAACTTTGTTGAAATTATTCCTGAACCTTTGCATCACTTACTACTGAACCCCTGCACTCTGTGTTCCTTTAAGCCACACCCAGTATTCAGCGCAGTGTAAATCACACCCAACGACTTTTTCTCAGCTGCGGAGGGGGCCCAACTTATGATTCTGCACACAGGCCCACTGCTTTCAGAAAATGTCCCTGACCTGAGCTCATCATTGCGCATCCATTCCATATGCTTGTATGTGACATCACTTACAAGTGGTGCAGCAGATGGGTTCAGTGTTAGGACAGATGAGAAGGTGATTCAGGAGTGAGACAGAAGAGCAGAGGGGTACAATGGTGGGGCAGATGTGCAGGGTAGTACAGTGGTGGGGCAGATGTGCAGGGGGGACAGTGATCTGAGGTGTGAAGGGGCATCAATTGGGGCTCATCTGAGGTGTGGAGTTGTAGGAATTGGGGCTGATGTGAGGAGTGAGAGTGCAGGAGGTTAATTTCTCACTACTAAAGTAGTTTACAGCATTTACTTTATAAAAAAAATCCTTTTTGTGATTGAGAGTGTGAAGTTTACATTTTTTTTTTTTTGTTATAAAATCGGCACTCTCAATTTCTTTGAAAACCATTTTTCGGCACACTGTGCTCAAAAGGTTGCCTACCCCTGACATAAACTCTATTCAACTCACTCGTTTTTATTTTTTTATGCTCATGGCTCTGCCTCACCTGCCTCCCCTCACTGCAGGTCCCTGCTTGAAAGTCTACATAGGATAAGTGGTATGTTGAGTAGAGAAATGTCTTGCAGCAGAGTTTTCAGGATGCAGGCCCACATGAGGAGCTTTCTTGAATCTGTCTTATGTTACTCAGAAGGTAAACTATGTGAAACGTATGATATTAGCATAGTTGCAGCATTTCCTTGGATGTACACAATCAGAGGCGTAATTAGAAATCACAGGGCCCCATAGCAAAATGTTGTAAAAAAAAATGGCAGGGCTTAAATAAAATCGTGGGCGTGGTTTAAAATGCGTGGCTCAAAGAGGGTGTGGTTTGAGTCTGAGATGAATGAGGAAGGAAGCAAAGATAAGGGATGGAGGGACAACAGGCCCAAATCCTACGCCACAATAGCAATATACGTATTCCAGAAAGTTTAACAATCAACAGATAAAGATACTCCAAACAGCTGGTGTTAGCACTTCAATAATCCTCACCTGTACCCAATGTGGCCTGCCTGTTCCCAATGCAGCATGGCCTGCCCGTGCCCAATACTGCCCCACTTGGGCCCACTTGTGCCCAATGCAGTGTGGCCTGTGCCCAATGCAGCCTCACCTGTGCCCAATGTAGCGTCACCTGTGCCCAATGCAGCCTCACCTGTGCCCAATGTGGTCTCACCTGTGCCCAATGCAGCGTGGCCTGCCCGTGCCCAATACAGCCTCACCTGTGCCCAATGCATCGTGACCCATGCCAAATACAGCCTCCCCTGTGCCCAATGCAGCCTCACTTGTGCCCAATGCAGCGTGACCTGCCTGTGCCCAATGCAGCATGTTCAGTGCCCAATACAGCCTCACCTGTGCCCAATCCAGCCTCACCTGTGCCCAATGCATCCTGACCCGTGCCCAATACAGCCTCCCCTGTGCCCAATGCAGTCTCACTTGTGCCCACCTGTGCCCAATGCAGCCTCACCTGTGCCCAATGCAGCGTGACCCGTGCACATTGCAGCCTCACCTGTGCAGAGGAAGAGGCGAACCAGTGGCAGAACTACCGGGGAGGATGAAGAATGCATACTGGGGCCCTCAAATGGCTGCTGGCAAGCGTGGGGCTGCCTCAGAGTGGGGGGGGGGGGCGAGCACCGTCCGCACGGTCCCCCAGCCAGGGGAAGCGAGGAGAGGAAGAGGCCAGCTGTCTGTACGAGCAGAGAGCTGTAATAGCTTTCATTTGAATGTCCTGCGTTCTCGGGGCTCGCCGCCACATCTTGGCCCAGAGCCTTTGATGACATCACATTGGACCGGTGTTCTGTCTATCAAAGGTGCTGGGCCAAGGAGGTGGGGCTATGTGACGGTGAGCCCCGGGACACAGGACATTCGCCCCCCCACGCAGTATGCATTCCTCATCCTTACCATGGGCCCCTCTCAGCTGCGGACCCCATAGTGGTCACGTGTGACGCTATGGCGGTAGTACCACCACTGTACACAATGCATTAGAATCACTCTTTACTGTAAAATGATTTTTGATTCAATACACAGGGGGTTATTTACGAAAGAAAAATCCACGGTGTACTGCAAGTGCACTTGGAAGTAAAGTGGTTGTAGATTCGAGGGGGGACATGCAAGGAAAATAAAAAAAACAGCATTTTAGCTTGAATATGATTGGATGGTAAAATCAGCAGAGCTTCCACTTATTTCAGATCTACCCCTTAGACCGCGTACACACGGGCGGACTGTCTGCCCAACTTAGTCCGCCGAAACACATTTCAGCGGACAGTCCGCTCGTGTGTGGGCTTCAGCGGACAGTCTGGCGGACTAAGTCTTACGGAAATTCCATAAGATTGTCCGTCCAAACTTGGTTTCAGCGGACAATCCGCCCGTGTGTGTGCCAGTCCGCCGTACTTTCGAAATGAGCGGACTTTTCCCGCCCGGAGAAAAGTCCGCTCATTTCGAGCGGCTATCCAGGTAGGCGGGGCCCGCGACGGAGACGTCGCTGGCCCCGCCGCCTGGTATGGACTTAAAGGGGAACCCCAACGCCGAAAAAAATCAGCGTGGGGGTCCCCCCCAAGTCCACAACAGACCCTTGTCCGAGCACGCTACCCGGCCGGCCAGGAAAGGGGGGCGAGCGAGCGCCCCCCCCCCCACCCTGAGCCGTACCAGGCCGCGTGCCCTCAACATGGGGGGTGCCTTGGGGAAGGGGGGGCCGCGCGGCCCCCCCACCCCAAAGCACCTTGTCCCCATGTTGATGAGGACAAGGGCCTCTTCCTGACAACCCTGGCCGTTGGTTGTCGGGGTCTGCGGGCGGGGGGCTTATCGGAATCCGGGAGCCCCCTTTAATAAGGGGGCCCCCGGATACCGGCCCCCCACCCTATGTGAATGAGTATGGGGTACAATGTACCCCTACCCATTCACCTGTAAAATAAAAGTACCAAAAAAAAACACAACACACGAGATAAAATATTTTATTGCACAGCTCCGGGGGTCTTCCGTCTTTGGGGGTCTTCTCGCCGGACTCCTCCGCTATCTTCTTGTAAGCCGGACTCCTCCGCTAGCAAAAGAGCTACAAGAAGATAGCGGAGGAGTCCGGCGAGAAGACCCCCGAAGACGGAAGACCCCCGGAGCTGTGCAATAAAATATTTTATCTCGTGTGTTGTGTTTTTTTTTGGTACTTTTATTTTACAAGTGAATGGGTAGGGGTACATTGTACTCCATACTCATTCACATAGGGTGGGGGGCCGGTATCCGGGGGCCCCCTTATTAAAGGGGGCTCCCGGATTCCGATAAGCCCCCCGCCCGCAGACCCCGACAACCAACGGCCAGGGTTGTCGGGAAGAGGCCCTTGTCCTCATCAACATGGGGACAAGGTGCTTTGGGGTGGGGGGGCCGCGCGGCCCCCCCTTCCCCAAGGCACCCCCCATGTTGAGGGCACGCGGCCTGGTACGGCTCAGGGTGGGGGGGCGCTCGCTCGCCCCCCTTTCCTGGCCGGCTGGGTAGCGTGCTCGGACAAGGGTCTGTTGTGGACTTGGGGGGGACCCCCACGCCGATTTTTTTCGGCGTTGGGGTTCCCCTTTAAGTCCATACCAGGCGGCGGGGCCCGCGACGTCTCCGTCGCGGGCCCCGCCTACCTGGATAGCCGCTCGAAATGAGCGGACTTTTCTCCGCGTGTGTGGGCGAGTCCGTTCATTTCAAAAGTAGGGCGGATTGTATGGCGAACTTAGTCCGCCGTATTAGTCCGCTCAAAAAGTGCCATGTGTGGGCAAGTCCGTTCATTCAAAAGTTGAACGGACTGTCTGTCGGATTGTCTGACGAACTTAGTTGGGCAGACAATCCGCCCGTGTGTACGCGGCCTTAGATTTAGAGCGACTGCACTTCCAAGTGCACTTGCAGTTCAAAGTGGATTTTCCTTTTGTAAATAACCCCCACAGAGTTATAATGCATGTTATTTTCAGATCTTAATACGGAGCAGAATCATCACTATAGTTTAGAGAAATGAGATTAATTTGTGTTTAACAAAAAGATTTAGCCATTTATGTTGAATGGGCATCCACCTTTATTACATATGCAGGCTATTTCTTGGTTTGTAGTTCTACACAGTAAATGTGCATTCCTGTTGCTCAGTCTCATCGCAAGTTTATCGGCTGATCTTCGCTCATTACTTGCTCAGGCTTTTCTTTTGTAGCACTAAACAGTTATTGTTATTAAGGCCCCATTCACCCCTTGTGTATTTTAGGTGAGGTGCACAAAAATAAATCCTGCTTGCTGCATCTTCGATGTGATTTCATGAAAACGCACCAAACAGATGTGAACTGGCCCTTACTGTTGTCCACTCTCTATGCAAGTCTCCCAGTCCTGCCTGAAAACATTTCTCTGTCTAGGTATAATAGGTTTTATGCTGTTATTCTGCAACCGTGATCATTGCATTCATATTACACGCTTACAGCCACTAGAGGGGAATCTACAATCTGTTCACATTTCTATATAACATACAATGATACAAATATAGTATTTGATACTGTAGGTTTATAAGCGTAAAAGTCATATCAAAACTACTTTGAAGTATGTTTTCTAACAGACTAAATTTCCTTATCAACATGTATGTTTGGGAATGTATTAAATAACCCTTTCACTGCCAGACCCTTTTTTGCTTGTTAAAAAAAAAAACTATTTTAGGCCTCTTCTGGACCTACCATGTTTCCCCTAAAATAAGACCTAGCGTGATTGTCGGTGATGGCTGCAATATAAGCCCTACCCTGGAAATAAGACCTACAAGGACTTTGACTAGGGCTTATTTGAGGGGTAGGGCTTATATTGCAGCCATCACCGACAATCACGCTAGGTCTTATTTTAGGGGAAACAGGGTATATACTATATATACATACTGCGGCCTGGCTACGCATACTACCTAACCTACCTATACCTGATCTTGTGCATCGGAGCGCCACTTCCGCTGTGATTGGACACAATGGGAGACAATCAGTGGGCCTGGTGGGCGTGATGGCTGCCGTGACCTGCCGATCATTATGTGAAGAGACAGAGCAGTGGTGTGCCTATGTAAACAAGGCACACCGCTGATCTCTCAGGGAGAAAAGGGAGAGATCTTTTGTTTCAGCTAGGCAGAAACACAATCTCTATTTTCCTTCTGTGTTTCTGTCCCCCACACAGTTAGAAAACACCCCCCGGAGAACATATTTAACCCTTTGATTGCCCCTGGTGTTAACCCCTTCCCTGCCAGTGTCATTTATACAGTAACCGGTGCATTTTTTTTTGCAGTGATCACTGTATTGGTGTCACTGGTCCACAAAAAGTATCAGTGTCCAATTTGTCTGCCGCAGTCCCCCTAAAAATCCCTGATTGCAGCCATTGAAATGGATAAGAACTACAAATTAGTTCTTGGTTATCTGCTGCTATTTCTAATTAAAAAGTATAAATGTGCATGCACATTAGAAGTAAACACTCTCTGAGACACGTTCAGCTCGGCTACTTCTAAATTCTGATTTATTGGTGGGCGGGGTTGATATTTTATACAGAAAGATACGTCTTTGCTTTGTCAGTCTAATTGGTACATCTTATTGGTTACAATACAAGAGAAATGAAGAAACTTGATGCTTGAAGTTTGGTTGAAGCTGGTTCCCTTATCTCAAATGAATTCTTCTAACGCGGGGGGATGTAGGGTATAGACGCCATCTTAACTCCGAACGGAAAGTCAATCTGTATATTACATAATAAATAAGGAGCATAGGAACATGTATACACATAAGCAAATAGACATTTTCTGATTATCATTATGTACATTAGATTCCTTAACACCATTACTAGTAAAAACAATAAAAATGAAATAAAAAGTCTCTAAATATATGCCATAGTTTGTATAAGCTATAACTTTTGCACAAACCAATCAATATAAGTCTATTGGTATTTTTTATTTTTACCAAAAAAAGTAGCAGAATACATATTGACCAAAATTGATGAAGAAATTTTTAATTTTTTTTTAATAGTAGAAAGTAAAAAATATTGTTTTTTTATAAATAAAAAAAATGTCTGTCTTTTTTTGCTTATAGCGTAAATAAAAACCACAGAGGTGATCAAATACCACCAAAAGAAAGCTCTATTTGTGGGAAAAAAAAGGACATCAATTTTATTTGGATACAGCGTTGCACGACCGTGCAATTGTCAGTTTAAGCAGTACAGTGTAGTATTGCAAAAAATGGCCTGGTCAGGAAGTGGGTAAATCCTTCCGGGGCTGAAGTGGTTATTGGTTAGTTAGTGTTTTTTTTTTTTTCTTTTCATTTTGGATAGCGCAAGGGAGGGTAATAGCCATCTGTGTCCCATTTCCTTCACTTTCTGTCCCAGAGGCATAACTGGATCCTTCAGGGCCCCAGTGCAAGAAACCATGAAGGGCCCCTCTAACCCCCCCCCCCTTCCATCCAAGCCCTGGGCTTACAGTTCTAGGAGGGCATCCATGGACATCCTCCCAGAACTCTGTCTCCAGTGTGCCTGATCACAGATCCCTGTAAAGGGTTGACCACAGCGGCCCTTAACCGTGTAATCATCTGATCACATGTAAACAGACTTGCTGGTTATTGTCATGCTCATCAGTGCCACCTATCTGTGCCCATTAATGTCGTCTATCAGTGCTCATTAATGCTGCCTATCTGTGCCACATATTAGCGCTCATCAATACCCATCAGTGCTGCCTCATAATTGCTCATCAATGCCACTTATCAGTGCCCATTAGTGTCACCTATCAGTGCTCATCAACACCACCTATCAATACCTATCAGTGTTGCCTCATCAATGCCACTTATTAGTGCTCATCAATGCTACCTATCATTAACACATATCACTGCTCATCAATGCCTCCTCCCAATACCCATCAGTTTTGCTTGTCAGTGCCACATATCAGTACTCATCAATGCCCCCTATCAGCGCTCACCAATGGAGCCCGGAGCCTGAACTGACAGCCACCCCCCCCCCCCAGACCGGAGAGGAGAGAGTCAATATTCTTGCCCCTCTCCTGTGTGCACTGTGGAAAGTGTTAAGCTAAGCAGTTGAGTGATCAAACTCAGCTGCTTAGCTTCACAGTTCCCACGATGCACACAGGAGGAGAGGGGCGGGAGGAGATCATCTCTCTCTTCTCCGGTCCGTGCAAGGGGAGGGTGGACTGTCAGTGCAGGCTCTGGGCTGTATGAGAGAGACGCTGTCAGCTCAGAGTTCTGCAGCAAGTAACCCCGCTGGCGGAACGCAAGGGGCTTATCGTCCTCACCTCACAGCTCTCACACGCTCGGTGACCCAGATCTCAGCAGCTCAGGGATGTCTCATGCTGAACTTGGGAGCAGAGGATTGCTTGGAGTGATGTCAAGGTGTGTTCCCGAGCTGAAGCTCAGTGTGGAGCTGGAAGAGAGGGGCAGATGGAAGCTAGATAGCTCTTCATTGGCCCACTGAGATTGAATGCCTGCGGGAAGGAAAGGAGTAGAAGCGGGCATTCAACGACTGCAAGAGGAAATCGGTTCCGCTATATGCTGCCCCTCCTATTCAGCTATACAGGATATTTCCCTTCAGTTACTTTTCTGGGGACAACCCAATATTTGGGATTTTCTCTGACTTTCACTTTCAATGATAATGGTAAACAGAACAAATAGAGAGGCCAATAGATGTGTAGAACGGAAAAAATTGGTTTGTTTCATTTCGGATAGATTCATTATGCTACGAATTTTATTTTGTTGATTCATTTCGGAATTCATTTACTTTAATTCCGTTTAATTTATTAATTTTCTAACGAATTTCAAATTTTCGAAACGATTCGAATTTGGAACAATTGATAAATTATCAAATGATTCAAATTCTGTGTGAAGAATAGCTGGTTGTTAAGGAGCAGGCCGGGAAGCAATGTCACCACTTTATAGTTAAAGTGGTTGTAAACCCTTACAAACCACTTTGACCTACAGGTAAGGCTAGATTAAGGCTTACCTGTAGGTCCAAGAAATATCTCCTAAACTATACAGTTTAGGAGATATTTACAAAAATACAGCCACCGCTGTCTACGGCGCATGCACCATAGACAGCGGCACGCAGGCACACTGGGCAGGCTGCAGATCGCGGTTTATATGGCGCGAGTGTCGGCTCCCGTCTGCATACGTGGGAGTGACGTCATCGCTGCTCCAGCGAATCACAGCGCCGGAGCAGCGAGACCCGGAAGTCACTCCAGGATCCATGGCAGCGGCAGACATAAAGACGGAGGACCGCTTTGGGGGCTTCATTCTCAGGTAAGTTATTCATAATAAGCTAGTATGCCTTTGCCTTGCAGGTTGCTTTCCCCCCCCCCCCCCCCGCCCCATGGGTTTACAACCACTTTAAATGTGAATAATGGCCCTAGAATTATTGCCCTCACTCCAGCGTGCACGGAGATGGGTAATGTGTAGTGCGCAAGCATCGATTGTGCCCATGCAGATGGCCTCCATTTTTTAGGAGGGGCACAAGTGTTTGGGTATAACTTTATTTTTTAATGCTTTTTTTCACTAGAATTGTATTTATAGCACAAAGGGGACACATTGTGACAAGTTCGCTTTATTGAGACATCAAGGGACTCAGGTCTCATCTGCCCTACACTGAAGCTAATGGAGAGCAGCTTGTGGTGATGCCTGAAGCCGGAACCAATGTTACACACATGTGGAGTGTAGGCACACTTCCGGGAATCACGGAAAACAGTCCACTTGTGAAAGATACACACACTTCTGGATGCAGTTAAAGAGGACAAAGGCAGGACAAAGGCGTAATGAGCTAGTATGCATATTAAAGTCTTGGTTTTTTTTTGTTTAAAAATAACAAACATGTTATTTTAGAGCAGATTACCTGCTCTGTGCTGTGGTTTTGCACAGAGCAGCCCAGATCTTCCTCTTCTTGGGCCCTTGCTGGCGCTCCTGGCCCCTCCCTCCTGCCAAGTGTCCCCCCACAGCAAGCAGCTTTCTATAGGGCACTTCAGCCAAGCCGTTGCTCTGTGTGTATGTTCTCTCTCTTCATTGGCTCACTGACATTGATTGACAGCAGTGGACGACAGTGGTGCCCACTGCTGTGTCTCAGCCAATCAGAAAGAACAGCCAAAGCCTTCGTGCAACATCAATGGATCGAAATGGGCTCAGGTAAGTATGAGGGGGGCTGCTGCACACAGAAGTTTTTTTTTTTTTTTTATCTTAATGCATATGTAGCACTGACTCCCGAAGGAGCGGCTGAATTAATTGGGCTTACCGTTACCTTCTGCACCTCATGCATGTCCAGGGGTTTGCCGAGGTAAATGGCCCAAGAACTGTAGAGACTGACACCAGATCAACTCAAAGGGATTTTTATTTGCAAAAGATAGTTAGCGGACACAGTCTCTCAACATGGGGTTAGAGGGTTTAGGTAGGGTAAAAGTCCAGGTACTCTTAATGTTAAGCCAGTATGGGAAAAAACACACCTCTCATATCAGGAAAGCCAGAGAACAGCCATTCACAACTGGATCCTCACTCTTATTGGATAGTCTTTCACCAGGTCTAGCAGCCAACAAGGTGTTTAAATCAGATACAAGTCTCTGCCACAGACTTGGTGTAGAACACTTTGGTAAAAACTGATGAATTTGTAGACAACTTGTAGAACCCTCGTATGGTACCAGTGTCTTACAGCCGGTCCGGTGATACCAGATGAGATTGGATTCATTTGGGGTCTTCCAACTGGTCCAGGTTCTTGTTGAGAAGCCAACCCTTGCGTGGTCTTCTCCCGAAGAGTCTTCCCCTGGAAACCTTCACAGTTGCTGGGCCTCTCCACTAACCGAGACGGCATCGGACCACTTCCAAATCCTTCCTTCAGCTTCCTTACCTCGGGCTAGCCAGCCCAGAGGTTTGAAGTTGGGTGGATCCGGGTGCATCCTGGGGGCTGGTCAGGAGGACCAGGACCAAACAGTCAGAAAGCACTTCTGGACCGGAACCCCAAAACACGTGACCTCTGCACCTTAATTACCCTCTCCCAGAGGGCACAGCAAGAGTGACACTCCCACTGGGCTGGTTCTGAGAGAGAGTAACCTTAATGCACCCAACTAGACTGCGTTCTGCACCCCGCCATGATGACAGCGCCACCTATGGTCAGGCAGAACACCAGGCAGTCCAGCTAGACTGGTGCTGAGGTCTAAATTTAGGATAATTGAACCCAAAACCAAACTGCGGTTCAAGGGTACAGTTAAATGACAAAACATAGCGCGTGCTCTTCAGGAGCCGACGCTACACATAGAATGCATTAAGATTAAAAAAAACTTCTGCTTTTACAACCACTTCTAACCCAGACTATGAAATACTCTCATCGTCATCACATGCTATATAAGTGCTTTCATTCTCACAAAGCCACTAAAGCATTTGTTTTGTGTAGAGTGGTATACAGTGGTGGCTTGTAATGCAGGGTGCAGTGCAGTGGGGAGCAGCCCATCCAGTTGTGTGACAATAGTGAATGAATATTCGCTATTGTCATGCTGATTATCTTCCTGGCCAATCAGGAAGCTTATCCTCATACCGGTTTCCCAATTGTCCGAAAAGGAGAAACGAGCCCCTTTGTCCTAGGAGAGGGTGGGGACGGCAGAGCCTCACAGAGCAGTACAGCCCGGAGTCCATGTCCGGGGTGGTCCCACAAGTGGTTCGGGGTACGGGAGCTGCTGGAGAGTTTTATGGCCTCTGGGAGACAGCGGAGCTGTACCGAGGAGGAGCTGCTGATCAGAGCTGTGCAGAATATGGGCAAAAACAAGACCACATCGTGCATCCGCAGGCACTGCATGACCTCTCTAGATATGTTGCTGCAGTACAATTTGTGGTGTTGCTCAGCCCGACCGACCGACCGATCCGGGAGTGTGTGGCTGACCCGACCGGGGGGGGGGGGGGGGGAGAGCTGTGGGTGCATTGTTTGCCACTCCCCCTCCCAAAAATAAATGAATACAACCAGCTGCCATTTGGCTTATACCTGGTTGATCCAGACTGTAGAGAGCATAAATAAGCAAAGTGGGGCAGCACAGTGGTGTAGTGGGTAGCACTTTCGCCTAGCAGCAAGGGTCGCTGGTTCGAATCCCAACCACAACACTACCTGCCTGGAGTTTGTATGTTCTCCCTTTGGATGTGTGGGTGTACTCTGGTTTCCTCCCACATTCCAAAGACATGCTGGTAGGTTAATTGGTTCCTCTCTAAATTGACCCTAGTATGTGAACTAGATATATGAATGTGAGTTAGGAACCTTAGATTGTAAGCTCCTTGAAGGCAGGGACTGATGTGAATGTACAATATATATGTAAAGTGCTGTGTAAATTGACAATGCTATATAAGTACCCAAAATAATAATAAAGTAATAGAAGCTTCTTGGATGTGACCCACTGTTGCATGTAAAACATTCAGGTACGACTATTGAGGGTTAATATTGAAGTCTATGGTTCTCAAGTTGTATGAAAGTCGGATCAAAGTAGTGCATGAACTATTTTAGGTTGCACGTACTCTATATGAAAGGTTATGATTGGAGTAAGCACTGCTGTCACAGAATTCACATAGCCTTCATTCTGAACTGCAGAGGTACTGAGACAAGGGACAAGTCTCTGGAGAAAGAATCAGTACATGAATCACATCTTGCAAGGCACTTTTATGGTGTCACACCCCAGTCATTTTTTTCTTGTAATAGTTTGAGGTGCTTTCTTCCCTTTAAATATATTACATTTCAAACACTCCTGTTAGAACACTCTCAGTGGCTGGGTAAAGAATTTAGGATATTTGAAAATTTAGAGCAGTGGTTTGGTCCCCTGGGTGTAGTTCATCTGCAGGTACTGGAAGGCTGCCAAATTCCTAAGCAAAGAATTTCATGCAGATGGACTGACATTTCAATTATTTTTTTGGCCTAAAAATGAGTAGAAATATTTCTGTATCATTTGCTAGGTTGAAGAGTACATTGCTTCATTTTATGTTAGAAAAACAACTTTGAAAAAATGAAAATAAACCTTCAAACATTATGATAGCCTCTTATATTATGCAGGAACTCATTGGACGTATGATGGTTTTTCTCATCGCATATCAGATGATATCCTTGTTATGATGACACAATTTTCCTGACCCCCACAATTACAGGGTCAAAAACCTTCTTCTGAAAAATATCGGTCTAACAAACGTGTCTTGAATTCAAAGTATAACTAAAGGCAAATGTTTATTTTCAAATTTTGACAAAGTGGAGAGGCATTAGAACTTTTATCAGGTTTTTGATGCTGTCTGTGGGCCACCATTAGGCCCCTTTTACACTGGGGCAGTGGGTGCACTGGCGGTAAAACACCGCTATTTTAGCAGCACTTTACCTTCAATTTTGCTTCGGTAATCGGCCGCTAGCGGGGCGCTTTTAACCCCCCCGCTACCGGCCAAGAAAGGGTTAAAGCCCTCGCAAAGCGCTGCTGCAGCAGCGCTATGCTGGCGGTATAGCCGCGCTGCCCCATTGATTTCAATGGGCAGGACTTTTTTTTTTTAGCATCCTGCCAGCGTGAAAGCCCTCGGGGCTTTCACATTGGAGACACAGCAGTGGCTCTTGCAGGCGCTATTTTTAGTGCTGTAGCGCCTGTAAAGTGCACCAGTGTGAAAGGGGTCTTAGGGAGATTAACCCTCTCTATCTGTCCAGTTTACTGTTATCATCGAAAGTGAAAGAAAATCCCAAATTTGGGGTTTATACCAGAATGGGAATAGAGGGGAAATCTTTCAAAGGGGGCACCAGTTTTGATGATAAGCCAGAATTTCCTCACTTTAGAGAGATTTCTTCTTACTTCCAGTTTTGGCTATGGGACAGGAAGTGAAGAGAAATCTCTCCAGTGGGCTCACAGATTGCAATAAAAACCTGACAGGAGTTATAGCACTCCCTCACTTCATCCAAAATGAAAAAAAAAAAAAAAAGTTTTGACTTTAGTTCTACTTGAAACAAATCAATTCTTAATATGAATAATAAATTTGCACTTGTCCATACAGCTTATTAAAAAAAAAAAAAAAAAAAATATGTGCCCGGTTTGCAGACTACATATTGTTGATACTCTTCTCTCTGATCACATCAATCCCCAACTTCTATACCAATCTGCAATTCTTCTCCTCTATATCGCATTCAGGCTAAACCATAACAAATCACAAGCCATGAATATTTTATTGGGACACTATACTCCCCAGGCCCACCAAAATACATTTAAATTTAAATGGCGAACTGTTACCCTTCCTTTATTTCCAAGATTTATTGTATTCTGACCTCTACAGAGGAAAAGCTTCCCTACATGGAAAGATGGAGGACGACATTGCTGCTAAATCGATAATCAACCCTACCTTAATAGAAGCCAATTACAAAGTTCTTTTAAGGTGGTATATGGTTCCGGCCAGGGTGGCCTTGCAGATCCTTCCCCCTACTGTTTTGGAGGTTGCAGTAAGGAGGGAACAGCATTTTACATTTGGTGGACGTGTCAGGAAGTCAGCAGAACATTTTGGATCTGTATAATTACTCTCTCAGGGGCATCAACCTTATCAAATTTCCACAACAGGCATTACTTTGCTGCCCAGTGGAGGGAGCTCCAAGCCCCACAACAACTTATAGCATTCGTTTTTGTGGCTGTGAGAATTACTATACCCCTATGGTCCAATTTGACTTGTTAAAAGCTAAAATGTCTTTGATCATGATTAATGAACGTCTCTCTGCAATACTGCAGTATATAAGATGCCCTTGGATTAAATACTTGATGGGTTTCACCAGTTAAACATAATCAGTAGCCTGCCGGGGTGGGCTGCGGTGCTCCCTGGTAAATTCGGCACTGCGTCGCTTTAACTGACAATTGTGCGTTCTTGCGACGTGGCTCCCCAACAAAATTGGCGTCCTTTTTTTCCCCACAAATAGAGCTTTCTTTTGGTGGTATTTGATCACCACGGTGGTTTTTATTTTTTGCGCTATAAACAAAAATAGAGTGACAATTTTGAAAAAAATTCAATATTTTTTACTTTTTGCTATAATAAATATCCCCAAAAAATATATAAAAATTTTTTTTTTCCCTCAGTTTAGGCCGATACGTATTCTTCTACATATTTTTGGTAAAAAAAAAAAAAAAAAAAAAAAAAAAAAATCGCAATTATTGATTGGTTTGCGCAAAAGTTATAGCGTTTACAAAATACGGGATAGTTTTATAACATTTTTATTTATATTTTTTTTACTAGTAATGGCGGCGATCAGCGATTTTTATTGTGACTGAGACATTATAGCAGACACATCGGACATTTTTGGGACCATTGTCATTTATACAGCAATCAGTGCTATTTAAATGCACTGATTCCTGCATAAATGATGCTGGCAGTGAAGGAGTTAACCACTAGGGGGCAGGGAGGGGCTGTGTGTGTGTGTTTTTTTTTATTGTAGGGGGCGTGGCTTGGTGCCTGACATCACCGTTAGTCTTTCCCTATAACAGGAAACAGACAATCAGTGACAGGCTCAGTAGGAAGCACAGGGAGAGGTTTGTTCACACAGACCTCTCCTCGCTCTTCAGCTCTGTGACCCGATCACGGGACACCAGCGGCGATCAGGTCCGCTGGTTCTGCGGCCACGGAGCTCAGGACCGGCGGGGTGCTCCCAACCCATGGCTGGGAATTTAAAGAGCCACGTACAGGTATGTGATTGTACCCAGCCGTGCCATTCTGCCGACGTATATGTGCAGGAGGCGGTCCTTAAGCGGTTAAACCGGTTGTAAACCCCAGTCATGAAATTTGAACTAAGCACATATCTGTAGTGTTAGTTAGTGTTATCTGTCAAATTGTAGATGCGTTTCACACACTGACAGGTGCGCTTATTCATTAACACGCATCTACCATTTGAACGGTCTTGTAACACTTGGGATGTTCATTTATTAAATAAGAATTTTGATGGATCTTGGAGTGCAGCCATTTCTTCAGTGCTATATATCTCATGGCATACTAGATTTTCACCATTATGGTTGAACAGGGCATTCCCTGAAATTTCACAACTGGAAGGATTCTCTAGCTGGGAAGGTGCAGGGATTACTACTCTTATACAATTGTACTCTGGCGGAGTCTTGAAAAACATACCAACAATTTTGTATGGACTACAACTTAGAGCAAACATACTTTTTCAATATATACAATTAGGGCTTGCTTTGAATACTCAAGGTGTGGCCCTGTTATTTTTTTTCTTTCTCTTCTGTCCCTTATCCTGGATAAGATAGTTCAAGCAAATATTACTAAGGGCCTCATTACTACATGCGCGACTTATCTGAAGTGCTTTCTAATTTTACTACTCCATGCAGATGAAGTTGGTAGACAGATGTTGATGTGTTCCTAGAGGATATATTTTATCAAATAGTACAGAATGCAATGCAATATCTCCTACGCATAGGGGGACCCAACTATTTTGTATAGGGCTTAATATATTCTGGTGCTGCTGCATAAGGTGGACAGGAGAGAAAATTCTGGATGTTTAAAGAGGAAGTAAACCCTGATGAGTTTACTTCCTCTTTCATTCCCTGCAAAGATAAAGCATAGTGTCCTATGATGTGCTCCAAGAAAAGGATTTTACAGGTAAGCTGTTATAAAAATCCTATTTTCTTAATAATACATCACAGGACACAGAGCCATAGTAATTACTACATGGGATGTCCCAAAGCAATGCCATCTGATGGGAGGGAGACGCAGAAAAAAAAAAAAAAACAGGCTGCCATCAGACATGAGGATCTATACTGCTGCCCGCAGGACACTGACATGAGGACGCCGAAGGCGGCATCCTCATGTCCTTTTATATCCACCTAATAGAATTTGGTGAATGTATGGACCGAAGACCAAGTTGCAGCCTTGCAGATCTGAGTCATGGATGCTTGATGATGCACTGCCCAGGAAGCACTCACGACCCTGGTAGAGTGTGCTCTAACTTGAAAGGGCGTAACCCTTTATAAACCATAAGCCTGGATAATAACTTGCCGAAACCACTTAGAAATAGTAGGCTTTAATGATGCATGCCCCTTCCTGGGACCTTCTGGTAACATAAAGCAAAGTTTCCCGTATCTGAGCTGTTGCTTTCAGATAGACTGACTGCTCTCACTACATCAAGTGAGTGCAAAGATTTCTCCTGCGCAGAACTAGGTTCTGGAAAAAAGGAAGGTAGAACAACATCTTGATTCCGATGAAATCCTGATACCACCTTAGGTAGAAAGGACAGGGGAGGTCGCAACACCACCCCCCCCCCCATCCTTATGATCAAATATGGTTCCTTACAGGAAAAGGCAGCCAACTCTGATGCTCTTCTAACCGAAGAGATGGCTACCAGAAAAAACAATTTTTGTCAAAAGGACCAATGGAATATGATGTATTGGTTAAAAAGGCTAATTTCGTTACACTGATAAGACTAGATTCAAATCCCATGGACACAAAGGGGATCTAACTAGCGGATTTATACGTATTACCCCTTGTATAAAGGCCCAGATTATAGAATCTGAGGCAAGCAGTCTTTGGAAGAAGACTGACAAGGCCAAGATTTGACCCTTGATAGTACTGAAGGACAGTTTAATTTCTACCCCTAGCTATAGAAAGGCAAGAATCTTACCTATGACATACTTCCGGGGATGCCATCACACCAAGAGACATAAGATTTCTAGATTCTACAATAAATGATTCTGGAGGCTGGCTTCCTAGCATTAATCAGGGTAGAAATCACTGAACCTGAAAGCCCTCTGCCTATGGGCTTCAGTAGACAAACCGTTAAATTTAATGTTCGTAAGGTAGGATGGAATACTGGTGAAAGCAGGTCTGGACGCAGTGGAAGAAACCATGGGTCTCCTACTGCCATCTTTATGATCTCTGTATACCAGGATCTTCTGGG
Organism: Lithobates pipiens; assembly: GCF_037356315.1. Taxonomy (NCBI): domain Eukaryota; kingdom Metazoa; phylum Chordata; class Amphibia; order Anura; family Ranidae; genus Lithobates; species Lithobates pipiens. The sequence goes on from NW_027507764.1 coordinate 419,380,127, forward strand.
CCACCCCTGGGGCTACCAAAATTACTGGCTTCCCTCCTGCTTGATTCTGCGAAGAAGTCGCGGTATCAACTGAACTGGAGGGAACACATAAATCAGTGAAAACTGTTCCTCATGCGAGTGGGTCCCTTGACCTCGATACAAAGTTGATTAACTTATTGAACCTGGGCACCAATAGGTCCACATTCAGGGTGCCCCATTTCTGGCAAATCACCTGAAAGACATCAGGGTGTAAAGACCATTCCCTTGGAAACAGCTGCTGGCGGCTTAGGAAATCTGCCTGCCAATTCTCTATGCCCAGAATGAAAACTGCATAGGCAAGATACATGCTTCTCTGCCCAAACCAGAATGTGGTTCAATTCCCTCTGGGCTGCATGACTTCTGGTGCCCCCTTGGCGATTGATGTACGCGCTACTGCTGTAGCTGGGCCAGTTCTGTAACCTGGATGTCCAGGCCCATAAAGCCTGACGTGCTGCCCGAATCTCTAGGATGTTGATGGGCAAGGTCTTCTCAACTTTGGACCACTTCCCTTGGACCGTAGCCTCCTCTAGGACTGCTCCCCAGCCTGACATCCGTCGTCACAATCTTCCAAGTAACCAGCATGAAGGATTTTTCCTTCTGCAAATTCTTGGCTACCAACTGAGGTTCTGACAGATTTGCAGGGTCAGACAAATTGGCAAGTCCAAGGCTTGGATCTTTTTGCTCCAAGCCAACAAGATCTTGTTTTGCAAGTCTTGAATGGAATTGGGTATAGGGGACTGCTTCGAATGAAGCCACCATCTTCCCCAATAATCTCATGCATAGGCGAATGGGAGGAATTTTCTTCATCCTAATCAGCTGGACCAGCTCCTTTATAGCAGTGATCTTTGATTAGGGTAAAAACACCTTTCTCTGGGCTGTGTCTATGACCAGGCACAGGTACTCCAGCCCTCTTATTGGCTGTAAGGCTGATTTCTTGAAGTTGAGGATCCACCCCAAGTCTTCCAGATACTTGACCGTGGTGGACACGCTCTGATTTATGAGAGCCACAGACTGATCTACTAACAGCAGATCGTGTTTATATGCCATCACCGTTATAACCTGGGTCCTTAGCCTTGCCAGGAGTGGGGCTAGCACCCTTGTGAATACCAGAGGTGCAGTAGCCAACTCGAAGGGTAGGGCCACAAACTGAAAATGGTGACATTACCATGTACTGTAAGAACCTTTAGTGAGCGGGAGAAAATGGGTACATGTAGATACACATCCCTGATGTCCACTGACGCCAAAAATTCTTCCCCCAGTAGGGTGGAGACTACTGACCGGATTAACTACCTCCGGAAGGAACGGATGTTTAGGAACTGGTTTAGGTCCTTGAGATCAAGTATGGGTCTGACATCCCCACTTGGTTTTGGCACCGTGAAGAGATTTGAATAAAATCCCATACCCTGATCCCCCATGGGAATCTCTACGATTAGCCCGAGACAGCAGGTGATCCAGTGCCAGAAACAAAGCTCTTCTTTTTGTTAGGTCTTTGGGCACACTTGACCTTAGAAAACGGGATGGTGGAAACTCCCAAAACTCCAGTTTGTAGCCTAGGGATACTATGGAGATGACCCATTTGTCCTGGATCTCTTCCTGCCAAATCTTTGAGAACTGCAGAAGCCTCTCCCCCCCACCCGATCGAGCAGAGGCACCCCTTCTAAGGGAGTCCTTGGGACTCTGCTTTTTTTTGGCCCCTGGGCTTGCCCTTGAGGTTAACCTCGAAAACCTGACAGCAGAGGCCATCACGGACCTGGAGATGATGAACATTTAAAATGTTTAGTCTTCTTTTTCACCGGTAAAAGAGTACTCTTACCACTTGAAATTTTTTGGAAGCATTTGTCCAAATCTTCCCCAAACAACCTTACCCCATGAAAAGGCAAACTAGTCAACAGCCTTTTGCATGGTGATTTGGCTGACCAGTGTTTTAGCCACAGGCTTCTACGCATCTGCACTAGCAAGAGCAAGACAAGATGCCTGATGAATAGAGTATTTAATATAAGGCCCTGGGTAGGTCAGCCATGTCCCGGGCATGTTGAGCAGGCACATACCTAATGACCTGCTTCATTTGGTCCTTTAAGGAGGAATTACAGTTTGTTATTCACTGGGTCACTAAATATCTGGACAAGTTAGGTTCTTATTCATGCAAAAAATAGCAGCGTCAACTGCTGGCACCCTCCAGAAGAAAAAGTTAATCTGGGTGCTCCCATCCAGCATACATAAGCTTCTCCAATAACGGATGGAGGAGGAAAAGCATGTGAAGCCTGAGGGGGCTTTAAAGAAAGCAAAGGGGGAACCAAAGCTTCGGCCACCTCAACAGAGGGCAAATTATAGGCCGAACTAATCTCTGCCCATCTCTGAAAGGGATTGAACTTGCAACCTTTGACAATGTGAGGCTGAGACTGTCTCCTCTGAAGAGGAGTCATTAGACTGTCCCTCTTCTTGGTCCTCAGATTGTGATTCAACCTCATCTTCCCACTGTCTCTCCAGCTGGGGGTCCAGGGAGGGAGAAGGGGATCTGACACTTTTTGCCCCCATTTTGGGAAGATTTAGCGATTAATGAGGCTAACCTCTCTTCTAAGCCAACCGAAGCAAGAACATCCTCAGTGACGTATGAAGGGGCTGAGATGTTAGGAGAGGCAGCAATATCCGATATCGCCAATGGCTCATCCTGATTGGCTACATTAGGTCTTTCCAAAGAGGAAGGAACTGCAGAAGCATGACCAGGATCCTCAGACCCTGAAAGCGATGCCTTTGCACCCCTTTTGATGCAACTGAGCTCCCTCTATGGGAACGCATAGTCCTAGCACAAACGCAGAGGTACTAGCCCAAATACATCAACTGCTAGTACAGCAATATCTATATGCTGCTATTATCTGCTCAGCCTGATGCTTTAAGTAAATGTGTCCCTTTATAAAGTGCCTGGTTCCACCACCTTACAAGCCCCTGATGCTCCTGTGTACCTGCTCACCCAGAAAGAGTGAGGCTTTTTAAAACTTTCAGCCACTCTGCACCTGCACCGTAAACAACGTGCACGCAGAATCCACGTGCACGTTGGCTCTGCCCCCTTTCCCCGCCTTACAATCGTATCTATTTATGATACGAGTGCACGCCTCCGAGCTGGCGAACGGTACAGAAGGAAGAGGATCCGTTTAGGGGGACTGCCTGGCCGGTGGGGGATCCCCCTCCCTAATGGCTTAGAGAGGGGAGGGGGACAGATTACCATGACCAGAGCTGCAGCTGTACTGAGCATATACACGGAGATATCAGACAGACAAGTACTTTGGATTTTCATACCCTCTAGTGATGAAATATAGGCATGACACAATTTTTATTTTTTTTTAAATTAGAAGAAATCCATAGGTTTCCCTTAGGATTGTCTTCACTTACCTTATCCTCGCTGCAAGATACTGCTGAAGACCAGACAAACCCAATCTACACCCATCACAATGGGCCAAGTCATGATAGATCTTCAGGAACCGGGATCTCACTGACAGGGTCCTCTTTCCTGCCAGAAAAACTTTTAGGTATTCGGAAGAAAGACTAAAAGTACTGGATCCCAAGGTCCAGCTCTCCAGGGAGAAGTGTTACGGGAAAAACCTTGTGTCTTCTTTCACGAGGCACGGGTACCATTCTTTTGCCTTTTAAGGTACTTTGAATGGATCCGGTGCATAGCTCCTTGACCCAGTGAGGATCCTAGCAGAGCTTTTTCTTTAGAACTTCTTTACTGTGACCAACACCTTAGACACTGGCGAAAAAAACTGAAGGACTCACTGTAATGGGAAGAGTTATATAGGGAGGAGGACTTCCTGTCTTGGGTGTGCCAGTATCCATCATCTGATGGTGTCCTATAACCCATGTAATTACTATGGCTCTGTGTCCCGTGATGTACGATTAACCACTTTCAGACCGGACCAATTTGCTGGTCAAAGACCAGACCACTTTTTGCGATTTGACACTGCGTCGCTTTAACTGACAACTGCACGGTCGTGCGACGTGGCTCCCAAACAAAATTGACGTCCTTTTTTTCCCACAAATAGAGCTTTCTTTTGGTGGTATTTGATCACCACGGTGGTTTTTATTTTTTGCGCTATAAACAAAAATAGAGCGACAATTTTGAAAAAAACACATTATTTTTTACTTTTTGTTGTAATAAATATCCCCCAAAAATATATAAAAAAACATTTTTTTCCCTCAGTTTAGGCCGATACGTATTCTTCTACATATTTTTGGTAAAAAAATCGCAATAAGCGATTATTGATTGCTTTGCGCAAAAGTTATAGCGTTTACAAAATAGGGATAGTTTTATAGCATTTTTATTATTTTTTTTTTTTTTTACTAGTAATGGCGGCGATCAGCGATTTTTATTGTGACTGCGACATTGTGGAGGACCCATCGGACATTTTTGGGACCATTGTCATTTATACAGTAATCACTGCTATATAAATGCAGTGAGTCCTGTGTAAATGACACTGGCAGTGAAGAGGTTAACCAGTGGGTGGCAGTGTAGGGGTTATGTGTTCCTAGGGGCATGTTACTAACTGTGGGGGGGTTGGGCTTTCATTTAGTGAACACTGATCTCTGCTCCAATCACATGGAGCAGAGATCAGCGTCACTAGTTGCTAGGCAGAATGGAGAAATGTTTACAGCGGCACTTCTCCATTCGGCCGCTCCGTGAGACGATCGCGGGGATGCCCGCGGCGATAGAGTCCGCGGGTCCCGCGACCGGACTCACGGGGGTCCCGACCAGCGCGGGAGCGCGCCGCCGCCGGCGCGCTCCCGATGGCAGGGCGGCAAACTTAAAGGGACGTACATGTACGCCCATTTGCCTGCCCGTGCCATTCTGTCGACGTACATCGTCGTGCGCTGGTCGGCAAGTGGTTAAGAAAACAATATTACCAGAATGGTTACAAAATACTCTAGACAAGGACAGGTGAAAACAATGGCACCTTTAGACCATGGACCCCCTCAGGGGAGGGGGACCTGTGTACGTTCAGATTTTTCTGTAAAGGTGAACTTACACTTTAAAGGTGGATATTTCTTTCTGCCTAAGGCTACCTCTCTACCAGGCCTCAATGAGGCATTTAATGTTAAGCCCTTTCTACAAGTCTTTAACTTAAAGGATCCGTGAACTTGATTTGTAGAAATCATTATGCATCTCGCCCCCCCTTTTTTTTTTTTACAATTTTCATTGTTGGTTATGTAATTTGCACTGGGTTGTCTAACATTTTTGCATGTTATGTATTTTGGTAATGTCTGTACATATTTATATTGCTCAGTTTTATGTACTGTACATTCATGTTTTATTGTTAGTTTTCAGCATAGTAGTTCTTTAGTATGTGGATGAGGCAAGGGAGCCCTCTGGTGGTTGGGTGTGGGTGCTGTTGCCTGGGTGGCACATCGCCTGGCATGCCGCGGCCCTCCTCCAGCACAGGGAGAGGGCCAGGATGTGCATCTATGGGACACACATGGTAAACCTGGTTTCCTCTGGGGTCGATTATATATTCACATTATAGAAGAAAAATATCCAATCTACAACCCCTGAAGGAGGACAAAAAAGTCTGAAACATGTTGGGTCTTACCACAAGTATTCAAGAGCGCTGACCTGAAATGAATATGGGTAGCCCTCTGGATATAACCTTTCATTTGTACGGTAATTGTATGTAAATATACTGAGAATTGCTCAACATTGTATTTTCATACTGAAATTGTCTTTTTTAAACAAGGCTGATGTCAAAATAAAAATATACCTTTTAACCAATTTAACAAGTCTGCCTTGTAGTCCATGAGGGTTTTTTGTGAATATAATTTATTGCTGCTTCAAAAACGTTTAGGATCCTGGCAGATAAGTTTTATTGCACTCCTCCACCGTTTTAATTTAAACTATCCAAGTTCAACTTAAATTCCAGGTTATATTAAGGATTGGGTATGTTCTTAAGTATTAGTGGAGTATGACGGCCTGTCACAGAGAAGTCTTTTTTTTATCTCTTCTGGAATATGAATATTTAATATTTCGAAATATTTTAGAATATCTTTGAATATGGACATCTAGATTAATAGGAACTAATTGTATGAATGCCAGTGGTTTCTTGTCTGAATGTTTTAGTTTTTCTTTTTGGTACATCTGTTAATAAAACTTCAAAACACAAAATCTGAAAAAAAAGTAAAAAAAACAAAAAAAAGGCTTACATGTAGACGTTTCAAAACAATCATCAACAATCTTTTGGAAACAGGATTTCTATAAATAGGTTTTATTTTTTTTTTTCAAATGATCACACGGTCATTAGCATATTAATAACAGATATGTTTATTATGACATATCCATCAGTGCGGATTTCAATACCACTTGAAACATGCAAATTGCCTTCAGAAGAACCAGTTTTCCAGTGCTTTTTTTCTATTTTTAATACATATAACTGCAAAGCCATTATAAATTACTGAAGAGGTATTTGGTAAAAAAACAAAACAAAAACAAAAATAAACCATTATTGCCCATACCTTAAATTTGTTTCTGCTATTAAAGCAGAGACATTTATATTAGAATCCCTATATTATTAAGAATTTTTAAAAATGTGAACTTTTTTTTTTCTCTTTTTACATTTTAATGCTTTCAACTGCACATATGCTCAGCATAATTTAAAACACAAACCTTAACAGGTAGTTTAGATCAGTGATTGTACAGAAATCACATGATACGTCTTATAAACTTTTATTGGGCAAAAAAAAAAAAAAACGGTCTACAGAAGATCTCTTCCAAACAGCTGTAGTTACATAACTAGTTAGAAACGGGCATTAGCATGTAACCAACAAACAGAAGAAAAGAAAGGCCACTCGCCTTTCTTGTCAGGCCTGCTCAAGATCTACCTTCAGAGCTCTTTTGCCAGACATATGTGGGCGCTAACTAAGGAACTTACAAAGCGGCAAAAGCCATATAAGTTTCTTGGATGCCAAATCACCACCTGATGACTAAAACGCTAATGTGCTCCAATATGGAGCATATCAGCTGTTTAAAACTCTGGAACTTTTAGGGACAAAAGGAATGTAAAATGGGCATCTGGATTATAATTATTTCTTATGCATTTACACAGTCACATGGGATGTTTGCCCACCGTGGCTAGAAAAGCCACTCTTAACTGCATGCAGAGAATACCTACTGTAATCTTTTAGATAAAAAAATTGGTGATTTTAATGTACTCCACAACACACCAAGCCAACCTCTACCACTGAATAATTTTTTAGGCCAAGTGACCTGCAAGATTATGTTACAGTTGGAGCGCATCTCTAGCTTGGATTTTTCTGTGCCGTCTCTGAAAAGATCTATGCAGCTCTAATGCAAACCAGCAGGTTGCAATATAGAAATTTCTTACAACCCACTGGTGATCACATGGATTGTAGAAGCATGTATGCAATTCTCAGTGTTAGGGTTACTTGTTCCCTTTTTCTGGTTCTCCTTAAAATTGGTCTCCCAATCTCCCTCTTCTAGTGGAAATGTAATGTGGAGGCAGCTAAAACCTGCATATAATATTGGTTTCACTTTCAGGAAACTACATTTTGTGCCCAGACCCTTTAAACATGGCAGTAAAACGACTGAAATAAGGCACTAAAAAGAACAAAGCCATATCCAATAAAAAAAGTGTTCTAACAATAATTTACAAGTTCACACAGTGCATACATATTTTATATGTCCGTTAACTTAACGTTCTTTAAAAACTGTAAGGCAATACAATACAAAATAAACACACATGTAAAACTTGGTTTTGTACGGTTAGTTTCTAATGCCTCTATGTACTAACACAATTCAATATGGCTTGGCAAAACAAGATGAAATAAAATAAAATAAAATGCATAGTTAAAACAAATATCTTGACCTTTCACCTTGAGGAATAACTAATATATTCTGCAAAGCATAGAACAGGATCTCTTTGCCCGCATCTGCTGTAAGGCTGCCACGAGCTGTAAAGTGAAGGCACTAGAGTTCAAGTGGTCACTTAGCTTCTCACAAGCTGGAACTGCAGTCTTCAGGAAGATGGAGATACTATCTACGGACATCTGTTCTCATTTTGAGACATATTCCTTTGCTTGTCCATTCCATACAAGGTGTAGTTGCTCCAATCCTCATATGTGCATAAGCTGCATTCCGTCATACCGACAGGCTTTCACAGATATCCAAAGAATATCTTTATATTGATTTGAATATAAATATATATATATATGAAAATAAACATTGCTAAGCTTTGTTTTACTCGCATTACATAGTAATAATTTGTCTAATCTTTCAGCAAACCCGCAATAGGAGACCCTTACAGCATGCTTTCTGCCTAAGCAGGGGGAAAACAGAAGCACACAAGAACCCTGAAGCCTGCAACACTGGTATTGATGGAAATAGCAGCTCTCTGCACCAGACTATTCTAGGGAAGGCCAACTTCATGAACTCACACAGTGGCTCACAGTGATTAGCTGAAAGAGAGGAAGTAAGAGAAAAAGTGTTAGCACTGGCGTAAAGGTATACTACAGAGAAAATCCAAGAATAACTGATTGGAAAAATAGAACAAACTCATTGTAAAAGGTTGGTGGGTAAAAACAAAAAACAAAACAACCCCCCCCCCCCAAAAAAAACCCACCAAACTTGTAACAATTTAAAGTGAACCTGTCAGCAAAGCAAGCCTAGTAATATGTCTGTTCTTACATAAATCACTTAAAGTGACTGTAAACCCATCATTTTTTAAATATAACAAACATGGTATACTTATCTGCTCTGTGCACAGAGCAGCCCTGATCCTGGCTCCTCCCCTTTCCAAGTGCCCACCACAGCAAGTTGCAAGCTATGGGAGCACTTACGTGGGCTCGCTCTGTGTCTCCATTGACACACAGAACGCTGCTTGGCCATGCTCCTTCCTCACTGGCTGTGATTGGCAGCAGCAGGATACAATGGCTTCTCCTGCTGAGTCTGAGCTTATGAAGAGGGAGAGAGTTGAGAGAACCTTGTCTCTTTTTCACAGTGGTGGATCGAGATCAGGCTCAGGTATGTATTGGGGGGGTGGGAATCTGCAATCTGGTAGTTTATATATATATATATATATATATATATATATATATATATACACAAACACACACACATACATACATATATATATATATATATACACATACATACATATATATACATACACACACAGTCAGTCACTGCTGCTATCAGAAAAAATAAAGTGAATCACAAAGATTCTGGCATCCATCCTGTATAAGAGATTCAGTCTGGGTGCACAGACATTGCATTTGTTTGGCACCGCAGTGTGGGTGTGAATCAGAAGCGATGCCTGTGTTCGCCACAGTGTGAACCCGGGCTCATTTTAATAAATTTTCTCATGAATGGGGACGCACAAGAGTACTCATTCATGAGAGAGCCCTGACAAGGGAATCTATGATGAACTTGGCTTTCATAAATGATTGTGAGGGGGTATTTAATTTTAAGGGCTTATCTTCTACCTTAAACATATCCATAGACTGTATTACAACATGTGTATATTTTATTTGACTGGATTATTGAATGCCTTCTCTCCAAAGAAAGTTTTTTTTTTTAAACATACAGATGTTCAACTACTGAAATAACATTCTAAACAAAAAAACAGACCAGTACCCGGTACTGAAGTTCGGCTACAGGTGAATGAGGCCCCTTAGGCCTCTTACACATGACCGATCGTTCAGGTCCGCCTGTCAGTTTTTAGGTGGACCTGAACAGATGCTCCATAGAGGTCTATGGAGCGTCAGTGGTGACATGTCCGCTTACATCCGACCCACTCCGAAAAAGTGCGACGGAGGAAAAACCTACTTTTCCATCTGTCATCGGATGTGATCGGGTGATGATGGACTCTGTGGTCCGTCCTCATCCAATCTCCCATAGGGGAGAGTGGCGCTCTGACAGGTCCGTCACTGCGCAGTGTGCAGAGACGGACCTATCATCTTCCTGCTCAGCGGGATCATGCCATCTGTCCACGGGGCGATTCATCACGGGTCGGATCATCACGAGTCCACGGGGCGGATCATCACGAGTCCACGGGGCGGATCATCACGAGTCCACGGGGCGGATCATCACGAGTCCACGGGGCGGATCATCACGAGTCCACGGGGCGGATCATCACGAGTCCACGGGGCGGATCATCGCGGGGCGGATCATCACGGATCCGCCCCGTGTGAAAGAGCCCTAAGAGTTTTTTTTAGGCATGTTCATAGTTTTAGCTAGGGAGCAGCACAGAGGGAGCCAGGGAAGCTGAAATTAAATACAGGGTTCAAGCAGGGCAGGACTGGTCACCATGTCGGCTAAAATAATATTGCTGTCTGGTTTCCTGGTCATTAAAGTGTCTATTTGCAGTCTCATTTACTGCAATGTTGTTATCAGTAACCAACTAGGTTGCATCCAGACAAAAAACATCCAATGATAAAGCACTTCTGTGTTTGTTTGTGCCTAGGTGTGAGATTATCTGTGTGTGTTAGGAGCCCCAGTATGGGTCTGTATGCCAGCAGTTCTAGCATCTATTCATGTGCACCAGTAGGACAAGCGTGTATCTTGTTTGCGAATATGAATCGGTGAGGTGCATAGCTAATAAATGTGTGCCACTAAGGTCCTTGCATGGGTGAATGTCTGAGCACAAGACAATTGTTACTATGTGTTACCATGCAGTTGACATTATGCATCAGTTACATGGGTGTGTGCACAAATAGGACACTATGGGGGAGATTTACTAACTGGTGCACTCAGAATTTGGTGCAGCTGTGTATAGTAGCCAATCAATTTCTAACGTCAACGTGTTCAAATGAACTTTGACAATAAAATCTGGTTACTATGCAGAGCTGCTCCAGATTCAGGGTGCACCAATTTTAGTAAAGCTCCACCTATGTATCAATTTCGTGTTTGTGTCCAAAAATGACACTGCATCAGTTTGTGTGTATGCACAAAAGGGGCATACAGTTACATATGTGCACATGCCGGGGTCACTATGCTTCAGTTACATGGGTGCGCATGCAGGGGTCACTATGCTTCAGTTACATGTGTGCACATGCAGGGGGGTCACTATGCTTCAGTCACGTGTGCACATGCAGGGGGGGTCACTATGCTTCAGTCACATGGGTGCATATGCAGGGGTCAATATGCACCAGTTACATGCGTTTGCTACAAAAACACTATGCATCCGTTAAGTCAGTGGCATGTCATCCATGTATGCAATGTGGTGCACATGGGTGGTAGGGCCCATTGTGCTCTAACACACATTGCACACATAGATTAGCTGCTGCCATTCCACCTGTGCCCCCCCCGCCTTTTAAATGCCCTAAGCAGGATACATATAGAGTTTTTACAGCTCACTTACCTGGCTTTCCCTGACCCAGACTTAGGGGGCTTTCTGAAGGACTGGTTTGTTGACCTAGTAGACATTGTTCTTGGGGAAACACGGACGAAGTTAGTTGGTGGGTTTTTAGGTATTTTTTTTACTAAATGCGTCACCCATTTTTTCTGCTCATCCTGAGAGCAGGCCAATAAAAGTAAATCCCTCGCAGATGTCACATCATAACTCACTGTCAAAAAACAAAATAAATAAAAAGCAAAAAATTAGCAAGCGATCACCAACACTTTTTTTAATTCAACTTTTTTTCCCCAATAAGTACAAAAGTATTACCCATACAAAAAAAAAAAAAAAAAATGTCAACAAAAGACATGTTCACCCCCCCCCCCCCCAACCCCATTTAATTTAGGATCAATACATTTACAAATGTAAACTTTCTAGAAATTCATCATCTCAGACGTCAATCCTGGGGTTTCTATCAATGCTTTCCATATCTTTTCAAGTCTACTTTTACCTCCCCTTCTTATATAGGCCAATTGTTCTCTTATTATTGTGTTATTAACCATTCTCAGCCAATCCGTTATAGTTGGTGGTCCAATATCCAACCATTTCCAAGTGATCGCCTTTCTAGCTTGATATAAACATCTCAATATATCTATTCGCTTGTCCCCACATCTATATAATTTGGAACACCTCCAGAGCATATGAATCATGTCTTCAACTGGTCCCCGACATCTGGGAAAAGATGCATCTGGGCATCCCCCAAAATAATGGCAACCTTTTTGGTGTAGAATATGCTTTATGAACAACGTAGAAATGCGTGAGCTGAGGAAGGAGGGCTGAGGAAAAGGAGCATCGGTCTATCAAGGTCACTATGCCATTCCATTGCACATCTGTTAACTTCCCCACATCTACCTCCCATGTTACTCTACTTGACAACTGAGCATCCTTTTCCAATACCTTTAAGTGCATGTTTTCGTATACTTTCAAAATAAACCCCTTTAGGAGGATGGTCTCTTTCCAAAGTTTTCAGGAAGGCGACACTACTCCATTCCAATATTCCCTCAAACGGTGTTGTCAATGCATGCCTTAACTGTAGGTACCGATAGAAGCTCCTGTTTGAAAATCCAAATTCCTCCTTCAACTCCTGTAATGTTCTCAGCAACTCTACAGTATACAGTTGTGTAATCATAATACCCCTTTTGGTTTCCAATTAGCAAAATTCTCCACCCTCTCAAGTTCCAGCAACTTAACATTATCCCAAATGGGTGTATACTCCGTATATCCCGAGTACTGTAATACTAGTTGTGCCTTACTCCATACCTTCAACAGCAACTTCACAGTTGGACATTGGTCTCCCCCCCCCCCCCCCCCCCCCCAATGAGTCTGCTTCCAATGCCTCTATCAGGTCTGTATGTGGGGTACAGGACAATAATGCATGAGAATTGTAACTAGTGGTGTCATTACCCACCTCCCAGCCCCCCACTTGTAGCTGAGCTGCCAAGAAATAGCTCCAGGGGTGAGGCACAGCCAGACCTCCCTCATCTCTTGGCAGCTACAGTACCCTCATTTGAACTTTAGCCTGTCCTTTCCTCCAAATCAATTTACTAAATAGATTCTCCAATTTCTTAAACCAAATCCCGGGGATCCATATTGGCGACTTGTGGATGATGTAAAGAAGCTGGGGCTGACATATAATCTTGATTAAACTACAGGGATGTCCCACATTTTACCCTAAATACCTTTATTAAAAGCTCTAAAAATAATGATATATACAGCTATCTATTTAAAACTCTCTACCACATGTAGACTTCTAGCATTTTCTGGTACTCTCTGTAATCCATTCACCGGGAGAACCGATTTCTCACAATTAATGGAGAGCTTGGAGAACAAACCAAATATTTTAATAATCTCCATTGTCGTCATCAGTGACTGTTCCATAGCTCCCAAAAACAGAAGTACGTCATCTGCGTATAGTGATATTTTCCCCTCCATTCTCCCACTCCTAAAGCCCTTTATATCCCCCACTGTTCTTATTGCTATGGCTAATGGCTCCACCACCAGGGCCACGTCCCACGAGCTAATGGGAAATCCCCTCATTAATCCTCACTTTTGCCTTTGGGCCAGTATACAACTTAACCCATTTTATAAATACGGGGCCGATCCTAAACCCAGACATGGCTTTCAGATTTGACAGCGTCGAGGGACAGCTCTTGCCCCTGTCTTCTGATGGAATTTGTAGGTTTAAAAATAATAGCCTAATGTTTAATGATGTCGATCTACCGGGGATGAAGCCATATTGATAAGGATGAATTATGGTATGGATTATTTTAGTCTATTGGCCAATATTTTCGGCAATAATTTGACATCTGTACAAAGCATAGAGATTGGTCTATATCAGCCTTTCTCAACCTTTTCAACACAGCGGAAAACTTGAAATAGTTCTTTGGTCTCGGGGAACATTGATACATTAGTGTGATGGTCATTGGGAAGAATTACCTCCTTACAGATAGCTAAAATGATCAATGGGATCTTGGGAACAGTGAGAACTTATCTAAGAGGCAGACATTGCCCAATGCTGAAGGAACCCTAGGGTTCCACAGAACCCTGGTTGAGAATCACTGGTATATATGATGCAGGTTGAGTTAGATCTTTCCCCTCTTTTGGAATTATAATCGTAGCCTCCATCATAGATACTGGTAATTCTCCTTTTTCCAGTGCCCCATTTAACACCTCTAACTCTGGCAAGATTATCTCCCCATAGATATAATCTGTCTGGTAATCTGTCCGGTCCTGGTGTTTTATGATTAGCTGATACCTGTACTGCTTTTTGTAGTTCAATAGTCATTGGTGCAACTAATGATACCCTATCTTCCACATAGGGTATCGTTATATATGTAGATGTGCTAATCCAAAAGTTCAAAGCGTTTTGCACAGAACATAGCTTTGTCAGGACCGTGGGATATGAAGAAATATACAATCAGTATGGCTGTGCAGCAGGTGCTGTGCAAAACATCTGTCCAATACACGGGGGAGGACACAGGGGCCCCAAGAACTGGCCAACCCCAGGAAGGCACGCGCAAAATATTTTATAATATATTTATAATATATATAACTATAAAATTCATCAAGTGAGAGCTTTCTCTTTTTGGACATCGGGCGCGCCTCTCCAATCACCCAAAGTGATCTCTATAGAAGATCCTGCTACTTACCTCCTGCTCTCCTTTTGTTGGTATTATTTGGTGGGGACACTATCTGATATTAATACTCTCAATCTCTGACCCAGTACAAGCATGCAGGTAAAAACTTCTGACTCTTCAATGGGTGAGAAAGTGAGAAAATATTTAAGCCACTTGGGTAACACAGCACCAAGGCAGCTAGCATTTTCTGACGTTAGTGTGAACAGCAGCAGCCCCCAATAATTCTCTCATAGCTATACTCTTAACTCTGAGAATTCTTTCAAATTTACTGACCATATTAGGAACCTACCCAAATACATAGGTAGGTTTTAAAATACATAGATTCAGCTTACACATCCTAGTTTCTATACCAGGGGTCTCAAACTGGCTGCCCTCCATCTGTTGCGAAACTGCAAGTCCCATGAGGCATTGCAAGGCAGATAGTTACAAGCATGACTCCAACAAGCCTGACTCCAACAAGCAGAGGCATGATGGGACTTTTAGTTTCACAACAGCTGGAGGGCCACCAGTTTGAGATCCCTGCTCTATACCAACCTTTACAAGGGGCTATAACTTCCTCCTTTTTATCCAAGTGGTCTTTATGGCACTTGACATGGCATCTTCGGCATTCCAGTGCAGGGGGTGGCTTGAAAACATGCCACAAAGGCTTAGAACAAGCCTCACAATTTGCGGGGAAGTGGTAGAGTGTTGGGATGAACTCATGTCCTTTGTGGCTGAGGAAATTGGTCTTCTCAGCTTGCTGCACTGGTTCCAATTCCTGGTCTTTCCTGCATTCCCCTTCATTAGCATAGAGTATCTGCAGAAGAGGAAATGGCATTTACACCAAACAGAAAATCTAGCAAGCGAACTTGTGTATCTTTTGCTACATTAGTGACATTCATTAAGGCTTACCTGAAATATCTTGGGGATCTCATCAGTATTTGCTCTGTAAACATCTCCTTGCGTAACAGGGCGGACATGAAAAAGCTTACTGAAAACAAATGAGGAAACATTTAGTTGGGAGGTTTTTTTTTTTGTTTTTATTTTAAACTGAACTGAAAAACAAGGCAAAGTCCTACATACACTGTTGGAATGCATATAGCAGCTTTACCTTCAAAAGGATTTGCAAGTCTAACGAGCCATTCTTCTAATACTTCAATACTGTCAGTCATGATGTTTATATTGCTACTTTCTATTATCCTTTATTGCATCCAGGGCCAGCCTCTACTAACTGGAGAGAGGGGATGATGCAAATGTATTTCCCAATAATTACAACTGTCTAAGGTAGCTTTCTCCTCATTTTGGGAGATTTCCCTTAACTTCCCTTTACATCTCTGAAATAAAGTGAAAGGAAGTTTCTGAGAAAGCAAAAAAAACAAAACAAAACAAAAAAAAAACTGACCTAAGAAAACATTTCAGCTTTACATAAACTAACCGATCATTTTAGGATTTAAAAAAAAAAATTAATATATATATATATATATTTTTTTTTGACAAGCTCTATATACTCCATAATCTTGATAAGCAGACTTTAATCCAAGACATTTTTTACCTTTAGACCCCTTTCACACCAGGGTGTTTTGCAGGCACTATAGCGTTAGAAATAGCGCCTGCAATCCGCCCTAAAGAAGCTGCACCATTGTGTGCAGTGTGAAAGCCCCGAGGGCTTTCACACTATAGCGGTGCGCTGGCAGGACGTCAGAAAAAAGTCCTGCCAGCAGCTTCTTTGGAGCGGTGAAGGAGCGGTGTGTTTACCGCTCCTCCACCGCCGTTCTCCATTGAAATCAATGGGGCATCGCTGTAATGCCCCTGGCAAAACGCCGCTATTGCGGCGTATTGCCGGCGGTTTTAACCCTTTCTTGCCCGCTAGTGGGGGTAAAAGCGCCCCGCTAGCAGCCGAAATGCGCCGCAAATCCGGCGGTAAAATGCCGCTAAAAATAGCTGCATTTTACCGCCGACGCTATCAGCGGTGTGGTGTGAAAGGGGTCTTATGCATTCCCTGCATTAAGGTAAAAAATGTCCCACTACTTGTATCGCCCCCACACCTCCCTAAACAATTAGTCTTATCTTGATCCAGCGCTGTGGCTGTCTGCAGGGGCGCGGGTCTGTGTTCCTCTCCTCAGAAATAAGACGCAAGAGTGGAAGCCATTGGCTCCTGCTGCTGTCAATCAGATCCCATGAAATGGGAGCAGGGGGTAGGGCTGAGACACACTGTGTGCATCTATGGATGCATTCAGCCTGGCTCTTAAGCGAGCCTGCATCTCTTCCCTCATAGCAAGCGGTTTGCTATGGAACACAGGCACCAAAGAGGAGCTGATGAGCGTGCTGGTGGGGGACCAATACCATTGCACATAGAAAGTATGTTGTGTTTACTATTTAAATAAAAAAAGTGATTAACTTTTGCAGCGGCTTAAAGCTTTATTACACATCTCAGTGAAATGAAAAAACAAAAAACATAAGAAACTTACTCTATGTCTAGTACCATTGATGGGTTGGACTGTTCTTTATTCTGCTCATCTTCGTAAAACAGAACCTTTTTACTGCTAACCACCACATACTATAAAAAGAGAAATACATTGTAAAATATGAAAGTAAAACACAGGTAGGGTATTAGGAAGTTTCACAAGATAATCTACAACAGTTCTGGTAAGTTCCATGCTGCGATACTTATCCTTACTTCATGTACCCGAGTTGCCTAACGAGGGCGTACTCTGAGAAATATCTGATCTACACACATTTCACTTTGATGACTTACCAAAGTAGTAAATTAAAGAGGAAGTAAACCCTGATGAGTTTACTTCCTCTTTCATTCCCTGCAAAGGTAAAGCATAATGGACTAACATGCATCGCATAGTAGTCCATTATGTGTCACTTACCTGACACAGGAGCCAGCGAAGTCGCCGCTGTCCCCTGTAGTCCGGTGCATCCATTTTCTCGGTGGGTCTCGCTGCTCCGCCGCTGTCATTCGGCGAAGCCGCGATGACGTCACTACCACGCATGTGCACGGGAGCCGCCACTCGCGGCATATCGCCGTTGACCGCGGCATGCTCAGTGCGCCGCTGTCTACAGCACATGCGCCGTAGACAGCGGTGCCTGTCTTTCGGCAAATATCTCCTAAACCGTGTAGGTTTAGGAGATATTTCTTGGACCTACAGCTAAGCCTTAATCTAGGCTTACCTGTAGGTCAAAGTTGGTTGTAAGGGTTTACAACCACTTTAATGATGATTCAGACCTTCAAAACAGAAGTCAGCAGTCACAACATCTATTTTTTATCCTTATAAAGGTCCCTTTAAGCCTCAGTACTTAGTCAAGTTAAATGTTTCTATTCAGGGTCATGTTTGCAAATGCAGGTGACTCAGCCAGATAAGGCTGAACAATGCCAGCTATGGGTGAAGGTCAAATGACATAAATATATTAAATATATACACCAATGTAGAGTGATCCAAAGGTTTTCTATAACCTCTCTGCGGGAGGGGAGGTTTTTTTTGTAGTTATGAAAATTCAGCAACTATTCTAGTAAATCGCTGACTCCCAGAAAACTGCAGTGACACGGCTGCTTCCACATACATAGCAGTGGTCTCTCTTTGTACCCTGCTGTCCATGCCTTGGATTTTAAGCTGGTGTAGGGAGTACTTTAAGCCTGGTACACACAATCTTTTTTTCGTAAAAAAACAAAAAACAAAAAAAAAAACTGAGGAGCTTGGGAGGTCGTTACTGTACTAACTAGGTAATGTCAGTACAGCGATATCCCCTTTAGAGCTAGCTATTGTGTTCTGACAGAGGAACTGCCCCCCATCAGCACACAACAGTCAGCACTTGGATGCCAATAGCATGCTGGTTTTCCAGCAAGCCCTTTGGTCGGCTTCTGTCGGACAGGCTGATGTACACATGGGCTGAATGTTGGCCAGATTCTGTTGAACCGACCGATATTCGGCCTGTGTGTACCAGGCTTTACAGCAAATCTCATAGAAAGACATTTACACACACCTTTTACCTCCCTAACACCCACAATGTAGCTATACAGTTTTAAATTAAACTGCAACTGGGCTCTAAAAAAGTATTCATTGAAAACAGTTATCAGCTTTGGGAGAACTTGTAATTTATATAGAATACGGAAATGGACAAGTTACTTCACATTTTTTTTTGTGTAGGCATTACCTTGACTATTTACGTGAAAAACAAAATTAACAGAGCAACCAATAAAATGGATCCTTCCCTAAAGTGCCTATAGCAAACAAAGCTTATTGGTTGCAACTAGTAACTGTAACTGGACACTGCAATTTTTGTTTCCAATTCCTTAATAGGCCGATAGGGAAAACATTCTGAAATACTTCACTGTTCACGTACCTGTTTCTTCCATCCATGCCTTTTAATGTTCCCTCTGTTGGGTATAGAGAGCCAGCCTTCAATTCTTGATTCGGATTCTAAAAACAGATGACAGTTCTGTTTAGTGATTTGTACAAGCCACCATGCAGCCAGAGCTTTGTGCGGGATACTGGAACATGCAGATTGGGAAGGCATGGCAGGGAAGATAGCAGAGATGTACACTGGGCTCTCAAACACTTCATGCCCACAAGCAGATAAAGAACTTGCAGATAGTGGTTCAAGTTGAACATGGAGTGTTTAAAAAACCAAGACAATATATCAAAAGGCAAAAGTAAACAAAATACGAGCACAACTGAATCAAAGACCAGAAATCAAATCTGGAAGCAGAAAGTGCATTAAGCTGTCTGAAAAGCCAAGCCACTGGTAAAAGGCAGTTCCATTTACTCACAGAAGACAAGAATAGGAGAGAAAGAAATAAGGAATGCAGGTAGACGCGACTAAACGGAGAATAAGAGACAAACAGTTTAGTGGGAAGAAGAGGTCCACTTCATATAAAACGTGTTCTGTGTCAGAGCTAAGCATACTAGTTGTCCATCAGTTAACATGCCTAGTTCTGATAGTAACTGGGTCCCAGCTGTACAAGGTAACTGTCACATCCCCCTCACCCTACCCAAATAAGCACTGCAATGACACACACACACCTACGAAATGATGGTCCAGCAACACCACTGAGTGCTAACAAAATGAAAAAGAAGATACTAAAACATTTAGATGCGTTTTCAACACACATTTGTTTCCATTACAGATAAAATTTGCATTATGGTTCATACATCATATTTAAAAGTAACTGTTTTAAAAGTTAATGAAGATTGTTAGTACGCAAGATCTAAACCTCCACTGGTGTTGCTTTAAAACATTAGCAGTGACTGTACATATATTAAAACCAAAACTACTCATTGAAAGGCAATAGTGCCTACTGGTCCTTATATGCCTGATGAACAGAGACATATGGCAGTTGCAGTGTGCTGAAGGGTGAGATCCCCAACACTTTCCTGCACCCATGTTCTGCATACAACCCTTAAAATAAGTCAATGGCTCGAAACGCCCATGCTCAACTAAAGCCAATTGTGTTAGCATCCAAATTTACATGCACAAGTATCTATGGCATTTATACCCATATGTGAAAGTACCACCTTTGGGGAGACATGCAGCATGTGCGGGTAAATGGCCAAACATAAGCAATCGGCATTCACTGTAGCATGACTACATACAGCCATTCATTAGTACTAGCAGCTGTATGTGGCACGTGTGGCTTTCTTAGAGCATGAAAAAGCCAGGCGTTTACGCTTCAGCACATAGGAGCTGCTAAACATCTATCTGCATTAAAGTGTTTGTTAATTCTCCCCCCCCCCCCCAAAAAAAAAGAAAAAAAAACCCTGTTTCTTTAAAGCATGTTATAAAGCACAGTGCTTGTGCTGTGTATTTAGGCCCCCTGAAATACCTGGCTGATCCTGCCGGTTTCTACCCTCCCCTCTGTACGCTGACTGCAATAATATCAGGGCTGACACCATTGTCAGTGTACATGCCTCAGCCATACACTGCTACCCACAGCTCTCCCATCTCCCTCTGTCCTCCTCCTCCCCTGCCTGCCATCTCTCACTATTGCTGATCTGCTCCTCTCCCCACTGCTTCAAAACTAACTGATCTGCATATCATCCCCTTGGTCACATAAAAAGCTGTGTCCTAGTGCCTGTGCTTTATAAAAACAAAAAATTCATTTTCTACTTGTTTTAACAGTGTCAAACAATCACGACTTCAGGCTCTCTGCTTCTCCCTGGCTGACGCCAGCAATAGAACCTTGGCCCCACCCACTGGAGATATCACATGGGGAGAGCAGAGAGCCTGAAGTCATCTTATTGTTGGAAGATGCTGTTAAAACGAGTAGAAATATATAATTTTTTTTTACTATAAAGCAAAGGCACTAGGATGCAGTTTTAAAGTGGTTGTAAACCCATTTTTATAACTTTATGCTACAGGTAAGCCTATATTAAGACTTGCCTGTAGCTACCCTGGATATCACCTAAACCTGTACTGTTTAGGAGATATCCCCATGTCTGCATGTGCCGAAGTGCTTGAGCACAGCTGTGGGGGCTTCGATGTAAGGCAAGTAATACATAATGAGCTAGTATGCTATGCATTTGTCTTGCAGGTTGTTTTTTTTTTTTTTTAAGGATATACAACTGACAGAGAGGAAGATATAAAAATGAGATAGTGGCTTAACAACCACTTTAAGCTGTAGACAGGTGGAATACTAGGACACCTATTCCAACTCAGCAAAAGTGCTCTTTAAAGAAACCATATCACTTGTCAATCCACAGAAAAGTGGCAGCATCCATGTAAAGCCCTTTAGCTCACAAACTAATATATTCAAATGTAAAAGACGAAAGGATTGCCGCTACTTCTGACCAGCCCAGGTGATTAAATGGTAAAGTGTGGCCCCAGCCTAAATGTCTCCACTAAACCATGTTCTCCCTGTGCTTGCGTGGGTCTCCCCTGGGTTCTCTGGGTTAGTCAAGCTCACAGATTAACTGGCTTGAGTCTAAAAAAATTGCCCTGTTATGTGTATGTATGAATGGGCGTTAAGGACTTTTAAGCTCTTTGAGGGCAGGAACTGAGGTGACAATGCACAAAGCTTCCATATGGTATTTCAGTCTAAAAATGTTGACTCTTAAGCCATAATATACAGACATACTGTATATTTCATCTGAAAAAGAAGTCACTAATTAGTAACGCTATTTTCACAAATATTGCACAATTTGGGTGTTACTTAAACCAGTCTCATCTAGGTCTTTTTATACGACTGAAAAATCAAGAAATAAGTTATGAACATGTAATAAATAAACCAAGCTTTAAAAATTATATTTCATGAAGGTAGTTGCTAACAAACATTTTTAAGTTTGAACTCCAGCCAAAACTGGTCTCTGTGACAGGGAATGAAGGTAAAGCAGACATCACATACATCACAGGTGACATGTCAATATATACAGTGCCTTGAGAAAGTATTAATACCCCTTGAAATTTTCCACATTTTGTCATGTTACAACCAAAAAGATAAACATATTTTATTGGGATTTTATGTGATAAACCAACACAAAGACACATAATTGTGAGGTGGAAAGAAAACGATAAATGGTTTTCAATTTTTTTTACAAATAAATGAAAAGTGTGGTGTGCATTTGTATTTAGCCCCCTTTTTACTCCGAAACCCCTAAATAAAATTTAGTGGAACCAATTGCCTTCAGAAGTCCCCTAATTAGTGTAGCACGGTTCCCTTGAGGACTGCTTGGATTTAACTGCTCATCTGCCCCGCCATGACCCTGTGAACCTTTCAACCCACCTGACACTCTGGGTTCAGACATCTTTCACAAGCACCTTTAAAGGACATGTCACACAAGTCAATATATTTGTATTATCTCAGCTTTTACTTGAATAAGCAAAGTATTATTATTTACAAAAGGGAAGGGAAATAGATCAATCGAGTTCTGGATATCAACACAGACTCTGTAGAGAAATTCCCCCAAAGACAGCTTAAGAACAGTTTAACAGTGAGAGGATGCAATAGACACGTACAATGAGATACGGACAATGAGATACCATCTGAAACATGACCTGTAGGACAATAAAGTGTTAAATGTTGAATGCAGTTAGTTACACTCTAAAGGGGAACCCCGGGCGGCCTAGTCAAGCTTTGAATACTAATAATAAGAGCTCATGAATGAATGAATGAATGAATGACTTATATAGCGCTACCTATACGAACTGAATTGCCTCTGGGCGCTTTTTTCTTGCCACCGGTGTCCATCTGCAGCTATTTATGCGGTCCTTTAACCTGTAGAGTCCCGACACACTTACAACATTTTTTTTTTTTGTAAATAGTTTTTATTGAAAGTTTTTCACAAAATTTTACAGTACAATGAAGGAAAAGTCACAAATAATTCTCCCATGATGTCACCATATTACATAGCATAGTACAAGCATATGATAGGGGAGAAAAGAGAAAAGGCAATCTGGTGGGCATACTGTAGGACAAAAAAAACAAAAAAAAACAAAACAATATCAAACAACATAAAGAAAAAACTCGGAAACAATTGGTCTGTCATTTGCCCAAAAGAGAAAGCTTAAGTGCATAAAAGTAGTAATGTAAGTCACAGAAAAATTAGTACCCTGTAACAAGAGAGCTGAGCACAAGGTTAAGAGTTCATGGCAGGTGGGAACTCCTATACCATGTATTCCAAATTTTCCAATTGTTATCAAACTGAATTTTTTTCCCCATCCTGAGGGCCAGGACTAGCTCGTAGGAGTAATGTAGGGATGTAGTCGACCAAACCTCAGAGACACTGGGGGCCTGGTCATTTTTCCAGAATCTAGCTATCAGAGACCTAGCCACCAGGAGGATGTGGGAAACAACAATTCTGAAGTCAGGTGGATATCTATCAATACCTAAGTTAAGAATTGCCAGGCCTGGTTCGGGGGTAGATAGGAAACCTGTAATCTCTGAGATAGCTCGAAAAATAGCATTCCAAAAGCTTCGGAGATGCTTACAAGACCAAAAAATATGCAGTAAGTTACCCACCTCCCCACAGTTCCTCCAGCACAAGGGGGAGGACTCCGCCAGGCCAAATTTCGAAATCCGAAAGGGAGTGAGGTACCACCGTAGGGCAATTTTCTGGGCGAGTTCCCAGTGTCCAACACACCGAGAGGCCCTATAATTAGCTTTGAGTGCCTGACACCATTGTGCCTCAGAGAAGGCGCGGCCTAAGTCCTCCTCCCAGCGCAGAAAGGGACGAGATTTGTTAAAAACACATTTCTGCTGTAGAAAGTTGTAGAATAGGGATATACCTTTAGATAAGGGGGGATCAGCCGCAAGAAAGCGCCAGAGAGATTCGGCTACTGGAACATTGGTGACTCCACCACCCCGAAACAAGTGGGCTATTTGGTAATATTTATATATGTCAATAGGTTTTAGATGGAATTGAGTCCTCAGGGATTGGTATGAAACCATGGAAGGGCCTTGGAAAAGATCTTGCAATGATAGCAACCCCTTCCGGACCCAGTCTCTGACGGAGAAATTGGGAATTAGGAATTCTAAGGATATTAGAGGGATAGGTAGAGATACCGATTTGTGGGTCGAGGGTGTGGATTTAAGAAGATCTCGCCAGGCCTGCAGAGAAGCGCAAACCGTGAGAGGAAGGGACTGTAAGGGCCAGGGTTTAATCGAATCAGTGAGAAGAAGAAGTTTTAGGTCTTGAGTGGGGGTAAGAGCTCGTTCAAGGCAGCACCATTTCGGCTCGCTGGTCGAGTTGAACCAATGAGAGAGCTGTGCCAGCCTGGAAGCAAGGTAATAGTCCTTGAGATCCACCAGTCCCATACCCCCAGCCAACCGGTGCTTCAATAAGAGTGATCTAGAACATCTAGGTTTTTTAGAGCTCCAGATGAATCTATTCATCAAGAGAGTGAGATCATGGAGGTGTTTCCTAGAAGGGGGAACGGGCAATGCTCTAAATATGTACAAAATTTGCGGGAGTAATAACATCTTAAAGGAGGCCAGTCGTCCCGACCAAGAGAGTTCATATTTAGCTAGTCTGTTGGCCTCCTGCGTGAGTTTATCAATAAGAGGAGGAAAGTTAGCCCCCGCTAGTTGGCTCGCGGATTTGCTTAGATTTATGCCCAAGTACGGGATGGTGGAGTCACTCCATTTGTATGGGAACATGGCCATCAATCTTGCTCTGAGGGAGGGACTAAGGCCCGTCTCTAATATTACTGACTTAGAGAAATTCACCTTGTAGTAGGAGATTAGGCTAAATTCGTGGAGTATCTGATGAGCCTGTGGTAGGGAGGAGGATGGGGAGGTCAAAAAAAGGATGATGTCATCAGCGAAAAGGTTAATTTTGTGGGGGCTCTCTTGCGTAGATATGCCTGTGATTAAGGATTGGGATCGAATTTTTTCTGCAAGCGGTTCGATAAGCAGATTAAAAATTGTAGGAGACAATGGGCATCCTTGCCTAGTGCCATTAGAGATGGCAAAGGGCAACGATAACATATTGGAGGTGAAGACCTGGGCAGAAGGGGCCGAATAAAGGGCGAGGATAGCTGATAGAAACGGTCCACCGAAGCCAAACTTCCGAAGGACCTCCTCCATGTATCCCCAATGGATCCGGTCGAACGCCTTCTCCGCGTCCAAAGAGAGGAGCAGAGAAGGCGTTCGACGGGCCTCCGCAAGCTGAAGAACCCCCAAGACGCGTCTAGTAGCGTCTGAGGTTTGCCTGCCAGGAGTAAATCCCGACTGATCTGGGTGGATCAACCGGGGGACCAAGGGGAGGAGTCTTTGGGCAAGAATTTTAGCGTATATCTTGACGTCGGTATTAAGAAGGGATATGGGCCTGAAGTTGGAGGGGGTGTCGGGTTCTTTACCAGGCTTAGGAATCGTAACCACATAGGCCCTAAGCATCTCCGGTGGGAAGGAGGCAGATGAAAATGCTTCCGCATAGGTTTCTGAAAGCACCGGGGAAAGAAGGTCTGCAAATGAACGGAAATAATCATTAGTCAGGCCATCCGGTCCCGGAGATTTACCCAGAGGAAGGGATTGGATACACTTTATAATTTCCTTAGGTGAAATAGGAAGGTTTAGGGAAGCCAATTGTTCTTCCGTAAGGGAGGGTAAGTTAATAGAGGAAAGAAAGGATCGTATACTTTCTGTCGTGGGCTGGGGCGTCTCGGGATCTAGCTTCAAATTGTACAGAGAGGAATAATAAGCAGCGAAGGCATCCGCAATCTCTTGCGGGTTAATCCTTTTCTGTTTATCCAAAGGGTGGTAAATATAGGGAATCTTGGCCTTAATTCTAGCAGCCCTCACTCTATTGGCGAGATATTTGCCTGCCCGGTTACTGGAGGAGTAGTGTGACAGCTTCAATGCGTGTACATATTTATCATACCTAGCCAGTAATAGGCGGCGAAGTTCAACACGGAGCTGGGTCAATCTGTGAGCCGTGTTGGAATCCGGCGCCAACTTGTTGGAGGATTCCAAAGACCGAATGTCCGCCAGAACGTCATTCAGTTTTTGGGTTTTAGCTTTTTTATCCCTAGATGAGATTTGGAGCATTATGCCCCGCATAAAGGCCTTGTGGGCACACCAGAGGGTAGTGGGACTCTGCACAGAGTGAGCATTTAGTTTAAAGAATTCCTTCAGATTTTTGGAAATAGCAGCAACATGCGAGGGATTTTGAAAGAGTTGAGAGTTTGCCCTCCAGACATAAGCGGAGCGCGGGGCGTGTTCCTCCACCACCTCGACAGAAACAGGAGCATGGTCTGACCAAGAAATATCGTGGATGGTGGAGGAAGACACCGCCTGCAACAGCAACCTGTCCACCAGGATCAAATCTATCCTAGAGTAAGTGTTGTGTCTCGCAGAGTGAAATGTGAAATCTCGTTCACTCGCATGTTGGCACCTCCATGCATCAAAGACATCTTCAGCAGCAAGTAGAGGCTGAAGCCTCGGCAATGGCCGACTCGCCCTGGACGTGGTGTCCAGGGCGGAGTCGACCGTTACATTGAAGTCTCCACAAACCACTAGAGACCCTTTGCGACATTTGTTAATCTTACGAAACAATCTGTTCAAGAACCTTAGCTGGTGTACATTGGGGGCATACAAATTAACTATAGTATAGGGCCTATTGTTCAGTACAGCTAATAAGATTAAATACCTCCCATCAGGGTCCATAATAGCATCAGTGAGGGAGAAGGCTACTGAGTCTCTGATAGCAATAGCTACCCCTCTTTTCTTCTCAGAGGCAGAAGCCAGGAAAATGTGTGGATAGTTCCTGTGCTGGAAGTATGGATTGGCTTTATCAAGAAAGTGAGTCTCCTGAACACAAAGAACGTCCACATCCAACCTCTGAGCCTCCTTCCACAGAGAGTTCCGCTTGACTGGATGGTTGAGGCCGTGCACATTAAAAGAGACGAAGTTAAGTGGCATTGAAGGTGGCATTTAGATGCAAATGAAAAGGGAAGTGGCCAGGGGCACAATGGGACCTCCGGGCTTTCAACAAGACAGGCTTCCAAGGGTAGGCTGAATAAGGCAAACATGTATCAGGGCTGGGCGATGCAAAAACACATGAGCAATGACAGACCGAGTCAAGGCTGCAATGGTGCAGCAAATAGGAACAATAAAACAAGAACCAAAAAAACAGAACAGAGGTAAGTAAAAAAAGGAATCTCTGGTGAGATCCGAAGGCACTATAAATGCCCATTTACTTGGGGGGTAAAGAAGAAAAAGAGCACTGGAGGACCTCCAGCGGTCAGGAGATCAAAAACAAATAGCAGGTTTCAGCAAAGTTCTCAGGTTGGTCTGGCTTTGGATTTCTTCCGGCGTCTCCTCTGAACCACCTGCCAGTCTCCTTGGTTCTCCAGCCGGCTGGGAGGAGACGATGCCGACGGCCCCACCGGCTCCTCAGGGATGATGTCAAGGGAGCGCAGGAGATCCAGCCCTTCTTGCAGTGTCGAAACCACCGAGGATTTACCTTCGTGAGAGATAAGTAGTTTCAGAGGGTAACCCCATCGGTAAGGGATTCCGTGATTCCGCAGTGCTTTCGTGACAGGAAGAAGAGCTTTGCGTCTCTGAAGGGTGAACTGGGAGAGATCAGCGAACAGTTGCAGGTGGGAGAACCTCTCTGGGAGCTGGGTCTCCTTCCTAAACGCCGAGAGCAGTTGTTCCTTGGCTTGGAAAAAATGGATCCGCAGGAGAACATCCCGCGGAATGTTGTCAGGCAAGTGGGACGGCTTAGGCAACCTATGGATACGATCAATAGTCACATCCTGATCCGATAAATCAGGAAGCAGAGTTCTCATGAGGTCCTGGACGTATGGGGCCAGCTGGGCAGGGAGAACAGTTTCAGGGACCCCTCTGATTTTTACGTTATTGCGCCTGGACCTGTCCTCCAGGTCCGCCATCTTGGATTTAAGCCAAGCGATGTCTTCAGATTGGTCATTGTGCGCGTCAACCAGAGTGTTATGGGCAATCGCAAAGTCCCCCATTTTTTGTTCCACATGATCTAGTCTGCCACCCAGTACACCTACTTCAGCTTTAAAGTTACTGACACATTGCATGAAATCTTTATGAAGTGATGCACGCAGGGAGACCAACATGTCCTTCAGGGTGGACTCAGAGACAGGCTGATTAGTAGCAGGGAACTCAGCTATATATCCATGCAGTTCTCTGGTATCAGCAGAGGAGTTTTGTTCAGCGCTCACCTGCAGTGCCTCTTCTGAGAGCCTTGGCCTGGACTTTGCTGGGCTGCTGCTAATCGGTGTGGACGTCCCTGGCGATCCCCTTCTCTGAGCAGCTACGTGCGTCGGACTGCCCGAGGAGGCCGACGAGCGACCCGGGGAGGAGCGCGTGCTGCCGCCGGCGCCATCTTGGCCAGGATCGCGGGCCGCGGGCGGAAAGAAATCCGGCAATTTCCTGGGCTGCCCGGACCCTCTCCGCTTCGTCGGCATCTCCGGAGGAAGAGGAGGCTTTCCGGAGCGAGGTAAGGTGTATTCGCCGGTCCAGGGAGTCCGTAATGAGGATCAAATCCCGTCGCTGGAGCGGAGCTTCTCTCCTATGCTGCCATCCACCAGCGCGCGGTAGCCACACCCCCACACTTACAACATTGACATACACATACACATATTATGGCCAATTCTTTTTGGACAGGGTCTAATTAACCTACCAGCATGTCTTTGGAGTGTGGGAGGAAACCGGAGTACCCGGAGGAAACCCACGCAGGCACAGGGAGAACATGCAAACTCCAGGCAGATAGTGTTGTGGTCGGGATTTTGAACCAGCAACCCTATTGCTGCTAGGTGAAAGTGCTAACCACTACACCACTGTGCTGCCCCTCAGCTCAGCTCAGACAGAATAAGGATAGTGTAGGGCTCTTTAAAATAGCAACATCAATATCCAAGGTGCAGGCCTGATAGCCTTCACCGGCAGTTGAAGCTCATTAGATTGTATCCAATAAGGCACAGTGATCCTGTTTGCTCCCAGTGTAAACTATGTCCTGGTTTCTATCTTCATATGTTCTGGGAATGCGCCTACGTTGCAAGATTCTGGGCTGAGGTCTTTGAGGTGTTAAACAGCAGTTTACAGCTGACTCTCCCGATCAATCCATCAGTAGAACTGTTGGGTACCTCATATGATGAACCGTGATCTCACAACACCAATTTATTGTGGAAAAATAAATTTTGATGAAGTGGTAGTCCTCGTACTGTCCTTAAACCGCGCCCCCCCAGGGTATCCACCTGGAGGCTATGGTAAATGCTGCCCTTCCTATATACAAACATATCAAACTAGGGATATGTCCCTGGAAGTTTGACAACATTTGGTCCCCCTGGACCACCCGTTAACGAGCCCTTGCAATATGCAGAAGTGGGGTAGGGGTTACATCTAATGTATGCTCTTTGTTATACCTGCTGTTATGTGTGCCTGCTCTACATACGATCTTTGACGCTATCCCCTGCGGATACTGTTTCTGTGTTAACTTTTGTTGGCAACGCATCTTATCTTGTGTACTTTTCTTCTGTACAGTGGTTATGTGAAATAAATGACCCATTTTTGTAGAAAAAAAAAAAAAAGATGATGTGCTAAGCTGGTAGAGACATACCCCAAAAGACTTGCAGCTGTAATTACAGCGAAAGGTGGTTCCACAAAGTATTGACTCAGGGGGGCCAAATACAAATGCATGTCCCACTTTTCAGATATTTGTAAAAAAAAATTGAAAACGATTTTATAATTTTCCTTCCACATCACAGTTATGGTCCACTGTGTTAGTCTATCACATAAAATCCCAATAAAATACAAGTTTTTGGTTTTAACATGACAAAATGTGGAAAATTTCAAGGGGTATGAATACTTTTTCAAGGCACTGTATCAAGAAAATCTTTAGAAATCTTCACAGGTCTCTCACACTGCAGAAGAGATCTAATCTCCACCCCCCCCCCCATGTGACAAAAAAGTTTAAATCTACTGTTTGTCAGGTAGAGAACTCTTTGTAAACATACACATATAACATACCATACTGGTACGCATCAGAGAGATTGTTAGAAAAGCATATTTCCAGCACTTACCCCCTATCATGCCATCTGCTTCATCTGGCTGCAAACTGGCAACACTTGTTGAATCCATACGGAGCTGTAACTCTGCCAGTCTAGCACGTAGCTGTTCAATGTCACTTTCTTTGCTGTCTAGCTGCATCTGAAGCTCATTCTTGTAGTTGCTTTCCTCAGTAAGTTGCTACAAAATAGAAATCAATGTTTCGGAAATTTAAAAGTCTAATGACCAAGTTAAAAGCTGTATAAAACGTACTTAAAGTTTTGGCTCTGGGCTACAATAAAGTGCAAGTAAACCCACATTGCATGGTTTGCTACATTTCTTACCATTTGGGTAGGGAAAAATATAGGGGAGAGAAAGGGATCAGAAGGGATTCTCTTAGGGAAACCTCTTGGGAACATCAATGTGGAGCAAACACGTATAGTTGAATTACTATGGAATGGGAAATTGGGAAGGGAAACATTGCAAGATTCACCAGGTGGGGGGGCTGGGTTCCCCACTATTATAGTAAAGGACTTTTTATTTATTTTAACTGGAAGATAACTACATAAAAGAAGAGTGCATTATCCAAAACCACAAATGGCAAAGAAGCACTAACTTGCACTGATATACTTAACCTTGGCAATGGCATCTTTTGAGAAAATCTACAAAAAAAGACTGACTGTACCACAAAAATAGGATCAGTGTCAAGAAAATACTACAAGACTGAGTGAATTTTGTCTGGTTCCTGAAAAACAGGCATAAGTACTTTGTGGGTAGCACTGTTGGAGACATCCTTAAACTGAAAATCAAAGAAGCCGGGCAGATAATTGTCAGCAAAACAGCAGCTGCATCCAATTAGATGCAGCTGAAGACTGGGTATTTTGATAGCTGCTAGCTGTACGAATACAATAGCTGGCATTGCAGTTTTATCCGATTTTTTTTTTTTTTTGCGTATCCTGCAGTATATGGCTAGCTTAACCGCTTTCATACAGGGCCTGTTCCGACTCTCCTCTCCTACACGTAAAAATCTTTTTTTTTGCTAGCATATTACTCAGAACCTCCAAACATTATATATATTTTTGATCAGAAACTCTAGGGAATAAAATGGCGGTCGTTGCAATTTTTTTTTACATCACACGGTATTTGCGCATCAATTTTTCAAGTGCAGTTTTTGGGATGGGGGGGAATGAGGTTTAATGAGTTAAAAACACAAAACAGTAAAGTTAGCCCACTTTTTTGGGAACATGTGAAAGATGATGTTACACTGAGTAAATAGATGCCCAACATGCCACACGTTAAAATTGCACACACTTGGTGCCAAACTTTGGTACCTAAAAATCTCCATGGCCATGCTTTACCATTTTTTACAGGTTACCTGTTTAGAGTTACACAGGAGGTCTTAGGCTAGAATTGTTGCTCATAAGAATAGGATTTTGTACTTACCATAAAATCCTTTTCTTTGTAATTCACCGACCGACACAGCTCCTCTCTGTAACTAAATGGGTTTGTTAGCCTGCCACTAGGAGAATTAGGAAAAATTCTAACACAATACACAGAACAGTCAGTACCGCCTAGGGGACGGACCCTGTGCTAACAACCCTCCCTGCTGACCCAGCAGGTTCAGTACGTTAACAAGCAGTATAAGAGAAAGGAGGGTTGGGTGCTGTGCCGGTCGGTGAAATACAGAGAAAAGGATTTTACAGTGAGTACAAAAATCCAATTTACTCTTATATTCACTGACCAACACAGCTCCTCTCTGCAACAAAATGAGACGTCCCCAAACAGTGCCAAACGAGGGGTGGGAAAAAAAACATTACAATTTCATCCACCATGGCAAGTGGGAACTAGTGAAACTAAACCCACAAAAAAACAGCAGTGTATGGAAAAAACACACCGCCATATAACCGGGTATTCTGAACAGGAGAGATCCCCAACACTGCAACCTTTTTGCGGAAGTAATGCAACAGTGCATTAACAAACCGTACTGTGTTTTATTGAAAAACCAGGAAAAAAAAAATCTCAATTGCAACTACACGGCTGCCTGCAAAACTTTGCGGCCAAAACAGGCATCAGCCAATGCACTGACGTCTACCTTGTAAAACTTGGTAAACGTATGGACAGATAACCAGGTCGCTGCCTTACACACCTGAGCGACCGACGCCTGGTGTCAGAAGGCCCAAGACGTTCCGATTGCCCTTGTGGAGTGGATCGTGACCGGAAAGGGGGGCATCTGCCCCTTCAAGGCGTAGGCTTGTACTACAATCTGTCTGATCCACCTAGAAATGGTGGCAGACGAGACCGCCATACCCTTCTTTGGACCAGCCACCAAAACAAGCAGCGAGCGACTTCCGAAAGGGAGCTGCGGCAGACAAATACACTTTTAGAGCCCTAACCACGTCGAGAGCGTGAAGGGCCACCTCTTTGGGGTGCTTCGGCTTAGGACACAACGCTGGCGATACAATGTCCTCATTTATATGAAAGGCCGAGACCACCTTGGGTAGAAAGGACGGTTGCGGACGCAACACCACCTTATCCCTGTGGATGACCAGATAAGGCGATTTGCAAGACAAGGCCGCCAATTCCGAAACCCTCCTGGCTGATGTTATGGCCACTAGGAAAACCACCTTCTGTGAAAGTCAATAAGGGAATCTCCCTGATATTCTCAAACGGCGGCTTTTGAAGCGCCAACACCAGGTTCAAGTCCCACGGAGGGAACGGTGGACGCACCGGAGGGACTACATGTCGTACCCCCTGAACAAAGGTACACACTAATGAATGAGACGCCAGGGGTTGCTGAAAAAAAGACAGCCAAGGCTGAAATTTGTCCCTTAATTGTGCTTAACGCCAATTTCTGGTCTACTCCTTGCTGAAGAAACAGCAGGATCCTGGATATAGAAAAGGAGCGCGGATGCTATCCTTTCTCCTCACACATGGAGATGTAGGCCTTCCAGGTACAATGGTATATCTTCCATGAAGATTTCCGCGCCCTCAACATAGTTGGAATCACAGAGTTTGACAGACCCCGGTTCCCCAGCACCTGGCTCTCAATAGCCATGCCGTTAAAGCCAGCGATGGTAAAAGCAGGGTGAAAGATTGGACCTTGAGATAGGAGGTCCTCTCACAGAGGCAGTCGCCAGGGAGCGTCTGCCACCAGACGCACCAGGTCTGCGTACCAGGGCCGCTGAGGCCAATCTGGGGCAACCAGGATTACTGGAATCCCCTCGGTTTCCACTCTGCGAAGCAGACGTGGCAACAGTTTCAGTGGAGGAAATGCGTAGATCAACTGGTACTGATCCCACGGAGACACCAGCGCGTCCGACGCGTCTGCCCACGGATCTCTTGTCCTGGACACAAATCTTGGCACCTTCCGATTGAGACGGGAGGCCAATAGATCCACATCTGGTGTTCCCCACTTCAGGCACAGCAGCCGGAATATCTCCGGATGCAATGCCCATTCTCCTGGGTCTAGCATCTGTCGACTCAGATAGTCCGCCTGCCAATTTTCCACTCCCGGGATGTAAATGGCCGACAGGGCCGGAACGTGTCGCTCTGCCCACCAAAGTATGTGAGCGACCTCCCGAGCAGCGGCTGAGCTTCTTGTTCCCCCTTGGTGATTTATGTACACCACAGCCGTGGTGTTGTCTGACTGTATCCTGGTCGGACACATCGACCATGTGTGGAGACACAGCCTGATTGCTCTCAATTCGAGCAGATTGATCGGCAACTTTGATTCTTCTGTTGACCAGAGGCCCTGTCCCATTTTGTCAAAATCTCCTTCTGCAGGACTCTGGTGTGGAACTGGGCGTAAGGTACTGCCTCGAAGGAGGCTACCATGAGCCCCAGTACTCGCATGCAAAAGCGGAGCGACGACCACTTGCGGTTCATCAGTAGTATGACCGCAGATCTGAGTCAGCAATTTGTCTGAAGGGAGAAAAACTCTTGCTTCTCTGGAGTCCAACAGCAAACCTAGGTACTCCAGACGCTGGGTCGGCACAATCACCGACTTCTATAGGTTCAACAGCCACCCAAATTCTTGCAGGGTCTGCATGGTAATCGCCACATCCTCCTTTAATTCTGAGGCGGAAGATGCTCTCAGGAGGAGATCGTCCAGGTAGACCACGATCGCGATCCCGCGTTGTCGCAGCAACGCCAATACTGGAGCCAGTACTTTGGTAAAGACTCGGGGGGCTGATGCCAGGCCAAAGGGAAGAGCCACAAATTGGTAGTGGGCTTCCCAGACTGTCAAATGCAGAAATTTTTGATGCTGAAGGCATATGGGTATGTGCAGGTATGCATCCTGGATGTCTAAGGACGCCAGAGAGTCCCCTTGATGGAGTGCAGCGACTACTGAGCGAATTGATTCCATTCTGAACCTCTGCACTTTTACAAAGTGATTGAGGGCTAAGTCCAAGATCGGACGTACCCCTTCCTTCTTGGGAACCACAAACAGATTTGAGTAGAACCCCTGGAAGCGTTCCGATTCCGGACTGGTACAATCACCTCCCGATTCAGCAAGTCCCTCACCGCCCCTAACAGGGCCTCCTGGCGAACAGGGGTATGCTGGAGGGAAGAATCTATTTGGCGGCCAACAGAGAAACGATCTTGTAGCCTGTGGAAACCAGGTCGCAGACCCATTTGTCAGATAACCAGGAGGTCCACCGGGCTGCAAACTCCCGAAGGCGACCTTCATGCGGTAGCACTTTTGTTTGCAGACTTGTTAGGCTTGCGGTTCCAGGGATGCTTCTGATCGTCCGTGGACATCCTGTCAGGCTGGGAACGTTTTGTCGAAGCACCAGGTGGAAGCGCAACTTTCCTTCCACGCACCACCTCTATTTTTGCAACAAAAGAGTTAAGGACCGCTGTCAGGGTGTCCATGGGCACAGCGCTATCCGCAGGTGACCCGGTTGCAATAGCCTGGATTTTGGGGTAAAAAACACCAGTTTCTGAAGCCATGCTGACCCTACCCGCCACCTGAATGGGGACTTGGGACAGTGAAGGTCCCACCCTCCTGCTGCTGCCGCCTGGGGGGGGGGGGGGTGGCGGATTCCTAGCGGCAGACTCACCACCCTGGGGAGTTCTGTGATGGTTACTAGCTGTGCCTGTAGTCCCCAGGAGGTTACCCAGATGCAGAGTGAAGAAACTATCGGCAGCAGCTGTAGAAAAGAGCGGTGAAACGATCTGCAGAGCTTGCACCAGCGCTCAGGGAATGGCCATCCAGCGTCCTGTATACACAGTGGACACAGGGAACAGCATGTGATAGCACATGGCATGCTGTCACAAGAGAACTGTGGTGAAAAGAGCGCTCGGGCTTCAAAAAAATGGCCGCCAATGCAAAGAATAGGAAAATCCCATAGAAAACGGCCGCAATGGGAACCTGCTCTGCCCTCAGCCAAAATGGCCGCCGGACAGCGCCCTTGGATAACTCAATCAGGATAACTCAACCAGCCCATCACCCAGCCGGCAGTTAATAGAAGATCCCAGGATCTTACATCTTGCGAAAAAGCATCAAAAAAATTGACCAAAGGGCCCGCAGGGGTTCCTAGGTCATTCTCCTTCACTAGGCAACATAAAACGGAGTCTGCTGGGGCAGCAGGGAGGGTTGTTAGCACAGGGTCCGCCGCCTGGGCGGTACTGACAGTTCTGTGTATTGTGTAACAATTTTGCCTAGTTCTCCTAGTGGCAGGCTAACAAACCCATTTAGTTACAGAGAGGAGCTGTGTCGGTCGGTGAATATAAGAGAAAATAGATTTGATTTATAATATACTTTACATCAAAAAGATCTCAAAGTGCTACAAGTTAAAATGAACAATTATACCGATAAAACAAACATCTAAAACTAACAAAAAGCTTTGCTAAAAAGAAATGTCTTAAGGCCTTTTTCAAAACATTCAGTAGATTGAGGAGCCCTAAGGATTTCAGGTAGGGCATTCCACAGGCACGGGACAGCTGCACAAAAGGCCCTGTCTCCCATTGTCCTTAGTCTAGCTCTGGGTACATGAAGAAGATTTATGTGAGTAGAGCGGAGGGAACGTGTTGTGTTTTGCGAGTTAAAAAGTGCTTAGATATGGGGGGCATGTCCATAAATACATTGATGTGTAAGAAGGGAAACCTTATACTCAATCCGGGTGGAAACAGGAAGCCAATGGAGTGAGTGGAGAATGGGGGTAATATGCTCATGTTTCCGCACTCTCATTAGGATCCTTGCTGCAGAGTTTTGAATGTACTGAAGCCTCTGCAGACTCTTTCCAGGAATCCCAATAAGAAGTGCGCTCTTGCTCCAACGCATGCAGCAATATCTCATGTGCGATATAAATACCATTTACATATGTGGGTGGGATTTACGAACGTGTTCACTTCTGTGCGTGAGCACGCGGGGATGCTTAAAAAAAGAAAAGAAAAAAAAAAGTTGTTTATTTTTCTTTATTTTAAAACTTTGGCTTCAAATTTATTTATTTTTGGTCCCTTTTATTTCTATTAAACATCCCTTGTAATAGGAATAGTGCGTGACTAGTCCTCTTTATGGAGAAATCTGAGGTCACATCTCTCCTTCAGGCTGGAAAGATCAAGATAAAAATAAATAAACTGTCTCAGCCTTTCCAGCCACGTGCCTGGCATTGTTTACATCTGCCAGCCCTGACGTGACGTCATAACGTCGTGCCCGGGGGTCAGAAATGACTGGGGACCATCTGAAAGATGCCTGTAGATGCATGCATCATTCAGATATCTCCAGTCAATGACGCCATATGACGTCCTTGGGCTGGAAGTGGTTAAAGTACAACTAAAGGTAAAATGTTCTGCATGTTTTTTTTGTTTGTTTTTTAAGCTTTGGATAGAGTGGAGAGGGATTAGAACATGTCGGGTTTTTATTGCGGTCTGTGTCCCCATTAGGGAGATTCAACCTAATTGTCCTGTTTACCATGATCACTGACAGTAAAAAAACAAAAACCCTAAATTTTGGGTTGTCCTCAGAAAATAAAGGGAAATCTTCCCATGGGAACACTAGTTCTGCTAATCTGGGGGCCCGCTGGAGTTGGCTGGGATTTCCTTTCACTTACTGCTTTGGCTATGGGAAAGGAAGTAAAGGGACTGTTCCCCGATGGGACAAAAACGGCTAAAAACAAATTGACAGGGTTTATGAGTGTCGCCTATGCTATCCAAAATGAAAAAAAATAAAATAAAAAGCGTTTTGCTTTAGTTCTACCTTAAAGCGGGAGTCCACCGGGACTCCGCGTTTTTTTTTTTTTAAAAGCCAGCAGCTACAAATACTGCAGCTGCTGACTTTTAAAATAGTGACACTTACCTGTCCAGCGCGCCCGCGATGTCGGCACCCGAAGCCGATCTCTAGGTCGTCTGTCGGGTCCTGCCGCCGCCATCTTGGGTATGGGAATCAGGAAATGGAGCCTTTCGGCTTCATTTCCCGGTTCCCTACTGCGCATGCGCGAAACACGCTCCGCAATAAGGACGCTCCCCGCTGCCTCTGGGATCCATGTGTTTCCCAGCAGGCAGCGGGGCACTTGCGGGAAGGGGCGGGCACTTGCGGAAAGGGGCGTAAGTTACGCCCCTTTACGCAGAGAGCTATCCCGGAAGTGGGTGCAGTTACCTGGATTATCCAGGTAACTGCACCCCCTCCCCCCTGAAAGGTGCCGATTGTGGCACCGGAGGGGGGGGAGGGTTTCCGATGAGCAGAAGGTCCACTTTAGGGTGGACCGCCGCTTTAAGGTACATTTCTATATCAAAGGGCAACCCCAATACATTAACATTTAAAGATTAAATTATATCCCAATTCATTGTGACCATAAACTGTATTAATAAAACCTGCTAAATCTCAAAACATCAATCCAATAAGATTCATTATTGATCTGGCCTCAGCAGAGTTAACTGTGATTGGCTAGGTTTAATTTGCACACTCTTTCGAATAAGGAATTCTCTCTCTTAGGGCTTGTTCACACTTGACCAAATTACTGACACTCAGCAAACGCTCCTATAGCGTTTGTATATTAGTAAGGGGGTCAGACAGGCGTCAATGAGCTTTTAAAATGGAGTGTTTTTCAAGCGTTAAACGCTCCCTAAACGCCCTATGCATGGTTTCGTAGCATTTGATGAGCAGTAAAACTGCTCCACAATGGAAAGTGACTAATTTTAATGCACCACAACACCGCGCTGAAGACTCCTGCCAGAGTGTTTGCGGAGCGTTACCATAGACTTGAATGTGGAGGCGTTGAAAGGCTTTAAACTCCTCCTGACTCGACATGAGGCTTCAACTTTACGACTACTTTATACTAACTCTTAGTGTGAACAGCACAATGTGCTATCTATTATATCTTGTGCATAGGCGTTTGAGGGGCGTTTTTAATGCCTGGCAAACGCCTCTCAAGTGCCTGCTCTTGATGTCAGTGTGAACTACCTTCAGATAACAGCTCATAACATCTGGAAACGAAAAGGGATTACCATTAACGTCTCTTCTATCTCTTTCTGGAACTTTATAACCATTTGATTGTATTTCTCCTTCTCTTGGTTAAGATCTAACTGCAGCTTCCGGTTTTCTTTCTCCTTCTTTCTCAAGTCTTGCGTGTTCGCTTTCTTTCTGTCCAGTTTGAAGTCTTTCCTGTTCATAATTTCAGCCAGTTTATTTACAGCCTGAAAAATAATTAATATAGTCAAATGCACTTCATTTGTAGTTGATGCTAGTATTGTATACAAACATTTTGTGAACACTTCGTATATGAAAGAGATGTCTTCTAAAGCAGTACAGGGCCTGTGCCAACAAGAAACAAGAGTCACCACAGAAAAAGCAGAAGAATGTTGTTCCATAGTGGCAAGAAAAGCAGCTGCAACAGGAGATCCAAGTAAAATAAGAGGTAGAATGTAAGATCCAAGGACAAGATGTGATAAGTGGTATAAAAAGGCAGGTAGGTTTCTGTAATGCAAGAGGAAGAAAGCTCAGACAACGTACATTATCTCACAAAAGTACACCCCTCACGTTTGTAAATATTTTATTATATCTTTTCATGTGACAACACTGAAGAAATGACACTTTGCTACAATGCAAAGTAGTGAGTGTTCAACTTGTATAACAGTTTAAATCTGCCGTCCCCTTAATATAACGTAACAAACAGCCATTAAAGTCTAAACCACTGACTACAAAAGCCAGTACACCCCTAAGTGAAAATGTCCAAATTGGGCCCAATTATCCATTTTACCTCCCAGTGTCATGTTACTTCTTTGGCGTTCCAAGGTCCCAGGTGTGAATGGGGAGCAGGCGTGTTAAATTTGGTGTTATCGCTCTCACTCTCTCATACTGAAAGTTCAACATGGCACCTCAAGACAAAGATCTCTCTGAGGATCTGCAAAAAAAATAAATGATGGCCTAGGCTATAAGAAGATTGCCAAGACCATGAAACTGAGCTGCAGCATGGAGGCCAAGACCATACAGTGGTTTAACAGGACAGGTTCCACTCAGAACAGACCTTGCCATGGCCAACAAAAGAAGTTGAGTGCACATGCTCAGTATCATATCCAAAGGTTGTCTTCGGGAAATAGATGATTGCAGCAATGCTGCCAGCACTCAGAGGTTGAAGGGGTGGGGGGGTCACAGCCTGTCAGTGCTCAGACCATACGCCACACACTGAATCAAATTGGTCTGCATGGCTGTCATCCCAGAAGGAAGCCTCTTCTAAAAATTGTGCACAAGAAAGCCCGCAAACAGTTTGCTGAAGACAAGCAGACTAAGGACATGGATTACTGGAACCATGTCCTGTGATCTGATGAGACCAAGATAAACTTATTTGGTTCAGATGGTGTCAAGCGTGTGTGGTGGCAACCAGGTGAGGAAAACAAAAGGCAAGTGTTTCATGCCTACAGTCAAGCATGGTGTTGGGAGTGTCATGGTTTGGGGCTGCACGAGTGCTGCTGGCACTGGAGAGCTACAGTTCAGGGAACCATGAATGCCAACATGTACTGTGACATACTGCAGCAGAGCATGATCCCCTCTTTTCGAGACTGGGCAGCAGGGAAGTATTCCAATATGATAACGACCCCAAAAACCTCCAAGATGACCACTGCCTTGCTAAAGAAGCTGGGGGGAAAGGTAATGGACTGGCCAAGCATGTCTCCAGACCTAAACCCTATTGAGCATCTGTGGACCATCCTAAAAAGGAAGGTGGAGGAGCACAAGTCACTAACATCCACCAGCTCCGTGATGTTATCATGGAGGAGTGAAAGAGGACTCCAGTGGCAACCTGAGAAGCTCTGGTGAACTCCATGCCCAAGAGGGTTGAGGCAGTGCTGGAAAATAATGGTGGCCACACAAAATAGACACTTTGGACATTTTCACTTAGGGGTGTACTCACTTCTGTTGCCAGCGGTTTGCGGTTTAGACATTAATGGCTGTGTATCGAGTTATTTTGAGGGGGCAGCAAATTTACACTGCTCTACAAGCTGTACAATCACTACTTTACATTGTAGTGACAATACATTTACATAAAATATTTACAAAAATATGAGGTGTGTACTCACTTTTGTGAGCTACTGTTGTCCCAGAGGGGTCACTTGCGGTCCAGACTGTTCCCCAAATAGTTGCAATGTAACCTAAGGCAAGTATATAGGCTGCAGGAACATGTAGTGAGGAAATCTGACACAGGCAACATGTAGAAGTCCACAAAAGCAGAGCAGGCAGGGTTCAGCGATCAAGGTGTACACCTTACAGGCCGAAGCCAGTGTTGGGAATGAAAAGGGGTATTGAAGAACAGAGCTTTACCGCCCTTCCACCACACTCAGTCTAGCAGATTAAGCCGTAGAGTATAACCTTATCTCAACAGTACTGCTTAATATCAGTCAAGGCATGGTGGATAGTACCTTTTTGGGTGCCTTGTGAATAGTCAAATCCTGGTCTTCACAGCTCAGAATACTGGCTAGCAGTGGTCTATAGGTGGAACACCTGGTTTTGCAGGGATCCCGTGAGCCCTTTCCACTGCAAACATCATAACCCAGTGACAAATTGTGTCAGGGAAAGTAGATTTCAGCAATAAAGTTCGTCAGGTTCTGTCCCTCTGCTCTTTCAGGGAGGCCCACAAATCTTATGTTGTTCAAGTGGTTTTCCAATTCATCTACTTTCAGGTACCAGAAGGAAATTATTTGTTCTGCTGCTGAAATCTTGCTGGGGACTGATGCAAAAGCATCTTCAGAGAGGATAGTCTGTTCTTAAATTCTGACACCCAAACTCAAAATATTCTGCACATCCTGCCTCAAAAGACCTAAAGTAAATCCACCTTAAAGCAGTATTAAACCAAAAAGCAAACATATTGGAGCTTACCAATTCTTAGGTGTGATGGCTGCATTAGTTTTTTTTTTTTTTTAGGCCATTATCTTTTGGTGATCTGGCCAGAAAGTTTGTTGTTTTTCAGAGTACAAACTCTCCAGCAGAATGCATCAGTTTACATGGACGAGACAAGCTTCTTAAAACCGACAGGGGTGTTTAACCACTTAAAGACCAGCTGTCGCAGGTGTACAGTGGCAGGTTGGCTCTCTTGGGCGAATCAGCGTCATTGTAGGTCGGTCACGTTAAGACAACTAAGGGACTCAATGCCGGCAATTGGTCCTGAGAGACAGACAGAACAGAGATCTGTCAATGTAAACAGACAAATCCCTGTTCTGTCAAGGGAGGAGAGACAGATCTGCTGTTACTAGTGATTAGGAACAGCGAACTGTCTTCTCCTCCAGTCACTACACTCCCCCCAGTTAGAAAAACCTCCGTAGGGAACACTTAACACCTTGATTGCCACTAGTGTTAACCCCTTCCTTGCCAGTGACATTTATACAGTAATCAGTGGCTATTTTTAGCTCTGATCACTGTACAAAATGTCAACGGTCTCAAAAACGTGCCAAATGTGTCTGATCTCTCTGCCACAATCCCACTAAAAATAGCTGATTGGCATTAGTAGTAAAAAAAAATAAAAAATAGTAATGATAAAAATGCCATAAATCTATTCCCTATTTTGTAGACGCTATGACTTTTGTGTGAATAAAGGCTTATTGCAATTTTTTTTACCAAAAATATGTAGAAGAATACATATCAGCCTAAACGGATGAAGACATTTTTTGGGGGATATTATGGCAAAAAGTTTATATTTTCTTTTCAAAATTGACGCTTTGTTTATAGCGCAAAAAAACTCCCAAAAACTTGCAGAGGTGATCAAATACCACCAAAAGAAAGCTCCATTTGTGGGGAAAAAATACATTAATTTGGTTTGGGCACTGCGTCACACGACCACCCAATTGACAGTTAAAGCGACGCAGTACTGTATCGCAAAAAATGGCCTGGTCATTAAGGGGGCAAATCCTTCTGGTCCTCAAATGGTTAAAATGGTAAGCTTTA
Organism: Lithobates pipiens; assembly: GCF_037356315.1. Taxonomy (NCBI): domain Eukaryota; kingdom Metazoa; phylum Chordata; class Amphibia; order Anura; family Ranidae; genus Lithobates; species Lithobates pipiens. The sequence goes on from NW_027507764.1 coordinate 419,422,481, forward strand.
ATTTATTAATGCAAAACCTTTAACCCAAAAGGAAAAAACAGTTTGCTGTAATGGATTTTTAAGTGTGAGCTGGAGTTTGGCTTTAATTTGTTAGTGCTTTTTAAAACTGCTAATACATTTAACACTAACCTTCCCCGCAGACTGACAATGCTACTGTCTGCTGTGCCGCCTCTGCTCATTCCTCCAGAGTTGTCTCTCACCTAACACAGGAGGTGCGTTACTGGCCAAATCACCACCAATGATTGGAAAGCTTCAATATAATATATTTTTGCGTTTAATACCGCTTTAATTCTTCAAGGATCTTCAAGGAAAAGTAAAGCACTGTATGTCAAGAGTGTATGAATTTCTATCGGAAATTGAGGCACAAGATGGTATTCCAGCAATAGAAAAATGGGAAGTGGACATGGGTATTAAATTAGAGGAGAGGCAGATGATGGCATCAGTATATAGGCAGGTGTCAGATACAACGTCTAGAGAGGTTAACTACAAGTGCATGATGAGATGGCAGTTAACTCCTGTTAGACTGCACAAAATAGATCCATCTAGATCTAGGTACTGTTGGAGGGAGTGTAAATCCCCAGGAACAGCATTTCACATCTGGTGGGAATGTCCAGAAATAAAGCTATATTGGCAGGAGATCTTAGCCTATATAGAAATAATAACCGGAGAAAAAATACCATGCTGCCCGTTGAAATGTTTGTTCTATGGAGTAGAGGATACAAGTGGTAATTCACAAATGAAAAATAATAAAGGAAAAAAATAAAAAAAATTAATACGTTGGTAGTTCTTTTGCTTAATGCAGCAAAAGCCTTGATACCGGTAAATTGGACACAAGTTAAAAAACCCACTATTAAAGAGTGGGTGCAGAGAATTGAATATATTAACAATATGGAATATTTGGTTAAAATGGAGAATAATCAAATGAACAAATATTGGGCAGTATGGAAAAAATGGAGATCATTCAAAAGGACTGAAACCTACATCCAGGTATTAATAGAATAAATTAGGGTATATTTTGGGAAAGCGGCGGGGAGGGAAGATAGGAAATATAAGGAAAGTAAGACAAAAGGTCACTGATTGTATTGTAAAGAACATTTGTTTTGTTTTTCTTTGTTTTTTTATACATTGTATTGGTGGTTTGTTTTGCATTTGTAACATATCTTTTCCTTTTTCGTTACTCTCCCGCTTGTTTTTTTTTACTGAAAAATCCAATAAAATTTAAATAAAATAAAAAAAATAAAAAATAAATACCGCTTTAATTTCCTCCATCTTGCTGTTAACAGTGTTATATCAGTTATGGCTAATGGCAATCTGAAAATTGACCTGCTCCAGAATGAGTTTTTGCTGCCTGTCTCCACCCTTCCTATTCTTAAACAAAGTTTTCTTAAACAGGAAGCTCTGCCCACAAGCAGAAGGCAAAGGAGTACTTTTACCTGTGGTCTTCCTGTAAGAAACAGCACAGAGCTATCAGCACATGTCAGTCTGGATCTCTAAAAGACCAGCAGCAGTGCCTTGACTCTGACACTAAAGCTATGAAGCTGTAGGCTCAGGAATTCCTAAGCAACCTACAAGCCAGGGAAGTGCACTGCTTTTTAGAAGAAGAAGAAATAAGAAGAAAGAAAGAAGAAGAAGAAGAAGAAGGAAGAAGAAAGAAGCTGCTTCTAAAGGAGTTTTGCGTTTTGTCTGTAGACACAGCTCAAAGTTATTCTATGTGTCCGTGCACTATAGGACGTTTAGAGGCATATTTTAAGCTCAGTGTTTTCTGGCAGAAAAAATGCTGAATGCTTTTAAGCTCTCCTAAAAGCTTATATAAAATGCTCAGGTCCACTTTAGGAACTTTAATTCTTGCGCTGCCAGGTCCACATGCTGCACTGACCAGAGGGGGTTTTACACACACACGTCCGATGGCTGCAACCATCGGGTGTGCGTTTACCTGACAATTCTACTTCTGGCTATTACTTCCACACACCCCTGGTAAGGGCCTCCCACCCACCTTGCTTGCTTATCTGAGGTCAAGGAACAGGCATGGCAGGTGGTGCCAGGCACAGATGTACAAGTATCTGCTCCCTTCCACGTCGTGTTGCTGACCCAGAAACGACATGCAATGTCATCATTTCAGGGTCCCCCTATCAGTTTTCCTTGCCAAAAAAAAAAACACACACAGTAGTGCATTCCAGTATAAATGAGTGCATGCAGACACATCCTAAATTTTCTAATCTGTACATCAATTGTCTGTTGTAGCTCTGTGCCGTCAAAACAATCACCTAAGGCTGCAGCCATAAAATAGAAGTCAGATTTACCTGGGTCTTAAGTGTTCTTTCAGTGTTTAAATTCTTCTCATACATAATCTTCATGTTGCTAATTTCCTCTTGTTTCTGCTTAAGCTCTAAAATACATGAAAAACATATATTACAAGGGAGTTCTGAGAAAAATTTTACGTATACAACTTAACGTATATTGTATTACCTTATACAATTTAACATATAGTGTATTAACGTATACAATAGAGTGTCCGTTACAGTGGTTTCTGGATTGTCTAAATCACTTCTTGACACAAGTGGGTGGACATAATTACCTATTCCCATTTTTATTGTAAATGGCAGATTGCTCCTTCAGATGTACAAAGAAGTAGTAAATACCAATATAGATCCAAAACCATCAATAGCAACTGGTAACGATTTTAATCTCTGCTACGCATGTTAGCAATAATGGAAGATAATTAGCTATGAATATAAAACGGTACTACATATTCAAAAGGTAATTATATCGGCTCATATTTATTCAGGGTGTTTTCTTGGTCCAGTCCCTCATGGTCTGGGAGGCAGCATTAGATCAGGTGTCTCCAGACTTTTCAAAAGGGCCAGTTTACCATCCTTTGGGGGGCCCAGATCGCAGCTAGTGAAAGTAGAAAAATGTCTAGGGCCCAGCATTAGTGAGAATAAATATTGCCTTAGGGTTAGTCAGTAGGAGAAGGAATAGTGTCCCGGCATTGTTATTAGTGCCCTATTGTTGGTGTCAGTGGGAGGAATAGTGCCCCAAAGGTTGGATAAAATCTAGCAATGGGCCACATCTGGCCCTTGTGCTGCAGTTTGAAGACCATCGCATTAGATGAAAAAAATGTGTGTCAGTGCTTGAATATGATTCAGGTAGAATGGCAGCATAGCTATTGATCCTATTAATACCAGATAAAAGGTAAATTCTGAAGATTTTCTCACATTCTAAAGCCTACACCATGTTGAAAGGGTACACTCCACATACAAAATTTTGCTAGTAAATGAAGTGGTTTATTTTGGAAGCAAGTGGTAAAAGACCAAAGAGGACTACTGCAAAGCAACTCATAACAACCTATATATTACCTACCTTCTTCCAGTGCTTTCACCTTCTCTATCAGATCAGCATTTTCTTTTGTTAATGTCTGGACATCTTTGGTTAATGTGTTGTTTGTTTCTTCCAGCTGTAAAGACAAGCTAAATTTGACACCTCTCATACGTGTTCAAATATTGCTAGAAAATAATTTCGAACCCCCAAACTATATATATATATATATATATATATATATATATATATATATATATATGTTCTGAAAGTAGAGGGACTGGGAAAACAAATCGTGGTTGTTGTAATTTTTTTTTTATACTGCATATTTGTGCAGCCGCTTATCAAACGCAAATTTTCAGGGAAAAAAACACTTCATTGAATTTGAGTGCACACAAAACAAAATAATTCACAATTGTTTGGCAAAATAAACAAGATGATGCTGCGCCAAGTAAACGGATATCAAACATGTTGAGGTTTAAAACTGCGCACACTTGTGAAATGGCAACTACAGCATCTAAAATTGTCCACAGCCAATTAACTGCCTGCCGACCGGTGGCCTGTCAATTGACAGCAAGGTGGCGCAGCTCGTTGCGGGAGGGCGTCATATGACACGCTCACCTTTTTGACCCACCAGAGGCACGCGCACCCGCCGTGTGATTGGGGACTCGATGCGCATTCCCCGGCCGTGATGTCCGCCAGGCACCCGCGATTGTCCGGTAACACAGCAGGACCATGGACCTGTGTATGTAAACACACAGATCTGTGGTCCTGTCAGAGGAGAGGAGACTGATGGTGCATTCTCAGTACAGAGAAACACCGATCGGTCTCCTACCCTTGTCAATCCCCCCCCTACAGTTAGAATCACTCCCAGGGAACATATTAACCCCTTGATCACCCCCTAGTGGTTAACTCCTTCCCTGCCAGTCACATTTATACAGTAATCAATGCATTTTTGGTCCCAAAAATGTGTCAAAAGTGTTCGATATATCCCCCCGCAATATCACAGTCACAATAAAAGTCGCAGATCACCGACATTACTAGTGAAAAAAATAATAATAAAAATGCTATGAATCTATCCTTTATTTTGTAGGCACTATAACTTTTGCGCAAACCAATCAATATACCCAAAGCTGCACAACAAGTATGTGGCTTGTTTGGATCCTAGCACGAACCTGCTTGAGCTATACTTTCTCATTATTAATCAGCTGATGCGCTTAGTGTTCCAACGGGGGGAAGGTGTGATATCTGCATACCTTTAGAAGTGATTAATCTTTTGGGAATCTCACACCAAAATGACATTACTATTGCAGAAAATGGACAAAATCTGACTTGTTTCTTAGTGCAGACATCTGGGTAATTCAGTGAGCCAATCAAACAGAAAATGGCATTTCTAGGGAAGTGCTGTACACAAACTGTGTGCAGAAGACATCCAGGTTGTCATATTGCATTTAACAGAAAATTACAGCTACATTTTCTTTGCTATTCCCTTTATCTTTTTTGTTTATAGCGCAAAAAATTAAACACAGTGGTGATAATTTACCATTAAAACAGAGCTCTCTTTGTGCGGATAAAAAGAACATTTATGCAAGTAATGCAGTGCCGTGTCGCAACAAATGGTCTGGTCATTTTTAGACAGGTTTCATATAGTGCCAACAGTTTGTGCAGCGCTTTACAATGTTAAATGGACATATAGGGGAGGTAAATCCTCCGGAGTTTAAGTGGATAGAGACATATTACAAGTAAAAACTATTAAAAGATAACAGGATTACCTTGCGGATAGTATGGTCCTTCTCTATGACATCTTGCCTGACTCTTGAAGAGAGCTTCTTATTCTCTTGAGACAGCTCAAAACATTGCTCTTCTAGAAGCCCCCGAGCAAGCTGCTCAGATTCTGCTTTGGTAACTGCCAGGTCCAGCTGTGCGGCAAGAGTTTCTCTGCAGAAGCAAGTGCAATGCTTACTTATTGTACAAAGGCTGTTGATTTCAAATACTAAGCATCAAATACTAGGCATCCTTGACTACAAATCTCAAAAGGGAAAATGGAAGTGTAGGTGTAAAAGTCTGGACAACCTTTTAAAGAACAAAAGTCCCCCTAGAGAGATAAAAGCCAACAGTGAAAGCTTTAGCAAGAATAGAAAGTCAAAATAAAAAACTGGACTTCACACGGAAAGAAATATGTGATCATCATAAAAGGAACAATCATGTGTGAAAATGTGCATTGCTCTGATAAACCAAAGACAAATGTTTAAGACAAAAATAACTAAAAGCATGCAAATCCATGTAATGGAATTTATTAAACCTTTCCTACAGAAATCTACAGACTGTTTTAAGTGTTTCCTGTTTTTTGTAGCACCCAATGACCAAAACCATGGCGTCAGCCTTGAACCAGCATAACGCAAGTACAAAGACATGTTTGATCCCTTTATACCCCAGGTAAAATCACTATTGACAGAAACCAGGAAACAACTGAAAAGTGGGAGACTGCTGTGGACAGTTTGGTTTTGAGCAACTCTTTTTCATGGGCACAATGGTTGATGGAAAATTTCAACAATTAGTACAAAGTTGCCAAACCTATATCCAGCACACAAGCAGTGCCAGTATGAAACAGACCCCATTTTCCATGGGGCTGTGAATTATGATCCTCTTGACTGGAGCTCAAACTGTCAGTACCAACTTATTGAATGAAGTATGCAGAAGCTCACATTGCAAGGTGTTACCTGCTTTGTTATCCGATTCATGGCTCTTAAATGTAGCATCACTCACAGGTTCTCCCCCCCCCCCCCCTCTTAATCCATATAAAGGATTCAATTGTGCTTTTTGGTAATTTGAAGATATTAACGTTCAAACTATTAAATCAAACTAAAAAAAAAATTGAGAAAATCAAAACCAAAACCTAATGAAACCTGATCTAGATATACATCTGGTATGTCATCATTCTTCCTGCCTTTCTACAGCATGAATTTTAGTAAATCTAGCAAACTCGATTAGGTTTGTGCTGAATTTACCAAGGTAGCAGGAATTACTCTAAAAGCACAAAGGATATCAGGAATATTTAAGAAAACCTACTTCTCATTATAATATTCAAACATTTTCTTCTCTGAATCCTGACTTAGCTTTGTCTTTTCTTCAACCTCCTCTTTCAGTTCTTTCACCTGAGTTTTGTACAACGTCTGTAAGAAAACAAGGGAAGATGTCAAGTTAGATTTGTTTTTCTTGGTTATACCTGCTACTAAAGTTGCACGTGAACTGACCCATTAAATCATGGCAGTAATAATTTTGCATGTTGAACCAGGAGAATATAAAACACAAGAGCAGGACAACACATCAAAAGAAAAAAAAAAAATAACGATACAATTGCACAGAATTTAATTATACACAATACAGTACATTCTTTTGCAGCCTAAAGTAGAATTCCTAACAGCATATTTGAATATAAGTGATAATAAAAATAACTGTCAACTATTTTCATTATCCATTTGGTCGGCTGATTAGTTTGGCTGTATGCAGAATGCATTTTTTGTCTATATGCCAGTACACACAGACCAGCACACAGAGCTCAAGACACCATTTATACATTTCAGTATACACAGTGCAGCTCAGTTCACCACCCATACATGTCATTCAGTGCATTTTAATAGCACTGATCATTGTATCATTGTCAATGGTCCTAAAAAAAAAAAAAAAAAAAAAAAGGGTCCGATCTGTCCGCCACAATGTTGCAGTGCCAATAAAAATAGATCAACATCAGTAGTAGTTAAAAAAAATGTATAATAAAAATGCCATAACTCTTTCCCATAGTTTGTAGACGCTATAACTTTTGCACTAACCATTCAATATACGCTAATTACAATTTTTATTACCCAAAATATGTAGAAGAATATATAGACCAAAACTAAGAAATTTGATTATTTTTATTTTTTTCCCCAAAACTAAACACTTTTTTGTTTATAGTGCAAAAAAAAATAGGATTTTTATAACCGCTTACCTGTAAAATCATTTTCTTTGATGTACATCAGGGGACACAGCCATAGTAATTACTATGTGGGTTATATATCGGACCGACAGGTGTTGGACACTGGCATGCCCCTAAGGCGTGTACTTCCCCCCATATAACCCCTCCCATTACTGGGAGTCCTCAGTTTTGTAGCCAAGCAATACAAGTGTATAATAAGGGAGAGACCTTTGTGTCCTCTGATGTACATCAAAGAAAAGGATTTTACATGTAAGCTGTTCTAAAAATCCTATTTTGTTATCTTACATCAGGGGACACAAAGCCTTAGTAATTACTATGTGGGATGTCCCATAGCAATGCCACTTGAAGACTGAAGGGGGGGGGGGGGGACAGAATAAAAAACAGGAGGCCAGAGGACTCATACTGCAGCCTGCAGTATACTGTGCCCAAAAGGCAATATCCTCAGGACCTCAGAGATCTGAGCCCTAGAGGTCTGATAATGCAGCACCCTAGAGGCACTAATCTTACTGTTTGAGTGTGCTCTTAATATGAGAAGGAAGAATTTTCTTCTTTAAAGTGGAGGGTCACCCTGAAAACAAAAAAATATTAAAAATGACAAAAAAAATGAAGAAAAAAAAAAAAAATGAAAAAAATTTTTTTTTTTTTACACTTACCAGAAATGCCTGTTGCTAGGCACATAATCCTAATCTTCCTCTTCCTCCTCCGCAGAGATCTTCTGTCTTCTCTCCTCGTCGCGGCGTCTTCTGGGTAATGGGTCGCGCTGTGTTCTGGGAACTGTGTGTTCCAGAACACAGCGCGTCCCATTCAGAAAGTGCTGCGGGACTCGCGCATGCGCAGTAGGAAATGGGCAGTGAAGCCATAAGGCTCCACTGCCTGTTTCCCTTAGAGGGAATGGCGGCGCCGGGACCCGAGAGCCGAGGGACGGGTCGGCCTCGGGCGGCCGACATCGCGGGCGCCCTGGACAGGTAAGTGTGTTTATTAAGTCAGCAGCTGCAGTGTTTGCAGCTGCTGACTTTTTTTTTTTTTTTTTTTTTAAACGGCCCTCCTCTTTAAGCTGAAGCTTAAATCACTTGACAAATCCATTTGGAAAATAGTGGATCTTGACACTGCCTGTCCACATCTTGTCACCTGTCACCTCTGGCAGTACAAACAAAACGTGTTTTTCGAACCTGAGCGGTCGCTTTTAAATAGACTCTGATCACTCTTACTGCATCAAGAGAATGTAGTGCCTGCTCTTCCCTAGATTAAGGCTCTGGGGGGGAAAGAAGGAAGAATATCTTGGTTTAAATGAAAACCTGTTACCACTTTTGGTAGGAATTCAGGATGAGGACATAAAACCACCTCATCCTTACGCATGAAGAAATATGGCTCTTACAAAACAGAGCCGCTAGTTCCGATGCTCTTCTAGCAGAAGAAATGGCAACCAGAAAAGATCATCTTTCTTGTCAAAGAACCAAGGAATTTTCTCGTAAAGATTCAAACGGCTGATTCAGCAAAGCCGATAAGACCAATTTTAAATCCCAAGGATTTAGGAGGTGCCTTGATAGGGGAATAAACCATGTTATCCCCTGAATAAGTTATGCACCAAGAGTGGGAAGCAAAAGGCCATAGGAAAATACAATGAAAAGACCAGGATCTGGCTCTTGATAGAAGTCAAGGCCAGCTTAATTTCAGATGCCATAGGCAGGACATCAGGAATCCTGCCTATAACAGTTCCTGGGGTGGCAATCCCTGGATCCACACCAAGAAACATGTCTTCCAGACTCTAAAGTAAGCGATTATGGAAGCCAGCTTCCTGGCATTAATCAAAGTAGACACTACCGAAGGAGATCACCCATGATCTTTTATAGAGTGGGATTCAACAGTCCAACCTGTTAAAAAATTTTTTTTCGTAAGGTAGGATAAAATATCAGACCTTGTGCAAGAAGGTCTGGCTATAATGGCAGGACTCCTACTGCCATTTTTATGATCTCGGTAAATCAATATCTTCTGGGACCCACTGGGGCTGCCAGAATAACCTCCTTTTGTTCCTGCTTAATCCTGCAGAGAAGGCGCGGAAGTAGCAGAACTGGAGGAAATGCATAGATCAGTGAAAACTGATCCCATGGGAAGACTAATGCGTCTGTTCCACCTGCTAAGGGACCCCTCGTTCAACAAAGTTGTCGACCTTTTGATGAATCTAGACACGAATAGGTCCATGTCTGGAATACCCCATCTGACATATCGCTAGGAAGATGTCGGGGTGAAGAGATCATTCTCCCGGAAATAATTGTTGGCGACTCAAAGAAGATGGCGACTGAAAAAATGAAAATTGCCGATAGGCAAGGAATGTTGTGTTCTGCCCAAGCTAGAACATTATTCACCTCTTTTTGGGGAACATGACCTCTCGTGCCCCCCCTGGTGATTGATGAATATCACCGCCGTGGCCTTGTCCGACTGAATCCTGACAGGACAGTCCCATAGTCTGACAGCCAAGATTCTCTGGCCAGACGTACTGCCTGAAACTTCCAAAAAAAAAAGTTGATGGGCAAGGGTCCTCTAACCTGTACCATCTCCCCTGGACAGAATCTTCTTCCAGGGCTGCTCCCCAGCCTAGAAGGCTGGCATCTGTTAACTTCCAGGATAAAGATTTTCCCTTTTGCTGGATAACATCACCAATTTAGGCTCTGACTTGTCGGGAGCCAAGCGTATTGGAAACAAACAAGGCCCGAATCTTCTTAAAAAAAAAAAAATGTATTCCAGACCGACAGGATGGTGTCTTGAAGCAGTTTTTGAGTAAAAATGCGCTTAAGGGATGACCTTGAAGGAGGCCACCATTTCCGCTAAAAATCTCCTGCACAGCCGAAAGAACTTTCCTTTGTTTTAATAAGTTGAATTAGTCCTACAATGGAACTGGAATCTTGCCTGGGGCAAGAATACCTTCTTCTGTATGGTATCTATAACCAGCCCCCAAATACCGTAATCTCCTTGATGGTTTTAAGGAGAATCTTCCTGGGTTGAGAATCCAACCTAGAGACTTCAGATATTTACAGCTGAGATCAGACTCTGGTTTTAGACCTGAGACTGAATGATCTATTAAAAGTAGACCTTCTAAAAGGCTAGGACCGCTATGCCTTGAGCCCTTAACCTGGCTAAAGGAGGTGCCAGAATCTTTCAGAACCCTCGTGGTGCTGTGGCTAAGCCGAATGGCAGGACCACAACTGAAAAAATTATTTTATATTTCAAACCGCAGAAATTTCTGGTAAGTGGGAAACTTTGGCACATGGAGATATGCAACTCCCCTCCTTACAGGATGGACACAGCTGATCGAATTATGAAAGAATCAGCTGTTTAAGTGCCGATTCAGATCTTCGAGATCGAGAATGGGTCTTGCCTCTCCGTTTGGTTCTGGAACCTTAAAAGGTTTACATTAAGACTGCACCATCAGCAGCCCAAGGACCCCACAGGCAGCATCCAAACAGGGACCTGAACCCCAGACCCTCAGATCAAAAGCCGACTGAGCCATCTGGGCTCTCGGAACTCTAGTCGTAACCTAAATAAAAAATTGCAGAAATCCCTCTTCTCTTGACATTGTTCCTGCCAGATTTCGAGAATTGCAGGACCTTTCCCCTCACCCAAACGAGTGGGGGTGCTCCTTCATGAGAAGGCTTTAGCATTCTGCTTTGTGGGCTTATTCTAAGATCCTGGTGCTGCCCTTAGGGACTTTCCCTTGAACCTGACAATTGAGACAGTCGAGACTGCCTAGAGGCAGATGCCCCAGGCATAGGAGAGGCAACACGATAAAAAGGAGAAATGTTTGAACCTCCTTTTACTGATAAAGAGAGCTTTACCCTTTTGGATGTACTTATCCACTCTAAATATCCATACCCCAGGAAGGGAAACAAACTGGCCAAGAGCTTTCACATGGTAGGCTCCGAGACCTTAAAGCGGCCCCCACACCCTGAAGTGGAGCTTCCGCTCATTGGAACCCTCCCCCCCTCCGGCGCCATAATTGGCACCTTTCAGGGGGAGGGGGGTGCAGATACCTGTATAGTACAGGTATTTTCACCCACTTCCAGCATAGATATCTGCGGATATTTACGCCACTTCCTACGGGTCCCCCGCTGTCTGCTGGGAAACACAAGGATCCCAGAGACAGCGGGGACCATCCTTATTGCGCAGCGCGACTCGCGCATGCGCAGTAGGGAACCGGAAAGTGAAGCCGCAAGGCTCCACTTCCTGATTCCCATACCCAAGATGGCGGAGGCAGCACCCGAGAGCCAATCGAGAGATCGGCTTCGGGTGCCGACATCGCGGCCGCACTGGGCTGTTAAGTGTCCTTATTTTAAAAGTCGGCAGCTGCAGTATTTGTAGCTGCTGACTTTAAAAAATAAAAATAAAAAATGGCGGAACTCCTGCCATGTCACTTGCCACAAGTTGTGGATTGTCCACTTGCCACGTCACTTGCCACCTGCCATGTCACTTGCCACAAGTTGTGGATTGTCCACTTGCAATTGTTTAAAATATTTTTCTAATGGTTTTTCATCATTTGCAATCATTTTTGAGATTTTTAATGTAAAAAAAAAAAGTCACCTTTAAAAACGCATATAAACGCAAACGCGGCTAAATGCGGTAGCGGCGTTTTGCCGCGTTTAGCGTCTGAAACGTGGAAATTTTTGCTTCTGAACGCATTTTTTTGCTTCTGGAAAAACAAGATTAAACGCAACTGCATAAAAACGGAAAAAACGAGACTGTGTACATGGACACATAGGATAACATTGAATGAGCTCAGGGGCAGTTGAAAAAACTGTCCAACTGCATCTGAACGTGCGTTTAACTGCGTCTCGTGTGCATGAGGCCTTACAAACAAAATGGTGACACAATTTGTTGTAAAACAAGGTATATTTTACCTGGAAACACTGAAAAGTCACAAAAAAAGTAAACACTTACTGAAAAATATTGCTCAGCTTCCAATTGATCCTGCAGTTCCCTCATTTGACCTTCATTTCCTCTATATTGCCTGGCAAAAAAAATAAAAAATACAAGATCTTACTATTTTGCAGCATTTTAATAAACTAAACAAATAGTTTTTCCAAATAACATCAGATCATTTCAACACATCACCAGTCATAGGATTTAACTGATCCAACCAAGCTATAAAACAATACATACATTTTCGATGTTACATATGAAGCATAGGTATTTTGCATACAGTTGGCAGGCAACTGATGTTTTAATCCATCCAGGTTTCAGATATTTATTTTCCATTTAATAAGAAAGAAAAAGAAAGAAATGCCCAGGCAAACAGACTTCATCACAAAAACACAGGATCTTAGTCTTAATTATGAAATGTCCCAAAGCAGTGCCAATTGAGGGATGGGCAACAAACAGACAAGACAACACAATGGGTCAATGATGGGTTGGACAGATCTCAAGGAGCAGCTTGAAGCACCATGTGCCTGAAACTAGCATCAGAAGAAGCCCGAGTTTACACCTGGGAAAACAAAGTGGTTGCAAACCACTTACCAAGTGACTGGCCTCAGGTGATACAGAGATGAAAATAAAATGTTGCTCCTACATAAGTTGTACCTGTTTATCTGCAGTCTTCTCTCCTCTATATCTGTTCAATGGCCAGAATCTACAAAGCTTGTCTGAACATTCAAAAAAAGGGGGCGTAGAGCTTAAGTTACATTCTGCAGATGAGTGTTCTCAGTGAGATCCCAGAGCTGATCGGAGGGAAGGAACACATCCCCCTTCACACAGCACACATGGACAGAGAGCTGAAGCTATCAGCTGGAGACACCTCCCCATCACTTTTTTTCTTCTCTTGGCATCAGGGAAACTTGTGTAGAACTGACTCTCGAAGGAGTGGCTGAATCTATTGGGCTTAACGTTACCTTCTTCACCTCCTATGCGTCTAGGGGTTTCCCGATGTAGATGGGCCAAAAACTGCAGAGACTGACGACAGATGCACTTAAAGGGATTTTTATTTGCAAAAAAACAGTTAGTAGCACAGTCTCTCAACATAGGATCAGAGGGTTTAGGTGAAAAGTCCAGGTACTCTTAGTATCAAAGTCAGTATGAAGAATAACTTTCTTACTTTGAATAAATCCAGAGAATAGCCATTCACAACTGGACCCTAATTGGATAGCCTTCTCACCAGGCCTAGTAGCCAACAGGGTGTTTGAGTCAGGAACAAGTCTCTGCCACAGACTTTGTTATAGAACATGTAAAGGAAACTTGAAAACTTGTAAAACACTTGTGTGGTACCAGTATCTTGCAGCCAGTCCGACGATACCGCACGAGATTGGATTCACTTGGGTCCTTCAGGCTCTTGTTGAGAAGCCAACCCTTGCGTGGCCTTCTCCCGAAGAGTCCTCCCCTGGATAACTTCACAGTTGCTGGGCCTCTTCACCAACCGAGAGGGCACCGGACCACCTCTAAATCCTTCTTTCAGTTTCCTCGCCTTGGGCTAGCCAGCCCCAGACGTAAAGTTGGTTGGATCCACACCTCAGGCCATGAAAGTCCTGGAGGCTGGTCAAGAGGACCAGGACCATGCAGTCAGAAGATACTTCTGGACCGGAACCCCAGAAACACGTGACATCCACATCTTAAGTACCCTTCCCAGAAGGCACAGCAAGAGTGACACTCCCACTGGGCTGGTTCCGAGAGAAAGTAACCTTAAAACAACCAACTAGACTGCGTTTCCATACCTGCCAGAAGTGACAGTGCCCCCTATGGCCAGGCAGAACACCCTGTAGTCCAGTCAGACTGATGCTGAGGTCAAATTTAGAGCAATCAAACCCAAACCAAACCGCTGTTTAAGGGTAACATAAAATTTCAAAAATGCATAGCGCATGCTCTTCAGGAGCCTGCGCTATCCTTCACCCTGATAGCGGAACAAGGTAGCAGACATAAATTAGACTTGGTGCTCTGGATTGAGACAAGTACACACTATAGAGGTCTATATGTTTGAACACTGTTTACATATGCAGGCACGATTTACGTGTGCAATGTTATGAGGCGCTTTCATTTTTTTTTATTATCACTTTTATTCCTATTACAAGGAATGTACACGTCCAATGAAATAGAAAAAAGCATGACCTGCCCTCTTTAGTGAGAGATCTGGGATCAAAGACCCCCAATCTCTCATTTACCTTTAAAAGCAAGAAGAAAAAAAAAAAAAAGTAGTTTTGACTTTAAGAAAATAAGAATTCTGGAAATTTGCTTGAGGATTAGAGGTCGCTAAGGTCCTCCAAGGGCATAGAGCCGAGTGGGGCTAGCTTGCCCTCACTCTGCTTCCTCCCTAGCCATCAGCCGCATCTGATTAATGGTAAACTTACTACCATCGGCTGGCACATAGGCCTTTACCATAAATTTGACCCTCGAGCTGTTAAATTTCTAGTCCTGGAGGTGGTGCCCCCGGATGCCATAGGGGGTGACCGTGACAGTACTCTTGCAGCAGGAAGCCCTCTGGATCAAGAGGCTTAATGCCAACATTCCACCTAGCTTAAATGAAGGCAACGCTTATAGACCATTATTGTAAATAATTTATCTGTCCCCTAGACTCTCTCTCCAGGGCTCCCTCAGGTCTTGCCTTAACTCTGAATGTAAATTTACTTCTCTGTGCACTCCTCTTGACAAAGGCACAGACAGGCACACATGGATTTCTTCAGAATAACAAATGTGATGGATGTTACAGTTGTCGCTGAGAATAAGTGATAGTAATACAAGATTAGATGCTTTGTGATGTGGGGCAGGAGATTTCATGCTTAGAAAATACTATAGTGAGTGCGGACCCCCCCCCCCCCTTTTTTTTAGATGTGATTTCCCATTTTCAAGTTGGAGATTGAGAAGGGCTTCCAGCCACTGTTGGAGAGCTCCAGTTACAAGGAGGACCTATAGACCATGCAGAGGACTAAGTCTGCTGGCGTATATGACATTGCTCTTTAGGTGGTCCACTAGGTCCAGTAAGAGTCCCCAAGTATCGAGTGGGTTTTTTCTATTCAAGATACCCCCATCTCCTTGGTGACAGTGGAAGTGACCTGGAGTTCAATGCCTCAATAGGTTTATTGCACGCTCTAGCGCAGTATAACCCCTTATATTTACTATGTAGTCCTCTGTTATGATTGTGTTAACTGGTAACTGTATTAGATATGCATATCAGCCCCATTACATGCAATTTATCTATGCTCCTTTTTGTCAGTTTTAAACATTCCCTCCCGTACCTGTACAATATGTATAGCTCTAATTTTTCATCTGTACATAATCCAGTCTCAGGCTTTACGTTTCCCCGAGTACCTGATGTGATTTTCTTTGGTTGTTGTGGCCCTTCATGGGGATTTGTCTAATCCCCTTATATTGACTGTATGTACCTAATTTTACATTGTTAACCAGTTCCCGACCACCGCATACCGATTTACATCGGCACAATGGCACAGGCAGGCATATTGGCGTACAGGTACGACCAATCTTTAATGCCGCCCTGCCATCGCGAGCACGACCCCCAAGAGTCTGGTCGTGGGTCCCACGGACTCAATAGCCGCGGGCATACCCGCGATCGTCTCACGGGGCGGCTGAATGGAGAAATGCCATTGTAAACAGCATTTCTCCATTATGCCTAGCAACTAGTGACGCTGATCTCTGCTCCATGTGATTGGAGCAGAGATCAGTGTTCACTAAATGAAAGCCCAACCCCCCACAGTAACACACCACTAGGAACACTTAATACCTACACTGCCACCCACTGGTTAACCCCTTCACTGCCAGTGTAATTTACACAGAAATCACTGCATTTATATAGCAGTGATTGCTGTATAACTGACAATGGTCCCAAAAATGTGTCAAAAACGTCAGATGTGTCCGCCATAATGTCAGTCACAATAAAAATAGCTGATCGCAGGTATTACTAGTAAAAAAATAATAAAAAATTAATAAAAATGCCATAAAACTATCCCTATTTTGTAAACGCTATAACTTTTGTGGAAACCAATCGCTTATTGCGATTTTTTTTTTACCATACGTATCGGCCTAAACTGGGGAAAAAATATTTTTGTTTATATATTTTTGGGGGATATTATAACAAAAAGTAAAAAATAATGCTTTTTTTTTTTTTTTTTTTAATTGTGGCTCTGTTTATAGCGCAAAAAATAAAAACCGCAGGGGTGATCAAATATCAAAAGAAAGCTCTATTTGTGGGAAAAAAAGGACGTCAATTTTGTTTGGGAGCCACGTCGCACGGCCACGCAATTGTCAGTTAAAGCGACCCAGTGCAGAATCCCAAAAAGTGGTCTAGTCTTTGACCAGCAAAATGGTCCGGTCTGTAAGTGGTTAATATTCATTTTTACGTTATCCTTACATGTCTTCTATAATTGAGTTTTCCATTGTTTATAACATTGTAATCAGGTGTGGCTGCCTCCCCGTCTCCCTTGCGATCCACACTGGCACATTGGCGTCCCAGTTGTGTGTTCCCTTGCGGCGGGTCTGTAGGTTCCCTGGTAGTTGGACAGGCCCCTCCCACGGGACTGCCGTCCTCCCACTTGAACACGTCCTGGCTCGGGCTCCGCACATTGTCCATAGGGCGAGTGTGCGACTCTCTCGTGCTTGAGCATCACAGGACCCTTGACCCTGTGACATCGCACGCCGGCTGTGGCCAGAGCTGGTGAAACATCACAGGGTTGGGGACTACAAGTAGGCGGCAGCCTGCTCATCCACTAGGCTGGATCTTGGACCCAGAAGTTTTGTTATCCAACAAACTTGTAAGTCCCTTACTTCTGTGATTCACACCATAGGCTTATTGTGACTATTGTGTAGCCCTCCCTATTCAGGGGATATGATAATGGGCTTACTTATTTACTTAAGTTGGTTACTGTGTCTTCCTTCACAGGATATCTAGGCAGAGTGCCGTGCTTGCGTGCGCTGCCACTCTTCACAGTACTCCAGTTCATCGGTATATACAACAATAACCGCCTCCCCTCAGTGGGACCCTTTCTCCTGGGACCTCCAATTTGATGTAACTTGAGAACTAGGTATATAACAGGCTTCCCTCCCTAGACGTTCATTTTGATTCACCTTCTCTGGATTGGCTTTCCTTTTTTCTTTGTCCCCCCCCCCTTTTATTCCAATCCTTATTCCATTCCCCTTCTCCCTCCCTCGTGTGTCCCCTTTTTTCTTTTCAAATTGTTCAATTGCTTCTTCTTTTACTATTTTATACAATTGTTCATATATGTGAATTTATCCTCACGGCACTGTACTGAGATAGTCCATTTGCCCCCGTTTTATTCTTGGTAATACTGGGGTTATGGCAGCTAGCTGCTGCCATAATAATGGTATTTAATGTCAAAGTAATGACGTGCATTCCCAATTTAGCAGTCAGCAAATGGTTAATTTACATTATCCCTCCTCTCTATGTATATGAATGATGCCACTGTTCCGTAAAAATTAAGGGGAGTGGGCTATCTAGTAGGGGGTTCTGCCAATCATTTGGTTTCATTCCCCTCCGGCCTGTGTCTAGTGTTTGTATGTGCTCAGTATTACAGGAAAGGGACTCCTCCATCAACAAGTAGTATCGAGCACTTAAGAGTAAAGCTGTTTAGTGGGTATGGAGGAAGGAAGGAGAGAGGAGGAAGGAAGGAGGGAGGAAGAGGAAGGAGGAAGGAGGGAATGGGCTGTCATTTACCCAGACTGTATACACCCACACGATTGGCTCTACAGTCACAGAACAGAAAGGAGGAGGAAATGAACAGCTTAGAAGGGAACTGAAAAAGAATCATGCTCAGTAGATGCAGCAATAATTGGTTTACATAAGGCTGCAGCAGGGACACAGACAAGGAGGGAGGAACAGTGAACAGCAGGATTAAAGAGGAAGTAAACCCTGATTAGTTTACGTCCTCTTTCATTCCCTGCAAAGGTAAAGCATAATGGACTACTATGCACCGCATAGTAGTCCATTATGTGTCACTTACCTGACACAGGAGCCAGTGAAGTCACCGTTGTCCCCGGTAGTCCGGCGCATCCATCTTCTCGGTGGGTCTCGCTGCTCTGGCGCTGTCATTCGGCGAAGCCGCGATGACGTCACTCCCACGCATGCACATGGGAGCCGCCGCTCGCGCCATGTCGCCGTTGACCGCGGCGCGCTCAGTGCGCCTGCGCACCGCTGTCTACGGCGCATGCGCCGTAGACAGCGGTGCCTGTCTTTCGGCAAATATCCCCTAAACCGTGTAGGTTTAGGAGATATTTCTTGGACCTACAGGTAAGCCTTAATCTAGGCTTACCTGTAGGTCAAAGTGTGTTGTAAGGGTTTACAACCACTTTAACCAGGTTTTTTTGCAGACTACAGAAAATGAATCACATTGTGACGGAGTTAGTACCAAGAGCATGTAATACAGCATGTACTGACATTTTTAATGATGTGAGTTGAATGACACTTTAACAGAAGAGGCTGGTGGCTCCTAACTGCAGTCTTTAAATACCTTCAATACAAAAGCTGTCAAATACCAAGCCATTGATATTGACTTAAAGCATCTGTGTAAGGTGTAGAAAATACAGAAGACCTGTCTGGGGTACTTACGAACTGAGATTGGGAACCACTGCTTTAGACCATTGTTTTTCAAGTCTATTTGTCTAACCTAGAAATGTTGGAGAGAAGCAGAGAGCCACCTACAGGCACCTAATGGAAAGGCAAAGAGGCAATCCAAAAGCCAAAATGGAGGCAGCAATCAAGAAATAGGCTTTCAAAGCACATGCCACATCAAGACAATGTAGAGAAATTTCCTGGGGATGTTTCAAAGCAGTACAAAAAAGGAGAGAAGAACAATGTGCTGCTTAAGACAGAAGGGAGAAAGGACACCTTAGGACTCAGCATAATCTAATGGGTCCTAGGTCCTTCTTCACTAGGCAGAAAAAAAACAAAAACAAAAAAAACTGAAGCTGCAATGCAGGCTGTGGGGTTGTTACCCAAGGGGCTGGCACTTGGGCGGAACTAGAAAGTTCTAGTTTTATTATTACATGTTAACATGTTATGCCTAGTCCTCTCCTGAAGATGGCGTAACAACCCAATGGTATAAGAGAGGAGCTGTGTCAGTCAGTGAACGTAAGAGAAAGGAAGGTAATTTCACAGAAGGGCTTGACAAATTTGCTTTAAATCTTGAAGCCAGCTAAAAAAAAGTTGGGAGCCAGTTTATGTTTAACTACTTCCTATCCGGCCACTGCACATAAACAGGCAGGTGATCCTTTCCTCATTCTGAGTGGATGTTCAGGAACGTCCCTCAGAACGAGTGCTCACAGCGCGGCCACGAGGCACGCTGTGGCTCGATCATGTGATCATTCCGATCATAGGATCCAGCTGAGCAGAGATCGGGATATGGGCGCTGTGATTGGCCCTCCCGATCACCTGACGGCTATGTCCAATCACAGCCGTCACAATGTAAACAGAGACACGTCTCCGACAGGTCTCCCCGCCAAGCTCACACAGATCACCATACAAAAAGTACACCTGTACCTATACACATTTATTGTCCCAATAAAAAGTCTGTCCCCCATCAGTGCCAACACCAAATAAACAGCGATTTGGGTTATTTTTACCAAAGAAATGTGGCAGCATAATTTTTGGTTAAAATTTATCAAGAGAAATTATTTGCAAAATGTTATAGCAAACTAAGAAAAATTCTTTTTTTTTCGTTTTTTTATTTGTAGTGTAAAAAATAAAAATCCCAGCAGTGATTAAATACCACAAAAAAAACAGGTCAATTTGTGTGTAAAAAAATTCATTTAAGTGCAGTGTTACATGACTGCGCAATTTTCATTCAAAGTGGGACAGCGCTGAAAGCTGAAAATTGGTCTGGGAAGGAAGGGGGTGAAAGTGCCCAGTATTTAAGTGATTAACAAATCTTTATTTTCACGAGAAAAACCTCCTTTTATGTAGCCGAACAGCAATGGCTGAGTGTGCTGACCGTGATGCTCTGGGGTGGTCAGAACACAATAGCTTGGTGGAGAGAACTCTGTACTAACATTGGATAGTTGGTACCGCAAGCTCTTCAGTTTTTATTTTGTTCAGTCCACTGCATTGAACAGACAAAAACTGCTAGTGTGTACTAGGCTTAACCCTCCGATTAGCTTCCCACAGCCTTTTATTATTGGTTATACACTGTGTATATACATTGATGTTCCATGTGGCGTGTATAACACTCAGGTGCCACCTTAGACCCGTGGTGTTTGTAGCCCCTGCAGTTAAGAGCAGGCTGGGCTCTTCCCCAGAGAATGCTCATCTGTCATCCTAAACTCATATTTGCTCCTCGGAGTCAGTGTTATCCAGTTTAATCCCACCGTAGTGATCAGTAATGGTGACCCACAGATGTAGCCATGATGGCTCTGATGCTCAGACTTCGTGTGCCCTTGCCTGTGTCATATTGGCCATGGATCAGACATGCATCTAGTCTAGGTGACGCATACATTCCTTGCATAAGGTCGAAAGTTATATATTTATACGCAAGTCTCCTTTGCCATAAAAATGAGGTTTCAGGTAATAGGTGTCCTAGTCATTTGTACTAACCAGATCACTCTACCTCCATCAATGAAGGATCGAGTGAACAATAGGGGTGGTATCTAACACATCCCTAGAGAAAATATATAAGCCAGATATTTTATTGCTTTCCTTACAACACATTATATAGGGTCTCACAATAAAGAAATAAGGTAACATCTTCTCAAAAAATCTCCCTTTGGCAATTATAGTTTTGCAATATATGTGCGGTCAAAAAAAAAAAAATATTTCAATCAGGGCCTTCAGCCCCCTCCTTCCCATTTTTTTCTCACCAGACCCAAGCACTAAGAATTATAAAAGACCCCAAGATCACCCTTCCTTTAACAATAGATCAAGTGGATAATAGAGCTGTTGTCTAACATGTCCCTAGAGGTAAATATACAAGTCAGAAACCCTATACATCACTGACCTTATAATATACCATATATTGTCTTAGAATATAAAAATAAGAACATCTTTCCAAAAAAAACTTTTTTAGGTAACTACAGCTTTGCAGAATAGGGGTTATCAGAAATAGCCTAATACTAGGACCTTTAGTCCTTTTCATTTTTTCTCCATTTATCTCCATCAAAAATTTCCCCCTTTTTCTCCAATTAATCTTTATTTTACAAAGGTCGAATGTTATGCAGTCATAATTACATTCCCTGACTTTAACGGTATTAAATATTTCCCATAACATATAATTTTATATATATATATATATATATATATATATATATATATATATATATATAAATAAACAGACACAGATTGATCCCTCAATATGCCCCTGCCTCTTCTTTCCAAAACATAAAATAAAAAAATGTTATGTTGAAAATAATACGTACTCCTCTGAATAGGATTAAACATTGTTTTAACAAATTGAGGTCCTTTGTGGGTTCCTACCCAAATTGTATCAAATAGTAATAAAACACGGATACGTTTATTCTTTTTACACAAATTTTAATATATTCTAAATATTTTCATAATATTTACGTTTTTTAATTTTAATTTTATTTAAAATTTGTGTAAATTAAAGTTTTCATTTTTGTTTTTATTCTTATTTTCATGTTTATTTTAATCTCATTTGTAATAGGCACTACACACATTCATATTCTATCCATGGAACTGACCTTCGGTAAACTATTGGTCTAGTCAAAGAAAACAATCTGACAGATGTAATATAAAATGCAGGGGGTTTCAAGGGGGTGTAAAACCTAGGATGTAATATGATGTGTGCATTATAAAGTAGGATGCAGTGCTCCAGGCTAACATTAAGAAAAATTATCTTTTTCCCCGGCTGTTTTTCATTAGTAACAGCGCCGTAAAAAATTTTGGTATCCCACAAGGTTACGGCCAGACTCCCTTGATGTGCATGGCGGCTACAGCTTCTGTACACTCAGGTGGGGCTATCACATGACTGAGGATTTACTAGTTCTCAATCAGTAGATATTCCAATGCCCTTAAACAAAATGGCAACTGTAGACTCTGGGCAGGCGCGGAACACTGCACCCTATTTAAGTGGAGAGGTGCACCAATATGGCCGATCCAGATGACGTCCGAATGCCGAAACGCGTAGGGCATGGCCATACGGCGTGCACTCTCCACGATAGACAGTACCGGCCGGCGGCAACTTTTAACACTGCGATTTTAAATTGAACTAAATGTGAGTAGTTTTTCGTATTCAATAAAAAACATTGTATTTACATACTACACCATGGATTTGTCCTTCTCTCCACTATACATATAAATGAGGAAATAACACTACTGGATGGACAAGCACTTTCCAGGATAGACCCAGATAACGCCAGAGCAGCACAGGGCTTATACTGTGGAAGCTTATCCACCCCAACAGGGGTAGAATTTCTGTTGAGGGCAATCGCTTTATTGAGCACTGAAAACGCACCAGGAAAAGTCTGTCCTATTGCGGATAAATAAGGAACTTTGCACAAGTCACTTTTTTTTTTTAAATTAAGTCACTAATACAATTTAAAAACTTTTAAAATTTAAAGGTTTAGCGTTAAGTCTACCTTCTCTATCTTTTGCACAGGGCAATAAAGGGAGTAGCGCTGTGTTTTGTGTGTATATATATATATATATATATATATATATATGTGTATATATATATATATATATGTATATATATATGTGTATATATATATATATATATATATATATATATATATATATATATATATATATATATATATATATATAAAAAACTTAAATCCTAATGTACTGTTAGATGGCTGGGGAATGGATGGGAAAGGTAATTGTGCTAGCGTGGCCTCACAGGGTAAATTGCTTCCATTGGTGGATTTGGTTCGAATACTGGTGGAAGTACCAATGGCTGTATGGAAATACCATCAACTGACAGACTTCAATAAGTGGAAGCAGCAGATAAGGCCAGCGAACCTGTTTACTACTTTTGAGGAATGGTGTGTTAACGTATCAGAGCCGGGTCATATGTTGTCTCGAATGTATAGGCTGGTTCTGAGCACCCAAAATATGACAACTCCCCATTTCATTCGAAAATAGGAAAGAGAACCTATAATTTTACATCAAAGCAAATTGAAAGGCTGATGGGAGCAACACACCATACTTCAATAAGTTCCCATATACAGGAGATGTCTTATAAGTTCCTAACAAGATGGTATCATACACTGGTTCGATTGGCTCAGATATATCCATCGGCTCAACTGCTAGAGGGTATGTAACCAAAGGGGTTCATTTCTGCATTTATGGTGGCATTGCCCAAATATTAAAGTGCTAGATTTTATAAAGAAAAGCATTACTCCCTCATTTGCTAAATGCAGCCAAAATATTGATATATAGATTTTGGAAACAGTCCGGATGTCCCACTATAATGGATTGGAAAAGGGAGGTAGAAAAAAAAATAATGAAAGCAAAAGGGATGGATAACATGGTTAAGACCAACAGAATACATTTAAAGATACATGGGCAGGATGGCTGTATTACTCCTCAGAAATAGGTGTGGATTAAACCCTTTTGGGAGGCAATGCTGCTTTATCGATTAAATATTCTACGGGATGCATCTGGTGGGGAGAAATTGGGAGGGGTTTTTTTTGTGCTGTTTTTTGCGTTTATTTTTTCCTTCTCTGGGAGGCACAGTGGAAAGATGATTGAGGTCATTAAAGGAAGAGGAGGATAAGTTACAATAGTAAATTAGGCACTAGATGGGCAACACGTAAAGGAAACACATAAAGAAGGTTAGACTGAAATGAAAGGTGGAGAGGTATAAAAATGAAATAGTAGAGAGACTATATTGAATTCAAACTAAACATAATAGCACCTGAAAATAGTAATTTGAAATGAAACACCTTTTTTTATTTATATATTTTTTCTTCATTTTATTTTTTGTATTGTTGGTTGTTTGACACACGTAATAGGGCGCTGTAAAGGCCCCTTCTTAATTATACTTTGAATAATGTTTTGCACAAATTGAGTTTTGGTTATGGGTAGACAAGTGGGTGGGCTTTTTTCTCTCTCTCTCTCTTGAAGGAGGACATCAAGGATCTGGTGTGTTTTCTCGGGGTGGGGGGCTTAATGTGGTGTATGTTAATGGAAATTATATTATAATTGAATATAAATATATATATATATATATATATATATATATATATATATATATATACATACAATGTGTTTTTCTATGTTGTATGTTGGCATTTGTCTTAATAAAGAAAAAGTCATCATAAAAAAAATCCTAATGTACTGCCTGCCTATCTCATAAGGGCCCTTTTAAGGGCCTACACCTTGAGGCCAGGACATTACAAATATCCCCCAAATCCTTCCCTTTTTGGAAAGTAGACAGTCAGGTATTTAGGAAGAGGCATGATGTGTTTTTTGACATTGTAATTTTTTGTCACAATTGTTGGGAAAAACGGGGAAAAATTTTTTTCCCAATATTTTCTTTTTTTTTACTGTCACCAGCACAATACAGCATCACCTGACTGGTTAAAGTATGTTTAAAAAAAATTTAAATAAATGGGATGATCACAGATTAATTTTTTTAATGATCACTGTACCACTAATGCTTTGAACTGTCATGAATGAGTTTCATTCATGACAGCTGTGATTACTAGCGATCTGTGATTGGTCCAGGTACGATGTGATAGCTGTACCTTATACAAATTGATTGTATAAAGAGCTTTAGTAATTGACCATAATTTGAAAGAAAAAAAGGTTTGATAACCCCTTGCACTTAAAATAATAAAATGCAACTTAATTGTGCAATTCCCTCTAGATTTAGTAAAAACACGCGGGACCGCCTAAAAATTTACCTAAAGACAGCCCCGGTAGATTATATGTTTGTTTGTAGATCTAAAGGAGATTATGCAATCAGACTGTAAAATGTGCAGTCATCTTAAAGACACGATCAGTCACTAGGTGTAATATGCATGGTTGGCTTAAAATTGAAAATGGCTGAAATTTAGCTTTTTAGCTCAATAACCATAGCAGCAGTTAAATGCACAAGGCATCTTAGGTAATGTAACAGCTCCCGAGGTTTCCATTTGTTCATTCGTTTTAGTTATGAGTTTTAGTTGTGTAACCGATTACTTCAAAGGGTAGAGCACTGCAACACTGTCAGTACATTAGAGGATGAAGTGACTACACTTATTATAAGAACTACCTTTAACAAAAACACCTATAACTCATTCAACATTACTGCTGTCTAAGCACATACTATGATGTTATCCAAAACAATTAACAAGGATTACTCAACCTGCAGTTGGCACCACTTTTATTAAAGTGAGACTTGATGTAAATTGGACAAAAGGAACAGATGGGATTTAAAAAAAAAAAAAAAGCAAAAGCTGGCATATTTAATCTTTTGCCAAGAATGTCCATGTCTACTGAGGCAACGTCCAGGCAAACATACTGGAATGCATGCCAAGAATGCAAGTCATTAACTGACTTCTACTGCTCTCCACTAGACTTCATGTCCCCAGCTATCAAAACACAGCACTGAAAAAGCCTCTAATTGTCAGCTAAAACTGCCAAGACCACATGATAGGTGGACAACCCTTTCCTTCACCCATAAACCCTTTCATTTCTCAGCTTACACTTCCCAAAGACCTCTATAGAAATTGCTACAGTATTCCATGGTCATGTAAACAAGGCTAAATATACTTTTAATATAGGAGTACAGTGTAATAACAGGAAAATATATAGACATAAAATATACATACTTGGTTAACTGAACAAGTTCAAATTCCAGCAACCTCTTCGCTTCCAACAATGTATTTATTTCCTGCTTCAACTGTTTCTCTGATCCCTTCAAATTATCAGCTTCAAACGCATGCACCTTCAACTCATTCTGTGTCGTTAGCCTCCTCTTTGTCTCTTGCTCAAGTTGCAGTGTCAACTGCTTCACCTACAAAGAACAAACTCAAAGGTTAAGTTTTACCATACAATAAACCATATACATCTGCATAAGGAACAATTGTTCTTTTTCTGAAGCTGAACTATGGGCAAACCACTAAATATGCAATTGAAATGCATATACTGTATTTTGCCAGCTGCTTTCCCGACCAAATCATTTGCAATTCTGGCATGCCAGTTTTGGAATTCAGAGAACCCTGGCAAACAGCTCTTCAGTATATCAATGGTCGGAATAAAATTACGATTCTGGCCATTCAAAATGAATGTCCAAATGCGGCTGAACGTGTTTACAAAATCGGCTTAGAGGTGTTTTTAAAACGCAGAATTTTTTTCTTGTCAGGAGAAACAGCATTTACACTAAACCAGCATGCATGAGGCCTGCAAGATTGACGTATTGCAAGGCTTGGGCATGAACATATAGCAACATGCCCTACTCGTTAGAGAGGACGTCATTTTTAGTTACGCACCATAAAATCGCTTCTCTAAGTTTGATAGTCCTTCTCATTCTTGACCATGGGGTTTTACAGCACCACCTATAGGAGTTGTTTCTGGGCTGGTCAGGTTCTCCTCTGCTGCTCCTTGCCGGCATTCACCGCTCAGCTAGGGAGTTGCAATGTACATAAGGGTGATATGCTGCTGTCCCCTTCTGTCCTCCGGATGGGCTGAGCCACCTATACTTCAGCGCCATGTTTTCCACGCCCACCTGGTGTCATCACATCTGGGCTGTGTGGGTTATCTCGGGTGGTTGGGGTTCGCTGTGTATGCGCCGCCCCCATTGGCAGCAAGCATTCCCTGCGTTTGCTTGCCTCACCACTCATACATGACGTTGGGGGTGGAGCATCTGGGCTCTTCCCAGTGGTATAAGCTGGAGGCTTGACGTGGCTGGGATCTTTCATTAACAGCTCTGCTTCCTACAAAGGAGCCTCATTTCCTTAAGGGGGAGCTCACATCCATTGGCTTTTCATCTCACTTAAAATGGAAGTAAACCCTTCCAAACAACTTTGACCTACAGGTAAGCCTAGATTAAGGCTTACCTGTAGGTCCAAGTAATATCTCCTAAACCTATATGGTTTAGGAGATATTTGCCCGAAAATGGGCACCGCTGTCTACGGCGCATGCGCCGTAGACAGCGGCGCGCAGGCGCACTAAATGCGGCAAGTCCAAGAATGGATTTGCCTAATTTGTCGACTCCCGTGCGCATGCGCGGGAGTGACGTCATCGCGGCTCCGCCGAATGGCAGCGTCGGAGCTCCGAGACGCGACTCCCGTGCGCATGCGCGGGAGTGACGTCATCGCGGCTTCTCCGCTGTCATTCGTCGGAGCTGCGAGAGACGCCACAACCAAGATGGATGCGGCGGACTACAGGTGACAGCGGCGACTTCGCTGGCTCCTGTGTCAGGTAAGTGACACACAATGAGCTACTATGCGATGCATAGTAGTCCATTATGCTTTACCTTTGCAGGGAAAAAAAGAGGAAGTAAACCCATCAGGGTTTACTTCCTCTTTAAGTAACAATTGTATATTTTTTTCTATACGCCTATGCATACTCCAGAATGTGTTTTTTTTTCCCCACATGTCTTTACTTACACAGCCCAGGTCCCTTCACTCCCATTGAGCTTCATATATAACTTGTATAAAACTTTTTATATTGTTCATATTCCCTCCACTGTCCCTTAGTCACCCAGTCCATACCAGCTTTTGTACCACCCAGGTTCATGTACATTTATACGCATACGCTTTATTGCATTAAGCTTATTTTGATATTGCAGTGTCTTCTGACACATACATGCTCAAACATTTATATAGTGGACAAGTTGAGACCTTCAGGGACACTCGCCCAAGTTATGTCTGCCTTCCGAGTTTCCCCGTTGGGGCCACCTTTTGCTCTGCATCCTCAACTCGTGAGCTGGATGTCTGTTGCTGCCGCTGCATGAGGACCCACCGTTCAGTTACTTCTTACAGCTCACTGGCAAGTATGAGGTCTTTTGTTTAAACCCCTCTGACCATTTACCCCAACACCATTACTGTGGAATGCAATATATATCCACTTGGTTTATTATTTGTGTGGCAGATACAGCACACATGCATCTACCCTGAAGAAGCGACCGTGGTCTTGTGAAACACGTAGGGTATCACTGGAGCTTGTATACTGCTCATTATACTTTTATATACAACTGTATGTGGATTGTTATTTTTATACTGCATGCATACATCATTTGTTCAGCAATTATTGTTGTTGCTTTCAAGCGCATGACATTTTGCTATAAATTTGTGATTCAACTTACTCTTGGCATTTTTATTAGCTAACCTTACTCTCCCCCATTTAAAGTCCCAGGGCGATTACTATGTTTTTAAGTACTGTATGGAGGTGATGTGGGGGTGACACCAGACCTTTTATTTTCCCACCTACAGGAGTAGGACACTAGGCAGAAAAGAACAAAGCACCACATTTGGGCAGTTCTAACTGGTATAAATCCCCTCTCTTTAAGCCTGTTAACCCCAAAACCATACCAGAAAAAAAAAACCAGAAGAATCAAACAGAGCCTTGGACCAGAATATCTTAGCCTTTCCGAGAGGTAAACACGCGGTGCCTCCAACATTGTAGGGATCACTGAACCAGACATCATCCTGTCTTCTCAGAACCTGGCTTTCAATAACCATGCCATTAACGCCAGAGATGGTACCAGCAAGGAGTCTGCAAGGCCAGTCCAGAGCTACCAAAATTACAGGAATCCTTTCCGGATGAAACTGACCCCACAACGCCAACAGCACGTCTATTGAATCCACCAGGGGATGCCTCACTCTTGATACAAACCTCAACACCTTCCTGATGGGCCGGGCCACCAGAAGATTGATGTCCAGGGTGCCCCAGCATGGGTAAATCCTGACAAAACACGTCCGGATGTAGGGACCACCCTCTCCCGATTCAGCGTCTGATGAGATAATCCACCTGGCAGTTCGCAACAACTTGAATGTATATGGCAAAGAGGCAGCACGTGAAGCTCTACCAACTAAAAAATGTGTGAGTCCTTCAGTGCCACTACCACTCTCCCTGTGCCACCCTGGCTGTTGACACAAGCCACCGCATTAACTGACTGGGCACCCTTGGAGAAGGTGCATCCACTGCTCCAGACACAGCCTGATCGCTCCTAGCTCAAGGACACTGGTTGCAGGGAAAGGGGATACCAGAGGAACAGATTGGTGTCCTCTGAGTGCAAGGTGATGTTAATGACTATCCGGTAGCCTCAGATTAGGAAAGCAAGGCAGGCATGCATTGGAATATGGATGCCCTTTCCAAAGTAAATTACCATTGTGTGTGTTGTGTTCAAACCCCTGGCCTGAAACTGGGGAAGAGGAATATGTGGAGAGTCAGCCTGTGGCAGGTTTAAGAGGGGGTTAATAGAGGGCAGATACTTCCTCTCCTGCTTATTAATCATCTGCTCAGAGGCTGATTGATGGCAGGTTTGCTGTCTGTAATGAGGCGATCCAGATGCTGCCTGGAAGTCTCCATAATCTGACTGGGTAAGCTTGCCTTTCATAGAAGCTTTGGAATACAGTATATACTGTCGCTGGGACGCAGAAAGCTATACATGCAAGAGACTGTTGTACATATGGGACGATTTAACTGTTGTGTTTAAACTGAATCTGAAGACAAAGTCTGCCACTTTTCTGTTTAATGATAAATAAACCAGATTTAAAATGTATTGAACTGTCTGCAAAGAGCCCGTTTGCCCCTTGAATCCTGACAGATGTAGCATGTTCCAAAACATGGACCTATTCTTGTAATACCTGGAATATAAATGGAGTTCTAAGACATGACAACCAAATTCTGTGATTGCTTGCTATGACTTTTACCCCTTTTTCATAAGTATGCTATGCTGTTTAAAAATAAATAAGCCATATTCACCTCTTCCTCTAGCCTCTCCTTTTGCTGAACGAGGTGCTCTATTTTTTGACGTGCTTGTTTCAAATCAAAATCCAGCATTGAACACTGTTTCTCTATCTCCACTCTTCGGTTCTCCGCTTTCTCCTTCGCTGCCCTTTCTGCTTTCACTTTCATTTCCATCTCTAAAACGAGTCAAGAAAACAAAAAGTATTACTAAATGTGAAGATTGCTTTATAGTACTTCATTAAATAAAATCTATAAAACGTGTAAAAAAAATTGATCTCTACAGTTCTTAATGGCTGCTCGCAATCTGTCAATGCCAAAAACTAGAAAAAAAGAATCCACAAAGCAGAATTAAACTAATGTTGATCTTCAGCACCATGGCAACTGCAGACCCAAACAGAGGCTAAAGCTAGCCATATATTAGAAAATGTTCTTAATTTATTTTAGCTTTACCTTAAAGAGGAAGTAAACCCTAATGGGTTTACTTCCTCTTTCATTCCCTGCAAAGGCAAAGCATAATGGACTACTATGCATCGCATAGTTGCCCATTATGTGTCACTTACCTGACACAGGAGCCAGCGAAGTCGCCGCTGTCCCCTGTAGTCCGCCGCATCCATCTTGCTGGTGGTGTCTCGCATGCGCACGAGAGTCGACACGCGCGGCAGCTCCATTCTTGGAAATGCCGCGCTCAGTGCGCCTGCGCGCCGCTGTCTACGGCATATGCGCCGTAGACAGCGGTGCCCGTTTTCGGGCAAATATCTCCTAAACCATATAGGTTTAGGAGATATTGCTTGGACCTACAGGTAAGCCTTAATCTAGGCTTACCTGTAGGTCAAAGTGGTTTGTAAGGGTTTACAACCACTTTAAACTAGGTAGTGCAAGGGTCTGCCTGACTGCATACATGTTTAGGTTTGACCTCGTATTATATGGTTCGGGTAAATCTAAAGGAAAATTGTACAAGGAATTTGTGCAATGGCCAGCCTAAGATGGCACAGTACTCGGCTATTAAGGACAGGACAACAGGTGCATAGGTACTGCAACCTGCCCTCATAACAGCTCTGCCCAGTGCTCAGACCTCAAGGCTGCCCACACCTCCAATGTACCAGAATAAGGCAAGATGGTTGGCACTCAGGATGACATCCAAAAAATAGATTTCCTTTATTGAGAAGACATGTTCAATGCTGTAAAAACATCCTGCGCGTTTGGACATTAATCCTTAGCCATAACTGAGGACTAACGTCCAAAATGTGTAGGCTGTTTTTACAGTATTAAACAGGTCTTCTCAATAGAGGAATACTATTTCTTGAAGGTCATCCTGAGTGCCAACCATCTCTTTCTATATTAAGGACTGGACAGTTTGGTTCCAAATTAAGCATACATTTCATTATATACAATGTCTACATTAGACCAGAGTAAAAAAAAAATTAGGTGAATAAAAAAATAAAAAATAAATAAAAACGGTCAAGAAATTAAGTTCATGTCTATATGCAATGCATGGTTATCTAGCAGAATTCAGAAGTCCTAGTCTAAATTTTTTTAAATTGGAACACTAGATAGATTTGCTCTGGACCATCTTCAATGTTCAAACAGCCATACCATACAGATGTCTTAATAAACCCAAGGAACGATGCTAATAGATAGTCAAGACTTTTTCCAAAGTCACCGAGGATCCATATTACAGCTAGCCTAAAGCATATAGGGGAGCAATTTATGGGTTAACCGCAGGGCCGTCTTTAATATTGATTGGACCGTGGGCAAACATTTTATTGGGCCCCTCCTCCACACAATTTCGCCCTCTACCTGCTCTAAGACATACATACAATAGCAGCTAGACTCAAAATCTGTTTACTGAATCAGATCAGGCAGCGATTGGTTATCAAAGGTTACAGTGCATCATTACCACTCACCGACTGGCTGCTAGATGTTAAAGCACACATTATGGCTCACTGATTATTTGCTATAGGTTACAGCACATCTCTTCTGCTTGTTATTTGGTTGCTAGAGATTACTGTACATCAATACTGCTCACTGACTGGTTTCTAAAAGTTAGAGCACATTATCGGCCCACTGCCTGCACACCATGGACTGGTGATGATGTGGGACCCATCAATAGAATAGACAGAAAACTCCTAGGGATCCTAGGACTTCTATGATCAATGGCAATGCTGGAGGGTTGATAAGTATATAGCAGGGGAAGTATATAGTGGGGGAATTACACTGCCCACCAATATTAGGGGGGCATTTACGCTGACCACCAAAATGTGGGGGGGGGGGTGTTACACTGACCACCATGTACCGGGGGATTTTACACCACCCACAAATATAATGAGGGATTTCTACACAGACACCACTGTAATGAGAGCATTTACACCAACAACCAGTGTAAAGAGGAATAAAGAATGACCTCCATGTAAGGTGACACTTCTACACTGACCGCCAACGTAAAGTGGGATTTACACAAACCACCCGTGTAAGGGCAATTCTGCACCTACCAGAAATATGAAGGGAAATGTACACTGATAACCAATGTTACAAAGAATTTACACTGACAACCAATATAATGAGGGAATTTACAACCACCACCAATAAAGGGGGATTTCTACACTGGCCACCAATGTAAGGGTGGGATTGACACACACCACCAACTTAAAAGGGGGCTTCTACATGGACCACCAATGTAAGGGAGGATTTGAAACTGACCACAAATGCAAGTTTTTTTTTACCGGTTAGCAATATAAAAAGGAGCTTCTACACTGGCCACCAATGTAACTGGGACGTACACTGACCACCAATGTAATAGGAGCATTCACAGTAAGCACCAATGTAAGGAGTTCTTTACACTGACCACCAATGTAAGGGGGGGGGGGGCTTCACACTGGCCACTGGCAGGACTTTCAAGGGTGCCCCTTTACCTCCCCAGTGGGCAGCATTCCGCAGAGGTGACGGTGGATATGACCTCAGGGGGATACGATATAGATATTTATGCTGCCTCTATTTACATATCAATGCAGCCGGTCCACGGCTATTTTCATATTAATGTTACAGCTATTTACATGTAAACACAGGGTCAGGTTAGTCATCTGTACATGACAATAAGGCAGCATTAGTAAACAGAACTTCACACTGAGATATCAGAACACAGCACATGACTACAACTTCAAGGGACAAGGGAATTTAAACTGTGATAGTTTGCAAATATTAGGAAGCTGCTTTGGGTCCCACAACAATGATAGTGCCCAGGACAGCTGCCCCTTTTGCCCTGCTTTAAAGACGGCCCTGGTTAACCGGCATGAAAAGTCTATTACTCCAACAGAGTTTAATCATTCTCATTTCTCCATAGAAAACTACAGTGCACCACATCCAAATGTCTTCTAAATTAAGTGTAAAAAAAAAAAAATAAAAAAAAAAAGCGTGAAAGTGTAGCAAAACCTAGTCACAAGCAATCCCCAAAGAGTGTCAAGCAGATCATACAGATCAAATCACTCTCTGCAAAATAAATCTATGGGCATCCATAAGTCATAATTTAGACCTAAAGAGGAGTTCCAGCCTGGTTCCAGGGATCTGTCTGGTGATCTCAGCTGAGCAGGCAGATGACATCCGACCGCCCCAAAGTGTGCCCACTCTGCTGATGCAGAGCAGACACAGCCCACTGTTCTCTATGGGGCGGTAAGGTAGAAACAGACCACCTATCCATGTTCATCGGATACCATCCCATCGCTGTATGGATAGGGAATGATATCCCCATATGTCTGCTTTTAGCAGACTGGACCAGATGCAGGCAGGTGTAAACGGACACATGTCCATTTACATCAGCCTCTCCATAAAGAACAGTGGATGGTCCAATTGGGCCAGCCTGAAAAAAGAACAGGCAGACCCGATCGGTCTGCTTGAGTGAAAGGGGCCTAAGGCCTTGTTTACACAGGGCATACACAATGTACCTTTACATTGATGCACAGGTGTTCCATGCATCGCTGTGCAAGCAGTCCCATTGATGTCATTTGGGATGTAGCAACTGCCTGAACAGAGCCATTGCTCCCAAACTTACATCCATATAGGGTCCGCATGCATGTCCATTACACTGTCTGCTTTCGGAGTCATGTACCCACAGGGATGGCAGATTGGGAACAGCAGCTATGCCTGTCAGCCTGTATGGGGGATGCACGGAAAACCTGTGCATTCCTGTGCGAGTAAACATGGCCCTCCGTGGGGATGTACTTTAGTATGCCACATGTAAACGATGTAGTAGCAATTTAGCAGGAATGTTGTAAGTTGTGTTGTGTTTATGTGCACAATGATTTTAGTATTTTTTGTGAAAATAGTGATATGATGAACATTTGCACAATTAAAGCAGAGCCCAAAAAAACAGTACTTATTTTTATTCTACAGGTCATGTGCTTTCAGAAAATGTCTAGTTTGAGGGGGTCTTTACAAATTCAGAAAGCTGTATGTTAAAAATTTGCATATTAGTTTTTTTTTTCTTTTTTTAGTTTTCACCATTTCACACTTAATGTGATTGTAGCCGTATTAGTGCAATTGTGACAGAAAATTGAGTACTGTCCGTGATACTTTTTTTATTTGCACTAACATACAATTTTTCAGGACAAGCTTTCGGGTATGTCCCCTTCTTCAAGGTCCAAGCAGTACTGATTTACAAATTTTTAAGCAGAATGTAAAAAAAAAACAAACACCTCTGAGGGAAAGAAGAGAAAAAAAAACAACAAAAAAAACACATACAAATCAATAGCAATAAAGATAAGAGAAGAGTTAGTGAGATAAGACAGAGGGAGAGCTATGGAATGGAGGGGGGGTTGCTAGTCACAGAGGGGGTTGTAAAACTTTAGTATAATGAGTAAGGAAACCTATATCTAAATTCAGGCCATTATTTTTTGTGTCAAAAAGAATTATCATTCTTAGTTCAAAGGTTTTCCTTTCCTGGATAGTTCTGAAATTCCCTTTAAGAACTAAAACATTGAGGTCTTCTATAGTGTGGTCCGATTGTGAGAAGTGATGTCCCACAGGTGTACATAAACTGTCTTCTTTATGTTCCTTGATGGTATGTCTGTGTAAATTCATCCTCGTTTGCAACTTCTGTCCTGTAATGGCCTGAATTTAGATATAGGTTTCCTTACTCATTATACTAAAGTTTTACAACCCCCTCTGTGACTAGCAACCCCCCCCCCCCCCCCCCATTCCATAGCTCTCCCTCTGTCTTATCTCACTAACTCTTCTCTTATCTTTATTGCTATTGATTTGTATGTGTTTTTTTTGTTGTTTTTTTTCCTCTTCTTTCCCTCAGAGGTGGTTTTTTTTGTTTTGTTTTTACATTCTGCTTAAAAATTTGTAAATCAGTACTGCTTGGACCTTGAAGAAGGGGACATACCCGAAAGCTTGTCCTGAAAAATTGTATGTTAGTGCAAATAAAAAAAGTATCACGGACAGTACTCAATTTTCTCCACCATTTCACAAAAATATATAGATTTTTTTTTTAATTTGTTATGTAATAACTCAACTAAATAACTTTAGATTTACATTTTGCCATATATGAATCCACTATTAATGATTTTAGTGCATTTTTAGCAAAAATATTGTTTTGATAAACATTTGTGCAAAGATCGTGCGGCCTTAAAAAAAAAAAATCTGTCGCTCCTTTTTAGTCTATTGGCCACATACTTTCAGAAAATGTATTTTTTTTTTGGGGGGGGGGGGTCTTTTACAAATTCTTTAAGCTGTAAGTGAAAAAAGAAAAACTCCAAATTGTCTAAAACTTTTGCGTACATCCAATTTTCACTATTTCTCAAACAGGCGCAATTTAAAATTTACAAATATTTGTTATTTATTAACTCGATACAGGTTAAGCTTTTATATTTAGTAGGAATTTTGTAAAATGTACTATGTTTTTATCTGCTTATGATTTTTAGGGGTGCATCGAATGTAAATTTTGGTGCTGAAACCGAAAGTTAAAGATGCACCAAAACCAAAAATGGCAATTTGTATTTTTATCTACAATTGTATTATATTCAACTTTTTAATATCAATTTAAATTGATATAAATTTATTGTTGCCAATTATTGGCACCAGTCAGCAGTCTCTATTGTATTACCGTATGTCTGCAATCTCTTACTTAAACACACTTCTAATCGTATTAACAAAATTTCTATTTGGTGCATCTCTAACAGACATGATACAGGAGATGGTCAGACTGCAGACATGATACAAGAGATCAATGCAGCCTGACCAGTGCCCATCAGATGCAGCCCGAATCAGAGCGGTGATCTCCATGTATCACGGAGCTTCATTTAAATTGCCTGGGTCACAGTAACAATGTCCCACCTTCTGTGATCACATCACACTGATTCAAAGTCCCGCCATTGGATTAGTGTGCCGTCTGTCAAAGGATTGTTACTGCGACCTGTGAAATTCAGGTCCCTGACACACAGAGATCACTGCTCTGTGGGAAGGAGGAAAGAGGAGGGAAGAGAGGAGAGGAGGACTGGGGTGCACCAGGATGACACCCCCGCAATGGGTGGCACCCGGGGCGGGGTCCTGCCCCATTTTCGGCTCCATTATCAGCAATATTTTCCTTTTTCAGTATTTTTTCCCCCAGCTGCCGAAATGTCGGTGCATCCCTAATGATTTTAGTGTTTTTAACGAAAATATTGTTTCCATAAACATTTGCAGAAATATCATTGTGCCCTAAAAATAATTAGCACCTTATTTCTATTCTACTGGTCATGTGTTTCCCGAAAATACATGGTTTTGGTGGTCTTTAACAAACCCTAAAAAAAAAAAAAAAAAAATAAATGAAGGGGGGGGGGGGGGGGGATTTGAAAGATTGCAAAACGGGTCTGACCACTCGAGGTGTAAAAATGGAGCACAGGGCCTGGCAGTGAAAGGGTTAAATATGTGCATAGTGGATATGTCTGTGGTGATTCACGATTAATAAGGGACTGAAATATTCAGGTGAGTGAGCACGCTTTAAAAGGGCACTTCAGAGCACCTGTTGGGTGCACAGGGTGGTGAAGAATTGGCATTTAAATCAGAACTTCATTCTAAAAAGAGATGATGTGCTTAAACGCCTCCTTCCCCCTCCTCTCCCACTTTCAGTGTTTTCCTATCACATCAAAGAAGGCTGCGGGTCCATTCGCACATACACAGTGGGAAGCCAGCTGGGTTGCCGCATAGCTTAGTAAACATGCCGATGCCAGGGACCCAGACACCAGTAAAAGACCGGCCTGGGCAAGGATGGCGCTGGATCCTTGAAAACTTAAGGTTTTTGTTTTTTTTTTGCTTTTTTTTTTAAATCAGCAGCTACAGTATTTGTTTTTTTTATTAAGAATGAAGAACCGCTTTGTCACTTGGCCACAATAGGTGGGCAACATCTGTCCATGAAATGTTTTTGCACTTTTGTTTTGTTCACTCCATTAGGTTGTGTGCTATTAGAAGTATCACTATTTTGGGTCATGATTTGGATCCCCTTATTACAGCATTTTGCACTTCATTAACTTTGGCATTTAATTGTGAATGTATTGAATATAACAAACTAGCACACACACATATATATATCGTAATTCGTATTACACATCATTAGGTGAGATGGAAAGCCCCGCCCCCATTTATTTTTGGGCATAAACAATAAAACAAGTTCAACTTACTGCAATGAATATCACTGGGAGAGAAAGTGATGGAAAATGTTCCCAGCAGTGATAGAGAAAGCAGTACAAAACTGACAGAGGATTTCATTTTCTCCCCCCAAAGCTACAAAGGTTTTGCTGAAGTTATACATCAAAAGTGTTACTAAGCCAAGTAATATGAATATAGATTTTTTTTTTTTCTTTACACAATAAGTTCCATAGTAAATATAACAAGCATGTTATCCTGTTGTCCTGCATATATAGATTTTACTGTTACTGTTGTGGGTTTAGTAACACTAAGATTCACACATATTGTAGAGTACAAAATTGTATAACAATTACTGTATAGAGAACACAGTCACGTGAAAATTGTGGTCAACTAGCAGCCAAAGACTCACCACACATAGCAACTGACTTCTCTTCAAATGACTGGTGCCTGTCACTCAGTCGAGCTTTGGTCACCTTATGTTCATTTATCTCCTGATCCAACTGTTGCTGCAAAGTTTTCAGTTGGTAATTCAACTCAATTTCTAAATTATTTTTTTCCTGTAGAAAAAGCACACATATACAAGGTTACTCCTTACTTCGAAACCAAAATCCTGACCTTGAAGCAAAGAACTGGTCAGTTAAACAGTCTTCCTTTCTGACATTTACAGCATGTACTGATAATGCAATGGGGAATATTATATTATAACTTGAGCGACAACTCTGAAACTGCTGGGCCTGCTGACATTGCATTCAAGATGGTGGTGCTAAGCAGCAGACTCAGTGCTTTTGGACATCTACATAAAGAAGACTTTTACAGGTAAAATAACATGCCTAAAATGTTAAATACAATTATAATCTTATTGAAAGAATGTTGTTGAAAAATACCTGGCAGCAGGGTCTCTAACCACCAAAATTACTCAATATGTGTGCAAAAAGAAAACTGTCTAAATTTGGAATGGTTATGGAAACAAAGCTGGCCAGTTTGAAAAAAAAAATACCACGATAATTATAGTCAATTTTTTTATTGGTTTTCTTTGATCTGTGGACCCCTTTATCTTCAGATTTTTTTTTATTATTTTTACATCAACAAAACTAACACAACTACAAAACACAATACACATTGAGCAGAATATTAATGCATCACTGAAACCCTCACCTGATGACATTTTCAAATGCTTAACTAAGATATAAATCAGCAGTCAGGATAAAAGCATAACAAAGATTATGACTAAGGGTCATAATGAGTCCTTTCAGTCACCACAATGACAACCAACTCATATAGAGCAAAACACCCCCAAAAAGGCAACTATAGAAGAACGTATCAGCAACCATCCATGTAGTCTGTATAACAGTAGACGTAACAGTATCATATCAAAAGTTGGTGTGGGTATCCAAGGCTATATAGGCCAGCCACTTAGCCCAGATTTTATCATACTTGCAGGGACAACCCCTGTTCATGTAGGTATCTCTATGTAATGGTAAGCTGTTATTGACCAACTGTTTCCAATACAAGTGTGGGCAAGGAAGGTTTTTTCCAATACAGGGCAACAGCTTTTATGGCATAAAACAATGTAATATATTGGCAAAATGTCCGCTCCGCTTCTGTAGGAACAATATTCTCAACCAAACCCAACAGGAATACAGACATAAAAAAGCAACAAAGGGGCTGATATAATGGAATAGAACAAAGCCACCACATCCACTCAAAAACCTACTATATGTGGACAGGTCCAGAAGATGTGTGAGAAGACACCCGGAGCCACACCACACAGCCAACAATCACAAGAGCATGTAGGATTCATCGAAGTCGGAATGGCATAAAGTAGGCTCTATGCACCAATATAAATGGAATCAAACCGTCTCTCAATGAGACTAAGGAACAAAAAGGGAAAGTCCCACACATCATCCCAGTCGCTATTGTTTAAATCGGGAATATCCCGCAACCATCTAGCCATCTAACACTGGAAGAGAAATAAAAAGAATATGCAAGTAGGTTTCTCCAATCAGACCGAAGTGCCTTTCCCAAAATAGATTGTTTAATTATTAGATTAGCTTGTGAGAACTGGACATGAAGGCATGGGAAAGCTGGTAATATCTAAGCAAATGGTAGTTGGGTAAATTAAAGGTTGCGTTAAGTAAAGAAAAAGAGGATAACTTCTGATTAGTGACAATCTGAGAGACCAACTTAACATTGTATTTAGGTGGACCCCTTTATCTTACCTATTTGCAACTCAGGCGAGAAATTCACAAACTCACCCTGTGCAGCCTGCATGGTCTCTCACTTACACAAAGCATAACATATCAAAGACCAATACTAAAAATATTTGAACAGCTACTGCTCAAATCAGCCATAACAT
Source organism: Lithobates pipiens (assembly GCF_037356315.1). NCBI lineage: Eukaryota > Metazoa > Chordata > Amphibia > Anura > Ranidae > Lithobates > Lithobates pipiens. Next base: position 419,462,540 of record NW_027507764.1, read on the forward strand.
GCTACGTATTTAGGGACATAGACAGACCTCACAAAGCAGTTTCAAGTACCAGCGTGAAGCGCTCTCTGGAATCATATTTGGGTGGATTACATAGAACTCAAATTTAGGCAGTTTGAGAGGACTTTAAGCAAAGCGGGTGTGCTTCTAGGACAACATCACAGACTGCATTTGTTGTATGTTGCTTAAAACAGTTTAACCACTTTATGAGACCAGGCTTTTTTCTGACACTTGTTTACATGTCAATCAGTATTTTGGCTAGAAAATTACTTAAAACCCCCAAATATATATATTATATACACACACACACACACACACATCTAGCCTATCTCTATACACACATACATACAGTTGTGCTCATAAGTTTACATACCTTGGCAGAATTTATGACTTCTTGCCCATTTTTCAGAGAATATGCAAGATAACACAAAAATGTTTCTTTCACTCATGGTTAGTGTTTGGCTGAAGCCATTTATTATCAACTGTGTTTACTCTGTTTAAATCATAATTACAACAGAAATGACCATGATCAAGTTTACATACCCCAGTTCTTAAAACCGTGTATTGGCCCATTTAACATCTATGACAGCTTGAAGTCTTCTGTGGTATTTGTGAATAAGGCTCTTTACCTTCTCAGATGGTAAAGCTGCCCATTCCTCTTGGTAAAAAGGCTCCAGTCCCTGTAAATTCTTGGGCTGGGGCGTGGCTTGACAATGGAGCTGTGAGGTTGCACATACGTGGAGTTCCGTGACACAATCTTTACAGGCTTGCAGACCAGGACTCCTTTTCTATGTCCACACTGGGACGGTACCCCAGCACTCCAGCCGCGAATAAAACCCGGGACATCTCCAGCTATTTTCTCCGCGGCCCCCTATCTCAGCCGAGGGCTGCAGGATCCAAGATGGCGCTGCCGCGCACGAGTGCCTCCGTCTCGGCCCAGGCCAAGAAATCGCTGAAAGACCCTCTCCCGGCGCACGCTGGAGCCTTGCATATCAGGACCTAGGTCGGATTCACCGATCCCCCCCATCCAGACATTCCGCAGGCGGAAGGCTCACAGCTGACCCTGTTAGCTGGATCTCCGAGCTGCCCACCCATGGAGTCATGGCGGGAGATGCTGGTGCTACTCCCCACAAAGCAGGACATCGCGGAATCCACAGCCACAATAGTGAGTAACCTGACTAAGGAAATTAATGAGCTCAACAACCGCATTGATTTGGTGGATTCACGGGTGGCGACAGTGGAGGCAGCGACGGACACATTAGATGCCAGGGTGCTCGCTTTAGAGGAGGCCCAGCAGGTATACAGATGCCACCTCAGAGCGCTACAGCTCTCCGTTGACGACGGGGAGAACCGCAGTCGTAGGAACAATGTGCGGCTGCAGGGTCTCCCCAAGGCCACCTCTGGGAGAGACCTCAAAGTAACTGTCACAGCCATTCTCAACAGGCTGTTAGACAAACCCAAAACAGCGGAACTGGAGTTGGACCGGGTCCACAGGATACAGGGTCCCAGGGGCAGGGACGCCTCCGACCCATGGGACGTATTGGCCAGGGTTCACTTTTACGCTATAAAGGACATCATGCGGCGGGCCTGGACTGCAGGCCCAATTGACTGACTGTGCCACCGTGCAGGTGTTCCCTGACGTTTCCCGCCTCACACTGCGGATGCGGGGCATGTTACGCCCTTTGCTGGAGGTAGTGAGAAGCGTCGGGGCCACCTATCGCTGGGGGCACACTTTCCATTTGATAGTGCTCAAGGGCACGATACCTTTAGCTTACGGTGGCCAGACCAACTCCCGGACCCATTTGCATTCCTAGGGGTGCGGAAGATCCCCGTTCCAGACTGGTTGGATTTCCCGCTCACAGCAGACCCCGCAAGACGCCCTCCGCCTAGACCTCAAAGATCAGGCAGACGCAGATACTGTTCCTGGTCCAGAAGGGACCCCAGGGATACCCCCATCTACCCTGAACCATAACGCCCAAGATGGAGGCCCTTTCCCCCACGATGAGCAGTTTGTATACGGTTATCTCTGACGGACTACGGTCCGTCATCGGCTGGGAGGTGAGGAGATGGTCTCCCATATTGGGGGGTCCCGTTGGCCGGCGGTTGACTGCTCCATTGTCAATGATATGGGTTATGTTGTGTTCTGTTTTTTCAATTGTTATGATGGGCTGTACTGGGGGATGGGGACAAGTGTTAGCTTTGTATTTTTGACTCCGGTCACAGTTATATAGGTACGAACAGTGAAATGGGCTCTATGGCCCGATCACACGGCTCCTCTTGCTCTGACTACATTAGTCTCCCACGTCCCATCCATAGGCCGCGCTTTCATGTGCTACGCTTGTATTAGCAGTTTAGGGCACCCGCGCAGTTGCCTCCGTAACACGCTTCTTTGGTGCCAACTTTTCTTTCTTCCGCTTTTCTCTGTCTCTGTTCTGCACTCAGCCCTCTCTCTCCAACCAACTTTTCCACCCCCTTTGTTGCTCCCTTCCCTACTCCCAGTTTTAGTCTGGCAGCGGGGCTCTCCCCACCCCCCCTTTTTTTTCTTCCCCTCGCTGTGTCCATGCCTCCTCCTGGAGACACTACCCCCGGATTTCTGTCCAGGGGCATTAAAATCCCATCCTTGAACACTAGGGGCCTCTCCACCCCAGAGAAGCGCTCATGACTCCTCGCTGACCTCAAAAGCTCTCGCACTCAGATAGCGTTTCTACAGGAAACTTATTTTAAGCAGCAGGCAGTGCCCAGGCTGGGTAATAGAAATTTACCCACTGCATACCACGCTCCCTCCCCCATCTCGAAATCCAAGGGGGTCAGTATATTGATCACAAAATCAATACCATGGACCTTACTGGAAGAAAGGGCTGACCCGCTAGGTCGGTTACACCTTCTCAAGGGCAAGATTGGACAGACCATCGTGACCTTGCTGTGTATTTCCCCAATTTGGGCCATCTATCATTCCTTAGAGCGTTAACCCCTATCATTCTTGAAGTCAGGGAAGGGGTGTTCCTGATGGGTGGAGACTTCAATTATGCGCAAGAGCCTTTGATTGATGTCTCACGTGGAGTGTCGCACCTCTCCTATTCACTCAAGCATCTGAAGGCTGAGTTGTTGGGTTTGAATCTGGTCGATCAGTGGCGGGTTTTGCACCCAGACGGTAGAGACTATGCATACTTCTCCTCGGTCCATCACACATACTCCAAGATTGACTTCTTTCAAATCCAGCATAAAGACCTGCCATTAGTCTCCACTGCATTGATTGACCATGTCTCTCTCTCTCAGATCATGCTCCGATCCATGTCATCCTGAACTGGGACCTGGGCTCCCGGGCACCGCCCACTTGGAAGCTTAATGAATCCCTGCTACAGTCCCCGGAGACCCATGAGGCGGTAGGGGAAGCTATTCAATACTTCAGGGACAACGTGAACCCAACCACGAGTCCTTTATGTGTATGGGAGGCTCACAAGTGCGGGGTGTGCTGATCCGTACTGGGGCCCAGGAAAAACGTGAAAAAAATGCAATGATCGAGTCTCTGATTCACAGGGTGCGCTCTCTCGAACTCCTCCATAAAAGATACCTGGCGGCAACTCACGTGGATGATCTCACTCGATCGAGGGCAGAGTTGCGCGATCTAGTCTATCAAAAAACGATTCAAAGCTTGTCATGGGCAAGATGCTTGTTTTTTTTTTTAATTCTCCGACAAGCCCAGTGCTATGCTTGCAAGGGCCTTGAGGGGTCCGAGACAGCGCACATTTATCCCGCACATCACCACTACAACTGGGTCTAGGGTCCATTCTTCTAGGGACATTGCTCAAGAGTTTCATGACTACTACCAGAAACTCTACAATATTGGAAAGGCGTAATCCGTGGCGTCGGCTTCTCTGAAACGGGCAGAGGCGGGGGAGTACATACGGTCGTCCGGCATGCCTACCTTACCTACCGAATTCCGTTCATTACTGAATCGGATATTTCAGCGGACAAATTCCGGTCGGTGGCGGCCCAAACAAAACCGCGTAAGGCACCGAGACCGGATGGCTTTACCCTGACCTACTACACGACATACATGGTGTCCCTGACTCAACATTTCATGAATGCTTACAATTGCCTAAAAGGAGACACGGACGTCCCGACAGACTCCTTGCGGGCGTTTATATCATTGATTCCCAAGGAAGGGAAAGACTTAGCCCAATGCAGAAATGACTGTCCCATAGCACTCCTGAATGTTGACCTGAAACTTTGAGAAAATTTTATCAAACAGAATAATACCGTATATCCCGAATCTGATCCACTTTGACCAGGTGGGGTTTGTGCCGATGCAGGAGGCGAGAGATAATACGGTTTGAGTTCTCAACCTCATCCATGCAGCATGCGTCCAAGGCAGGCCCCTTCTCATGCTTCTACAGATGCGGAAAAGGCCTTTGACAAGGTGGCCCGGCATTTCATGCGGGCCGCCCTGGAACACATTGGCTTGGGCCCTAACATGCTAAGATAGGTTATGTCACTATATTCGAACACGGCGGCGGCAGTCCGGGTTAACGAGTGGTGCTCGAAATCGTTTACAATCGCCAACGGGAGGAGGCAGGAGTGTCTCCTGTCCCCCCTAATTTTCATTCTGACGCTGGAGCCCCTGATGTGCCACGTCAGGAGTGATCCGAAAATTGTCGGCATACAAAAATCATCTGCGCACCATAAAATCGCAGCGGACGCAGATGACCTGATTTTTTTGTCTCTAACCCACATACGTCCCTCCCTAACATTCTAGAAGCTCGCAGGCGCTATGGTAATCTGTCTAACTACAAGATTAACTGCACCAAGTCGGCTGCGTTGAACGTCTCGGTCCCTGATGGCTAACTCCAGGTCCACCGCTCGTCCTTCCCATTCCGATGGCTCCATACGTTATTTGGGGGTTGACATCGCAGTGGACTTGTCGCGGTTGTATTCACTCAATTTTATCCCCCTCCTGCGCAGACTGAAATCAGACCTGTGAAATTGGCATGCCCTGACCCTGACGTGGTTTGGTCGGTGCAATGCGTTCAAAATGACGGCCCTCCAACGGATTTTATACCTATTCCAAACGCTGCCCATTTGGATACCCCCTAACTTCTTTCAACAGTTGAAGGTCCTACTTCGGGACTTTATCTGGGCGCAGAAACTGCCGAGAGCCCGCCTGCAACTGCTAGCCAAACCAAAAGACAGAAGAGGCTTGGGCCTCCCCGATCTCCGTCAATACCACGGAGCAACTCTTCTCGTGAAAGTGGTGGACTGGCATTGCAATCAGCCGCACAAACAATGGGTGGAGATGGAGATCGAGGATGTGTCCATTCCCTTATTGACTTCCCCCTGGCTTTCGTCCTCCCCTCAAAGGATCTTTTGGATCACCCCCTGGTGGGAGCCACACTTTCTGTAGTACGGAGATTGTTCCGCCACACGCACATTGCCCCCCTACCTTGGCCTATGACTCCCATTATAGGCAATCCTGAATTCCCACCGGGATTTACCAACAAGAGACTACGGCAGTTGACGGTAGGAGGGAAACATTGCCTAGGAGAAATCTGGCCTTCGGGGGAGCTTCCGACCACACAATCACAGATCTTACTGACCCTCCGCTTGACTTGTTTAGTACATTCCAACTTCGCCATTTCCTTTGAGCCATCCAAAGAGGTCCCTACAATCCACGAACCCTGAATTTGAATCCCTCTGCCATAAGGGTGAACCAGTGCGACATAACCTCTTACCCTCTCCCTTTTGTATAACCGTCTGACTAGCCTGGAAGGGGAGTCAGACCCCTCGTTTATCCGTCAATGGGAAAAAGACCTGGACACGAAATTTACCCCACAGCAGATAGGGAAAATTTTAACACATAAAGCCTCCATTGCGAGCCAATACCAGGAATCAGGGTATAAGATAGTTACACCCTGGTATAGGGTCCTGTTTATCCTGCATAAAATGAACAGTACGATCCCAGACACCTGTTGGAGGTGCGATGCGGCTGTAGGGACAATGAGACATTTTCTGGACATGCCCAACTTTACAGAACTTTTGGGCAGGGGTGACGGCGACGATCAAGACATTAACAAACGATGTCACAAATAACCCGGCGGCGTGCCTCCTCACTGAGAGACCCGTCAGGAAATACAAAAACACCCTCACCATGCAACTATTAAACGCAGCGCGGGAGTGCATACCCGCGCTCTGGAGACGATCCCAGCCCCCCTCCAAAGTCTTGTGGTACTCCAAAATTAATCACATCCTCCGGATGGAGGAACTGTCGGCCACCCTCTACAACACAGAAGAGGCTTTCTGTGATAAATGGAGGCCCTGGAGGTACTTTACTGGTACACGTGAATATGTTTGCAAAGTGAGCAGTACCCCCGACCCAGGAAACTATTGAACACTCCACAGCATTGGCGATGCTTGCTATAGACGGCCCTTCTACTACTACTACTCCCGTTACACCCCCCCTTGTTTTTTACTCCCCGAAACTGCCCCCCCTCTTTCCTCCTATTTCTCTTCCTTCCCCCCTCTTTTCTCCCCTCACTAGATGTGCTCTGCCCACACCATAGCTTATGGGATATCGAGGAATGGTGGGGTTTTGCTCCCCACCGGAGAATGTATAAAATGGTTTCTACAGTTTCTTTACTACCCAGGTTCTTGAAATCTCGGTTACCCCCCCGCCAGACAATGTGTGCAGTTAGACTTGTTCTGGTTATGCATTCACTGCCCTGAATATTGTGGTATGAGCCCCTCTTTTGTGTAAGATGTATGGGGCTCATTCATATGAGCCTAGTGTTACCTTGTTCTCCATTACCGAAAAATTTTAACATTTGGATATGTTGTACAGTTGTATGTTTTCCGCATGTCAATAAAGAATTAAAAAAAAATTCTTGGGCTGTCTTGCATGAACTGCAGGTTTGAGATCTCCCCAGAGTGGTTCAATGATATTGAGGTCACGATACCTAGATGGCCACTCCAGAACCTTCACTTTATTCTGCTGTATCCAATGACAGGTTGACTTGGCCTTGTGTTTTGGATCAGTCATGTTGGAATGTCCAAGTACGTCCTATATGCAGCTTCCTGGCTGATGAATGCAAATGTTCCTCCATTATTTTTTGATAACATACTGCATTCATCTTGCCAACAATTTTGCCCAAATTTCCTGTGCCTTTGTAGCTCCCCAAAACATCAGCGATTATCCTCCGTACCTTTCATCATAGGCCCTTTGGACTCCTCTCCAAATGTAGCGTTTATGGTTGTGGCCAAAAAGCTCAATTTTGGTCTCATTACTCCAAATGACTTTGTGCAAGGTGGTTTGAGGCTTGTGTCTGTGCTGTTTGGCGTATTGTAAGCGGAATACTTTGTGGCATTTGCATAGTAATGTCTTTCTTCTGGTGGCTCGACCATGTAGCCATATTTCTGCAAGTGCCTCTTGAAACAGCCACACCACATGTTTCAGAGTCCTGTATTTCACCTGAAGTTATTTGTGGGATTTTCTTGGCATCCCAAATATTCCTGGCAGTTGTGGCTGAATTGTTAGTGGTTTGGTTTTAACAGAATCTTAGTGGTTTGGTTTTAACAGAACTCCTCATTTTACACTTTTTGATTAGAGTTTGAACACTTAATAGGCAATCTCAATACCTTGTATCTCTTTTTATATCCCTTTCCCGTTTTATACCATTCAACTACCTTTTCCCGCAGGTCCTTTGACAATTCTTTTGCTTTCCCCATGACTCAGAATCCAGAAACGCCAGTGCAGCACTGGATGAAAGATGCAGGGGTCTGTCAAGAGTCCAGAAGCTCAATGACCTTTTATACACACGAATTACAAGCAACCAGATGACAGGTGAGGATGGTTACCTTTAGGCCTCATGCACACTGGACATTTTTACAGCAGCTGTTTTTGGCTTCAGATGTTTTTTCTAAAGTCAATAAACTCTCCATCATACATCCATTGAAAATAAATAAAATTATATATATTTTATATATATTTTATATATATATATATATATATATATATATATATATATATATATATATATATATATATATATATATATATATATATATATATATATATATATCTCTAGATAGATAGCTATATCTAGAAAGATTATTTTAATGTCCAGTGTGCATGAGGTCTCAATAGCCATTCAAACCCCTTTGTGTTAACTTGTGTGCATGTTATCAGGCCAAAATCACCAGGGTATGTAAACTTTTGATCAGGGTCATTTGGGTAGTTTCTGTTGCCATTAAGATTTAAAAAGAGTAAACACAGTTGACCGATAATAAATGGCTTCAGCCACACGTTTTTGTGTTATTCAAAGTCTTTCAAAAAATTCAGATCATAGACTCAAATTCTGCCAGGGTATGTAAACTTATGAACACAACTGTGTGTCTATTGTTTTTTATAATACATACATATATATATATATATATATATATATGGAGGTCGCTCCCGTCACTTTTTTTCTCTTGCTGTCAGGGAAAACTTGTCAGAACTGACTCATGCTGATAGAGTAACAAAGCAGCAGACAGAAATTACACTTAGTGCTCTGGATACAGACAAGTACACACAACAGAGGGATATGCTTTGTTCATATTTCAGGTCAGAGGTTTCTAACTACTTTACCAAAATTATTTGTGCATAGGAAGACAAAAAGAATAAAAAGTTAGAAAGCACATCTTTTCATCTTTTTAAACAGCTTACTTTTTCAGAACGGTTTAAGAGATCCAATGCCTCTTTTCTGTCCAATTCTGCCCTTTCAAGATTGTGTTTGAGATGTTTCAGTTCTTCTTGTAGCGATGTCATCCGAGCTGTTTCACAAGATGAAAATTTTTAAGCTACATAAAAGCGTCTTAAAACATTAAAAGCATACTTGTAAAAATTACTTTAATATCCCCTCATTATGCTCAGTATAGTAAACATTAGTATATTATGATCACATGCCATTTAAAAAACCTGCCAGCACTGAAAATGATCAACATGAAAGAGCAAAGTTGCCAATCATTTAAACAATGTTCAGTTGCTTTTTTATGCGTTAAATGCTTTGACGTCCACCAACATGGAATTACAAAACGGTTTGTATATTTTGGTTATCATGGCAACATATCAGAAAAGCTGCACCAGTACACAATTTTACAAATTTCTCAGAGCTTACTAATGCTTCAGTTATTAGCCCACGTACACTAATTAAACGACCCAGAATAGCCCGTTTACTATGAAAAATAAGGCTTCGCATTTTTTTTTTCATTAACCACTTCAATACCAGAACTTTCGTCCCTTTCTGCCCAGGCCAATTATCAGTTTTCAGTGCTGTCGCACTTTGAATGGCAATTGCACGGTCATGCTACACTGTACCCAAACATATTTTATATCATTTTGTTCTCACAAATAGAACAAATAAAAACAGACCGCAAATTTTGACCGGGAAAAAAAAAATTCCTTTGTTTCGGTTATAAAATGTTGTAAATAAGTTTTCTCCTTCACTAATGGGCATTAATAAAAAACGCAGGGATGATCAAAGACCACCAAAAGAAAGTTCTATTCGTGGGGGGGGGGGAAAAGACATCAATTTTAATTGGGTACAGTGTCACACACCTGCACAATTGTTGGTTAAAGTAACACAAGGCCATATCTCAAAAAATGGCCTGTCTTTAAGGGGGTAAATCCTCCAGGGGCTGAAGTGGTTAAAACCTGTATATCACATTTTTTAGCCTGAAATGAAAACAGTTTTTGTTTTATTCAGGTGTATTTACTCAATTTAACACCATCACAAAAAAATTAACACAAATCACTGAGCTGGAAAAAGGCTTAACCCCTTGTGTCAGTATTTTGTTAAACAGCCTTAGGCTTTAATTACAGCTTTTAGTGTGTTTGGATATGTCTCTATTAACTTTGCACATCTATCTGTACTTTGCAATATTTGCCTACTCTTTGTAGAACTGCTCAAGTTCATTTAAATGTAATAGTCACCGTTTGTGGACTGCAGTTTACAACTCATTCCACAGGTTTTCAATGGGGATCAAGTCTGGGCTCCGACTAGACCATGCAAGGACATTCACCCTTTTTGCCTTCAACCACTGTGGGGTAATTTTTACTGTGTTCTTTGGGTCATTTTCATGTTGGAAGGTAAACCTTCTTACCGTTGACACCTTTCTGGCAGAGGGCAGCAGATTTTCCTTAAGAATGTGATGGTATTTTGCTCCATCGCCTTTTCCTTCGACCCTGACAAGTGCTTCTGTCCCTCCTAAAAAACACCCCCATAACAGGATATTACCACCTTCATGCTTTACTGTAAGAATGGTGTTATTTGGGTGGTGAGCTGTATTGGATTTCTGTGAGACATATCGTTTGGTGTTGAGGCCAAATCATTAAATTTTAGTCTCATCTGTACATAACACCCTTTCCATGTGGCCTCGGAATCTTCAAGGTGGGTTTTGCAAAGCTCAGTTGTGACCTCATGTAGTATTTAAGTGGTGGCTTTTTTCTTGCAACTTTCTCATAGAAGCCACATTTGTGGAGAATTTGTGATATTGTTGTCACATGCACACAATGACCGCTCTGTCATAAATTTCTGCAACTGCTTTAGAGTTGCTGTAGGCCTCTTGGTAGCACCTGTGACCCGTTTCCTCCTGTCCCTTTCATCCAGTTTGGAGCGGCGTCCTGATCCAGGGAGGGTCTGTGTTGTACCAAATAACATCCACCAATGACAGACTTCGCTGTGCTCCTAAGCATTGATAAAGCCTTTGTTTTTTTTTGTATCCATCTCTTTTCATGCTGTGCTAAACAAAATGATGACAGCTGATCACAGGTGAAAGTAAAATGGCTTTGTGTGCCATTGAGAAGGTGATTAGCTACACCTGATTGAGTTTACAAGTCATTTTTAGGAGGGGGTGATCCTTTTTCCAACTCCGTGATATTGTTTTGGAAATTTAAATTGTATGCCAACATGTTGGTGTTATAGGTTTCAATTGAATGTCAAGGCATTAAGACATGAGTAAATACAGCTGGATAAAACAAAAACCGTGTCATTTCAGGCTAAAAAGCAACAAAATTTGATTTTGGGGGGATTATTTTCTATACACAATGTATACAGACGGACGTAAGCAGTGATGACACGGGTTGACATACTTGTCGTGCAAACTCTCTAGAACATGTGGCAGCACTCTGTCTGACCACTGTGTGCACCAGACACAGCAAATCACGATTGCTGTACTGGACTGCAATTAGTGGCTCTGGTACTATGAGTGATGTGTTCAATTACAGCGATCAGTGTTAGAGTAATGGAAAAGACTGTCATTCATGGTGCCTTGTTAAGTACGGTGTGATCTCAGCAATTGGTCACAGCAAGTACAGAGTACCAGGGCCAATCACAGTGGCTCTGTACCTTTTGTTAACTGTGACCACTCACAAAATCACTGTAACAAAGGTTTCATGAATAAAACCTTTTAACAGTTTTACATTTTGCTTATACAGTGATCACCACTGTAATAAGCAGTAAGCGGGTCAAAAAACAAAACAAAAAAATCCCTGATCACTCAGAGTAGCAGTGTCACTACGGTGACATTAAACTACTCTGGTGATAGCATGTCAAAAAAATAAATAAAAACCTCCCTGCCCCTGATCACCGCCACAAGTTCCAGTGTCCCTAATCACTGCCACACCAGTCCCAGAGTCCATGGTCACCACCTCCACCACAATTACTGTGTCTCTGATCAAAGCCACAGCAGTCAGTGTCACCATAAGGACTTGGGCAAAACGCTATGAAGAGCTGTCTGTGTTCGGGCCCGTCTTCAGACAACATTTAACAGGCAGTAAGGAGCATTGTATCACCTCATCACCATCTGCTTTAGGCCCTTGGACCATTCACCAGCATCCCCACTGATTTGAATACATCACGATTGGTGGGCGTAGATAGGGTATAATTTCTGGCATAGCTGAAAAGCATCACAGCCATGGCATGTGTACACCCCCAGTCAACTCCTCCTACAGTGAGGGGGGTAGAGCTTGAGGGGCTGTCAATCCTCCTACGTTAACCCATTTCCAAAATGCAAATGTGCTCTTCAGCTCCAATAATGAGGAAGCTTCTGGTGCTCAGCCTGCACACCCTACTCACAAAGTGAGCTTTCATAGACAGGATCACATCTGGAGCTGTGCCATAGCACTGCATCTAGAGATGGCTTGCAGCTAACCAACACAGTACACTCCAATCTAGAAAAAAAAAAGCACAATGCAGGGCCCAATATCCAAAGTCGCATTCCAGGGTAGCCCAATGCATCCAGTTCAGTGGGATACAACACACAAAAGTTAAGGAAAAGCCAATCCATATAGTTGTGTAAAATGCAGCTCAGAAGCAAAGTAACAGGAATCTTAAAAGTGTAGAATTAGATGTAAGAACTTTATTAGGAAACATTATATCCATTCAGTTCAGATGGATGATGTAAAGTCTATCCTGTTTCCATGGCCAGCAGCAAGGCATAGAACAAAAACTGAATGAATAGGGACCCGTGACAATGTTCAAACTTTTAGCTGGAGGCAGCCCTTTGCTTCTTAAAAAAACGTTTTAAGCAACAAAGTGCTGCCTCTCAAACTTAAGGTTTTTAATCCTGTTTGAGGGATAGAATATAGACTATGATAGCTTTAATTGATGTAATAAATTCTACGAATCTGGTTTTTGTTGGGTTGAGATTATCAGTGTGATGTGCAGAAGTCTCCATGTATATTACAGTGCATGATGTAAGACTATCTGAGAGCAGGCCCCTGTTAATTCAGCCTCTGGTGTTCTAATGCTCGCAACTGGCTACAGAATAAAAAGGCTTTACACCACTTACTACAAAAGTATTAATGCAAATGTCACCGATCTGGCCCAAACTTTCCAATCCTCCTGTAGGCAGCAGCAAAACCCAACAGTATTAGAATTCCTGTGTCCCTCAAGGACAAGAAAGAAAGGTCTTCGAGGCGACAAAACTTAAATAAGTCCAAGACCAGAGTAATGATTTGGCAAATTCGATTTTTACACCACTATATGATCTAAATCTTGTTTTTTTTTTTTTTTTTACCTTGCAAGTCTCCAATCATTTCTGACCCCTGGTTTCTGTCTCTCCGCTCAGAGTCTAAGGCTGCCTGTAACTGAAAGAAATCTTTTTCCACTTGTAGCTTGGCACTTTCTAATAGTCGACATCTATCCTGCAGTTCCCGGTTTAGTGCTTCTAGTTGTGCAATAGTCTTGGTCATCTCATTTTGACCTTTTCTCAGCCTAGCTGCTGTGTCCGACTCCGCTCTTAGGAAGTCATTGGCTTCATCCAACTGGAAAATGAAAAATAAATATCAAAGCAATGCAAGAACACATTATTACACAATAAGGTCTTACCGAACTAATAAAGTATTCATAATACTGAAGAAATATAAGTGAAATACAGAAATATGTGAGTACAGATTTTTAGGCATCAAACATTAAAGCTTAATTTTTTTTTTTATTAAAACAACAAATGTTATACAGTATACCATTTGCCTAGGCCTGGAACCTAGGGAAGTAACAATGAAATAAAATAAAAATAAAAAAAAACAGCCAAAGATTGAGAGTGTGAATTTCGGCTTTAACAAACTGATAAGCTCAAGGAAAAAAAAAAAAAAAAAAAGGACAAAGCACAGGAAAAATAATGCACACGTACCTGCTTTTGCAATTGTATTATTTTTTCATTTGTTATTTGAGAATTCTGACTAACTTTCTTGAGATCCTCCAATTGGTCTTTTAAAGTAGACACTGTATGAAAAAATATAGTTAAATTATCAGGCTATTGTCAGACTACATTACATTCCATCTTCCAGCAAGAACTACAAGAATCATCCTAAAATATGGATTTAAATGCAGCAAGTTAGAAATATGGTGCCACTGCCCTGCCTACGGTTACGCCTTAAGTACCAACAAGCCTGCATAAAACTTTCCACGGATATATCTTCAATCTACAATTAATTTGTGCCTTAGAAGCTATTCAGACTGCCCCTTTCAAGGAATAGGTTAGTTCTGGGTTATAATAGAAACTCAGCATTACAAAAATAAGTGTAAGGGCTTTCTAAATTTTTTCTTTATTATGGTAAGGGCTTGATATGGTGCTATAAAAACAAATCCTTTTCTGTAGTCAGGTAAATATGAATATTGCACTTTATATTGACTTCCAATTAGCAGGCAGGTATAGCTCTAATCACCTGTTAACTTGCCAGTGAATGATCGCCTATGCTACCCACTCAGTCGCAGAGCAGAACAGTTTAGAGAAGGTGTGCCTCTGCTTCAGGTGGGTCTGCCACTTCAATCCTCTATACCTCCCATATGTTCGGGTGTCAGGTCAGCTCCTCTAGCTATGCATAATAAAGAAAGTGGCTGGCATCCGGACAGCTGCACCCTGACTCGTGAGTCAGCTCTAATCGAACGCAAAAATGCGTCAACTTTTTCTCTGCCTCCACTGTGTTGTTCTTCTGCATTTAAGTTTTCAGTAAAGTAGGAGTAGTATATTAATCACTTAATGTCTCAATTAGGAGATCTGCAAGCCATTTTTCCCCATTAAAGTATACCTTGAGGGGTTTCTTTCACGAGACTGATCCTCCAACAATCATGAACATTAATCCAAAAAATAAAAATAAAATTATGGATATTCCCCTTTGAGAAATTAGGTTGTTTCAACGGTTTATTGGTAGATACAAATTGACTTGGAGGTGTACAAAAATCACAGCAAAAACAGCACCGTGTTTGAGGTGTAACCACATTGCGCCCATGCTTTAACAAAAAGACTGCTACAGCGCCAGCTTAAAAAGTCAGGAGGGCATACACGGACATCCTCCTGTTCTCGGGGTGCCCGTGCAGGGTGTGCTCTGTGACCGCCGAGTCTTTGGGACTTGGCTGATCGCAGAGCAGGGTAAAGGGCCAATCACAGCAGGTGCTTTACCAGGTGACAGCTGATGACGGAAGTATTCAGAAGCTGGTTTCCGGCTTTCTTTCTTCACACTGACAGAAGAAAGCCATAAACCGTCTTCTGTTAGAGGAACATCAGTCCCCTTAGTGATCACCAGTGCTGCCAAATCAGTGCCCACCAGTGCCACCAAATCAGTGAAGGAGAAAAATTACCTGTTTGCAAAATTTAATCACAAAATATGAAAAAAAAAAAAAAAAAATTCACAAGTTTCGGTCTTTTTGCAAAAAACAACAAAAAAACAATGGTGATTAAATACCACCAAAAGAAAGCTCTTTACGTTAAAAAATAAAAAGATAATTTCATTTAGGTAGTGTAGCATGACTGCGCAATTGTCAAAGTGCGACAGCTCTGAAAATTGGCCTGGGCAGGAAGGGGGTATAAGTACCCAGTAAGCAAGTGGTTAAAAATTAATGGCACCCAGAACACACACAGCATGTTTTGCCACTATTTCAGTGCAATTTGGAATTGTGGGCAAAATCTAGGGGATTTTGCCCATGATCCCAAATTGCCTCACGTGAACAGGGCCTGAATCTTATTAGGTCTCTAACTTAAAGAGGAACTGCAGTCTGCTCAAATAATTTGTGATAAAAACATCTTAGCCTTTCTGAAGCTTCCCTCCAACCACTTTGCCTATTTTATATATACTGTGATTCTGTACTTGTCAAATAGGCTGCAGAAAGCTACCTTCACTGAGTCTAGATGCAACCATTTTAACTGTGGGCAGCTGAAGCTGCTGCCTGTTCACTTCCTGGATTTACACAGACACAGGAGGCACAACTCCAGCTCTGTAGCTCTCATTGGCCCACTTATGACTCATCCCCCCTGCCTTCCTACGAAACTCGCAGAAGAGTGAGAGCTGTGCATGATGTCTTAAGCCTAGGCTTTTTACCAGACAAGAAACAGGAACTGGGCTGTATAGGGTATTTACTGGCAGAAAAAAATGTTTTACTATCCAAAGTTAAAACAAGGGCAGAATTCATAGACAGACAATTGAAAAAAATGACAAGTTCCACTTGAAGCAGTTAACCATTCAAAGATTCATAAAATAATATGAAACATTTATAGGTGAAACAGAAAACATTCTCTATATTACATGCATTTACAAGTAAGGTGATCAAAGTGGGTTGGCAGTGTTGATTTGCGGCTACAAACCAAGAATGTGATCCATCAACAGAACACATGTACACATTTCCACAAGCAAAGTTTATGTGGTCTTCATTTTATTTCCCTTCTTGACAGCTTTAGTTTAATCATGCAAAATAAATCACAATACTGACAGACAGAGATTGTGTAATTTTATCCAATTATAGAACCATAAAAAGTAACATTAACTAAAATCAGCCATGATTCAGGCCAACGTGACTATTTGAACCATGACGTTCCAACTAGTAATCAAGGCCACATGGTTACATAAACTGCACATAAAACTTACAGGGGGGGTAGGCAACCACCGGCCCTCCAACTGTTTTGAAACTACAAGTCCCATGAGACATTGCAGGACCCTAGCAATCACAGGCATGACCCCTGGAGGCATGATGGGTTTTGTAGTTTTAGCTGGAGGGCTGAGGTTGACTACCCCTTAAATTAACACAACTTGAATTACTAAAATGTTCAAGGTCTCAAGTAATTGGATGATTGCATGAGACATTCCTGCAATGAGATCTAATTGGTAACTTGCCTTCATTTTCCACATTCCTCCTCTTCTCACTCTCCTGTTCTGCCTTTCTTTGGTATTCATTCAATCGATGTTGAAGCATCATTTTTTCCTTTTCAGTCTGAGACACGACTGATTCCAAGTTTTTTCTTTGATTGCCCTAAGGGTACAAATCATGAATGATTAGATCTTACACAAACTATTTTTAGCTGGCATTAGCATTTTTCTAACAATCAGGTACATGGCTATTATAAACAGCTCAATCAGCCAAAACCAGGAAAAGAAAGCAATTATAGAACACATGAAAGATCCATCCAAGCAAGGTGCCCTCCATTTTGACCCCGTGAACCCAACAGGAATTTATTAGCAGAATAAAGCACCACAAGAACCACAAATCAAGCCAAGGAAATGTTTAAATATCACTCTCGCTTGTACAATTTAACTACTTGCCTACCGGGTCAATTCTTTCATACATGTAAAAATCATTTTGTTAGAAAATTTACTTAGAGCCCCCAAACATTATATATTATTTTTAGCAGTGGCCTTAAAAAATAAAATAGCAGTTACAATTTTTTTGTCACACAAATCTTACGCATCGATTTTTCAAGCGCAATTTTTGGGGGAAAATTCACTTTAATGAAGAAGAAAAAAAACACAAAAAATATAACCCAATTTCTTATGTGTAAAATATAAAAGATTTTATGTTGAGTATATAGATATCCAACATGTCATGCTTTAAAATTGAGCATGCTGATGGAATGGCACCCAACCATGGAACTCAAAAGTCTCCATAGGCAAATTTAGTTACCAGTTTGGATTAACAGGAGGTCTATTGCTAGAATTATTGCCCTGACTTTGCAGCAATATCTCACATGTGTGGTATGAACACAGTATACGTATGTGGGTGTGACCTACATGTGCATTCACTACTGCGCATAAGCACAGGGGCACTTTATTTTTTTATTATTTAATTTCTTTATTTTTACACTGCACCTTTAAAAAATATTTTTTAATCACTTGTCCTCTTTATGGAGAGATCAGGGGTCTATTAAAAGCAAAAAATACTTTTTTTTTTTTTTTTAAAGCAAAAGATCAGTAACAAGCCTGGTTTACATGCCGGAGGAACCTGAAGTAAAGTCATGACATCGCTCCGGTCCTCCAAGGCCATAGAGATGAGTGGAGGCTATCCTACTTTTGTAAGGCCAGGAACCATTGAGGGCACCCTTCCCACCGCTTCTAAAAGTAATCCAGTGGCAAATTTGCCACTCGGACCACCTTTTATCTTGTGGAGAATCGCTTACTGAAAAAAAAAAAAAAAAAACAATACCAGGGTTATGGCATATTGCTGCAGCCATAACCCAGTATTCCACTTGCTGACCAGGACGGCAATTGTCTATGGCCCAGTTGGCAAGTGGCCAAGCTAAAACAGCCATTTTTTTTTTTTTTTTAGAGAAGGAGGGGTTAAAACATCTGTCAGGGTTTTATTGCCATTTGAGGATGAACAAATGTAAAGGTGACACTGGTAAGATAAAAAACCTGGCTGAAAAAAAAAAAGCTCTGCCTGTAGTAGTAAAGTCACTCCTCAAATCTAGGCACCAAGCCCTGTATGACTCTTACCAAGTCACCTACATCTGTAGTCAATGTTCCTTAACTAAACTCTGCTAAGTTTATATGACTGGATATTACAACAGGTGTCTATTGAAGCAGTTTTTGTAATAACATCTTTTCACTTAAACTGGATGCACTTCGTTCAGACTGCATTGCATTCACCATGTTTTGAAAAATGTTTTTGGGGGGGGGGGGAGCGATAAGAGGCAGGTCAAATTTGGCACATAGATTGGTTAACCCCTAAAAATAAAGATAATGCGTGTGAATTAAAACATAACCGTGACTTCTCTCAGACGTGTCACTAGTAAAAGTCGTGCAAAATTAAGTAACAAAGAAAAAAACGAGATGAAATGGAGAGTGGATCAGAACAGGTCACTTAAACACACTTACCTCCTCATCTAGTTCCTTCATTATCTTGTCAAGTTTAATGTTGGACATCCTATGAGGGGAAAAAAAAATGCTGAGAACGGGAGGAATGCCTATGGAGGATTTATGGGTCATTTAGACTTTGTTAAACAATTGAAGAAAGCTAAACAAATTAAAAAAATGAATCCTATGCTGGCAAGTCAAATGATTGCATGATGTTGCCTAATCAGTTTGATTTCATTAGCTTTGCTAGCAAAATGCAAACTGAAATTAACCCCTTCACATTTAAGACTAAAACAAATGTTAATGCCCAAGCACAATTGTGCAACTTTGACATGTGTTAGTAAAACTGTACATATCGTCACAACTACTTCGTGTATCCAGCTGGATTATACCTTGTTTTTTTTTTTTCAGGACAAAATTGGGCTCTCATTTGGTGGTAAATGGTAATGGTTATCTCCCGATTTTTCTTCAAAGATAAACTGTCCCAAAATATAACAGGAAAAAAACCCCCAAAAAAACAAAAAAACACCACATTTTATTTCATTTAGCTGTATATTTCTTGCTATTACCGTATGTAAAAACTAGAACAAATTTCTCCTGCTCCCGACGATCGCAAATGATAGCCAATATATAATTGTTAGTTGTCGTTTGTACCGGGAGTGAGGCCCAGAAACAATGGTGCACAGTTAGCTTTTTTTAAATTTTAAATAATGCCTAAAACGCACCGATAGCAAATTTGAGAGAGAAAAAAAATTTTTTTTTTATAATTCTACCCAATATGCTGACCATGACCTTTGACCCCAAAACTAACCCTGGCAAAGCTTCATCCTGTTATTTTTTTATTTTAAATTATTTAATACGCTTTATTTATTTTTAAATTTACAGCTTCATCTTCTGCATGTAGTAGATGCAACATATCTTCCCCTCCATTCAGAAGAGGTAGAAAACACACAGGTAGGCTCACTATGACTGATCACTGTGATAACCAATTAGGTGACATAGAACTGGGAGTCCCGGGATCCCAAACCAAAGTACAAAGACAACCATATAGGAGGCCTCACAGAAAAACCACCCACTTCCGTGAGGCCAAGAATGAATGTGCAACACCTCAAAAAAGTTATATTTGTAGTTACAGTGCCTTGAAAAATTATTCATACTCTTCGAAATTTTCCACATTTTGTCATATTACAACCAAAAACAAATGTATTTTATTGGGAGTTCATTAGCTAGACCAACACAAAATGCCACATAACTGAAAATTATAAATAGTTTTCAGACTCTTAAAAATCGATATTTGAAAAGTGTGTCATGTATTTGTATTCAGCCCCCTTGACTCTGATACTCCCAACTAAAATCTAGTGGAACCAATTGCCTTAAGAGGTCACCCAATTAGTAAAGAATCCACCTGTCTGTAAACTAAGCTCAGCATAAATACA
Organism: Lithobates pipiens; assembly: GCF_037356315.1. Classification (NCBI taxonomy): domain Eukaryota; kingdom Metazoa; phylum Chordata; class Amphibia; order Anura; family Ranidae; genus Lithobates; species Lithobates pipiens. Next base: position 419,482,562 of record NW_027507764.1, read on the forward strand.
GCTGTTCTGTGAAGCCCTCAGAGGTTTGTTAGAGAACCTTTGTGAACAGCATCATGAAGGCCAAGGAACACACAAGACAAATCAGGGATACAGTTTTGGAGAAGTTTAAAAATACAGCCAGAGCAACAATTGTATGGTTTAGATCAAAGCATATTCAGGCATTAGAATGGCCCAGTCAAAGTCCAGACCTAAATTAAATTGAGAACTGTGGCAGGACTTGAAAATTGCTGCTCACAGACGCTCTCTATCCAATCTGGCAGAGCTTGAGCTATTTTACAAAAAAAAAAAAAAAAAAAAAAGGCAAAATGTCACTCTAGATGTAAAAAGCTGGTAGAGACATACCCAAAAAGATGTGCAGCTGTAATTGTAGCAAAAGGTGGTTATACCAAGTATTGACTCAGGGGGGCTGAATACAAATGCTCGCTACACTTTTCAGATATTTGTAAAAATTGCTGAAAACCATTCATTTTCTTTCCATTTCACAAACAACTATCACATTGAGGTGTCTGTTTATGAAGCAGTGAAATCTATTCACTGCTTCATTCTCAGGCATTCACAGAGGAGATCTCCTGTTTATGAAGCAGAGTAGATCGCTTCACCTTCGGAGGAGTGAAGCGATCAACAGATGCTTCCAACACTGGAATCTTGTGAGACCTTACGAGATTACAGTACTAGAAAATCACAGAAACAGAGATGTCAGTTTATTAAGCAGAGATAAAATTATCACCGCTTAATACACTGACAGACGGCATGGTTAATGCTAGTAAAATAATTATATATATACACACACACACACACACACACACACACACACAAATATATATATACACACATACACACAAATATATGTGAGGTATAAGGAAGTTAAAAATCTTCCTCAGATTCTCTCTTCACTCCCCGATTCTCCACCTCTGAGTTGGTGAATCGGGGAGTGTGCATTCTGGCTCAGATTGCAGCTTCATAAACTGCCTGTTACTGTGTCAGTCTATGAGAATTCACCGTGTGCGGAGATAATCGGCGGGAGAACATGTTCAAACACTTCTCCCCCGATTATCTCTGGTTCATAAACTGTTTATGGGCTGTGATCAGTGGTGATCCTTTGGATCACTGCTTCATAAACGGACACCAAAATCCCAATAATATACATTTACGTTTTTGGTTTTAACATGACAAAAATTAGAAAATTTCAAGGGGCATGAAAAACTTTTCAAGGCAATGTATGTTTACATTTTGTTTTCTAATAGCCCTGTATAAACACCGAGGACCAATTTACATTGGGATCACACAGGAACATGGAACATTTTCCACATCACGTTTTGGGGTGAACTAGCTTTCAGAGTTATCTAGTGTAGCTAAAACACATTTCGTGGGTTGCCCATCACAGACAGTGATACATACAGTGCATCTTTGAAGGAAAAACAAATGTCTATGAGCTAGCTCAGCCACCATGTAAAAGCAGACATTTCCCCTGTCACTAAAAGCACATCAGCATGCAGTTCCACATGTTGACATGAAGTCATCCTATAGTCATTAAACATTTTTGCTTTTACTTACTATGACTGTTTTTCCACTTCCTGGTTTAGTGAGGCTCCGGTGATGTTACCAAGGCCTCACAAGAGCATTTTGGTAAGGTTATATCATCAGTGTCTCACCCTTAGATGATATGAACTGTCACATGATGCTGGAGGTAGACCCAAAGTTCCAAGAAATATTTATTTATTACAGGTACTTACACAGCACGGACAATTTACACAGCGCTTTACAACTAAACAGAGATTTTCATATGCCCTTAGCGAAATTAGCAACCATGAGAAGAAAAGGGAGAAAAAAACAAAGTATAGCAAGGATAAAAAGACTGCAATTATACAAGTATCTGTTCAGGATGCCTCAACTAAACATTTTTAACCACTTGCCGCCCACCGTCAAATGACGGGGGGCGGTGCAGCTCTCATTATGGGTGGACATCATGGTGGTGCACCAGAAAGGCTGCGCCCACAGGGGATCGCTGTGTGTCGATTGTGGCAGTCCCCTTAGTCTACCTGTAAAGTGGCAGATCTGTACCATGTCTAGAATCTGCTGCAGCAATAATTGCATTTATAAAGCCAAAAAAAAAAAAACACACACATTTTCCCTGCAAGTTGCTTTTATTTTGCTCAGCAACAGCTGGGGAGCTAGTGTTTATGATGAGGCCACAGTGTAGTGCACTGGGAACAAGATCAGAGATTTTTTTGGATACAGTCTGTTGTCACTTTGGATAGATGTAACGTGTGCGTAAAAATTGGACTTTGGGTGTCGATGGTGCCTTTCCACTGTAACCCTATATAGAGGTACTCTAGACGAAAGCAACAATTGGCCTTGCTGTAACAAAAAAAAACAAAAATAAATAAATAAATCGGTCTTTGGGTGTTAATTGTGTACTTGAAACCTATAACAAAAACATTTTTTTTTAGATGAAACTGATTTTACACCCTCAAAGCTTGGCAGTTGCGAAGTCCTGCCGAGATTCCACATCGGAAAAAGACTTAATCAGCGATATCAGCATCAGGGGCTTCATAACTGGTAATCCAGGACCGATTCATTTTTATAAAAGTCTAACGGTCCATGGAGTCTGTGGACCGACGTGTTTTATGATCAGTAACGAAAACTCCAGTAGCACTGAATGTCCGTTCTGAAAGCACGCTGGATGCAGGCCAGCCCAACAACTCAGTAGCATACTGGGCAAGTTCTGGCCAGTGGTATATTCTCATGACCCAGTAAGTCAGTGGATCATCAGCTGGAAAGCTCTCCATCTCTGTTTTGGCCCTGAGGTAATAATCCACCATGTGATGCAGATGCTGCTGATAGGATGTGGAAGCCGACAGCCCTGGGCAGCGAGGACTAAAAAAAAAAAAAAAAAAAAATCCGAAATGCCTCACTTCTCCAATGCTCCTCTCTTGACCAACAGAAGACTCAAAACAATGTTTTTCACCACACTGTAACCTACTGGAGTCAGGAAAAACGTTCAATAAAATCCTCTAACATGTCAAGAGATTTTATCTTCTGCACACTCTGTGGGGATGGAACGAGTTCTGCGACCTTCCCAAGAAGGGTTGCCAACCAGTAATCATCCTTCTCATTTATGCCATGTATTCTTGGGTCCTTTCGCAGGCTTTGAAGCATAAGGCTGCCCATGCGCCTCAAATTTGCTGAAGCTTGAGAAGCAGACTCCTCGGAGTCACTCAGGATGACAGCATCTGGAACTTCCTCCTCCCAGCCACGTACTACTCCCAAGGGTCCTGGGGTTGGAAAGCCATCGCTTATAGATTGACGCATGTCTTCCTCTTCTTCAAAGCCTGGATGAAGTGGGCCTTGAGAGGAAAGGAAGTCCTCCTCTTCCTTCTGCTGCTCTGCCTCCAGTGCCTTGTCCATAATGCCATGCAGAGTCTGCTGCAGCAGGAACACAAAAGGCATTGTGTCACTGATGCACGCAATGTGACTGCTCACCATCCATGTGACCTCCTCAAATGGCGACAATACAGTGCATGCATACTTAAGGATCAGCCATTGGCGTGGGGAAAAAAAAGCTGAGGCGACCTGAGCCTGTCGTGCCATACTGGCACAGATACTCTGCTGCATGTACAGCCGCTGCAGCATTCCCAAAGTTGAGTTCCAGCTGGTGGGCATGTCACAAATCAGCCGGTTTACAGGCAGGTGGAATTCACGCTGAATTTCAGCGAACCAAGCACTGGTTGTGTATGACTGCCTGAAATGGCTACAGACTAGGGCTGCAATGATTATTTTCATAAATCGATTAGTTGGCCGATTATTGTTTTGGTTAATAACCTTTAAGAAAAAATGGGTCAAACTGACGTTCATTTTCAACCACAGCGACGGGAGAATTTGGAAATGGAAAACTTCTTAGTCAAAGGAATTTTCAGACAGTGTATGTGGTTTTCGTTCAGAAATTACATTAATTTTAAAAACAGAATGTTAAAAACAAGTGAAAATTTCAAACAAAATTCTTTCATTCAGCAAATGTACAAACATTTTTCATCTGAATACTCTCCTCTGAAAATTGATGTGCGTGGCCAGCATAAGGCTCGGTACACACCTATGCAGTTTGCTTTTGATTTGATTCTGCAGTGCTTTTTGCTGTACGTTTTGATATTTGCTGCAAATTGTATTTTTGCATTTTTTTGGGGCAGATTAAAAAACACAAATTGATGCAAAAATGCATTACCGTATATACTCGAGTATAGGCCGACCCGAATATAAGCCGAGGCCCCCAATTTACCCCCAAAAAACTGGAAAACTTATTGACTCGTGTATAAGCCGAGGGTGAGACATGGCTGTCCATCCCTGTGTGTGTGTCCGTCCATCCCTGTGTGTCCATCCATCCATCCCTGTGTGTGTGTGTGTGTGTGTGTGTGTGTGTGTGTGTATTCATCCATCCATCCATCCCTGTGTGTGTGTGTGTGTGTGTGTGTGTGTATCCATCCATCCATCCATCCCTGTGTGTGTGTGTGTGTATCCATCCATCCATCCATCCCTGTGTGTGTGTGTGTGTGTGTGTCCGTGCAGCCGTGTGTGTGTGTGTGTGTGTGTGTGTGTGTGTGTGTGTGTGTGTGTGTGTCCGTGCAGCCTTGTGTGTGTGTCCAGCCTACCTGTGTCCCAAGCCTCCGTCCCGAGCCGCCGTCGTCCCGAGCCTCCTCCGACCCGTGCCGTGCCTCCTCCGTCCCGTGCCTCCTCCGTCCCGTGCCGTGCCTCCTCCTTCCCGTGCCTCCTCCGTCCCGTGCCGTGCCTCCTCCTTCCCGTGCCTCCTCCGTCCCGTGCCGTGCCTCCTCCTTCCCGTGCCTCCTCCGTCCCGTGCCGTGCCGATGGATCGCCGCTCTTCTCGGCGGCCATTCTACAATTCAAAATTCCGCCTCCGCCTGTGATAGGCGGAACACTCAATTTCCCAGCAGCCTGTGTTCCGCCTATCACGGACATCCTCTCATACTCGTCCGTAGTATGAGAATGAGCGGATGTCCGTGATAGGTGGAACACTGACTGCTGGGAAATTCAGTGTTCCGCCTATCACAGGCGGAGGCGGAGAAGGAGGCGCGGCTTTTAAATTTTAATGTCCGCCGTCTGTCTGCTCGATACGCTGATCGAGCAGTCAGACAGCGGTGACTCGAGTATAAGCCGAGGGGGCACTTTCAGCCTCAAAAAAGAGGCTGAAAATCTCGGCTTATACTCGAGTATATACGGTACATTCTTTTCTGCAGGTTCTCTATTAAAGTATAATGAACCATTTTGAGTTAAAAGTCCCTCACCCTTTCAGATGTGAATGTGTCCAATAGGAAACCATGTAAATGAACTGTAGTGCATTTCTACAAAAAGCACCAATAAACATAGATGTGAACCAGGTCTAAGATGTTTACTAACATAATGGGGTTAAAAAAACTAAAATTAGGCCCTTTATAGTAGAAAAAAAAAAAGCAGATAATGACTACTGTAAGGGGTTCATTTTTTTTTTACTGTAGAACAGTGAAAGTAATATTTACACTAGCGATCATTTGCTCTTTTTGTACTATAAAGGGCTAATTTTTTTTTTTAACCCCATTATGTTACTGCCCGATTAATCGATTATGAAAATAGTAATCGATTAATTTCATAATCGATTGTTTCAGCCCTACTACAGACCCTTTTGGCCTGTTTTAGTACATCTTGCAACCCTGGGTACGCACTTAGGAAACACTGCACCACCAAGCTGAGGACATGTGCCAGGCATGGCACATGTGTCAACTTTACCTAAGTGGGGACAGGTGGTTTGAGCCATTATCGAACACCACCATTCCTGGCTCCAGCTGGCATGGTGTGAACCACCTCTGGGCCTGTCCCTGCAGACTGCAAGAATCTCTGCTCTGGTGTTCCTGTCCCTTAAACACAACATCTGAAGCATTGCATGGCACCTTTTAGCCTGGCTCTGAGAATAGCTCTTTGAACGCTTAGGAGGTACCTGATGTTAATAGGACAATTCTGCAGAGGAGGGCATGGAGGTGGCGCAGGAGGAGGTAGAGCTCACAGGTCTGGCATCATCACCACTAGCTGTATGGACGTGTGGGGGCACAACAGGCCAACACGAGCTCTGTTCTGCAACCTTTTGAGTTGCCACCAGCATTACCCAGTGTGCTGTGAACTAAATATATCATCCCTGCCCATGCTTGCTGGACCACGTATCAGCAGTAAGGTGGAGTTTACAGCTGACTGCCTTGCCCAAGGATGCCAGAAAATTCCCTTCCAGAGAGCTGTAACCGCCTTAAGTGAAAAGTAGTAGCAACTGGGAACCTGCCATTGTGGTACAGCACATTATGCTAATTCACTGAAGGGGGCAGAATCCACCAGGCTGAAAAGATAGAAGTTGGAGAGCCAACAACTTTGACAAGCTTGCATTCAGACACTGGGAACATGGGTGGCAGGGACTAATTTGCTGCAGCAAATGAGTCAAAGAAATTTACCGGGTAAAGTTTAACAGCTGGTGGTGTGCTGGTGGAAGATGTGCTGCCTAGGACCTGGGAAACCCTCTGCTATACCATCAACCCCGTCAGTGGAGGCTGCTGAAAGGTAAAGACTCTGTGTTGCAGGGGCAGACTGAAGTGGGTGAGGAGGAGGAGGAGGTGGAGGGACAGATTTGTGCCCCTTTTGTGCGGCTTTTAGGTGCTCTTGCTAACGGGCTGAGTGGTTGGATGTTAAATGCTTTGTTAGGCATGTGGTACCCAAATAGTTGGTGTTTTTGCCACATTTGATGTGCCTGAGACACAGTTTGCAGATAGCAACAGTGCGATCTGCTGCAGATGTGCTGAAGTAGGCCCAGACAGCTGAGCTTTTGGGAGTAGGCTGGGAGATAACCGCTGCAGAACGTGATGGAATACGGTGGCTGCTCTCTTCTCTCTCTCTCTCTCTCTCGGTGTCAGGCTCCTTGGGTTGTGCCGCCTAACCTTCATTTTCCTCCTCTGCTCTGACACCAAAGTCGCATGAGTGACCTCCATCATTACCACTGGAGACAAGCAGGCAATGTGCTGCAGCTTGGAAAACATGAATGCCAAATTTGTCTACTAGTGTTCCTCCCTCTCTCTAGGCTTATGTTCCTGTCATCCTCAAATTTAGAACCAACATCTGAATCCAGTAATGGCTGGGCATCAAGGAGCAAATGGCTGATGCTGTGGTCAAACAACTCTGACTCCTCAATGGCTGATGTTGGGGCTAAGGCAGGAATAGATGTGGGCAAGGAGGCAGGTTTAATCACAATAGTAACTGCAGGGGACTGGACACTTGTCTCTACTTGGGTGACAGAGGAGAAGGAAGGTTTAATAAGCCAGTCCACCACCTCCTCTGCATGCCGTGGCTAGATAGCATGGACAAACTCACTTAACAGAGGAACTTATGCCATGCCTGAGAACTGACCACCATGTCCACCTTTGCCTGTGGACACATTTGTTGCTGGACCCCTTACAGTGCCAAAGGAACGTCTGCCTCTCCTGGTTAACCTCTAAGACATTATTGGGAGGGAGGGGGAGGAGTAATTATAAGAAAATGTAAAGAAGTTGAAATCTGTATGTAGATGTACTTTAATCAATGTAAAGAGGTGTTTGATGCACTTTGAGAACTCACACTACACAGACACTCCACGGATACACTATAATAAAATGTGGCAAACGTACAGTGATGCACAGAACTATATGGCGTTAAAATGGCAGTAACGCAAGCAAAACGATATAGCGTTAAACTGGCAGTAATGCACACAGAAGAAAATGGCGTTAAATTGGCAGTAGCATGTTTAGCGTAGTGACTATTATCTGAACTGTCCCTACTCCTACTATTAGCTATATACTAATGTCAAGATCACTGACACGGTCTCACTACACTGAAACTATCTGTCCCTACTCTAGCTGCACACTATGCAAAGCTGAATGTTGGTCCTCACTACACTCACAGTATCCCTAGAATGACACTAAACTAATATTCTACACTGACAATTGAAGCAAAACAGCACACTAACTGATAACACTTAAAGCCCTATGCCATCTCTCGCCACGCCAAAAATCACACTGAAAATGACTGCCATTGAAAGAATACTTTTATACTGTGGGGTGGGGGAATGAGCCATGATTGGATAAAGTCATGATAACCGTGTCCAATCATGACTGACAGTGTTGTGCCCTGACTGGCTGAAGCTTTCACTGCTTTAGCCAATCAGGGCTTGCAATGCACTGTTCAGCGGCACAATGAACTTATGCTCAGGCCGAACTGTTCACCCATCCCTAGAGATAAGTAAAGCTTCCTTAATCACTTCCACATTAAAGCCCATCACCTGCTGTACAAATCTGCGTGTTCAAAATACCTGTCTCCTGGTCAATGTTTATAAATGGTGTTGGTAGACAAGTTGCTTAACTGCACAAAAAATATCAAGGTTTTTACATTGTCTCATGTGTACTGTGGGCAGCTTGTCCCATCTGCTACTGACTCATAATTATGCACACATAGCTCCACCAAAGCAGCATGCATCCACACATTTTGTGTTCTTTATAAAGAATACAAAGGAGAAAACTGAGCGCACATACACACACACTTCTGGGAGCCTGCAGATATCTCATCAGTACGTTAGCATACAGTATTTTTGTATGCGCTGAGGGAGGTATGGGGCATGCGATACAGAGATATGGGGCATTAAATGCAAGACAGATATTACATTCTGTAAGTGCTGTTAAAGTATTCAAATAAAAACTACACCCAAGTAAAATAAATAGACGTTTAAAAACAAGCTTATTCCACCACACAGTAATTAGTCTGTCAATATGTCTATATTCTTTCCCCCGGTAACTTGAAACCAGAAATAAAATCCATGCTGCACCTATTAAATTCCTCCGGACATCTTCAGCTTGGGCTTCTTACAGGTGCCCATCATGAAAGGGGCTGGGTGACGCGACTCATGCGCACGGTAGTCATCCATTCTGTCACACAAACACCATGCCGAGAATTTAGCCAAGCTGCGCATGTGCAACTCGGTGCGCAATCAATAGTAGATTGCAAATAGGGAGGTACATTCGTTTTATTGTAATGTGACAAAACATGTATTTTTTTTTTTTTTTAACAGTCACTTTAGTTCCTCTTTAAAAATGGATGTCTTTGGTAAGTCACTGAAGGAATATTTCAGTGTTGCCTGTAGTAAAAGATTTATGGCTGCAAAGCTGAACTCCAGGAATTTACCCCATTTTGTAAAATATGCTGGCATACTAAGAATCAAGTCCAACGATGTGAATACCACCTTGTGAACTTAAGCCGAGTTCACACTGGTGCACGATTTCACTGTATTTTATCTGTAGTCCAACTAACTTCTATTAGATCTTGCGTTTTTGCTAGGGATGCACCGAATGGGTTTTTTGGTGCCGAAACAGATACCGAAAATGAAAAATACACTAGGCCGAAAACCGAAACCGATACCGAAAATGACTTTTTAAAAAATATTGTTAGACAGGAGGTGGTCAGAGACTGGCGACATGGTAGAGGAGGTGGTCAGAGACTGGCGACATGGTAGAGGAGGTGGTCAGAGACTGGCGACATGGTAGAGGAGGTGGTCAGAGACTGGCGACATGGTAGAGGAGGTGGTCAGAGACTGGCGACATGATAAAAGAGATCAGTGTGGCGCCCCCCGTGCAGCCAGTGTGGCGCCCCCCGTGCAGCCAGTGTGGCGCCCCCCGTGCAGCCAGTGTGGCGCCCCCCGTGCAGCCAGTGTGGCGCCCCCCGTGCAGCCAGTGTGGCGCCCCCCGTGCAGCCAGTGTGGCGCCCCCCGTGCGGCGTCCCCCGTGCAGCCAGTGCGGCGTCCCCCGTGCAGCCAGTGTGGCGTCCCCCGTGCAGCCAGTGTGGCGTCCCCCGTGCAGCCAGTGATGCAGCAAACAGAGGAGAGCCGCCTCCGCCGTCTGGTTCAATAGAGCGCCGGGAACATCACAGCTTTCATTTCAATAGCTGTGTGTTCCCCCGTCGCGCGCCGTCACATACAGCCCCTCCCCCTTGTCCGGGGGAACTGTAATTGACAGATCCCCCGTCCAATCTGGCTTTCGACAGGGGAACACACAGCTATTGAAATTAAAGCTGTGATGTTCTCGGCGCTCTATTGAACCAGACGGCGGAGGCAGCTCTCATGCGCTATACACATCCCATGATGGGCAGCACCAGGGGCAGGGCTCCGACCCCGCCCCATTTCCGGCTCAATTATCGGCAGTTTTTTCCTTTCGGCAAATTACCGAAAGGGCAATTTTCGGCCGATATGTTTCAGCGGCCGAAATTTTGGTGCATCCCTAGTTTTTGCTCTATTTTCTGAAAGCGTAGCACAAGTCCTGCATGCAGCAGAACTTTGCCACACTTTCTGAAAATGAAGCAAAAACATGCAGCCAAATTACAGCACACCAGTGTGAACCCGGCCTTATCTTTATTTACATCTGATTAGGATTACAGAGTACCAGCGTACAGCTATAGCTACACTTCCAGGGCTCTGACAGGAGAGACTCTGCTTCCCCATACAGCAGTAGTTCTGCCTACCCTTCCCCGATCATTCATCAAAGACTTCGTATTTTGATTATAAGTTCACATATCATCAAGTGGTCTGCGATTGTATAGGGGAAGGGGAGGGGCAGGCACAGCGGCTGCATGTGACTGATCAACTGGAATAGCTGAAACCAGAAACTCTAGTGTCTGTACACCGGAAGTATAGAGATGGCACTAAAAGTAAGACTTGTAAATTTAAGTCATAAAGCGGGTATATACCCCTTGTACTCTAGCACACTGTATAAAGTGGCTGAATTCCTTGAGTTCAGCTTTAAGCAAACTTTTACAAAAGATGTTTGTCTATAAAAGTGCAAGATATCCATTTCTATTAAACTGGTTGTAAACCTCGGTTAATGAAATAATAAAAGCAAGTGTCATTTCTGTCTGCTGTCTCTTTCCTCTGCTATCTGCATGAGTCACTGAAAACTGATTTTCCTGACAGCAAGATGTAAAAGGGCGACCGTGGAGGGAGCTTCAGCAATCAGTACCATGATTGACAGGCTCAGCTATGTTCCTGTGTGCAGAGTGCAACTTCACAGATCCATGTCCTGTCAGCGGAGATGAGAGATCATGCGTTCCTAATATATAGGGACACCAATTGGGCTACTCTCCTTGTCAGTCCCATCCCCCCACTATTCAAGTCCATTCACACAGGGGCAACACGACTTCCAGCGAGACATTGGGAAGCAACTTTGACACGACTTGAGTATGAATCACAGCACGACTTGAGGCAACTTACAACGCAACTTGAAGTTTCTTCCAGGACAGGGGACTTTGCCAGTGGCCAATCACATAATAATCAGCTCTGTGGGAGGGAGGGGTTTGCCTAGAAAACTATTTTTACTTCCTGGAAAGTTGCTTCAGTTAAGACAGGGGATCAGACTTGGAGGCAACTTGCATTGAAATCAATGGGCACAAGTTGCCTAGAAGTCGGATTGAAGTAGTACAGGAACCTTTTCTGAAGTCGGAGCGACTTTAGTAGTGTACATTAAGACGGCTCTCATTCACTTACATTGATTTTATCATGTTGCGCGACTTGAGGCAACTTGGGACGACTTCAAGTCGGAACCAAAGTTGGCCCTGTGTGAATGGACTCTCAAGGAACACAATTAACCCCTTGATCACCCCTAGTGTTAACCCCTTCTCTGCCAGTGACATTTATACAGTAATCAATGGCTAGCACTGATCGCTGTATAAATGTCAATGGTTTCAAAAAAAGTGTCCAATCTGTCTGCCGCAATCATGATAAAAATAGTAGATCACTGCGATTGCTAGTAAATAAATAAAAAGGCCATAAATCACTAACCTATTTTGTAAACGCTATAACTTTTGCACAAAATAATCAATATATGCTTACTGTAAAAAAAAAAAAAAAAATTACCAAAAATATGTAGAATACATATCGGCCTAAACGGAGGAAAGAATTAGTTTTTTTTAATTTGGGATATTATCAAAAGGTAAAAAATTGTGTTTTTTCAAAACTGTCGCTCTCTTTGCTTATAACCCAAAAAAACCCACAGAGGTGATCAAATACCACCATAAGAAAGCTTTGTGTGGAAAAAAAAATTATAAAAAATGTAATTTGGTACAGTGTTGCATGACCACGCAATTGTCATTCAAAATGCAACATCGCTGAAAGCTGAAAAATGGCCTGGGCAGCAAGGGGGTTAAAGTGCCCTGTATTGAAGTGGTTAAAGAACTGCAAAAAAAAAAAAGGCATGGAGTCAGGGCTGGTACAAGGATTTTTGACAGCCTAGGGCAGTGATGGCGAACATTGGCACCCCAGATGTTTTGGAACTACATATGATGCTACATGATGCTTAACTACACAGAAGAGTGCACGAGCAACATGGGAAATTAAGTTCCAAAACCTCTGGGGTGCCAAGGTTTGCCATCACTGCCCTAGGCAAAACCTAATTTTGCTGCCTCCCTTCCTTGGCTATACCTCTGACTCCATTAACAAGGTGGCGTATACATGGGCAGGGCAAAGGGGATGAAGTGTCCATCAAATGCAGCCCACCAGTGCCCTTCAATGCAGCCAACAAGCGCCCTTCAATGAATGTTTGCTTCCATTCATTTGTGAGTCAGTACACAGTCCTCTGCGCCTCTGACATTATGTGAGAACAGAGCGGTGGCCTCCTGCTGATGCTGAGACTTAGTTGCTTGCTGCAGAGAGGAGAGAGTATGAACACCAGTGGCCGGGTGCCCTAGGCAGCACCGGCCCTGCGTGGAGTACAAGCTGGGAGCCGCACTAAAGGTACCTGAAAGCTACATATGGCTCCCAAGTCAGTTTAATGATTGACAACAACGTAAGTTGTAAGTTGTGAAGTTAAAATGCACCTGTGTAACACAATTACTCTTTATATGATATGATTTTAAAAGAAATAGGTCACGTTTCTGACCTGCACTTTTGCTCCATTTCATCTTTCAGCTGCATCTCATTATGCAGCTGTTCTTCCAGTTGATAAATGCTCTTTTGCAAGTTCTCGACCTAAAGAGAAAGGGAAGAAAAATTCTATGTATTTTATAATGTAAACAAAAATTGTTCCAATTTTCAAAATATACATACTCAAATGAAAAGGAAATGTTTATAAATGCAGACTAATACAATATTCAGAAGCTCAACTATTAATGCAAACTTGAACCAAGCACTCTGTAATATGCTGTACATATTTATCTTTCACGGAGTTAGAATACATTTGGACTTAATGAAGAGTATGTATTGAGTTGCAGATTGTCTATCCATTTACTTTGTTAGAGTGACTGCACATATTGCACCTGACAACTCAGGAGGATCTCTACATAATCAGGGGTAGTAGCACCTTTTTCTACTATCTACTTTCTGTAATATCACTGCTCACAGCAATCACATTTGGTTTCACTTTATCAAATTTTCAAAGGAGAGCAACAAAGAACACAACTGTGGTAGGAGCACAGCTTTAATGTTCCCAAGTGACAAACCTATTGCACCTCACTGGATCTGTCTACGGACTAAACATACCAAATTTTTATCTACTTTGGAGCTTGATCTGTTGTCATCAGGATTTTCTGCAGGATCCGCTAAATACCTGCAAAATAATAATGGAATAATGAAGCTGTCAGTACACAGTGACTGTAGATTTACCTTATGAATCATTGGTACATCTTTAGTTGTCTTGTGGAGTACAGCATATATCAACTTACTGTCTGTTGCTGTAGTATGTGAATCCTACAAAAGGAAGCTGATTGCCCACAAATGCTTTGGGCATCGGGAATGTTTCTTCATCTCCTTTGTCTTCCTCCAAATCATCAAAATTACTGGTATCAACATCACTGGTTAAATCTGGGACAACTGGAGCCACAGCTAAAATTAAAAAATTTCCCTGTATCAAGTATAGTTGTATCCAGCAAAGATATTCCTCCTTATTCATCACACTAATCCACTCTGAAGACAATTCATGACCACTAATCATTTAGAAATGACGTGAAGGCATTACATGACATCTGTAATACATTTTAAATAATCTCTTAATTTTTTTTCCCCCAAAAAGCTGCAAGCAATGAGGCGTTTAAAGCCACGCTCCAATTGTCTCTAAAAACAGTTGCAGTGGATAATCAATCTGTGAGTGGATTCTAGTCAAGTATTCATCCATTTCTTGGGTTGTATCTGAATAGTCTGCCTTAATGGCCTCAAAAATAAAATCCAACAGTGTCAATTGCCTGTAATATTTACGCTCGCTGAAAAATAACTTACCATCTCTTAGAGTCTCCCACGCCCACTGATCATTCTTAAAGAAAAGATGCCTTTTAATTTCCTCCACACCATTCCGTCCCAATCGGGTTTCCCTGTTAAAAAGGGGGGAAATAACTTTATAGTGAATTTAATATTAAAATAAACCAATCACAATCCATGATTAAAGATAATGGCTTTGAATAAACCATATGTCAAGAGGCCCAGCAAATCAAATAAAATCTAAACTGCTAAATTTAAGTGCTGGTACACACTTGTGTAATGCGGGAACCCTCCATCCAGCATCGCACCAGACTCCCATGGCAGTTCACACTGCCATATGCAAACTGCTGGGAGTGACAATAACATTGTTAAGGACACCACCATGTCAGCTTGCATATCTCACTGCGAACTGACTGTTCAGACATGAATCGGAATGCATGGGTGTAAACACCCATGCGATTAGATTCTGGTGCGTACAAAAAAAGGGTCCTGTGTGAGTTTGGTCCGAATGTGATGCTATATCAGCCATACATATATGGCTGAAATCGCATCGCATGTGATTTGCACTGCAGTTCGAAATACATGTGATATCAGAGGACACGCTGGTGTGAACCGGCACTAAAGATGTTGACTTTTCCTGTAATGTAGATTGTCAGTCACTTTTTCAAAATCTCTCTAGTGGTACTTTAAGGAGTATGATTTTTTCACTCTAACCAAAGGAAAAGTTTTGGAAGATGGAAAGAGGAGCCATGTTCAACTTTTACAGAAAAGTCCACATTTGCAGATAACTGCTTATATTTCTGAATCTAAAGACATTTAGCCTACATTTATAACTGATGGCAAGCTCTAATTATACAGGTTTTAATAGAAGTTCATTTTAAGAAAATAAAAATAAATGCAGATGTTGTTGCAGGTTTACTTTATCCTTACTACAAAACTGACAATTGTTTGTTGCATTTTGTATTTTTTTTTCTATACAGTAAACCTGTGATTACTACATTTGTATATTACTACCCTATGGTGCCTGCTTCTGCAGTTGAGAGCTTGGTATCTATTTTAACAGACAGCAAAGGGCTTTCAGACAAAAGTGATCAGGTCGACTATCACTTTTATTGGGCTCTGGAGGCGAGGGCAACAATTCTAGGGGTTACACTTCACGGTTAACTCTAAACAGCTAGCGTGTAAGGACTTTAAAGTGCTGCCTATAAACAATTTTGGATGCCACTTTTTGCTTTTTGACAGGCATGTGCAATTTTAGGCTCGACATGTTTGACATCCTTTTACTCGTTGCAACTCCATATTTTATGAAAATATGTGTTTGATAAATGGCTTTGCGAATATTGTTCAACGCAAAAAACCGCAACATTTTACTCTCCAGGGTCTCTACTTTCAGAAAATATTTACTATTTGCCAAAACTACAGATTTTAGAATGTGTGCTAAACATTACACCAGTAGACGCATGGTTAAAGCATAGACCGCTGAACATGTGCACAGTACAGAATCCCAGCAGCAAGTCATCTTGTACTCACTAACAATTCCTAAAGACAGACTACAAAACTAGAGGACTATGAAATAAGGAGCAGACGCTCCAATATCTGAAACTGCGAGTCTCCTGGAAGTCACAAGACAGCTGAACTTTGTATTAACCCTTCAAGGCATTTTAATCAGGTATTAGAGAAGAAGAAATAATTGCCTATTGAAATTGGTTGGGTGCATTAGCCACACTCTGTCCACCAGCACAAAATCCAGATAACCTCAGGTATATTTCATAAATACATAGTTAAAGGATGCTATAAATGGCCAAAATGTGTTCTAAGCTGTATTTTGACTAATGGGGCTTGCCTGTACTTCTATCCACATATTCAGCGCAATCCCTTACCTACAGAAGCACCCCCTGACCAACCCTAGAAGAACTAAGCAAGACGGACATCCAATGCTGTTGGAATGACCACTTTAGCGGAAAGGGAATAAGATGGTTGTCTTAAGAGATCAGAGTGATCTATTATATTTCCTCAACTACTGGACCAAAGGTGACCCCCGCCAGACTACATAATCAGCAGAGTATACGTTGGTCCCATGGCTTCCTTCAACACACCAGCTCTAACAGGAGAAGGATCTCCTTCCTCCTTCGCCATCCATCAAATGTCTTATCTATGAACGTGACAGGATAAGCATCCCAGACAACATTCTGTATCACTGCCTGGATGTCAGCAAAAAAACACACTTTTTCAGCTCTGTTATTCAGACTATTACCTCAAAGTGCACTAAGAGGTCAGCTTGTGACTTCAGGCTCCCATGAGGTATGCCTAACTCCCTGCCCTTACCTTGTGTATTGCCTTTTGACTCCTTGTCGATATGGATTGGGGCAAAAACGCCAACTCTGAGACATTAGACCAGGTAATACTTCTACTGCATCTCGCTGCCTTACTACTAGAAACTGGACTGAATTGCGTCTATTATCTAAATGGTACATGGAACAACGTTTTCATTATGGATCCCAAATGTGCAGCAAAAAACTTCAAATAGGTCAGGAATGGGGAGACCGACCCAATTACCATAACCGCTATCCCAAGAGAGTTGACGCCATGTATGGGAGCACTATCCATTGTGGATTCTCCTAGTTAAGGTAAGACTCTCTGCCAAGAATACATAGCCGTTGGAAACTATTGCATTCTTCATTATTCATAAGATAATAGCCACACTCCAATCTTGGCTATTCCTGCTTGCTTTGTCAGCAAAGTGACTGCAAACAACATGTCTCCACCTGAAACAACCATTCCTTGACACGTTTAATTACTCCTGGCTTGCTCATAAGGATAGAGGAAGTCCCCTATCCTTGAAGGTTTTTAGCAGGTTCCCCAACATTAAACTTGCATTTATCAATCAAATGCATCTAAATATGAAATATATTGCAGCTTATTCTGCAGCATTAAAAAAAAAAAAAAAAAAAAAAAAAAGACTTTTCAGCTACTTTCCATCAGTTTATATATGTTCAACATGTCCTTTATTTAGCACTAGATAAATATTTCATTCATACTGCCCTTAAACCTGGTTATATAGATGATTTTATCTGACTGCACAAGTGTTTGTATGCTGCCTTATAAGGCGCTCTCTCTTTCAGAGCAGGGAGCACAAGAGTTCTATATCAGCTCATATGCTACAATGTGCAGTGTCATGGTCTTGGTAGCAGTGAGTGTTTATACCAATTAGCCAAATTCTATGTACAACAATGGCTATCTTTCATACAAGACAAAAAATATTTTTAGGACCATTCACACCTAAAGTGATACTAGATGATATCCTTATTTTCCAAAAAGGATTCATACACATCCACTAAAGAGAAACTTTGGTCAGAAAACTAAGCCACGATAGACCACTTCAGGCTGGCATGAGAAAAGATGGTCTGCAATTCATTGCTCTTTAAAAATATTTAAAATGTATTTTTTCTTTAAGACTTATTGTTGCTAAAGGAGGGAAAAAAACAACAGGAATGATACAGACCGTGCAAAGGGAACACAGATTATAGAGGGAGAAAATAAAAGGAGAGGCAACAGGACAAAATATGTTGCTAGGGAGACAAAAAATAAAAAATCTGGATTTTTGAAACAGCGGGTTAATAGGCCACCTTTAGGTGGACACTGGCACGCCCTAAGACCAGAAGTGCACTCCCTATATAACCCTTCCCACTACCGGGAGTACCTCAGTTTTGTAGCCACTTGACTTGGACCATCTCCCCTGGACAGAAGCTTCTTCCAGGACCACTCCCCAGCCTAGAAGGCTGGGATCCGTTTCCAGCACTTTCCAGGATACTGACAGAAAGGATTTCCCCTCTTGGAGGTTGCTGGCGATCAACCACCAATTTAGGCGCTGGTGAACGTCGGGGGATAAGCGTATTGGAAAATCCAAAACCTGAACATTATTGTTCCAGACCGACAGGATAGCGTTTTGTAGCAGTCTTGAGTGAAACTGCACATAAGGGACAGCCTTGAAGGAGGCCACCATTTTCCCTAAATCTCATGCACAGCCAAATAGGATTTTTCTTTGCTTTGACAAGTTGAATTAGTCCTATAATGGAACTGATTCTTGTCTGGGGTAAGAATACCTTTTTCTGTATGGTATCTATGACCAGCCGCAAGTACTGTAATCTCCTTGATGGTTTTAAGGAGGATTTTTCTAGGTTGAGTATCCAACCCAGAGATTCCAGGTAGTTTAAAGCTGTGATTAAACTTTGGTTTAGACCAGAGACTGAATGGTCTATTAAAAGTAGATCTTCTAAATAGACAGTTATGCCCTGAGCCCTTAATCTGGCTAAAGGAGGTTCCAGAATCTTTAGGAACACCCGCTGTGCGGTGGCTAGACCAAATTGCAGGGCCACAAACTGAAAATTGTGATTTTCTATCTTGGATCATAGAAATTTCTGGTGAGTGGGAAATATTAGCACGTGGAAATATGCATCCTTGACAACGATCAATGCCAAAAACTCCCCTCCTTGTAAGATGGAAACAACCGATTGGATTGATTCCATATAAATGGACCGGATATTTAAGTGCCGGTTCAGATCTCTGAGATCTAGAATGGGTCTTAACTCTCCGTTTGGTTTTGGAACCGCAAAAAGGTTTGAATCAAAACCTGAGCCCTGTTCCTCTAAGGGAACCTCTGATATCACCAGCTGGGATAAGAGATGATCCAAAGATAGAAAGACTTTTTTCTCTGGATCCCTGGGAACCTTTGATCTTAGAAAATAGAGACGACAGAAACCCTCGGAACTCTAATTTGTAACCTAGGGAAACTGAGGAAGCCATCCATCTGTCTTGACATTGTTCCTGACAGATTCTTTCAAAATTTAAGAAACCTCCCCCCACTCGAGTGAGGAGGCTTTAGCATTCTGTTTTGCAGGCTTTCTGCCCCAAGACCTCTTTTTACCCTGGTGCTGCCCTTGGGGTCTTCCCCTTAAACCTGACAGTGGAGGCCGTCAAGACTGCCTAGAGGTTGACGCCGCACGCTTAAAAGGAGAAATGTTTAAACTTATTTACTGGTAAAAGAGAGCTTTTCCCATTAGAGATCCTTTGGATGTATTTAACCAGATCGTCCCCAAATAGCCGTTCACCATGAAAGGGGAAACTGGCCAAGAGTTTTACACGGTGCTTCTGCTGACCAATTTTTCAGCCACAGAACTCTGCGAGAATGAACTAGTCCTAGCATAAGCCGTGAGGCTTGGATGATAGAATCTTTCATAGCATCTACTGTAAAACATAGTGCATTCTGATACGCCAGCCCATTGCTGGGCCTGCTAAACAAGAAGAATCTTAAGTATCTCCACAAACTGTTCCTTAATGGACTGAGATACACCAATTGCCACAAGAACCGGCTGGGCTACTGAACTTGCTAAAGACATATTTTTTTTAAAAAAGTTCCAATTTTTTTTATCTGCTGGATCTCTTAACATCAGCGCATTATCTACCGGACACGTGCGACTTGATCACTGAGGGGATTGCAGCATCAACTGCTGGAACCCCAATTCTTAAAGAAATCCTCCTCCATAGGATATAGTGCAGAAAACTTTCTGGGAGAATAATACTGTTTATCCGGATGTTCCCATTCAGAATATATAAGCTTGTTAAGCCATGAATAGGAAAAGCATCCCCAGATGGGGGAGGTTTTAGTGATCCCAAACCAGAGGTGGGTTCATCAAGAGTCTGCAGGCAGCAAAAATGTTGAACAAACCAATTTAGTAAGAGAGTGTACAAGCAATCTGTCCTGTGATACTACTCCCTCTATATTAGGATCCTCGGAAAGCGGATATATTAGTATCTTCCAAATCTCTTGGAAGATCCTCCTGATCCCCTGCCCCTTGCACCTCAATATGAGGGTCCTGAGCACTGGATGGGGATCTGCTACGTTTGGACCCACTATGGAGAGTGATCATAGCATCAATCTTCTTTTCCAAATTAGAAATGGTAGAAGAAAAAAAACCTCCTGTGTGATATATATATATAGGGGTTGAAGTGTCCAGTGCTGCTGCAACATCAGTTTCCCCTGACAGCTCAATATGACCAGCCACATCACTCTCAGAAGAGGATGACATTCTTTTGGAAATGGATTTATGTTGTTGTGAAACCTTCGAGCCCCTAGAACCCTTTGTGGTGTTCCTGGTCCTTTTTCCACTCATAGCCTGAATGACAAAGCAGAGGCACTACCAAAAAGAATGTACACTGCTAGGCTATAGTCCAGCACTACAAAGCTGCTATTAATGCCTAGCCTGAAATAGAAATAATATGTCAAGGGGAAAGCCTGTGTCACTAAACCTGAAGTAAGCCACCTCTGCTCTTGTGTCCCTCCACAGCCAGCAGCAGCAACACAGGGCTTTTAAAAACTACATCCACGTGTGTTTGGCGCCTGACAATGCCAACGCCATTCTAGTCCATCTCGGGAGTGAACGGGAGAGGGTGGCTATGTCCTACATACAGTGTGGAATGAATATATCCATCCTCTAAAAGCAAAACAAATGATAGCATTGAAAAAAAGTAATTTGGTGAAGGTTGGAAGCAATAGCGGGTATTTTTTTTTTTTTTTTTTTTAGTTAAGCACTCTTAAACGTAAGTTGTGTCACTTTAACCACCTTCTTTCTTGCCTGGCCAGACAGGAGCTGCACCAATGCAGGAAGACGTACCCATATGTCCTCCCACATCAGAGGCTTTTTCACGGCTCTTACAGCATGGACCCGTGATTGGTGTGTCCCCTTGGCACAGTTGATCACATAAGGCAGAGGACCAATGAAATTTGTTCTGTACCATGTGATAGTTGTGTCCAATCACAGCTTCACAAAAATGTTAACAAAAGCCGCATCATGTGGCTTCCAGCACTCTCTCCTCCCACAGAGATCATCTGTGAAAGAAAAGAGCCATTAGACCAGTACAGTGAGTACCCACAGCTGTCACAGTTTTTAACAGAACACACTGCCAGCCAGCTCAGAGTCCGGGATCACTAGCAAACAGTGTACGCTGCAGCAGTCCACCTGTCCCAGCGTCCCCAGTGCTGCCAGGAACAATGTCCTTGATTGCAGTGACACCAGGCCACTAAACACCAGCACCCTGATCATAGCCACACTAGTGTCACCAATTTCAGTGACACCAGACCGCTATACACCAGGTAAAATCGCCACACTAGTGTCAACAGAGCCAGTATCCCTGATTGCAGTCAGGCCAGACAGCTATACATCAGCATCAGTAACCTGATCACCGTCACACTAGTGTCAACAGTACAGTTTAACCAGAACCCAATCATATTTAAAACATCTAGACCAGCGAGGAGGCATTGCAGATCCTGAGCATGAGACCAACTTAGATTATGAATATGAACAAGTGCACAGCAGTGGTTCACTAACCAATTTAGAGGAGGAAAGGGTCACAACAAAAAGAATGAGGTGTTCTGAGGAGCAGCAGGCAACCACCTGCAGCGGAATACATACCTGTGAAGTGGGGGGCATCAGCAGTGCAATACACCCAGATGAAAGGCCAAGAAAAAGTAGCGAGGTCTCGCATCCACAACCAAGGATTAGAGCCCATACTTGTGATTCTAAGGCACTTTTAAATCCTGTACTTTCAAATTCAGCAGCACCTATAAATGCCCAATTTAAACCAGAGCAAGACATTGAGGCAGAAAAGCAAACATGTTACACTATTTTATTTTTTTCACAGAAGCTTTTTTTTATTACATTTTGGACCAATCTTTATGGTCAGCATTATACCACTAAAAACCCCAGCTCCATTTATGCCCATACATTTTTTTTTCCTTGGCTTCACAAAAAAAAAAAAAAAAAAAAACTGCAGGTCTTTTGGTCCACACAACCTGTTCAACATATGCAACTCTATTCCACCATTATGTCCAGGAGACGTTATAAAATAATTACACAATTTCTACATTAGAATGACAATTCCCAAAGTCCTGCCTGAAAACACACCGAATACAAGCTTTAAAAGTTAGGCCACTGATCAAATATTTTACACCAACATTTTCTGAAATGTTTACTCCTGACAAAGATATTTTACCAGCAGAATTGGCATAAATATATCTCAAGTAAACAAGCCACATACGGCGAAAAGTAATCTAAACTTTGTGAGAGGACCCCAGGGTGCATATATAAGTTCCATGTTTATGAAGGAAAAAATTACCAACCTATGTGGAGCAGTGGGAACACCGTGTGGGAGCTTGCATTACCCCCATTCCATCAGGGGTACCGCTCTACATGGACAACTTTTACATCAGCCTTCCACTTTTCCACCACTTTTAACTCAAGAAAACTTTAGCCTGTAATAGTGTGGCCAAACCACCAGGGCTTCCCACAAAGATTGGTTGCCATAAAGCCAAAAACTGGAGAGCCAGTTTGTGGAACGAAGACATTTTGTCCCTTAAATGGAAGGATAAGTGGGATGTGTATGTCCTTTTACCCATCCACTAAGACATCTCAGTAGAAAATTTAAGGAAGGCACGGTCCAGTACAAAAACCTGATAGTACACAGGACTACAATCAATTCACATGAGGCTTGGGTTATAATTACCAAATGTGACAGCCCTACTTAGCCACCAGACTATTAATCTATTAGAATAAAAAAAGCGGACATATACTTTTTTCAATTGGCATTGTACAACTCCTACATCATCTATCAAAAGCCTACAGAAAGAAACCTTCCTATACTACTGTGATTGTAACTGACCTACCTTATATATCAAGGCAGCACTACACCTGAACACCTTTGTTCTGCTGGAGTAGATTGCATTACTGGCACTTGCCCAATTTTATACCTTCCAGCCAAACAGGCCGCCCAGTTTTTTGTTTTTTTTACATAAAATCATCCACACAGGATTATAACAGAGGGGATGGTATGAAGATGTGAAAGTGGCTTAACAACCACTTAAAGCTTGTACTAGTAAAGAACCTAGAAAAATAGGCCAGTGGTTAACAGTATACATTACAATCCTAGGCCTCTATAAGGACACACTAACACTGTAGACCTAGCCCCACTAACGGCACTGACATACAGAACCTCTGGATACAGAAGCTGGCACTACGTTTTTGGAAGGTCATTGCCCATTAAGCGTTAAGGCAGTTACTATCATATCAGTTTAAATCAATATTAAAATAAATGTATCTTGCCTCGAAGCAAGACCCTGGAGGTACCTGTATATACCTTACCTATGTGACCACAATATCTTCCACTAACCCCTGGGACTTTTATCTTCATTATAAAGTGTAAACAGATTACCCAGCTATGATATGTTAATGACATACTCTACACTTTCAGACATCACTCCAGCATGTGGTGGCGAGTCTGTTTCTACCATCTATACAAGTAGCTCATTAGGTGGCATAGCATTGTCAGCTTTATCCAGCTCAAAAGTCCAAGCTTGCATAATAGGTGCGGGTGAACATATACCGTAAAAGCAAGAATGCTTGGAGGAAAAAGGCATAATTATAACCAATTTACAAAAAAATTATTACAGTACTTTCTTAAACCACCCTTTCCATTAAAAGCAGCAGCAATTCTGAAGTACAAATATAAACACTTTCTGAAGGTATTTACAAGGTAAAATGCTCCTATGCACTTGAACATGTCACAGTTAACAATGCAGGCTTTGTTTGTCTTCGGGTTAATTCACACTGGGAGCAGATGCTGTATTGGGCAGCCCAGGTGTCAATGGGCCCTTGCTTGTTTTTTATGATCATTGTCACACTACATGATGAAACAGGATGGTCAATATGTTGTAAAGCTCTGTGCAAACTGCTGGCGATATATTAAACCTGTATATTAAAGAGGAAGTAAACCCTTTCAAACCACTTTGACCTACAGGTAAGCCTAGATTAAGGCTTACCTGTAGGTCCAAGCAATATCTCCTAAACCTATATGGTTTAGGAGATATTTGCCCGAAAATGGGCACCGCTGTCTACGGCGCATGCGCCGGAGACAGCGGCGCGCAGGCGCACTAAATGCGGCAAGTCCAAAAATGGATTTGCCTAATTTGTCGACTCCCGTGCGCATGCGCGGGAGTGACGTCATCGCGGCTTCGCCGAATGGCAGCGGTGGAGCTGCGAGACGCGACTCCCGTGCGCATGTGCGGGAGTGACGTCATCGCGGCTTCGCTGCTGTCATTCGTCGGAGCTGCGAGACGCCACCAGCAAGATGGATGCGGCGGACTACAGGGGACAGCGGCGACTTCGCTGGCTCCTGTGTCAGGTAAGTGACACATAATGAGCTACTATGCGATGCATAGTAGTCCATTATGCTTTACCTTTGCAGGGAAAAAAAGAGGAAGTAAACCCATCAGGGTTTACTTCCTCTTTAATCACTATGCTAACTTTTTGCTGTGGTGCAACATATGCCACATCTATCCTGATAGTATTGCATTATGGATATGAATCTGCCTGTAATCCAACGTAGCAAGGTGGCCATAAATTTAATCAAAATCGCCAATTCTGCTGTAGTGCAGAGGACTTGCAGTGTTGTTCACTGCCGGCTACATTTATCCTTATGCCAGTTTTCTGTCTATCAGAACCAAAATGTTATATTTTACCTCATTAGTTCAAAGTACCTGTTGCCCATTCTCTCTGCCTAGTCCTTGTGTTTTTATGCTTGGCTTAATTTCCACCTTGGAGGGATGAGGTTTTTAGTGACAATTCTTGAATGAAAATCACTTCTGATGAGATTTTTATGGACTATATATGGTTGTATGAGTAACCCAATGCTTTCTTCCAGTTCAGATCTTATAGCGGCGATGGATGTTTATCTCTTTCCTATGACCCACCCCGCAACTGCAGCACTTTGAGGCCACCCTATACCAACAGCAACTGACTTTAATCTTGCATACCTGTGCTTCTGCAGATGAAATCAGACAGTACATATGGAAATACACCATGGTGTTGCAGCTTGCGAGAGTCCTTGATGAAGGATTGCCACCTTGTATCCTATCGCTTATCTCAATTTTGCCATAGGGCACGCTTAGTTACATCTTTGACAGCTTCTCCTCTTTAGTATGATTTTCCCCTGACTAATTTTATTCCCTCTACATGGCCATTTCTGTTCATTTAATTACTTTACTTCACCTTACAAATTAAGTCATTGGCCTAGGTTGCCATATTTGCTTACCATATTTGTTTCTTTGCTTTAAGACAACCAAATAGCTTAAATTATCGCTTAATTTTTTTGCAAAAGGGATGCTTGGGACACTTAAACACACTTTTGACACACTAGTCCAGAAGTCATTAAAACATCACCTAAAACAAATATTTTTTTAATCTATTGTGCTTAAGGCTTTTGTACACAGAACCAAGTTTTTCTGAAAATAACCAAATAAGTCTGTTCACAAAAGCCAAACAATTTATATTAGTAAAATTAAAGCGGGGATCCACCCTAAAGTGGAACTTCAGCTCATCAGAAACCGCCCCCCCCCCCCCCCCTCCGGTGTCACAGTTGGCACCTTTCAGGGGGGAGGGGGGGTGCAGATACCTGTCTAAGACAGGTATTTGCACCCACTTCCGGGCATAGACTCCCATAGGAGTCTATGCCTCTTCCTGTCCCGGAGTGCTGTCTGCTGGGACACAAACGGGTCCCAGAGACATCGCGGACCAAGCCGCAGCGCTTCACTTCCCGATTCCCTCACCCAGAATGGTGGCGGCAGCAGCCGAGAGCCGATCGACCAGCCTCGGCTGCTGACATCACTGGATCATGGGACAGGTGAGTGCCCATTTATTAAAAGTCAGCAGCTGTAGTATTTATAGCTGCTGGCTTTTAATAAAAAATTTTCCAGTGAAATCCCTCTTTAAGTATACATCAAGTTACAATAGCAGGACTAACCAGAAACAGAATACATTTTATTACCTGTCAGTAAGGAATGCACATATCAAGTTCTTTGCCTCTTTTGAGATTTCACTGTCTTCTGGAAATGTAAGAGAGTTCTTATGGTTCATAATCTTACTATACGTTCCAACCAGAGAATCTGCATAAAAGGGAGTATCGCCTACAAAAATCAGAAGAAAATCACATCACTTAGGTACAAATATAATTATTAGGCACTAAAGCTTTAGCAGTGTATAGCCACCAGCCACTCTCAGAATGCAGCGTGGGTGGAAAAAAAAAAAAAAATCATCATCCATAGGCTTTGTTTTTTTTAACCACTTATACTCCCCTCCTATCAAGACCAATTTTCAGCTTTCAGCGCTTATGCACTTTGAATGACAATTTCGCGGTCATACAACACTAACCAAATGAATCTTTTCCAATGACTTTTTTTTTATTTTGATATAAAAATTTTAAATGGGTAATTTGTCTGTCATTGATGTACGCTGATGAGGCGGCACTGATAAGTTACACTGATAGGCAGCACTTCTAGATGGAACTGATTGGCACTACTGGTGGGCTTTGATAGGTGGCATATACGAGGCTTAATTTACTCTTCCGTTTCGGGACCCACGTCCCTTTAAGATGAGCCGGTGATCGGCTTTTTTTCTCCTCTGCTGCCAGCGTGAGGAGAGAAAAAAAAGCGATCACCTAGCTTTTGTTTTGATCACCTGTCATTGGCTAATAGCTGATCACATGGTAAGGGCCTGGGCCCTTCCTCGGATCGGTGATCACCCCAATTCTCAGTGACTCAGTGATCAACGCGCGCGTGCATAGGGGAGGCCTCTGAACTGACCACGGTGTATCATGGCTGCTGAGACCAGACACTGTGAGCCTCCCCTCCTGCTGCTCTAATAACACTAACCCGTATACAGCCTCAGCGCTGCCTCCTATTGCAGTGTCCCACTCTGTGAATGATTTATAAATATAAATGCTGTAAATATCTTATTTAAGAGCCGAGATTGCGATCACTTTACCAGCCATCTCTCTCCTCCTCCCCTACAGACTTACATCAGCAGAGGAATCTCAGCCCCTCCCGCTGCATCTCTCAGAGGAGAAAAGGAGAAAGCTGGCCAGTCATGTGATCGCAATCTCAGCAGTGAAATTAGGTATTTGAAGCATTTTTATAAATCACACACATAGGTGGATACTACAATAGGAGGCAGTGCTGATGATATATACAGGTTAGAGTAGCTTAACCACTTTAAATATAAAAGTGATTACCTCACGAACACATAGATTGATAACTCGAAACACCGGGGGCTGTTAAGGTGTTTTTGAAAAGGCTAGGAGACTGGCTACCGCTCTGTTCCTCTGACTTCTATCCTCCACTTTACAAATTACAAACTGGAACAAGTACAGTGCCTTGCGAAATTATTTGGCCCCCTTGAACTTTTCAACCTTTTGCCACATTTCAGGCTTCAAACAAAGATATAAAATTTTAATTTTTGTGAAGAATCAGCAACAAGTGGGACACAATTGTGAAGTGGAACGAAATCTATTGGATATTTTAAACTTTTTTAGCAAATAAAAAACTGAAAAGTGGTGCGTGCAAAATTATTCGGCCCCTTTACTTTCAGTGCAGCAAACTCACTCCAGAAGTTCAGCGAGGATCTCTGAATGATCCAATGTTGTCCTAAATGACTGATGGTGATCAATAGAATCCACCTGTGTGTAATCAAGTCTCTGTATAAATGCACCTCCTCTGTGATAGTCTCAGGGTTCTGTTGAAAGCGCAGAAAGCATCATGAAGACCAAGGAACACACCAGGCAGGTCCGTAATACTGTTGTGGAGAAGTTTAAAGCTGGATTTGGATAGAAAAAGATTTCCCAAGCTTTAAACATCCCAAGGAGCACTGTGCAAGCGATCATTTTGAAATGGGAGTATCAGACCACTGCAAATCTACCAAGACCTGGCCGTCCCTCTAAACTTTCAGCTCAGACAAGGAGAAGACTGATCAGAGATGCAGCCAAGAGGCCCATGATCACTCTGGATGAACTGCAGAGAACTACAGCTGAGGTGGGAGAGTCTGTCCATAGGACAACAATCAGTCGTACACTGCACAAATCTGGCCTTTATGGAAGAGTGGCAAGAAGAAAGCCATTTCTCAAAAATATCCATAAAAAGTCTTGTCTAAAGTTTGCCACAAGCCACCTGGGAGACACACCAAACATGTGGAAGAAGGTGCTCTGGTCAGATGAAACCA
Source organism: Lithobates pipiens (assembly GCF_037356315.1). Lineage (NCBI taxonomy): Eukaryota > Metazoa > Chordata > Amphibia > Anura > Ranidae > Lithobates > Lithobates pipiens. The sequence continues at coordinate 419,510,936 of NW_027507764.1, forward strand.
AATTCGAACTTTTTGCCCACAATGCAAAACTATATGTTTGGCGTAAAAGCAACACAGCTCATCAGCCTCAACACACCATCCCCACTGTCAAACATGGTGGTGGCAGCATCATGGTTTGGGCCTGCTTTTCTTCAGCAGGGACAGGGAAGATGGTTAAAATTGAGGGGAAGATGGATGCAGCCAAATACAGGACCATTCTGGATGAAAACCTGTTGGAGTCTGCAAAAGACCTGAAACTGGGACGGAGATTTATCTTCCAACAAGACAATGATCCCAAACATACAGCAAAATCTACAAAGGAATGGTTCACAAATAAACGTATCCAGGTGTTAGAATGGCCAAGTCAAAGTCCAGACCTGAATCCAATCGAGAATCTGTGGAAAGAGCTGAAAACTGCTGTTCACAAACGCTCTCCATCCAACCTCACTGAGCTCGAGCTGTTTTGCAAGGAAGAATGGGCAAGAATTTCAGTCTCTCGATGTGCAAAACTGATAGAGACATACCCCAAGCGACTTGCAGCTGTAATCGCAGCAAAAGGTGGCTCTACAAAGTATTAACGCAAGGGGGCCGAATAATTTTGCACGCCCCACTTTTCATTTTTTTATTAGTTAAAAAAGTTTCAAATATCCAATAGATTTCGTTCCACTTCACAATTGTGTCCCACTTGTTGGTGATTCTTCACAAAAAAAAAAAGTTTGAAAAATTCAAGGGGGCCGAATACTTTTGCAAGGCACTGTATGTATATTGGGATGACAGAGCAAAGTGAGAAATCCTAATGTGCATGCTTGTTTCAGGTCTGTTACCCAAACTTTTGGAGCCAGAGTCAGCATAACAAGGCAACTAGCACTTGAAGCATAAACACATCACTCAATACTCAATACTCACCAGTTGAGTATTGACACAGTAGCTAAACCAATCTAAGCATACAAAGAGGGACCCTGGTAAAAACTACTCGGGAAGAAAGCGGCTACTATGGCAACAAAGGGAATTAATAGGGACCGATACAAAATTTATTGCGTTCAAAAATTGGCAGCTTAAAATATGCGCAGTATGGAAAGCAATATTATTGCACCTTCACATATACTAGATCAATAATTAAAAAACACTACAATGGTGAAGTATGGAAATGGACAAGAAAAAAAGAAAAGCACAAACCTGACAGAAAAAGTCTGGATGCCACATTCCATTCACAGAGATCCTCATGCAATAAATATTGCTTGATGGATATGAAGAAAACAGTAAAAGCAAATAGCACTTGAAGACTGAGAAGACAGCACTCGTAACTTCCATTTTTGCCTTAAGGAAAGGTTTAATCTAATAGGAACATGTAGCACAACAGGATGGAGGATGCCATTGCTGACAACTTGCTTAAAAAGGAATTTTGATTTACCTGTAATTTTCATATCTTGGAGTACAGTACAAAAAACAGGCAAAGCGTTCATACGCTATGGGTTGTAGTCACGTATCTTAAGGTAATTGGACACTTTAAAGGAGCTTTAGAGGAGCAGGGCATAAAAATGGCAGTACAATGTCCACATTGAAGTAGATAACTAAAACCACCAACAGAAGATAGAATGACCATGGCCGCTAGACAACCTCGTCATTGTAAAGTATGAGGAAAGGCTCTATACAAAAACTGGGCCTTTATCCAGAAACAAGTCTGACCAATATGGAGTTTAAAAAGGCTACTTTACAAGAGAGATCCTCTATGGGAAAATTATTTATGAGTTTTAAGGGTGGTTTCGGCAGGGCAGAGACGAACCCAAATAAGATCCCTAGGACCACAGGGTGCTGCAGGGGAGGGTTAATATGAGATACACTTTCAAGAAAGTTTTCTACAAAGGGTGAGTGAGCCAGAAATTGGATAAGGCTGACATCTGAGCTTTAAGTTCTTAAAGTGGTTGTAAAGTCATTAGTTTTTAATTTGAATGCATTCTATGCATGAAGGAAAAAAAAAAAACGCTGTCTGCAGCAGCCCCCTCTAATACTTAACTGAGCCCCATCTGGATCGAGCAATGTTACACGAGAGTCTCGGCTGTCCGGGACTCCCTCCCTCATTGGCTGAGAAAGCAGCAGGGCTCCATTGACTCCAGCTGCTATCAAAGTCAGTGAGCCAATGAGGTGGAGGGTGGGGGGGGGCACGCAAGCAGCAGCTCCATGTCTCAACTGGAACACAGAAGGGCGCGGATGGTCCCATAGCAAGCTGCTTGCTGTGGGGACACTCAGGAGGAGTGAGGGGCCAGGAGCATCAGTGAGGGGCCCGAGAAGAGAATCTGGGCTGCTCTGTACAAAACCACCACACAAAGCAGGCAAGTATAAAACATTTTTTTGGGGGGTTTATAAATGAGAGACATTATTATCACTTTAAGGCCAGGTTCTGGTCAAGACTTGTTTGCAGGAAGGTCAGAATGCAAAGCACAGAGTCATCTCAGAGTGAAATGACTGATCAAATCAGGTCAAAAAAGGGATTCCAGGGTAATATATCTTCCAAGAAGGGGTTTTTCTTGCTTTTAGTTCTTTGGAGCCAGTTTGGTGCAATTAGGATCAACTTTTTCCTCTCTTGCTCCAGAACCAGAGACTGAGGATCTCTGGTTTTGGCATCAAACCAAGGTAGTAGTTGTGCTAGGCCACCCATATTGGGAATCCTCCCTTATTGGCATTACAGGTTGGAAACATCTGGATGATTGGCACATTTTCCTTGATCTAGGTGATGGTGGCTGCGGCAGTCTGCTCTCCAGTTGTCGACTCATGGGATTGCTGGACAGCGAGTATCTGTCCAAGAGATCTGGTTTGTTTCCTTCCAAACAGCCAGACTCCTGGTGCCTCCTTGTTGATGTAGGCTACAGCCGTGGCATTGTTTGGCTGTAGCTTGATAGGGTGTTCCTTTAGAAGGGACATCCAGTGCTGCAGTGTCAACCAAACTGCTCTTAGCTTCAAGATGTTGATGGGGAAAATAGGATTTTTGTACTCGCCGTAAAATCCTTTTCTCTGTAATTCACCGACCGACACAGCTCCTCTCTTAGCCATTGGGTTGTTTGCCCTATCACTAGGAGATACTAGGCATTAGTTGTAACACAACACTCAGAACTCTTAGTTCTGCCCAGGGGGGCGGTCCCTTGGGTAACAACCCTCCAGTCTGCCATACAGACCTCAGTACATCAACAAGCAGTATAATGTAAAGATAAAAAAGGAGAGGCGGGTGCTATGTCGGTCGGTGAAGTACAGAAAAAATTATTTTGCGTTGATTACAAAAAATGCTAATTTTCTCTTATATTCACCAACCGACAGCTCCTCTCTTAGCCATTGGGACGTCCCCAAGCAGTACCAAACGAGGGGTGGGAAAAACAGCATAAAAAAAAAACTTTATCCACCATGGCAAGTGGGAACTAGTGAAACTTTATCCACAAAACACAGTGCGTGGAAAAACCACCAAAAAAATAAAAATAAAACAACAACAGGGTACCCTCAATCGGAATGATTACCCATAGCGGCACCAAAAACTGCAGAAAGTAATTCAACAGTGCATTAACTTAACGGTACTGTGTTTTTATCGAAAAACCAGGAAAAAAAAAAAAGGATATACATATTGCATAATCAATTGCAACTATACGGCCGCCTGCAAAACGTTGCGGCCAAAACAGGCATCAGCCGATGCACTGACGTCTATCTTGTAGACCTTGGTAAACGCGTAGACTGACGACCAAGTCGCCGCTCTGCACACCTGAGCGAAAGCCGATTGGTGTCGGAAGGCCCAAGACATTCAGATTGCCCTTGTGGAGTGGGTCGTGACCAGAAAGGGGGGCACCTGCCCCTTCAAGGCGTTGGCTTGTACTAAAATCTGTCTGATCCACCTGGAAATGGTGGCCGACGAGAACGCCATGACTTTCTTTGGACCAGCCACTGAAACAAACAGGGAGTCAGACTTCCGAAAGGGAGCCGTGGCAGGCAAATACAACTTCAGAGCCTAAACCACATCCAGAGTGTGAAGGGCCACCTCCTTAGGGTGCTTCGGCTTCGCTTTAGCGCACCTTTATTCCCATGCACCACCTTTATCTTGGCAATGAACAAATTGAGGATCGCTGTCAGGGTGTCCATGGGCACTGCGCAGTCTGCAGGTGACCCGGTTGCAATTGCCTGGATTTCGGGGGAAGAAACACCAGTTTCTGAAGCCATGCTGACCCTACCCTATCTGCCACCCGAAGGGGACTTAGGACAGTTACAGTCCCCACTCTCCTTGCTGTCGCTGGCTGAGGGTCTCTTTCCTGCCGGACTCACCACCCTTTGGAGTTCTGCGCTGTCCCACAAGTAGTGCCTGTAGTCCCTGAGTGCTCCCAAATGCAGAGGAAACAAAAGCGGTGTCAGTGGCAGCTGCCGGAATTAGCGCCAAACCGCTCTAGAAATGTGCTCAGGATTCAATAAAATGGCCGCCCAGCGGTCAGTACAAAGACATAAAACACAGGGAAAATGGCTGTGAGAGCACATGAGCCATGATGCTGCTAGAGAACACTGAAAATGTGTTCAGGCTTCCAGAAAAAACAAGAGGGGGTATCCTGGGGGTGGACTTTTAAGGCACGTACAAATTATAATAGTATATAAATTATTTTATTACATAAAACCAACAAAAAGTTGTGGGAGAGGATGAGAGGTAAGTCCAGCCGGCGTCCTGCCAATAAGGTCTCTCAGGCTTCCAGAAAATGGCTGCCAGTGTCCTGAATAGGCGATCACTAGGAAAATGGCTGCTGAAGCCCAGGAAGGCATGCTGCTCTCGCCCACACCTAAAATAGCCGCCAGCAGCTCCATGAGGTACAGAAAGAAAAACAATGGCAGAGAACAAAGCGCCGCACCAGCCAACAGCAGACCCTCACAGGCACCTTCCAGGGCATAAAACACAGGACCCAGGACAACGCTAGCCAGCCAGCTACCCCCATCCCAGGTAAGAGCCCACCAGAGAGCCCCTGTATATGCACACATACACTGCTGAGCAGCCACATGCAGCATACCCCCAGGGAGGGGGGGTGAAGATAGGGACAGGGAGAGAAGAGAGGGAGGCGAATGCCCAGCTGCTCAGCCCCACTGAGGCAGGGAGAGCTGTACTTACCAGTCCTGAAGAGCTGGGAGACATTCCATTGCAGAACCGATCAGTACAGGGTGGCTGCTGGCCTCGGCCTACTGTAACGCAGACATCAGTAGCCCGGTCATATGTGGGCCCTGGAGCATAAAAGCTCACGACCACCTCTGGAGCTGAGGTTTCATTGAAACCTGCCGGGCGCGTAGCTGCAGCCTGCACACGCTCGATGGCTGGACTGGGGAGACTACAAGGATAAGGGTATCCAGCCTGTCACCCAGCCGGCTGTTGATAGTAAATCACAGGATCATTCATCTTGCACAAAAAGCCAAGCTTCTGCATTAAAAAAAAGCACGGACAGATGGGCCCGCAGGGTTCCTAGGTCCTTCTTCACTAGACAAAATAAAACTGAGATCTGTCTGGCAGACTGGAGGATTTTTAACCAAGGGCCCGCCCCCCTGGGCAGAACTAAGAGTTCTGAGTGTTGTGTTACAATGCCTAGTATCTCCTAGTGATCGGGCAAACAACCTAATTGCTAAGAGAGGAGCTGTGTCGGTCGGTGAATATAAGAGAAAATGGTTTCTCCCAGTGACCATATTTCTTGTACTGTTAGGGATTGGAACACTCCTCACCAGCCTGTTAGACTTGTGTCTATTGGGATAACTTTCCAGCGATAGGAAGGCCTTGCCAACTGTTAGGGAAATCCTTGCTTGGCTGGACAGGAGGCATGGGTAAAAGAGCAGGACCCTGCTTTTGTTCCAGGCTGTTGAGCTGCAGAGTTCTCAAATGCACAAATGGTAGTGCCTTGTAAAAGGCTATCGCTAGGCTACTTTCACACTGAAGTGTGGCGTGCGCTGGCGGTAAAGTGTTGCTATATTTAGCGACTCTTTACAGTCATTTCAGCGGGGCTATTCGGCTGCTAGCGGGGCAGTTTTAACCCCCGATAGCGGCTGAAAAAGGGTTAAAACCGCCTGCAAAGGTGAGTTTGCAGGTTGCCCCATTGTTTTCAATGGGAAGGGGCGCTTTAGGAGCAGTAAATCCACCGCTCCTACAGCGCTTCAAAGATGCATCTTGCAGGACTTTTTTGACCGTCCTGACAGCACACTGCTCCAGTGTGACATCCCTCGGGCTTTCACACTGGAGACACAGCAGCGACTGTTTCAGGGCACTTTGCAGGGGCTATTTTTAGCGATGTAGCGCCCGCAAAGCCCCTCAGCACGAAAGGGGCCTTAGGCCTAGAACTCTCACAATCTCATTGTGCTATGTCTGCTATGCTATGTCTGTCACTTGGATCTCAATTCTGGAGAGCTGGTTGTAGAGCTGAGCCTGCAAGAGCATCTCAAACTTTCCATCTGTGAAATCTTTAAAGAAGCATTTTCAATAGGTAGAGTGGGATGTCTGTTTAGGACCGACACTGTGGGATCAACCACAGGTGTAGTGCACTTCTATTGCAAACCCTCTTGGGTTCAAAGATTGGAGTGGGGATTGGATGGATGTGAAAATCCTTTTGAGAGTAGCTGAACAGGTAAAGTTTTGCAGGATTTTGCAGGTCTCTTTGTACCCACGGGGCATGGCGAGACAAGAGAGGATCAGGCTGCACAATGCCATGGCTTTTCCAACAGACAATGAGCTTTAAAACATTAACTAGCATGTTTGAATGAAACTCCCTCTTCAATATAGAGGTAGTCTGGGAGAAAAAATAAAAATCTTTCGTAGCTTCCTTAAATACTGCCTTAATATCATTTTCAATCCCATCTGTGTCTTCTAGGACCGCCATATCGGGGGTCTGACTCAGGTGGAGAAATGGGTCTAGGAGATGAGGTGTGGGTTTTATGTGCCCTGGATGGAAGATGGCTGTACTAAGTCTATAATATCTATGAGAAAATGCCTTAGTCAAATAGGCCACTTTTTAAGTGCCTGAAAGAGCAGGAATCATAAGCTGAGACCGATGTTAGAGCCAGCTCTTGCTCCAATGTGGGACTCGCAATCCCTTTTAAGTTTTTTGTTTTGCAAATTTTCACCTGTGATTTTGCATCAACTCCATTTAGCCTGGTTCTCAGTATTAGCTACAAGAAAACTTATTAACCTGTGGGTTATTCACAGAATAGTGTGCAGGGTAAGCATGCCCATAAGCAGTATGTGGTAACCCAGGTGTAGACCATCCTCAGCCTAAGCTCTCAGTGGTTAAGTTTTACAGTCAAGTTTGAAAATTGTACACTGTGAGGTGAATACATTTAAACAGTGTTTTTACAGTAACAGTAAGGTACAGGACTTCATTTGTCCATGATGCTTAACTACATGAAGGCCAAACATCACCCATTACGGTGGGCATAGCACCGAAGGGGTCTTCAGTGATTGGGTTACATAAAGATGTACTACAGCTCTGGATCTGTATAGCACCCTGTGGCGAATTCAACACACTGTACCAAGTGCCAAGCTGAGCACCTATGCAAGATCCAGTGCAGGAAGCAACAGTAAAGACCAGGTACAGTTCCCAGGGTTTTACCAATCTGGATACACTGCCTCTATTTAGGCATCAGAAGACCTGAAAACTAGTTAAGCGCAGGGTGAATTTCTCTGAAGGAGAAAAGGTTCACCACCTTCAGACATCAGCACAAAACTAGTATATATAAAAGTAGATATAATACTTTCTTAAAAATCATCCTTAACCAAAGGTCTCAGCAGTTTCTACAGGTGGCCATGCAGAGTTAGCATTTTTTTTTTCTTTCATCCAGTGAGGTAGATTGAGTAATCCCTGAAGCCACCCTCCCTCCCCGTGACACTGTATTCTGACAGCGGCAATGGCCGCTGCCAGAATACACTCATGAGTGGCTGCAGCCTCTGATCAACTGGAAATTGTCTAACGTGTCCCTTCAACAAAAGTTGATTTAACAATAAACTTGTGTTAAGCAGAAAAGACCACACACTGATCGAAATTTGGCTCATCTATGCTGGACTGGCTGAATTTCAATCAGTGTATGGCCATCTTAAGTCATTGATTCTAAAGGAGAAAGCAGACCAGAAGAAGATATCACTCTGACCTTGCTGATCTGAAGTTTGACCAAGACAGGGAATAAAACAATTGAAGGCAATAAACCAATATTTTCAGGAAAAAGTCAGCCTCTATTTTCCCAGGAAAGGTTCACTTAACCAAAATAGTAATCCCTGGAGAGATGAAAGAACAAGTTCTTGTAGTCCTTAACGCTTTCCCAAATTTACTGCTGAAAATTGGCTTGGTATAAATACAAAGCGACAAATCCCTTACCTACAAGCATTTCATACAAGAAGACTCCTACAGACCACCAGTCACATTCTCGTCCATAGTAACCATCCCCACCTTGGGACTTTAACACTTCCGGGGAAATGTAATCAGGAGTTCCCACAGCTGTGTCACATCGTACCATTCCTTCCTGTGTCGCAAAATGAAAATTAATGGGTTATTACAACATGTAACAGAACAAAGAATAATCCAAACAGTAAAACATTACAATTATTTCAGCCTAATATACTTAATTACAAACTGGTTTTGTTCCTACTGACTACCAACGAAAAGGGGCTTTTTTTGGCTCCCACAAACCAATGCTGGGGTTTATTTTGTTCACTTACACCTATGCTTAGGGTTAATATTGATGTACAGTTGTGCTCATAAGTTTACATACCCTGGCAGAATTTATGATTTCTTATCCATTTTTCAGAGAATATGAATGATGAACACAAAAATATTTCTTTCACTCATGGTTAGTGTTTTGCTGAAGCCATTTATTATCAGTCAACTGTGTTTACTCTTTTCAAATCATGACAACAGAAACGAGCCAAATGACCCTGATCAAAAGTTTACATACCCTAGTGATTTTGGCAAGATAACATGCACGCAAGTTCACACAAAGGGGTTTGAATGCCTATTAAAAAGGTAACCATCCTACCTGTGTGATCTGTTTTCTTGTAATTAGTGTGTGTAAAAGGTCAATGAGTTTCTGGACTCCTGAAAGAGCCTTGCATCTTTCATCCAGTGCTGCACTGATGTTTCTGGATCCTGATTCACGGGGAAAGCAAAAGAATTGTCAAAGGAGCTGCGAAATAAGGTAGTTAAAACTGTAAAAAAACAGGAAATGGATATAAAAAGAGATACCCAAGGAATTGAGAATGCCAATCAGCAGTGTTCAAACTCTAATCAAGATGTGTAAAATGAGGGGTTCTGTTGAATCCAAACCATGGTCAGGTAGACCAACTAAGATTTCAGACACAACTGCCAGGAAAATAGTTTGGGATGCAAAGAAAAAGCCACAAATAACTTCAGGGGAAATACAGAACTCTGAAAACATGTAGTGTGGCCGTTTAAAAATGCACAATAAAGGAGGTACTTGAAGAAAGATGGGCTGCATAGCTAAGTGGCCAGAAGAAAGCCATTACTACGCAAATGCCTCAAAGTATCCCGCTTACAATACGCCAAACAGCAGAGACAAGCCTCAAACCTTCTGGCACAAAGTCTTTTGGAGTGATTTAGCTTTTTGGTCACAACCATAAACACTACATTTGGAGAGGATTCAACAAGGCCTATGATGAAAGGTAAACCATTCCTACTGTGAAACACGGAGGTGGATGGCTGATGTTTTGGGGATGGATGAGCTACAAAGACAAAGCAAATTTGGTCAAAATTGATGGCAAAATGAATGCAGTATGTTATCAAAAAATACTGGAGGAACATTTGCATTTAGCAGCCAGGAAGCTGCGCATGGGACGTACTTGGACATTCCAACATGACAATGATCCAAAACACAAGGCCATGTCGACCTGTCATTGGCTACAGCAGAATAAAGTGAAGGTTCTGGAGTGGCCATCTCAGTCTCCTGACCTAAATATCATTGAGCCACTCTGGGGAGATCTCAAAATGTACAGTTTGTGCAAAACAGCCCCAGAACTTACAGGAACTGGAGGCATTTTGCCAAGAGGAAATTCGTCAGCTTTACCATCTGAGAAGATAAAGAGCCTCATCCACAAAAGAATTCAAGCTGTCATTGACGTAAAGAGGACAATACACGGTATTAGGAACTGGGGTATGTAAACTTTTGATCAGGATCATTTGGGTAGTTTCTGTTGTAATTTACGAGTTAAAAAGAGTAAACACAGTTGATTGATAATAAAAGGCTTCAGCCAAACACTAAACATGATTGAAAGAAAAGCTGTTATCCATATTCTCAGAAAAATGGGGGGGGGGGGGTTGAATCTGATTCTGCCAGGGAATGTAAACTTATGAGAACAGCTGTAGATTACAAAAAATGCTGGGGGTTACTATCACTGCTACTGAGACTAATCAGGCTCAGTTTACCTTCACACTACAAGCCATACACCATGGCGTGAAACCCACTTTATTTGGCCACACCTCAAGGTGCTTGATGGGCAACATGGTGTGCTAATCCATTTTTCTTCTTGATCACTTCAAGGTGCCCCAGTATTTTCAAAATGTTAGCAACTATGCAAGAGACATTGTCTCTGACCTCCTGCATTTTAGGCAGATCGATATGCTAAAGGTCACTCAGTCTGCATAACGTTGCAGCCATACTTACTTTCTGAGCACCCTTCACCAGCAAATTCAGGTCCCGCCTTCAGTGTGCATGACGTTTTATTTTACAATTATTACAAAAATAATTTTGATATGTTAAGATCCCACCAGGTGTTAGATATGCTAGGTGTGCCACTATTACAGGTGCTGTAGATAATGAGATAAGTCAGGGCACTGCAGATGCTAAAGCTTTTTAACAGCACTGCCTGAGAAGCACAGAATAAACTCCAGTTCAACCCCATAAGCAAATATTGCAGATATGAGGACTTTCACCATTCTTTCATGACAATTACAGAAAGACTTTGTAATGAAATCAGTCTAGTAAACAAAATTTAACAGGGCATATTACTGCATGTGCACCTTCAGCTTGCAGCCTATGACATTCTTTTGATGCTATAACTGCAATTCAACAGGCTAAATGTGAAATATTGTTTTTATAATTATTAACTACTACCAAAAGTTATACTTTGTGCCTGATACTTTTTTCATTTTCAAAATGCATGCTTTTAAAGGTTTTTGAAATATTTTGTCTTGTGAAATATGTACAAGGAAAATTTCTTAATTAATGTTTCTATTATGATAGTCGTTTTTTTATTAAAATAAACTGATTTTATACAGCTAATTAAATAATGCAGAAGCCCATACACTCTGTAAAGAGGAACTGCAGTCTGCTCACATAGTTTGTAATAAAACCATCTTTGCCATGCTGAAGCTTCCCTCCAACCACTTTGCATATCATT